>NC_058523.1:526243447-526868447 GCF_904849725.1 Hordeum vulgare subsp. vulgare
GGTATTTTTGGTTTATAGTTCTGAAAGTATAATATGGAAAATAGACCCGGGGGCCGCAGGTTTCACTAGAGGCTTCTCTCATGAAGGAAAATAATTCGGTGGGTGAAGAAATTAGTGTCGAGCAATTGATAGAAAAACGAATAATTATGAAGATATCCAAGGCAATAATTATGCATATAGGCATCACGTTGTGTCAAATAGACCAAAACGATTCTCCATCGACTATTATTACGCCACACATCGACCGACTCATGCCTGCATCTAGAGTATTAAGTTCATGAAGAACAGAGTAACACATTAGGTAAGATGACATGATGTAGAGGGATAAACTCATGCAATATGATGAAAACCCTATCATTTTATCCTCGATGGCAACAATTCAATACGTGCCTCGCTACCCCTACTTTGTCACTGGATGAGGACACCGCAAGATTGAACCCAAAACTAATCACTTCTCCCATTGCAAGAATTACCAATCTAGTTGGCCAAACCAAACCAATAACTCGAAGAGACTTGCTAAGATATGAAATCATGCATATAAGAATTCAGAGAAGATTCAAATAATATTCATAGATAATCTGAACATAAACCCACAATTCATCGGATCTCGACAAACACACCGCAAAAGAGTATTACATCAGATAGATCTCCAAGAAGATCACGAAGAACATGGTATTGAAGAACAAAGAGAGAGAAGAAGCCATCTAGCTACTAGCTATGGACCCCTAGGTCTGTGGTGAACTACTCATGCATCATCGGAGGGGCAATGGAGTTGACGTAGATGCTCTCCGTGATCAATTCCGCCTCCGGCATATTACCGGAAAAGGCTCTCAGATTGGATCTCACGGGAACAGAGGCTCCCAGTGGCGAAAAAGTATTTTGGTGTCGTTCTGGTATTGGGGGAATATTTGGGAATTTATACAACGAAGATTATGGTTAGGAGACCTGCAGGGGGCCCACAAGCCAGGGATGCCCCCCTAGGGCACGCCCTGCAGGCTTGTCGTCTCCTCGCAGGTCTCCTGCCCCCTTCTCCAAGTTTGGTAGGTTTCTTTTGGTCTAAGAAAAATCATTCCTGAGATTTTATTCTGTTTGGACTCCGTTTAATATTCGTTATCTGCAATACTAAAAACATGGAAAAACAGAAAACTGGCACTAGGCTCTAGGTTAATAGGTTAGTCCCAAAATTAATATAAAATAGCATATTAAGGCATATAATGTTGGAAATATGCCCTATAGGCAATAATAAATTGGTTATTATTATATTTCCTTGTTCATAATAATCGTTTATTATCCATGCTAGAATTGTATTGATTGGAAACTCAAATACATGTGTGGATACATAGACAACACAGTGTCCCTAGTGAGCCTCTAGTTGACTAGCTCGTTGATCAAAGATGGTCAAGGTTTCCTGGGCATAGGCAAGTGACGTAACTTGATAACGCGATCACATCATTGGGAGAATGATGTGATGGACAAGACCCAAACTATAAACGTAGCATATAATCGTGTCAGTTTATTGTTACTGTTTCCTGCATGTCAATGTATCTGTTTCTTTGACCATGAGATCATGCAACTCCCGGTCACCGGAGGAATACCTTGTGGGTTATCAAACATCGCAACGTAACTGGGTGACTATAAAGGTGCTCTATAAGTATCTCCAAAGGTGTTTGTTTTGTTGGCATGGATCAAGACTGGGATTTGTCACTCCGTGTGATGGAGAGGTACCTCGAGGCCCACTCGGTAATACAACATCACAACAAGCCTTGCAAGCAATGTGAGTAAAGAGTTAGTTACGGGATCTTGTATTACGAACGAGTAAAGAGACTTGCTGGTAACGAGATTGAACTAGGTATGATGATACCGACGATCGAATCTCGGGCAAGTAACATACCAAAGGACAAAGGGAATAGTATTCCCGATTACATGAATCCTTGACATAGAGGTTCAACCGATAGAGATCTTCGTAGAATATGTAGGAAACCAATATGGACATCCAGGTCCCGCTGTTGGTTATTGACCAAAGAGTGTCTCAGGTCATGTCTGCATAGTTCTCGAACCCGCAGGGTCTGCACACTTAAGGTTCGGTGACGTTCCGGTATAGTTGAGTTATATGTGTTGGTGACTGAAGTTTTGTTAGGAGTCCCGGATGATATCCCGGATGTCACGAGGAGTTCCAGAAACGAAGATTGATATATAGGAAGTTGGTATTTGGATTCTAGAAGGTTTTCGGGCATTGTCGGTAGTGTACCGGGAGTGACGAATGGGTTCCGGGGGCCCACTGGGCGGGCCCATGATGTCTACTACGCAACCTTCTCCTTGTAGACGTTGTTAGGCCTCCAAGTGCAGAGGTTTATAGGACAATAGGAATTTTCCCTCAAGTGGGTTACCTAAGGTTTATCAATCTGTGGGAGGCGTAGGATGAAGATGGTCTCTCTCAAGCAACCCTGCAACCAAATAACAAAGAGTCTCTTGTGTCCCCAACACACCCAATACAATGGTAAATTGTATAGGTGCACTAGTTCGGCGAAGAGATGGTGATACAAGTGCAATATGGATAGTAGACATAGGTTTTTGTAATCTGAAATTATAAAAACAGAAAGGTAATTAATAATAAAAGTGAGCACGAACGGTATTGCAATGCATGGAAACAAGGCCTAGGGTTCATACTTTCACTAGTGAAGTTCTCTCAACAATGATAACATAATTGGATCATATAACTAGCCCTCAACATGCAACAACGAGTCACTCCAAAGTCACTAATAGCGGAGAACAAACGAAGAGATTATTGTCGGGTACGAAACCACCACAAAGTTATTCTTTCTGATCGATCTATTCAAGAGTTCGTAGTAAAATAACACGAAGCTATTCTTTTAGTTCAATATATCCTAGAGTTCGTACTAGAATAACACCTTAAGACACACATCAACCAAGACCCTAATGTCACCTAGATACTCCATTGTCACCTCAAGTATCTGTGGGCACGATTATACGATATGCATCACACAATCTCAGAATCATCTATTCAACCAACACATAGAACTTCAAAGAGTGCCCCAAAGTTTCTACCGGAGAGTCAAAACGTGTGACAACCCATATGCATAGGTTCCCGATGTCACGAAACCCACAAGTTGATCACCAAAACATACATCAAGTACTCACATGAATATCCCATTGTCACCACAGATAGACACGTGCAAGACATACATTAAGTGTTCTTAAAGACTCAATCCGATAAGGTAACTTTAAAGGGGAAACTCAATTCATTACAAAAAGGGATAGGGGAAGAACATCATAGGATCCAACTATAGTAGCAATGCCCGTGGTACATCGAGATCATGACATCTCAAGAACACGAGAGAGAGAGATCAAACACATAGCTACTGGTACATAACCTCAGCCCCGAGGGAGAACTACTCCCTCCTCATCATGGAGATGGCCGGGATGATGAAGAAGGCCATCGGAGATGGGTTCCCCCTCCGGCAGGGTGCCGGAACGGGCTCCCGATTGGTTTTTGGTGGCTACAGAATATTGCGGCGGCGGAACTCCCGATCTAGGTTTATTTCTCGAGGTTTCTGTATTTATAAGACCAGATGGCATCGAGAACAAGTCAGGGGGCCCACGAGGGAGTCACGAGCCCCAAAGGCGCGCCCAGGGGGGTGGGCGCGCCTCCCTCGCTCGTGGCTTCCTCGGGACTCCTTTCCGGTATCTTTTTCTTCTGGTATTTTTGATATTTTCCATAAAATATCACGGCAAAAGTTTTATTCCCTTTGGACTCCATTTGATATTCCTATCTGAAAAAGGTCATAAACAAGGAAAAAATAGGAACTGGCACTGGGCTCTAGGTCAATAGGTTAGTCCCAAAAATAATATAAAGCATATTCATGCATATAAAACATCCAAAGTTGATAATATAATAGCATGGAACGATCAAAAATTGTAGATACATTGGAGACGTATCAGCCCACCACACCCCAAGGGGTCCACATGGGTTTATTGGATATTCAATAAGGCATAATGGTCTGACAAAGTCATCCAAGCAAAGCCCATGAGGAAAAAGTGGAAAATCCAAAAGAGGTGGGAAATTAAGGAAGGAGTCCTAATCCAAGTGGAGTTGGAGGAGGACTCCTCCCTCCTCCACTTCGGCCGACCCAAGGGAGCCTCCCTTGTGGCGCCAAGGCTGCCCCCTCCCTCCTCCTTTATATACCAGAGGTTTAGAGCTTTTTGAGGCAGAACTTTTCCACGTGCAACCCTAAACCTCTACTTCGTAGTTCTTCCTCTAGATCGGTTTTCTGCGGAGCTCGGGCGGAGCCCTGCAGGAATAGATCATCACCATCACCGGCGCGCCGTCGCGCTGCTAGAGAACTCATCTACTTCCCCGTATATCTTGCTGCATCAAGAAGGCGGAGATCGTCATCGAGCTGTACGTGTACGGATCGTGGGACGGTTTGTGGGACGGATCGTGAAGACGTACCACTATATCAACCACGTTTATTAACGCTTCCGCTTAGCGATCTACAAGGGTATGTGTATCTGATCTCCGTCTCGTAGATGAACATCACCATGATAGGTCTTCGTGTGCGTAGGAAATTATTTGTTTCCCATGCAACGTTCCCCAACAATGGCATCATGAGCTAGGTTCATGCGTAGATGTAATCTCGAGTAGAACACAAAAGTTTTTGTGGGCGTTGATGTTTGATTTGCTGCCCTCATTAGTCATTTCTCGATTCGGCGGTATTGTTGGATTGAAGCGGCCCGGACCAACCTTACTCGTACGCTTACAAGAGACCGGTTTCATCGACTAACATGCAACTTGTTGCATAAAGATGACTGGCGGGTATGTGTTTCTTCAACTTTAGCTGAATTGGATTTGACCGAGGCATGCCTTGGAGAGAGGTTAAATAGAAATTTGCACATCTCCGTTATGGTTTTGTGTAAGTAAGATGCGATCATACTAGATACCCATAGAAGCCACGTAAAACATGCAACAACAAATTAGATGACGTCTAACTTGTTTTTGCAGGGTATGCATGTGATGTGATATGGCCAAAGACATGATGTGATATATCAGATGTATGAGATGTTCATGTTGTAATAGTTAAATATCGACTTGCACGTCGATGCTACGGCAACCGGCAGGAGCCATAGGGTTGTCTTTAAACTAACGTTTGTGCTTGCAGATGCGTTTATTATATTGCTAGGTTGTAGCTTTAGTAGTAATAGCATAGATAGCACGACAACCTCGTTGGCGGAACAATGATGGAGATCATGGTGGGGCGCCGGTGACGATGAAGATCATGTCAGTGGTTTGGTGATGGAGCTCAAGAAGCCCAAGATCATGGCCATATCATGTCACTTATGAATTGCATGTGATGTTAATCCTTTTATGCACCTTATCTTGCTTAGAACGTTGGTAGAATCATAAGGTGATCCCTCACTAAAATTTCAAGATAAAATTGTGTTCTCCCCGACTATGCACCGTTGCGACAGTTCGTCGTTTCGAGACACCACGTGATGATCGGGTGTGATAGAATCAACGTTCACATACAACGGGTGCAAAACAGTTGCACACGCGGAACACTAGGGTTAAACTTGACGAGCCTAGCATGTACAGACATGGCCTCGGAACACAAGAGACCGAAAGTTCGAGCATGAATCATATAGTTGATGTGATCAACTTGGATATGTTCACCACTGAAACTATACTGAACTCACGTGATGATCGGACTTGAGTTAGTGGATTTGGATCATGCGCCACTCGAATGACTAGAGGGATGTCTATTTGAGTGGAAGTTCTTAAGTAATATGATTAATTGAACTAATTATCATGAACATAGTCAAAAGGTCTTTGGAAATTATGTTGTAGCTTGTGTTGTAGCTCTACTGTTTTAGATATGTTCCTAGAGTAAATTTAGTTGAAAGTTGATAGTAGCAATTATGCGGACTGCGTCCGTAAACTGAGGATTGTCCTCATTGCTGTAGAGAAGGCTTATGTCCTTAATGCACCACTCGGTGTGCTGAACCTCGAGCGTCGTCTGTGGATGTTGCGAACATCTGACATACACGTTTTTTTATGACTACGTGATAGTTCAGTGTGTAATTCTTAACGGCTTAGAATTGAGGCACTGAAGACGTTTTGAACGTTACGGAATATATGAGATGTTCTAAGAGATGAAATTGGGATTTCATGCTCGTGCCCTTGTTGAGAGGTATGAGACCTCCCACAAGATTCTTTGTCTACAAAGTAAAGGAGAAAAAGCTCAATCGTTGAGCATGTGCTCAGATTGTCTGAGTGCAAAAGTCGCTTGAATCAAGTGGGAGTTGATCTTCCATATGAGATAGTGATGGTTCTCCAAAGTCAGTGCCACCAAGCTGCTAGAGCTTCGTGATGAACTATAACATATCAAGGATACATATGATGATCCTTGAGCTATTTGCAATGTTTGACACTGCGAAAGTAGAAATCAAGTAGGAGCATCAATTGTTGATGGTTAGTAAAACCACTAGTTTCAAGAAAGGGCAAGGGTAAGAAGGGATACTTTATGAAACGGCAAAACAATTGCTGCTTTAGTGACAAAACCCAGGGTTGAACCCAAACCCGAGACTAAGTGCTTCTGTTATGAGGGAAACGGTCACTGAGGCGGAACTACCCTAGATACTTGGTAGATGAGAAGGCTGGCAAAGTCAACAAAAGTATATTGGATATACCTGATATTCATGTGTACCTTACTAGTATTCCTAGTAGCACCAGGGTATTAGATACCGGTTCAGTTGCTAAGTGTTAGTAACTCGAAGTTATAGCTACGGATTAAAAGGATACTAGCAAGGGTGAGGTGACGTTGTGTGTTGGAAGTAATTCTAAGGTTGATGTGATCAAACATCGCACGCTCCCTCTACCATCGGGATTGGTGTTAAACCTAAATAATTGTTATTTGGTGTTTGCGTTGAGCATGAACATGGTTGAATCATGTTTATTGCAATACGATTATTCATTTAAAAAGAATAATGGTTATTCTATTTGCTTGAATAATTACCTTCAATGGTTTATTGAATCTCGATCGTAGTGCTACACATGTTCATAATATTGATGCCAAAAGATACAAAGTAGTGATGATAGTACCACTTACTTGTGGCACTGCCACTTGAGTCATGTTGGTGTAAAATGCATGAAGAAGCTCCATGCCGATGGATCCTTGTACTCACTCATTTTTGAAACGTTTGAGACATGCAAACCATACCTATTGGTATGAACGCATGAAGAAACTCCATGCAGATGGATCATTTGGATTCACTTGATTTTGAATCACTTGAGACATGCAAATCATAGCACATGGAACAAGAAAGTAACTTGTTGGAAGTAATACATTTTTTATGTGTGCGGTCCAATGAGTGCTGAGGCACGCAGTGGATATCATTATGTTCTTACTTCACTGACGATTTGAGTAGATACAAGAGTATTTACTTGATGAATCACAAGTCTGAAATATTGAACAGTTCAAAGCTATTTCAGAGTGAAGATCCTCGTGACAAGAGGATAAATTGTCTACGATATGATCACAGAGATGAATATCTGAGTTGTGAGTTTTGGCACACAGTTAAGACAATGTGGAAATTGTTTCGCAATTCATGCCACCTAGAACACCATAGTGTGATGGTGTGTCCGAATGTCATAGCCGCGCCCTATTGGATATAGCGCATACTATGATGTCTGTTATCGAAATACCACAATCGTTTTGGGTTAGGCATTAGAGATAATTGCATTCACTTTAAATAGGGCACCACATAATTCCATTGAGATGACACCATATGAACTATGGTTTGGAGAAACCTAAGCTGTCGTTTCTTAAAAGTTTGGGGTTGCAATGCTTATGTGGAAAAGTTTTAGCATGATAAGATCGAACCCAAAGCGGATAAATGCATCTTCATAGGACACCCAAAACAGTTGGGTATACCTCCTATCTCAGATCCAGAAGCAAAGTGTTTGTTTCTAGAAACGGGTCCTTTCTCGAGGAAAAGTTTATCTAGAAAGAATTGAGTGGGAGGGTGGTGGAACTTGATGAGGTTATTGAACCGTCACTTCAACCAGTGTGAAGCAGGGCGCGAGAAGTTGTTCCTGTGGCGCCTACGCCAATTGAAGTGGAAACTGATGATAGTGATCATGAAGCTTCGGATCAAGTTACTACAAACCTCGTAGGTCGACAAGGTCGCGTACTGCTATAGAGTGGTACGGTAACCCTATCTTGGAGGTCATGTTGTTGAACAACTATGAACCTACGAGCTATGGAGAAGCGATGGCGGGCCCGGATTCCGACAAATGGCTAGAGGCCATGAAATCAGAGAGAGGATCTGTGTATAAAAGAAAGTGTGGACTTTGGAAGAACTGCTTGATGCTCATAAGGCTATTAAGTATAGATGGATCTTTAAAAGGAAGACATACGAGGATGGTGAAAAGTCACCATTAAGAAAAGATCGACTTGTCGCAAAGATGTTTCCGACAAGTTCAAGGAGTTGACTATGATGAGACTTTCTCACTCGTAGCGATGCTAAAAGTCTGTTGGAATTATGTTAGTAGTTGTTGCAGTATTTATTAAATATGGCACATAGGATGTCAAAACATTGTTTCCTCGACGGTTTCCTTGAGGAAAGGTTGTATGTGATACAACCAGAAGGTTTTGTCGATCCTAAGGATGCTAACAAGTATGCAAGCTCCAGCGATCCTTCTATGGACTGGTGCAAGCATCTCGGAGTTGGATATGTGCTTTGATGTGATGAACAAAGCTTTTGGTTTTATACAAAGTTTGTGAGAAACTTGTATTTCCAAAGAAGTGAGTGGGAGCACTATAGAATTTCTGATAAGTATATGTGGTTGACATATTGTTGATCGGAAATAATATAGAATTTCTGGAAAGCATAACGGGTTGTTTGTAAGGAGTTTTTTAAAGCAAAACCTGGATAGAGCTACTTCAACATTGAGCATAAAAATCTATAGAGATAGGTCAAAACGCTTAATAGAACTTTCAATGAAATGCATGCCTTGACAAGTTTTTGAAGGAGTTCAAAATAGATCAGCAAAGAAGGAGTTCTTGGTTGTGTTGTAATGTGTGAATTTGAGTAAAGACTCAAAGCCCGACCACGGCAGAAGAGAGAGAAAGGATGAAGGTCGTCCCCTATGACTTAGTCATAGGCTCTAAAGTATGCCATGATGTATACCGCAGCTGATGTGTGCCTTGCCATGAGTCTGTCAAGGGGTACAAAAGTGATCCAGAATGGATTACTGGACAGCGGTTAAAGTTATCCTTAGTAACTAGTGGACTAAGGAATTTTTCTCGATTATGGAGGTGATTAAAGAGTTCTTCGTAAAGGGTTACGTCGATGCAAGCTTTGACACTAATCCAAATAACTATGAGTAGTAAACTATGACACTAATCTGAATAACTATGGTTATGGAGGTGATTAAAGAGTTCTTTGTAAAGCGTTACGTCGATGCAAGCTGTTACACTTCGTAGTGGAGTAGTCATTTGGAATAGTTCCAAATGGCACGTAGTAGCAGCATCTATAGGATGACATAGAGATTTGTAAAGCACACACAGGTCTGAAAGGTTCAGATCCATTGACTAAAAACCTCTCTCACAAGCAAGACCTGATCGAACCCCACAACTGTATGGGTGTTAGATTCATTACAATCACAAAGTGATGTGAACTAGATTATTGACTCTAGTGCAAGTGGGAGACTGTTGGAAATATGCCCTAGAGGCAATAATAAATTGGTTATTATTATATTTCCTTGTTCATAATAATCATTTATTATCCATGCTAGAATTGTATTGATTGGAAACTCAAATACATGTGTGGATACATAGACAACACACTGTCCCTAGTGAGCCTCTAGTTGACTAGCTTGTTGATCAAAGATGGTCAAGGTTTCCTGGCCATAGGCAAGTGTTGTAACTTGATAACATGATCACATCATTGGGAGAATGATGTGATGGACAAGACCCAAACTATAAACATAGCATATGATCGTGTTAGTTTATTGTTACTGTTTTCTGCATGTCAATGTATCTATTTCTATGACCATGAGAACAGACAACTCCCGTACACCGCAGGAATACCTTGTGGGTTATAAAACATCGCAACGTAACTGGGTGACTATAAAGGTGCTCTACAGGTAGCTCCAAACGTGTATGTTGGGTTGGCATGGATCAAGACTGGGATTTGTCACTCAGTGTGACGGAGAGGTATCTCGGGGCCCACTCGGTAATACAACATCACAACAAGCCTTGCAAGCAATGTGACTAAGGAGTTAGTTACGGGATCTTGTATTATGGAACGAGTAAAGAGACTTGCCTGTAATGAGATTGAACTAGGTATGATGATACCGATGATCGAATCTCGGGTAAGTAACATGCCGAAGGACAAAGGGAATAGTATACGGGATTACATGAATCCTTGATATAGAGGTTCAACCGATAGAGATCTTCGTAGAATATGTAGGAACCAATATGGACATCCAGGTCCCGCTGTTGGTTATTGACCAGAGAGTGTCTCAGGTCATGTCTGCATAGTTCTCGAACCCGCAGGGTCTTCACACTTAAGGTTCGATGACGTTTTAGTATAGTTGAGTTATATGTGTTGGTGATTGACGTTTTCTTTGGAGTCCCGGATGAGATACCGGACATCACAAGGAGTTCCGGAATGGTCCGGAAACGAAGATTGATATATAGGAAGTTGGTATTTGGATTCCGGAAGGTTTTCGGGCATTGCCAACAGTGTACCGGGAGTGACGAATGGGTTCCGGGGGCCCACTGGGTGGGCCCACCACGCCCCAAGGGGTCCACATGGGTTTATTGGATGTGCAATAAGACACAATGGGCTGACAAAGTCATCCAAGGAAACCCCATGAGGAAAAAGTGGAAAATCCAAAAGAGGTGGGAAATTAAGGAAGGAGTCCTAATCCAAGTGGAGTTGGAGGAGGACTCCTCCCTCCTCCACTTCGGCCGACCCAAGGGAGCCTCCCTTGTGGCGCCAAGGCTGCCCCTCCCTCCTCCTTTATATACCCGAGGTTTAGGGCTTTTTGAGACATAACTTTGCCACGTGCAACCCTAAACCTCTGCTTCGTAGTTCTTCCTCTAGATCGGTTTTCTGCGGAGCTCGGGCGAAGCCCTGCAGGAATAGACCATCACCATTACCGGCGCGCTGTCACGCTGCCGGAGAACTCATCTACTTCCCCGTCTCTCTTGTTGGATCAAGAAGGCAGAGATCGTCATCGAGCTATACGTGTGAGTGACGCGGAGGTGTCGTCCGTTCGGCACTTGATCGGTACGGATCACGAGACGGTTCGTGGGATGGATCGTGAGACGGTTCGCAGGACGGTTCGTGGAACGGATTGTGAAGACATACCACTACATCAACCGCGTTTGTTAACGCTTCCGCTTAGCGATCTACAAGGGTATGTGGATCCGATCTCCCTCTCGTAGATGATCATCACCATGATAGGTCTTCGTGTGCGTAGGATTTTTTTTGTTTCTCATGCAACATTCCCCAACATATAAAACATACAAAACAAATAATATAATAGCATGGAACAATCAAAAATTATAGATACGTTGGAGACGTATCAAGTATCCCCAAGCTTAATTGTTGCTCGTCATCGAATAGGTAAATGATAAAAACAGAATTTTTGATGTGGAATGCTACCTAACATGTTTATCCATGTAATATTCTTTATTGCGGCATGAATACTCAGATCCATAAGATTCAAAACAAAAGTCTAATATTGACATAAAAATAATAATACTTCAATCATACTAACAAGGCAATTGCGTCCTTTCGAAATAACATGGCCTTAGAAAGTTATCCCTACAAAATCATATGGTCTCTCTATGCTCCATCTTCCCCACATAAAGTATCTAGATCGTGCACAACCCCGATGAAAGTCAAACAATTGTTTCGCAGTTTTTATGTTCTCAAACATTTTCAACTCTCACGCAATACATGAGCGTGAGCCATGGATATAGCACTATAGGTGAAATAGAATATGGTGGAGGTTGCAAGAAGAAAAAGGAGAAGATAGTCCCACATCAACTAGGCGTATCAACGGGCTATGGAGATGCCCATCAATATATATCAATGTGAGTGAGTAGGGATTGTCATGCAACAAATGCACTAGAGCTATAAGTGTATTAAATCTCAAAAATAAAACTAAGTGGTTGTGCAAAAGATGAAATTCCGCTAGTTATATGAAAGTGAAAAAATAGGAGACTCTTTGTGAAGAACATGGTGCTACTTTGAAGCACACGTGTGGAAAAGGATAGTAGCATTGTCCCTTCTCTCTTTCTCTCATTTTTTTCCTTTTTTTGGAGGGCATCATTGGCATCTTTTTTTTATGGGCTTCTGTGGCCACTTTTATTTTTTGTAAAGTCCGGAGACTCATCCCAACTTGTGAGGGAATCATAGCTTCCAACATCCCTTTCTCACACGTGACAATGCTCTAATAATGCAAATCGTCACACTTTTATTTACTTACAACTCAAAGATTAGAACTCGATATCTAGAACAAAATATGAATCTATAAGCAATATGGAAGTGATGGTGCGTGTCATAAAAAAATGGGACGGTGGTGTTGCATGGCAATATATCTCGGAATGGCTATGAAAATGCCATAATATGTAGATATGGTGGCTGTTTTGAGGAAAGTATATGGTGGCTATTTTGAGGAATGTGGGTTTAATGTACCGGCGAAAGTTGCGCAGTACTAGAGAGGCTAGCAAAGGTGGAAGGGTGAGAGTGCGTATAATCCATGAACTCAACATTAGTCATAAATAACTCACATACTTATTGCAAAAGCCTATTAGTTATCTAAGCAAAGTATTAGATGCATGCTCCTAGGGGAAGGGTTGGTAGGAGTTAACCATCGCGTGATCCCGACCTCCACACAAAGGTTGACAATCATTAAACAAATCATGCTCCGACTTCATCACAAAATGGTTCACGATACGTGCATGCTATGGGAACCACAAGTATTTCTTCCAATTCACAATTACTTACTAGCATGACTCTCATATTACCATCTTCATATCTCAAAACTATATGCAAGGAATCAAACTTCTCATCATATTCAATGCACTTAGATGACGGTTTTATTATATCCCTCTTGGGTGCCCATTATATTAGGACTAAATTCATAACCTAAACCAATTACCATGCTGTTTAAAAGACTCTAAAAATAATATAAGTGAGGTATGAGATTTTAATAATTTCTATAAAATAAAAACAGCACCATGCTCTAAAAGATATAGGTGAAGCACTAGAGCAACATTGCCTAGCTCAAAAGTTATAAGTGAAGCACATAGAGTCTTCTAATAAATTCACGATTCAGCGTGTCTCTCTCAAAAGATGCGTGCAGCAAGGATGATTGTGGCAAACTAAAAAGTAAAGACTCGTACAAGACGCTCCAAGCAAAACACATATCATGTGGTGAATAAAAATATAGCCTCAAGTAAATTCATCGATGGATTGAAGACGAAAGAGGGGATGCCTTCCAGGGCATCCCCAAGCTTAGGCTCTTTGGTATCTTTGAATATGGTTTGGGGTGCCTTGGGCATCCCCAATATTAGGCTCTTGCCAGTCCTTATTCCATAGTCCATCAAATCTTTACCCAAAACATGAAAACTTCACAACACAAAACTCAACATAAAACTCATGAGATCCGTTAGTATAAGAAAAATAAATCACCACTTTAGGTACTGTTGTGAACTCATTCTTTATTTATATTGGTGTAATATTTACTGTATTCCAAATTCTCCATGGTTCATACCCCCCGATACAACCCATAGATTCATCAAAATAGGCAAACAACACAAAGAAAACAGAATCTGTCAAAAACAGAACAATCTTTAGCAATCTATAAACATCGAATACTTCTGTAACTCCAAAAATTCTGACAAATTAGGAAAATCAGGGAATTTTGTATATCAATCTTGTGTAAAAATTTCAGGTCAAAAGCACGTCCAGTGAATTTAAAAAATTCCTGGACTGAGAGTGAAACTTTCTGTTTTTCAGCAAAATCAACTTGCAAACACCGTAGACCATTCCAAAGGTCTTACTGGCTCAAACACTAATTAAAACAAGAAAAAACAATTATTAAAAAGGTAATAATGTGTGAAACACTCAAAAATATAAGCAAAAAACAAAATCATTAAAATAAAATTGGGTTGCCTCCCAACAAGCGCTATCGTTTTATGCCCATAGCTAGGCATGATGATTTCAATGATGCTCGCATAAAGGTAAAGAATTGAAACATAAATAGAGCATCATGAATCACATGTAAAGCATATTTAAGTGTAACCCACTTCCTATTCATAGGTACTTTGTGAGTAAACAAATTACGGGAACACGAATCAATTGGCATAGGAAGGCAAAACAAGTATAACTTCAAAATTTCCAACACATACAGAAGAAACTTGATATTATTGCAATATGGAAAAACATATGTTCCTCTCTCAAAATAATTTTTAGTAGCATCATGAATAAATTCAACAATATAACTATTACATAAAGAATTATTTTCATGATCCACATGCATAAAAGTCTTACAATCTTCCAAGTTAGTGGGATTAACATTAACTAAAGTCATGACCTCTCCAAACCCACTTCTATCAAAAAATTCATAAGATTGAACACTCTCCAAATATATGGGATTCTTTTTACCTAAAGTTGAAACTCTTCCAAACCCACTTTCGATACTATTGCAAACCTTATTATCAATAACATATTCATCATGAGGATTAAATAAATTTTCATGATCATAAGAAGCATCACCCTAATCATGATCATTACAATAAGTAGTGAACATGAAAAAATTATCATCCCCATGCTTGTAGTTTTTCATATCATTAGCATAATTGACATTAATAGAATTTATAGTAACATCATTGCAATCATGCTTTTCAATCAAGGAGTTATCATGAATCACTTTATAAATTTCTTCTTTCAGCACTTAAGCAAAAAAAATCAGATTCATGTTTTCAAAGAAAAAATCGTAGAGATAATCAAGTGAACTCAACTCACTATCAATTGGTTCATAATAATTTGGTCTTTTGAAAAGATTAGCAAGTGGATGAGGATACAAATAAATGGGTTTTTAGCAACTAAAGATGCAAGCAAACAGAAGGCACATGGCAACACAAGCAAAGATAGAAAACAAGCAAAAAGGCAAACGGAAAAGAGGGCTAATAAAATGGCATTTTTGTGAAGTGGGGGAGAGGAAAACGAGAGGCAAATGGCAAATAATGTAAATGCAAGAGATGAGTTTGTGATGGGTACTTGGTAGGCTTGATCTTGCTATGTATCCTCCCCAGCAACGGCACCAGAAATCTTTCTTGTTACTTCTTAAGCTTGCGTTGGTTTTCCCTTGAAGAGGAAAGGGTGATGCAGCAAAGTAGATAAGTATTTCCCTCGGTTTCTTAAGAACTAAGGTATCAATCCAGTAGGAGGAACAAGCAAGGCCTCAATCTTAGCACCTACACAAACAATCAAACATTTGCACACAATGCTAAAAAGGGGTTGTCAATTCCTTCATGGTTATTTGCAAGGATGAGATATGATAGAGGTAGATATAAAAGATTGCTAGAACTAAAAGTAAAACAAAAGTAAATAAATTGCAGCAACATATTTTTGGTATTTTTGGTTTATAGATCTGAAAGTATAATATGGAAAAGAGAACCGGGGCCATAGGTTTCACTAGAGGCTTCTCTCATGAAGGAAAATAATACGGTGGGTGAATAAATTACTGTCGAGCAATTGATAGAAAAGTGAATAATTATGAAGATATCCAAGGCAATGATTATGCATATAGGCATCATGTCCGTGTCAAGTAGACCGAAACGATTCTGCATCTACTACTATTACTCCACATATCGACCGACTCCTCCATGCATCTAGAGTATTAAGTTCATGAAGAACAGAGTAACGCATTAGGTAAGATGACATCATGTAGAGGGATAAACTCAAGCAATATGTTGAAAACCCCATCTTTTTATCCTCGATGGCAACAATGTAATACGTGCCTCGCTACCCCTACTTTGTCGCTAGATGAGGACACCGCAATATTGAACCCAAAACTAATCACTTCTCCCATTGCAAGAATTACCAATCTAGTTGGCCAAACCAAACCAATAACTCGAAGAGACTTGCTAAGATATGAAATCATGCATATAAGAATTCAAAGAAGATTCAAAAAATATTCATAGATAATATGAACATAGACCCACAATTCACTGGATCTCGACAAAAACACCGCAAAATAGAATTACACCGGATAGATCTCCATGAAGATCATGAAGAACATGGTATTGAAGAACAAAGAGAGAGAAGAAGCCATCTAGCTACTAGCTATGGACCCGTAGGTCTGTGGTGAACTACTCACGCATCATCGGAGAGGCAATGGAGTTGATGTAGATGCTCTTTGTGATCAATTCCCCCTCCGATAGATTACAGGAAAAGGCTCTCAGATTGGATCTCACAGGAACAGAGGCTCCCGGTGGCAGAAAAGTATTTATTGGTGTCATTCTGGTATTGGGGGAATATTTGGGAATTTATAGGACGAAGATTAGGGTTAGGAGGCCTACAAGGGGCCCACAAGCCAGGGGCACCCCCCCCTATGGCGTGTCCTGCAGGCTTGTCGTCTCCCGGCAGGTCTCCTGCCCCCTTCTACAAGTCTGGCAGGTTTCTTCTGGTCCAAGAAAAATTATTCCGGAGATTTTATTCCGTTTGGAACCCGTTTAATATTCCTTATCTGCAATACTCAAAAACATGGAAAAACAGAAATTGGCACTAGGCTCTAGGTTAATAGGTTAGTCCCAAAAATAATAGAAAATAGCATATTAAGGCATATAAAACATCCAAAACAGATAATATAATAGCATGAAACTATCAAAAGTTATAGATATGTTGGAGACGTATCATTGAACAACAATGAACCTAAGAGCTATGGAGAAGCGATGGTGGGCCCAGATTCCAACAAATGGGTGGAGGCCATGAAATCCGAGATAGGATACATGTATGAAAACAAAGTGTGGACTTTGGAAGAACTACTTGATGGTCGTAAGGCTATTAAGTCCAAATGGGTCTTTAAAAGGAAGACACACGATGATGGTAAATGTCACCATTTAGAAAGCTTGACTTGCCGAACGAGGTTTCCGACAAGTTCAAGGAGTTGAATACCATGATACTTTCTCACCCGTAGCGATGCTAAAGTCTGTTGGAATTATGCTAGCAGTTGTTGCATTTTTCAATTATGAAATTTGACACA
This sequence comes from Hordeum vulgare subsp. vulgare, assembly GCF_904849725.1. NCBI lineage: Eukaryota > Viridiplantae > Streptophyta > Magnoliopsida > Poales > Poaceae > Hordeum > Hordeum vulgare. Next base: position 526,260,756 of record NC_058523.1, read on the forward strand.
TGGATGTCAAAAGATCGTTTCCTTAACGATTTCCTTGAGGAAACATTGTATGTGATACAAAGAGAAGGTTTTGTCAATCCTAAGGATGCTAAAAGGCAAGCGAGCTCCAGCGATCCATTTATGGACTGGTGCAAGCATCTCGGAGTTGGAATAAGCGCTTTGATGAGTGATCAAAGCTTTTGGTTTATATAGAGTCTATGAGAAACTTTTACTTACAAGAAAGTGAGTGGGAGCACTATAGAATTTCTGATAAGTATTTGTGGTTGACATATTGTCGAAGGGAAATGATGTAGAATTTCTGAAAAGCATAAAGAGTTGTTTTCAAGGAGTTTTTCAAAGGAAAACTTGGATAAAGCTACTTGAATATTGGGCATCCGGATATGTAGAGATACATCAAGATGCTTGATAAAAACTTTCAATGATTACATACCTTGACAAGATTTTGAAGGAGTTCAAAATGGATCAAGTCAAAGAAGGAGTTCTTGGTTGTATTGTAAGGTGTGAATTTGAGTAAGACTCAAAGCTCGACCACGGCAAAAAAAAAGAGAAAGGACGAAGGTCATCCCCTATGCCTTAGCCGTAGGCTCTATAGTATGCCATATTGTGTACCGCACCTGATGTGTGACTTGTCTTGAGTCTGTCAAGGGGTACAAGAGTGATCCGAGAGTGGATCACTCGACAACAGTCAAAATTATCCTAAGTAACTAGAGGACTAAGGAAATGTTTCTCGATTATGTAGGTGATAAAGAGTTCATCATAAAGGGTTAAGTCCATCAAAGATTTGACACCAATCCGGATGAATCTGAGTAGCAAAATGGATTCGTATAGTGGACCAAACATTTAGAATAGTTCCAAGTGGAGTGTGGTAGCATCATCTACATTATGATATAGAGATTTTCAAAGTACACACAGATCTGAATATCGCAGACCCATTGACTAAAACCTCTCTCACAAGCAAAACATGATCAAACCCCCAAAACTAATTGGGTGTTGATCACATGGTGATGTGAGCTAGATTATTGACTCTAGTGCAAGTGGGAGAATGTTAGAAATATGCCCTGGAAGCAATAATAAAGTAGTTATTATCATTATTTCCTTGTTCATGATAATCGTCTATTATCCATGCTATAATTGTATTGATTGGAAACTCAAATACATGGGTGGGTACATAGACAACAAAGTGTCCCTAGTATGCCTCTACTAGACTAGCTCATTGATCAAAGATGGCTAAGGTTTTCTAGCCGTAGACATGACTTGTCATTTGATAATGGGATCACATCATTAGGAGAATGATGTGATGAACAAGACCCAAACCATAAGCATAGCATTTGATCGAATCAAGTTTACTGCTATTGCTTTCTACATGTTAATGTATCTGTTCCTATGACCATGAGATCATGCAGCTCACTGACACTGGAGGAATGATTTGTGTGTATCAAACGTCACAAATTAACTAGGTGACTATAAAGATGCTCTACAGGTATCTCCGAGGGTGTCTATGGAATTGGCATGGATCAAGCCTGTGATTTGTCACTCTGTATGACGGAGAGGTATCTCGGGGCCCACTCGGTAATGCAACATCACAATAAGCTTGCAAGCAATGTGGCTAAAGATTTAGTCACGGGATATTGTATTATTGAACGAGTAAAGAGACTTTCTAGTAACAAGATTAAACTAGGTATGGAGATACCGACAATCAAATCTCGGCAAGTAACATACCGCTGGACAAAGGGAACTACATACGGGATTGATTGAATCCTTGACATCACGGTTCAACGATAATGACCTTCATGGAATATGTGGGAACAAATATGGGCATCCAGGTCCCGTTATTGGTTATTGACCGGAGAGGTGTCTCGGTCATGTCCACATGATTCTCGAACCCATACGGTCCACACGCTTAACGCCCGATTGACGCTAGAGTAGTATTAGGATATGTATGTTGGTGACCAAATGTTGTTCGGAGTCCCTGATGAGATCTCAGACGTCACGAGGAGTTCCGAAATGGTCCGTAGGTAAAGATTTATACATGGGAATTCCTATTTTGCCTACGGGAAAAGTTTTGGACATTACCGATAATGAACAAGGGTGCCGAAATGGTTCCGGGGGTCCACCTGCCCCATGGGCCCACATGGGATGTGGCGGAGGCGCCCTAGCCACCCTAGGCTAGGGACACCAGCCCTTAGAGGAACAATTGGCTTGGGTGCAAGAGTACCAAAGGGACAAGGCACCCCAGAGGTGCCTTGGAGGAGGGGGACTCCTCCCTTCCTTATGGAGGGAGGACTCCACCCTAGACGCCGGCCCTCCTTGGAGGAGGAGCCAAGGGTTGCGACCTGAATCTGCCCCTTGCTTCCTATATATAGTAGAGGAGAGGAGGAGGACTGTACACAACAATTCCCATGCCGAGTGACCTCCCCTCTCTCCCGTTCTTCCTCGTTCATAGTTCGAGAGGCGATTAGTGAAGCCCTGCTAGGATTGCTCCACCACCATCTCCACCAGGCCATCGTGTTGGTTCAGATCCTCTCTACTTCTCTTTCCTCTCTTGCTGGATCAATAAGGAGGATACGTCATCGAGCCGCACGTATGCTGAACGCAGAGGTGTCGTCCGTTCGACACTAGATCGGATCGGATAGCGATTGGATCGTGAAGAGTATGACTATATCAACCGTGTTATATACGCTTCTGCTTAGCAATCTACAGGGGTATGTAGATGCACTTGCACTCTCGTAGATGTTGATCTCCATAGATTGATCTTGGTGAGAGTAGGATTTTTTTGTTTCCCATGCAATATTCCCCAATACATATGAGGGGTCGTCCACGGGCCAGCCCTTGCGCATCCACGAGCGTTTAGGTGACCGGATTTGCCAAGTCGGACTGTATATGCTATAAGGCTCCAACGCATTTCGTACGCTCGCGTTTGTATGTGTTCGTGTGACAAAAGCCACGGTCTAGCGTCCAGCATGGAGATTCATTTGTTCATTATGTATGTTTCATGTTCGTGGGACGTGAATCTGCCTCAAATTTGAACTGGATTTGCGTCCACGTGGACAGGAGACAGACACGCCCCATGTCCACTCAATGTGCGCCCCGTGGCCACATGTCAGCCACCCAACCACCATGAGTTACTCATTTTTAAGTGCCGCACGTGTCGAGGCACCCATCTACACCCACTCCTCTCTCTCTCTCTCTCTACACGCCCACCGTCATCCGATAGTTAAACCCTAAGCCATAAACACCGCCCATCGCCGACACAAATGTTGTGGAAGTGCACACCTGCGTAGCATGACCAGAGGTTGGCTCCTCAAGGCGGCACCACGCGGGACCCTCCACCGTGACGTTGTCGGGGACTGCACCGCATGTGCGCGACCGCGTGTACGTTCTGGTGGAGACGTGCCAAAGGTAGTGGGAGTCGGCCATCCCAATGCCCTGGCTGGGCATGCACCTGTCGAATGGTTGGCATTCCATCCCGGAAAATGGTTCCAATGTCGGTCATTCTGACCTCCTTTCAGTGTGGATGGCGTAGATCTATCGCCTCATGATCTACTTTTGGACGACTTTCGCCAAGGACTCTCCCTATTGGGACAGGTTGTTCACCCTCGTCGGTCGTGCTTTTCTGCTCATGTGCGGGATCCAACGCACAAGCTCTTCTGTGGGCGAGGCGAGGACGACGAGGCCCTTGAGCAGGCCCTCGAGGCCTCCAAGGTGGCCAACCTCGCACAATTGCCTAACCTGCCACTACATCGATGATGGAGGCCACGACTCCCATGCCCGCCGCCTGAGATGAAATCGAAGTCGTGGCCACTCTAAGGACTCATGGGGTAGACGTGGACATGGACTTCCACTTACCCCTGCACTCCCGAGCAGGAGGATGATCATAGGAGGACGTGCCTACTACAGTGTCGCGTGCGTCGGCGGTCATGTCCACTACACCAGCATGGCCATATCCATGGTCCCCTCGAGTCTCAACGACGATGGGTATGAGTACAAAGACGTCGAACAATATGTTTTTTAGTTTTTTCGCAAAAGGGCGCTTTATTACTTAAAAGATTTAAGCATTACACATGGCCTCTACATAGTTAAGATGCACACATCCAAGCAAGGTCCTCTAACACAAACAAAAAATAAAAAGGCGAAATACAAAGATACATGTAGAGTCCGTATAATGCCTAAAGCAGAGGGGCACCAATCATAAGATCATGTTGCCACCCATTTGGGGTAAAAGTATCCCTTGTCGTAGCCTCCAGTCGTATACACACCTCCATAAACAAGTCTCAATTCTACACACGTTATAAAGAGGACCATAAACGAAGAATCCTGGTACATATGTAGATAACATGCAACAAAGAAGTACTTTTATCGTTAAAAACCTTATCATTTCTACATAGCCAAAGCGACCAAATAACAGCAATCGCTAACACCCTTAGAAGAGTTCTGGACTTGTGATCAATCCTATGTAACCAGTTGCCAAATACATTAGCAACACTACATGGAGGATACAAGTCATAAGCTATTTGGATGATTGACCATATAGAATGAGCCAATTTGCCTTGGAAGAATAAAAATTGTATTGTCTCATCATGATGACAAAGACACATTGCTAATTTCCATGCCAATTCCTCTTAATAAGGTTATCTTTAATAAGAATTACTTAGCAACAAAGATATCATGTAAAATTTTATTCTTAAGAGGTATCTTCATCTTCCAGATCTTCTTGTTATTATAAAGTGGCACATCAGACAGGATTAACGCTTTATACATAGATTCCACTGAGAATTGCCTATTCCCATGAAGGTTTCATCGGAATACATCACACCCATGTGACAATTGCATCGTGGTAAACCGTTGGAGCAGGATATTCCATGATTGGAGTCTGGGTCCAATTAAATCTTTTCTGAACGTCACATTTGGCGAAAATGATTTTATTACCATGGTGATAGTATCACCTTGTGGTGCACAATGTTGTATAGAACCGAATATTGTTCCCGGAGTGTGGCACTTCCTAGACACTTATCCTCCCAGATCTAATTTCCGAGCCGTCTTTAGTCGAGAAGGATCCATAGCAGAAGAAATATTTCTTCGTAGCCATTAGACCCGCCCAAAAGTGGAAATCCCTAGGCTTCGAGTATACTTGAGATACCGCCTTGAAACCTACATATTTCCTTCTTGGGGAAGGTATGCCATACACCATCTTCCGTTAGTAACTTAAACAACCATTTGTCGAGGAGGGCCCTATTCTTAACCTCAAGGTCATGAATGCCCAACCCGCCTTCATCTTTGGGACGGCAAACCGCACTCTATTTAGTCAGTCGACATTTCTTTCTCTCACCATACTTGCCAAAAGAATCTTGATCAGAAGTAATTCAATCTATGTAAAACTCGTATCGGTAATTGGAAAAAGGAAATCATATATGGGATCATATTACTTAGTACTAAATTTATGGGAACCAATCTTCCATCCAGAGACAACAATTTACCTTTTCAACTGCTAAATCCTTTTTACAGTCTCCCCTCAACGTGTTTCCATTCAGCATTTGTGGGTCTTCAATAATGCATTCGTATTTCCAAATATGTGACCGGATACTGGCCCAATCCGCATCCAATCAGTTCAGCGTACATGTCGGCCTCGTCTTAAGCATCACCAAAGCAAAAAAAAATCATTTTTATGAAAACTGGACTTAAGACCCAAGAGTTGTTCGAATGCTGATAAAATCAATTTTAGATTTCTCGCTTTCTCGAGGCGATGATCTATGAAAAGAATCGAATCATCAGCATATTGAAATATAGAGAGACCATCATCAACTAGGCGATTTACTATCCCTTCAATTTGGCCATCAATTTTTTTAAGGATGAACTTCAGGTGGCAATGTACATATTTTAAAACAAAAGAAAAGAGGCGGACGCTTTAGATGCGTTAGCGGGCTGACAGACACAAACGAACCTGTGGTGCCCAACTGTTCATATGGCCACCCAAACGGACAAAAGAACGATAACATTTGGTGTCCACGCCGTCGGAGTTGCCCTATCAACGTGAACCACGCATACACAGCACCGTGTATACGAACGTTTTTTTTCTTCTGACCAACGTGTATATCAACGTTTACGTACGTGAACCACGCGCTGGCAGGCCAGGGTCTATTCTAGCAACATAAAGTAGCTGGACCACTGGGTGTGGAAAATAGCAACAATGCGGCATGATGTTGAATACGAGTGCCCTCACGTAGCACCACACTTTTCTGCAGCTACAACCATCTAGAAAACTAAAGACAGAGATGTTTTGACAAGTCGTGTTCCGTGGAATTATTAAAGCGGTGCGCTTGCACTTTGATTATTCCTTTGTTGTTTCCATGGTGCTCTGCTCACCTCATGCATGCCCTATACTTTAATAGTTGTATGATCGTTGATGATAAAGTTGTCACATAGACGATTTTAATGACATAACACATAATAAAAGAAAAGAGAGAATAAAATCGTATGAACTTGTAGCAACAGTTGAGGCACAAGCTTCAAATCAAGCATGGTCATTTCTTCAACATTTAATGAACCCGCTTAATTATTTACATATACTCCATTAAAGAGCATGTATGATATGATGTTGCCTATTGACGTGGACATTTATACCAACGATTAAACATACAAACTGTTAAAGATGCTCTGAGATGCCCTGTCGCCGCAGGGTGCCCCTGCCAAAAACACCGAGCACAGCACAAAGTGTGTTTATCCGATGCATGCCCACTCGATACATGCTACTCCCAACTTGTTCCTCTCTCCGGAGAAGGGAGAGAACCCGTATGTGCAATATAGTACAGCGCCGAATCGGGCGTTCTTGTTCTCTCCTGGCTCCAGGACCACCTGAGCGGCCAAAAGGCGGTGCATGCATGCCGGAGATCAGATCATGCTATCCACCTTCAGAAGCTGGCAGTACTACAAGGCCAGGCGTGCTGGGATTCCCAAAGTGGCATTATGCTCCCCGGCACTTGCTATTTTTATCAAAGTTTAGATACCCTTTTGATCTTTCTTTCTTCCGAGCAATACCCTTTTTAGCTTTCATGATCTATCTATACTCGTAGTAGTACAGTCCAGTTGAGTTAGGTGTAGTGTAGCTAGGCTCCATTTATGTATGGGAAAGGGCCGCGGCTAGGTAATGAGGTGTTGCCGTTTCCCGCAAAAAGAAAAGAAAAAGAGAAGAGATGTTGCGGTGGGCATCACGGGACATCTACATGACGTGCCGGCGCACCTAGAAGACACTGTCGAGTGGCGTAGCTATGGGATCCGATGGTTCTAACGTCCTTATCGGCTAACAGCTAACGGCATTGGGTGCTGAAAACAGCTCCGTTCCATAGTAGTGGACGACTTGTCAAAAGACGATCGATGTATAAATAAAACAAAGTAGTCCCCTATCATGAGTTCCAATAGTTAAAGTTTTACTAGTTATTCTCTATATACTGGTGAAGTGTCTCTACGTTGCAACTAACCAAGAATAAACTATCTCGTTTTCTTTCTTTCGAGAAAAAGAAAGGAGATCTTATATGCCGCCGCCAGCAGCTCCCTTCCACCGCAGTCCCCTCCATAGACGTCCTCGGTCGTCGATGGTGGAGGGGGGGGGGGGGGGCAAATCCACATGTGTTGATCGTTTTAGGTATTAGTATCTTGTTTTTTGGTTGTTCATCGCATTGGCTTCGACGGTGCTGATGGCAGCTGTCAATAAAGAAGGTTTAGATACTTTCCCAACGAGGAGATCGGTCCTATGGTTGAGGTTGAATTTAGAAATCAGATTGTTCAAGTAAGAATGGCGTGGTGGTGGTAGCATCCTCGTGGTGGACTTGTGTCCTTCTATCCCGCCGTTGCGTCGGTGTTTGCTCCAGCGTCAACGCAGAGCTTGGGAGGTAGCCCAGGAGTGGACGCAGACTGTGGTTGCATCGACGGCATCTCGAAGATGGCGGACCGTGTGTCGGGTTTGTCATACGTGGAAGGCATGTATGGTTTCCTCTCCCGGCGTTTTAGTCATGTGGGGGTGTCTCTGGAGTTCGATGGCATGTCTGGTGGGTTGCACCGGTTAGTTTCGTTCAACGGTAATGGCTTCACCTTTGACAAGCCACCTTAAAGGTCTGCAAAGTTGCATATCATCAATGGAGCTGCGTCGAGCTCGAGTGAGAAGGTGATCCATCAATAATATCCTATGGTGTCTACTGTGATGGTGTCAGAGGCAGGTGACGGATGTTGATGTCAAACTCGAAGGATGTTTCGTTCATGATTGTATTTCTTTTTCTTGGCTGGTGTTTCTTTGTGCAAAGGCTAGCGCTATGTTGTTTTTCAGTTTTTTTGTGTCGGTGTCTATGTGGCTTGTAGTATGATCTTTATGTACAAATGAGAAATGTATTGCCAGTTTACCACGGAAAAAAAACTGAAAATAGACTAGTACATATTAATAACCTTATAAAACATTAAATGTGTTTTTGGTATATGTCACTAAATACATGGCATGATTCATCCAAATTTACTCCTCTTGTTCATTTGGAGAGACTGGTGGTTTCTGGCAAATGTGGAGCAGAGTGATGGTTCTTGTTGCAAAGAGACCACATATTATCTTACATGTGTTAGATGTATATTGAAAGTCTGAAATCACAGATGACATTACCAAGTAGGTTTTTATAAGAGTAAAGCATTAACATGGTTGTACTACAAATATCCTTGAAAAATAATTATCTGTTAAATAAAGCACAACCAAATCTACACTTTAAAATTATACCAAGGTTGAAAACAACTTTGTCTTGAAGTAAAAAAAAATTCTTTCACTCGAAAGCCCAAACATTCTTGGCACAACGATACAACTTGTAAGAATTTATTTTAAGCCTTATCCTTTAGGATTTTGATTCATTCAAAAAGTAGAAGAGAGTTCTTCTTCTCATCCTCCTCCTGCTTCTTCTCCTTATTCTCTTCCTCCTCCTCCTCCTCCTCCTTCTTATTCTTCTTCTTCTTCTTCTTCTTGTTGTTGTTGTTGTTGTTGTTGTTGTTCTCCTCTTTCTTCTTCTCCTTAGCTTATTTTTCCCCAAGAAAGACATACATAGCTAATTATCCTTCAAAATGGCATAATTAGCTAATTTAGTTCATTTATGACGTAATTATCTTAGTTGGGTAAAAACATCACAAGAACCTTGGTTAGCTCATAACTTAGCTTGTCTTCCTCCTAAATGACATAATAAGCTCAAAATAAGAAAAGTATTGTAATCATCCTCTTCCTCTTCTTCTCCTTCTCCTTCTTCTTCTTCTTCTCCCCATCCTCCTTCTTCTCCTTCTTCTCCCCCTCCTAATTCTTCTTCTTCTTCTTCTTCTTCTTCTTCTTTTTCTTCTCCTTCTTCTTCTCCTCTTTCTTCTTCTACTTAGCTTATTTTCCCCAAGAAAGACATATTTAGTTAATTATCCTCCAAAATTACATAATTAGCTAATTTAGTTCATTTATGCCATAATTAGCTTAGTTAGGTAAAAAATATCACAAGAACCTTGGTTAGTTCGTAACTTAGCGTGTCTTCCTCCTAAATGACATAATAAGCTAAAAATGAGAAAAGTATTGTATTCATCCTCTTACTCGTCTTCTCCTTCTTCTTCTTCTTCTTCTTCTTCTTCTTCTCCTCCTCCTCCTCCTCCTTCTCCTTCTTCTTCTTCTCCTCCTCCTCCTCCTCCTCCTACTCCTTCTTCTTCTTCTTCTTCTTCTTCTTCTTCTTCTCCTTCTTCTTCTCCTCTTTCTTCTTCTCCTTAGCTTATTTTCCCCAAGATAGACATACTTAGCTAATTATCGTCCAAAATGACATAATTCGCTAATTTAGTTCAGTTATGACATAATTAGCTTAGGTAGGTAAAAAAATATCACAACAACCTTGGTTAGCTCATAACTTAGCGTGTCTTCCTCCTAAATGACATAATAAGCTCAAAATAAGAAAAGTAATGTAATCATCCTCTTCCTCTTCTCCTTCTTCTTCTTCTTCTTCTTCTTCTTCTTCTTCCTCTTCTTCTTCTTCTTCTTCTCCTCCTCCTCCTCCTCCTCCTCCTTCTTCGTCTCCTTCTTCTTCTTCTTCTCTTCCTCCTTCTCCTCCTCCTCCTCCTTCTTCTTCTTCTTCTTTTTCTCCTTCTTCATCTCCTCTTTCTTCTCGTCTTTCTTCTTCTCCTTAGCTTTATTTTCCCTAAGAAAGACATAATTAGCTAATTATCCTCCAAAATGACATAATTAGCTAATGTAGTTCATTTATGATATAATTAGCATAGTTAGGTAAAAAAACATCACAAGAACCTTGGTTAGCTCATAACTTAGCGTGTCTTCGTCCTAAATGAAATAATAAGCTTAAAATAAGAAAAATATTGTAATCATCCTCTTCCTCTCCTTCTTCTTATTCTTCTTCTTCTCCTCCTCCTCCTCCTTCTCCTTCTTCTCCTTCTTATTCTTCTTCTCCTCCTCCTCCTCCTCCTCCTCCTCCTCCTTCTTCTCCTCCTCCTCCTTCTTATTCTTCTTCTTCTTCTCCTCCTCCTCCTCCTCCTCCTTCTTCTTATTCTCCTCTTTCTTATCCTTCTTCTAGTCTTCTTTTTCTTGTTCTTCTTAGCTAATTATATCCTCCAAAATGACACAATTAGCTTATGTTGTTCATTTATGACATAATTTGCTTAGTTAGGTCAAAAATGGCATAAGAACCTTGGTTAGCTCATAAATGTTATATACTTAGCTTGTTTTCCTCTAAAATGACATAATTAGCTTAGTTAGGTCAAAAATAGCATAATAACCTTGGTTACCTCGTAAATGTCATATACTTAGCTTATTTTTATCCAAAATGACAGAATTAGCTTAGTTAGGTCAAAAATGGCATAATAACCTTGGTTAGCTAAAAAAGGACATGTACTTAGCTTATTTTCCTCCAAAATGACATAATAAGCTCAAAAATGACATATATTGTTGTTGTTGTTGTTGTTCTTCTTCTTCTTCTTCTTCTTCTTCTTCTTCTAACTTTCTTATTCCCATTTTGCAGATTATATTTACCACATGGAAGCTGGCATTGATGGAGTGCTTTAGTTTTTGTTTGGATTTGTGTTGATGGACAATGTGGAACTATATGTATGTACATATGAATGAACAGTGTAAAATTTTGTATGTTGGTTCTTTCGATCTATGTGTTGTGATTGATGAACAACTAGCATTGATGAACTTTATATGTATATCATATATGTGATGTGAACTATATATATGTGATGTGAACTATATATCATATATGTGTAAAACTTTGCAGGGAAATAACAGAAAATAAACAAAACAGTGACAATATGGTCATTTTGCCATCTGCCGGCACTTTGCCATCTGCGAGCTGATGGCAAAGGCTTTTGCCGTCTGCCAGCCGACGGCAAATGTGCCACGTTGTAGCTAGCTGTGCAACCTGGGGCAACCGGCGGTTGACCCATATGGTCACTTTGTCGTCTCCTGCCCCTACGAGCAGACATCAAAGGGGCATCCTGGGAGACGCCAAAGGCCTACACCAGGCAGACGACAAAGATCTGCCACCTAGCACCAATAGAAGGCTACAGACGTTGACGGCCAATAGACGGCAAAGGCACGCCAAAAGCACACAGCAAAGGTGCATCATAGAAGGCACATGACAAATACTCTGTTAGCCACCTAACAAAGTAGTTGCATGTCGGCTGTTGTCTAAGGCCTTTGACGTCTGCTGGCCACGGAGGGTGACGGCAAAGCCCTTTGTCGTCCGCTTTCACCAGACTGACGGCAAAGCAGGGCCTTTACCGACGAAAGCAGACATAGAAGTTTTGCCGACCGGAGACAGACGATAAAGGGCTTTGCGGTCCCTAAACTGCCCCTTTGTCGTCCGCTATGGTAGATGGCAAAGAAGCTAATTCTTTTAGTGAATGCGAGGGGCGAGCCCGCGAGGAACTGGCATGGAGTAGGTATTGTTGGGGAACGTTGCATGGGAAACAAAAAATTTCTTATGCACACGAAGACCTATCATGGTGATGATCATCTACGAGAGGGAGATCGAATCCACATACCCTTGTAGATCGCTAAGCGGAAGCGTTAATAAACGCGGTTGATGTAGTGGTACGTCTTCACGATCCGTCCCACGAACCGTCCCACGAACCGTCCCACGATCCGTCCCACGATCCATCCCGATCAAGTGCTGAACGGACGACACCTCCGCGTTCCGCACACGTACAGCTCGATGACGATCTCCGCCTTCTTAATACAGTAAGAGGGGGAGGAGAGGTAGATGAGTTCTCCAGCACGGCGACGTGGTGGTGGTGTTGGTGGTGCTATTCTAGCAGGGCTTCGCCTAAGCACCGCTGAAACTAGAGGAGAAACAGATCTAGAGAGAGAGGGCAGCACGTGGCTGTTTTCTGTTATCCAAAAAACTCTCAAAACCCTTAGTATATATAGGAGGAGAGGAGGGAGAGGGTTGCACCCTAGGGCAGCCTTCTCTTCCCTTGCGCAAGGGAGAGGAGGAGGAGTTCTACTCCAATCCTATTTGGAGTAGGATTCCTCCTTCCCACTTGGAAACTCTTTTCACCTTGTTTTTTTTTCTCAAACCTTATGGGCCTTAGTGGGAACTTATTCCAGCCCACTAGGGGCTGGTTTATCTCTTCCCACAGCCCATGAGGCCCCTTGGGGCATGACACCCCTCCCGATGGTCCCCGGCACCCCTCCCGGCACTCCCGGTACACTAGCGATGAGCCCAAAACTTTTTCGGTGACCAAAACAGGACTTCCTTCATTTCCGTACCATTCCGAAAACCCTCGTGACGTCTGGGATCTCATCCGGGACTCCGAACAACCTTCGGTCACCAACACATATAACTCAACTATACCGAAACGTCACCGAACCTTAAGTGTGCAGACCCTGCGGGTTCGAGAACTATGCACACATGACCTGAGACACTCTCCGGTCAATAACCAATAGCGGGACCTGGATGACCATATTGGCTCCTACATATTCTATGAAGATATCTGTCGGTTGAACCTCTATGTCAAGGATTAATATAATCTCGTATACTATTGCCTTTGTCCTTCGGTATGTTACTTGTCTGAGATTCGATCGTCGGTATCTCCATACCTACTTCAATCTCGTTATCGGCAAGTCCCTTTACTCGTTCCGTAATACAAGATCCTGTGACTAACTCATTAGTCACATTGCTTGCAAGGCTTGTTGTGATGTTGTATTACCGAGTGGGCCCCGAGATACCTCTCCGTCACACGGAGTGACAAATCCTAATCTTGATCCATGCCAACCCAACAGACACCTTTGGAGATACCTGTAGAGCACCTTTATAGTCACCCAGTTACGTTGCGACGTTTAATACACACAAGGCATTCCTTCGATGTCCGGGAGTTGCATGATCTCATGGTCATAGGAACAGATACATTGACATGCAAAAAAAACAGTAGCAATAAACTGACACGATCATATGCTATGTTTATAGTTTGGGTTTTGTCCATCACATCATTCTCCTAATGATGTGATCCAGTCATCAAGTGACAACACTTGTCTATGGCCAGGAAACCCTGACCATCTTTGATCAATGAGCTAGTCAACTAGAGGCTCACTAGGGAGAGTGTGTTGTCTATGTATCCACACATGTATTTGAGTTTCCAATCAATACAATTATAGCATGGATAATAAACGATTATCATAAACAAAGAAATATAATAATAACTAATTTAGTATTGCCTCTAGGGCATATTTTCAACAGGTATGGACTACCCCAGTCCACGGGTTGTGCCCGTAGGACCACGGCAGTGTGGGCTGCTGCTGCTGGTTGACCCAAGGCGGACCACCCAGGGCAGGTGCCCGCTGCTGCCCTTACCCTTTTCGCGGTGGCCACCATGATTGGCTGGAGGTGGAGGAGTCGACACCCCCTACTATGGGTACGAGAACAGCAACGAGAGCGCGGGCGACGCCGCTGGCTGTGGTGGAGAAGGGGCGTTGCACGAGGTGCCGACCGTAAGGGATGTATGGACAGTCCGCACCTTCAGCTGCTTCATCCGACGTTCCTCCAACTTCAAGTACGCGACAACCTTGGGAAAAGTCGGGTCAGGGATGAGCGTGAGGTTGGCGACAACATTGGACAATTTTTCGTTGAGGCCGTTGACGAGGGTGCTGAGTAGGAGGTCGGAGGAGACCTTCTCGCTGATGTTGCGGAGCTCGTCGCAAAGACGCTTGAGGCACATGCAAAAGTTTTCCACGAAGGAGTTGTTTTGATGACACCCGAAGAATTCTTGGTGGAGGAAGACAAGGCGCTAAAGGTGATTGTTCGTGAAGAGCTGATTGAGCTTCGTCCAAACGGAGTAGGCGTCATCATCATCATGCACCACCGTGTAGAAGAGGTCCTTCAAGATGGTTTGAAAGAACCAACGAATGAGAGTAAACTCGTTGACCGACCACTCGACATCGTCCTTCAGTGCCTCCGAGTTGACGGAGCCATCGATGTGCTCCTGAAGATGATACTCATGAAAGACTAGGTTGAAGTAGGTCTTCCATGGGTAGTATGAGGAGTTGTCTTGAGAGAGACAGATAGGAACACACTCTTGGATGTTGATGTTGCGGATGTTATCGGCGGCGATGGGATCGGGGCCGGTGAAGGGGTTCGACCCGACGGAGAGGGATGAACGAGAGGACATGGTGGTGGTGCGTGGGAGAGGAGGGCGACGCCGGCAAGGAGCCTGCGGCGACCGGGTGCTGGGTGACGGCGGCAGTTAAGGCTGTGGTGGTCGGGGTAGGGATGGCGGCGGCAAGAGATCTATGGGGGCAGGAGGTGCGATGGCGACTACTATGTGTCGGCGGCAAGGAGACGCGGCGGCGGCACAGGCATGGCGGCAGTGGCGGAAGCGATTAGGTCGAGGAAGGAGGTCGTATTTGATACCATGTGGATTTTAATATTTACATTAATTGTATGCCTTAACATATATAAAGTACATGTGCAAGAATATTTCAACCGTATCCTCTATACAAGGCAAGGGTCGGAAGATATTTGTAAAACTAAAAAATAACAAATATAATCCTAGCTGCCTAATGTATACGTGATGATCATGTTATACAATATATAGTACTCGGTACAAAAGTGACAGCAACTGGCGGGTCTAATTATTGACTTCCATAGTATTCGTGGTTTTAGTTCGATCTGATAAAAAAAAAAAGTCCACCAAAGTACCAGGGTGTGGAAAAATGATCGCCCAGATATCTCGATTCACACAAGACATGGAGCACCTATATGTCGCCTTTAGCGTCACTTGGGGAACCGGCGTCTCTAGAGCCCCTCCTCGTATGTCAACCCATATAGAGTGTGGTTGTACGAAAAACTAGAAAAAGAAAAACGCGAATAAACTGCAGGCCAATTTCACGGAAAATGGGACTCGAACTAGAGTCAACAAAATAAATGCCCACGCGCGTTATCCACTAAACCAAGTGTCAGTTTGTTGATTAATACAAAAAACAACGCTATTAGACACCTCTTTCAATGCAAACATTAAACATATCGTAATATTATATACCCACTATAAATTAATTTAATAAATAAAAAAACAAAGTAGAAAAAGAATTCACAAAACCTACGAATTGATAAAAAATTGAAATTTTCAAAAGGTTCGTGCCATTGAAAAAAGTTTGCAAAAATGCAAAATGTTCGCGAATTTAAGGATAGTTCATCAAATTTGTAGACTTTATCAAATTTTAAAAAGTTCACCAAATTTGAAAATTTTGACAAGATTTCAACAAAGTTTAGTGAATTTGAAAAATAGTCTATTGAATTCTAAAAAAGTTCATCAAATTAGAAAACAAATTCATCGTATCTGAAAAACAGTTCATGGAGTTTGAAAAGAGTTCATCGCTTTTAAAAAAATAGAAAATTTAAAAATAATTCATCTAATTAGAAAAAGTTTCATCATATTTGAAATAAGTTCATCAAAATTGAAAAAGAAACCATCAAATTCAAAAAAAAGTTCAGCATTATCAAATTGAAAAAAAGGTTCATGCATTTTCAAAAAGATGAAAAGTATGAGTTGGCCTCACCGTTATAGCCCCTTTTTTTCAGTTTAAAAAACACAGAAAAACAAAGTTAAAACAAGCCTGCCCAACTTGAGGGAGGTGATGTGCGCTGCAGGCACCAGTTTGCAAACATTCATGTTAACCCACGCCTGGAGCATCAAATAAGATTTCCCCACAAGACAGAGTGAACCGTCGCCCGCAGGCGCTAGTTCGGCCGGCCCAGGCTGCCAGAGGCACTGCCTTGTTTACCGGGGGGTTTCAGGTTTTTAGTTGTCATTTTTTGCTTTGTTTTTTTACTTTTGTTTATATTTACAATCTTTTGAATAAATATATTCGAAAACCACTCTACATAAAAAACTTGAAAAATGTCGACCAAGTATTTGAAAATATTTAATATATATAGAGAAAATATTTCTCACGTATACAAAAAATGCATACAACGAACTAAAATATGTATGCAACTATTTTATCTTGTATTTAGAAAATATTAATCAAGTGTTTTAGACACATTAGTATTTAAAAATTGTTAATCAAGCATTTGAAAATGTTAAACGTGCATGAAAATTTGTTGACCATGTATTCAAAAACGATTAAAAAATGATCATGTATATTAAAATGTTAATAAATCATTTTACAAATGGTGAACAACTGTTAAAAATGTTAATGAAGCATTTAAAAATATTAAATATGTATAGAAATTTCTTTGACCATGTATTGAAAAATGTTGAAACTTTCACATCATGTATATAAAATGTAAATCAAGAATTTTAAAAAATATTTAACAAGTATTTAACAAACGTTAATCGAGTATTTAAAAATGTCAACCTCGTATTTAAAAACGTTAATGTGGTATTTTAAAAATGATATAAACGTGTACAGAAAAAATGTTGATCAGGTAATAAAAAAGTTATTTTTTGTTAAAAACGTTAAATATGTATTCGAGAAATATTCTTGACATGTCCAAACAACAAAAACAAAGTAAAAACGAAGAAAACCCATAATTTAAAAAACTGAACCGAAAATCAAACCAAAAAGATTGTGGGTTCAGGTTTTTACCTCAAGACATCATAACCAGTAGTAAAACCGAGTAGACTTGCCTCAAGTAGCGCAACTAGTACATATCATGTGAAAGACGCGAGCACGTAGCTAGCAACGATGGTCATCTCTGGGGAGGCCTGGGATCGATCCGTTGTTCTCCTAGCAAACCTTTCAGCGAGACATATGGAGACGGGAAACGGGTTTTGAGTGTTAATTTTTTTTTTTGAAAGATCCAGCTGGTGGCTGGCATATATTTAGATAGCAGGTAGCATGGCAGGAATACAAAAGGTGGGGTTGATCAAAAGATCAAAAAGACATAACAGGAAGAAACCTCCTAAAAAGAGGGTGAAAAAAAGGTAGCCTGGCACAGGCGCCGGACTCCTCACGTAATTTCCCCAAACGGGTGCTCTAGAAAAACAACTTCTGTTTGCCTCCAAAACTGAAGAGTTGTTGTGATGGAGGTGGATATGCTTGCTGCTCTTGCTGTTTTGTTTCTGAAAGTGCACTCGTTTCTTTCTTTCCAGATTTCTGTCAGAATGAGCACGATCAATGTTCTGGTTCCTTTTTTGTACTCTGGTTTTGCCTTGCATATCATCTTGGAGATGATCTCTCTGGTTGTTGTTTTGTGAGCCCAGATTGTTGGGCTGAGTGAGGCGCATCCTGTGCGAGATGCCGCCTCCACCCATACTACTGTTGCGACGTTGCATTTCCAGAAAAGATGATTTGCTGATTCTAGATTTCTGAGGCATAGCTGACAGAAATAGCTGTTTTGCCAGCCCCTTCTCTGCAATCTGTCGTTGCACCAGAGCCTATTTTTTGTCAGCAGCCATATGAATATCTTGAGCCTTTGCGGTGCCCAAGTTTTCCATGTAAAGTTGCTGATTTCCGACGTTGTCCTTCCTAGGAATTGAGCTTTGTATGCTGAGTTGGCAATGTAAGTCCCCGAGGCCTCATGTCTCCATTTGATTTGGTCGCTTGATTGCTCTATCAGCTGGATGTCCGCTTCCTGGATCCATCTATGCAGACGGAGGACGTCCACCCAACGGTGCGTTGTATCTCCGTGCGCAAGGTCGGCTATCCATGTGTTGCCTTGTAGCGCCTCTTTCACAGTCCTATTTTTTCTACATGAGTGCCTGAACAGCGACGGGTATACCGTCTTTAGCGCCCCCGCACCCGTCCAGGGGCATTTCCAGAAGGAGGCCGTTGTTCCATCCCCCAGGGTGACTGACGTGGAGGCGCTAAAAAGTGCTCGGTCATCGTCATCGCATGGCAGCTGCATGCCGTTCCATGGCCTTTGCGGACTTGTCCATGACAGCCATAGCCATCTTAGCCGGAGCGCTCTCGAGAAGCGATGCAGATCCAGCACCCCTAGGCCACCTCTCTTCATTGGGGAGCATACTATTGGCCAACTAACCTTGCATTTCCCTCCACTAATATCTTCTTCCTGTGCCCATAGGAAGTGGCGCCTAACCTTGTCTATCTCGTCGAGGAATTTTTTGGGCGCTCTCACGACGGCTAGGGCGAAAGTTGGCAGCGCGGTGAGTACGCTGCGAACCAGGACCCGTCTTCCTGCGATGTTCATTAGCTTCCCTTTCCATCCTGCTAGCTTAGCTCTAATCCTATCTAGGATGAATTGAATGTGTACCAAACGAATCCTGTTAAGGGTGAGAGGTAGTCCCAGGTATTTTATTGGGAAGCCTACCCTCTCCCCTCCGAAGGCTGCGAGCACAGCGTCGAGGTCTATGCCTTCACAGCGTATTGCCGAGACAGTAGACTTGGTAGGGTTGATGTGCAGACCCGTGGCATTTCCGAAGTCTCCTAGAATGCCCATAATCGCTTCAATTTCTTCCTGTATGGGGTTTGCGAAGATGACGGCGTCATCCGCATAAAGGCTAAGCCGTAGCGAGATGTCTCTGTCCGGCAGTGGCTGGAACCTGTTCATCTCAGTGGCCCTACACAGGAGCCTGTGCATGGTGTCGATGGCTAGGATAAAAAGGAGTGGGGACAGCGGGTCTCCCTGTCGCAGACCCCTTTTGTGCCAGATAGGTCTGCCCGCGGAGCCATTTAGTGTTACCATAGACGATGCAGAGCTAAGGAGTAGTGCTATCCAATCTCTCCATCCTGCTGGGAACCCTAGATGCTGCAGTAGTTCTAATAGGTATTCCCAGGAGACGTTATCGAAGGCTCTTGCGATGTCTAGCTTCAGCAGTAGCGCGGGGGTCTTCTTTCGGTGTAGAGTTCTAACGGCATTTTGTACGTAGAGGAAGCTGTCTTGCGTTGACTTGGCACATAAGAAAGCTGATTGTGCTGGCGAGATTATGCTGTCGATGACCGTAGCTAGTCTTCTGGATAGAAACTTAGCTATAAGTTTGGAGATCGAATGAATTAGACTTATCGGTCTGTAGTCCTGCACCTCGGAGGCTCCTTCCTTTTCTGGCAGTAGTACTATCGTGACAGAGTTAAGCTTGGAGAAGTCTCCTCTAGTCAGGTGATAGAAGCTGTGAAAAGCCTGCATCACGTCCTCCTTAATTAGAGCCCAGCTCGTTTTGAAGAAAGTCCCGTGAAACCATCCGGTCCCGGTGCCTTCTCCGAAGGTGATGCCTTGACTGCATCCCATACTTCCCCTTCTGTGAAAGGGTTGTCCAAACCTCTCTCATGAACTGATGGTAGTTCTAAGGAAGCCCAGTCTATTGTGACGGTGCGGGTAGCTGTTTTCCCTAACCCTTCGTTGAAATGCCTATAGATGTCTTCTTCTTTGTGTTGGTGTGTCGTAGCTATGCCGTCGCCAGCCTTTAAAGTGTGGATGAAGTTTTTTCGCCTCCTTGCTCTCATCTTGATGTGGAAGAATTTTGTTCCCGCGTCGCCCATCCTAAGCCATGTAAGTCTAGATGCCTGTCGCCGTCGTGCACGCTCGACCGCAGCGAGGCCGAGCATACGTAGCTTGAGGAGTTTTCGAAGATCAAACTCTGCGTCTGAGAGACGCCTGCTTTCTTGCGCTACATCGAACCTAAGGACTAATTTTGCCGCCAGGTGGAATTGCAATTTTGTATCACTGAAGAAGGATTTGCTCCAAATCTTCAGGTCCCGTGCAGTTCGCGTCATTTTGGTGAGGAGACGACGGAAAGCGCAGGTAGACTGCACTGGTATATTCCAAGCCCGTTCAACCGTGTCGTGGAACCGCGGGAACCCAGGCCAGAAGTTCTCAAATTTGAACATGGCAGGGCGTGTAGTTGCTGATGTGTCAGTGAGTACTAGCGGGCAATGGTCGGAGGTGGCGCTGGATGCCGCGTGCAGTGACGCCAAGGGGAATTGGCATTCCCATTGAAGGTTGCAGAAGAACTTGTCGATACTAACTAGCGTCGGGTTTTGTCGCTTGTTGCTCCACGTGTAGCGGCGGTTTGTACATCTAATTTCCTTCAACCCGGCAGTGTCGATGGCCTGCCTGAACCTGCCCATGAGCCTCCTATTGAGGTTAAGGTTATTTTTGTCCCTAGCCTCGTAAAATAGGTTGAAATCGCCGTTTATCAACCACGGCTCCGCAGGCGGTGGCGTAGAGAAAGATAGCTCGCGGAGGAACGCCTCCTTCCCGGCGTCGTCCGCTGGTCCATAGACCGAGGATAGCCAGAAAGGCTGGCTCTGTCCTAGCAGGGTGACCTTGGCAGTGATTGCAAAAATCCCTACCGCATGCGAAACTATTTTAGCGAGCTCTCTATTCCATAGGATTGCCGCCCCGCCGCTCGTGCCGATCGCCGGTAGTGCGATGCATTATGTGAGTTGGGTTCCTCCTATCTCCTGCACTAGTTGTGGTATCCATGCGTCTATCTTCGTCTCTTGTAGGCACAAAATTGCTGCTCGCAATGATTTTGCCATCTCACACACTGATGCCCTCTTTGCTGGTTGGTTTAGACCTCTCACGTTCCAACACATGATCGGTGGTAGCTTGTCACTCATGGGGGAAACTAACAAATCTCCGGTGACTATATTTCGTTGGCCTTGGGCCCAGAACAAACACCTCCAACATAACCGGGGATCGCCGTCGCCCACCAATAGGCCCCAAGCTACGACGCCGATAGGATACGGCCTCGCTAACCTTACACAAGGGAAAGAAACCTAGCTCTAACCGGCTGCCCGCCGGTCGCCACCGGACAAATACGAAGTTTACTCTTATCATAACTAGATTACGGCCTTCTCGGCCACTACGTCGGGGCCGGCCATGCGAGCCATGGCTGTGAGGGCCTCCCCGTCGAGGCGGGTGAGCTTGGCGATGACCGCGATGTCGCTGTCCGAGAGAGGCTCATCGAAGCGTCGAATGAGTGCCTTTGCTACGTCCTCAGTCATCTTCTCCTTCGGTCCTAGCAGCCCTAGCTCCTTGACGAGACGGAGGGAGGCACGTTGCGCAACCGGGACGGTGGACGTGTTTGCTGCCTGCCGCGCGCTGTGCCTGGTCGGAGTAGCCTGCACTCTTCTCTTCGGCGGCGGCACAAACCTTCTAGTGGGTGGCGCGGCCAGCAGAGGAGGCCTGCACTCGCGGAAGAGGCTAGGCTCCTTGCTGCCGCTTGCCTCGACGAGCTCGAGCTGGCTCACACGGCTGGTCACAGCTCCCAGCTGGACCTCCATCGTGCGCGCGGAGGAGGGAGTCGCCCTGTTGAAGTGGCCGTAGTATGACAGCGTGGGACTGAAGGCGTCTAGCTGCAGCGCCTCCCCTGCTGCCTCGAGCAGGGATCCTTCGTCGAAGTGCAGCGGCTCGGCCAGTACAGCGTCTGCTGCCGCCTGAACGTCGGCCGCCATGCCATCGACTACGGGGGAGGTCATCGGCTGCTTGCTTGCTGTTTTGAAGAACTCGTCCACCGGGTCCTTTCCCGTGGTCTCGGCGTGAGCCTCTCGCGGCTGTGCTGGTCTGACAGGGGGGGGGGGGGGTGGCGGAGGCCTGGACCTGCCCCACTGTGCGTGATGTTGCCTCCCGACCGAGACCCTCCTCTCGCCGCGGCGTCGGCCGGAGGAGTCCCGTGACCGGCGTCTTGGCGCTGGAGAGCGTCTGCGCTGCCGTGGAGCCGGTGGTTGTGTGGGGACTGCCGGAGCGCGGCTACGGCGGAGAAGAACGTCCTTCCAGGAGCGGTGTTCTCCCCCCTCGGGTCACCATCCCCGTCGCCGTCTTGCTCTCGGCTGCTGCGAGCCATACCCCGGCAGCCGACGCTGGCCACCGGCGCGCGGGCCTGGTGCTTCCTTTTTCCCCCATTTTGGCCGTCCTCTGTCCCCATTGTCCAGGACGCGGGCGCGACCGTCGGGAAGGGGGCGGCGTCGCCATCCGAATCCGAGGACGGGAGTCCGCTCCGCTCGGAGTGGGAAGAACAGGGGGACGGTGGGGTCCAATCTTCAACCCGGTCGACGTGGATGAGCATGGAGTACTCGGCCGTCGCCGGTGGTGGAGCTACTCTTCTGTCTGGCGGGGAGAACCCCACCATCTCCTTGACGCGGCCTGCTCCCCTCGGTAGGATCCCGAGGTAGTGTTGGGTGGGGATGTTTCCGACGTCGTCGGTCCAAACCCAGCACGCAAACGTCTTCGTGTGGCCTCGCTCGAGCGTCCTGCTGTCGAGGCGATCCACTCTCACCCTCCTCCCGAGGATCTCCTCCGCCCCCTCGACAGACCAGAAGTGCATGGGGACGCCCTCGATGACGACTCGGACATGGAGCAGCAGTGAGCCGAACGAGGCGTGGTCGTGCTCGTGCCAGGAGGCTACGTTAAAGACGGCTCCGTCAACCCGGATGGAGCCCCGACGCAGTGCATTGACCTGCTGTGCCGGCTGGGTGAAGATCACCAGGTAGTGCTCCGGGTGGTGCGCCGTGACGCGCAGCGAGTGCTCGGGCACTGCGAGCTGCGCCTCCAGGGCCCTTCCCACCGCCATGGGGGATGATGCGTTGACGCCGTCGGCGGCAGACAGAGTGACGGCGTGGCTTCTGAGGAAGAAAATGGCCTGGTCTACTGCCGGCGAGGGAACAACCACCGAGCGGCTGTCCCTGGGCCGCCTCGCAGGGTCGATGTGGTGTAGCATTGCAGGCATCAGCGGCGACATGAGAGAAGCGACCGGGGACGGAGGGAAGCAGACGCGCGCTTGTAGCGGCTGGCCAGGAGCAGGCGGGCCTAGCCGGCTGCGAGCCGAGACCGGTGCCCCCGGAGGGAGGTGGCGACGAGGGCAACTCCTAGCTATGTGGCCAACTCTTCTGCAGAGTACGCAGTGTATCGGGTCTCTGCACTCTGCCCTGCGGTGCTTGCTACTGAGGCACCGAAAACACCTTTCTCTGAACTGACTTAAGAAGGCGGGCGGAGTTGCAGCTCTGCCCGAGGGGCGGTTCTGCCACGTATCCGCACGGCGCTGCCCGGTGACCAACGGGTCTGCTGAGACGACGCGTCCCCTTCGACGAACCACCTCTGACCATTGCCCAACCTGCCCCGAAATGGGGAGCGGAGGAGCGACGACTATGGACCTGAGGCGACGGGACGGTAAGGGCGCCGCAGCGACCGCGGGGTCCGGGCGCGGCGCATTGCGGCGGGCCCTGGGGAGCGCGGCATCGGCCGGACCGTCAGACGCAGGAGCGCAGAAGAGGGTGCCGCGCTAGGTCCGGGGTGGAAAGGGGGTGAGCCTCCCTGCGCCGAGGAGGAGCATTCACCCCGCAGCAGGATTCGCGGCGGCGCGGGGGGATCGCGCGGAGACTTAGATGCCGGAGAAGCCGGAGGAGACGCGGCCCGTCCCGCGGATCCCTCCCCGCGCGAGACGACAGCGCGGGCAGGCGAGTGACCGGCAGATCTTGGCGCGCGGCTCGGGGCCATAAAGGATGGTGGGTGGCCGCCGCGGCCGGAGCGGCCCGCGGCGCGGAGGGGAGTGGAGGGGCTCCCTAGTTCATGCCCAGGAGAGCGCCCTTCCCATCGGTGGGAAAATTTGCCGGATAGGACATCAGTAGCGCTATCAATGTTGGAGATTCGTTGTGGTTTTGAGTGTTAAGAGGATGATGACTTGCATGGATTTATTGGGCAGGAAAAATGCATGCTCTATTAACTGGAGAGCTAGCCCTGCCAGTACAGTTTGGTGTACGTACACGTTGCACGCTCAATATCTTCGGATTTTTATGAATTTCACACTCCCTCCGTTCACTGTTAACATATTCAAATATGGACTACATATATACTGTAACGAGTGAACAAGCACACTAAAATATGTTTACACACATCCGATTCAGAAAAAAGGTAGAATGTTTTATAATAGTGTACGGCAGGACTCGAGTTTAATCAAAAAACTTGAATCAATTCTAAATAATAATATGCATATTAAAAATTAAAATGTTCATATATTCCCAAAAATTGTATGTTCCATTCTAAAAAAATCGGATATATTTAGGTACTGACAAAAAATAATCATGCAGAATTACATACATCTTTATATACCTTTTTTTCTTGCAAAACATATGGCCGTATGCTTTAAAACATTATTTCCAAAACAAATATCCACGTGTTAATGAAGGTATAGAAAGCAAAGAAATATTTTGGAAAAGGGAAACCGAGGCAAATGGAGAGAACAATAAGTAACGAAAAATAAAAAATGCTAATGAAGGAAAGCACGAACAGGGGCAGACCATTTATATCTATCCTTGTGCGATATAACAATAATTCAATGTAAGGAGCGATGAATAGATTTACCACTTATGAAAGCTCATCGCAAACAAGACGGAATCTCGCTATAAACAAGATATAGTCATAAAGTATGAAAATACCAGCATGACTCACCTTTTGGTAGCTTCGCTATGCCTACGTGGATTCTAAATGAGGCCGATAATGGCCCAAACTATTAAAATAATATGTTGGATAATAATTTTAAAATATTTATTATGCTTTTAACTCTCAATAAAGGTGTTTGAATAATGTATTCATATAGCTTCGGCCAATTGTTTGAAAAAGAGCTTGATATTTATTTGGTCTTGTTTTAAATAATTGTATAGTTTACGCGATTTGTTCATCTATACTATTTAAAATGATGACGTAAGTAATAAAAATTATCTTATGAACCACAAAAAAGTGTTCTAATTCTATTAATCAATTCGGATTGTAAGTATTCAAATATATTAAAACAAATTGTTCATGAAAATCTAAATAAATGATTGTATGTATCAAAGAGATGATTTGTATTTCGGAACAGAAATGTTCATATGTATGCAGAATTACCATCTCTCCAATATGGACATGTTCCACATACTAAGAAAACAATTTATATGAGAAATAATAATGAAAAAGAAAATAACAGTAGAAAATAGTAAAAGCAAGGCAATAAAGTGAAAAAATAAGATAGAGAAATAAAATAAAAAACGAATATAGTATCAAATAAAAAATAAAAAATAGAAGGGATAAAAATAAAAATAAAAAATGATAATGAAGGAACAGCTACTACGTGATGACCAAAGTAAAGCTCACATTCAAAAAACGTAAAAGCCCGCACCTAGAGTGTGGGCTTCCACCTGATGAGATCATAAAGGTTCTATCTCACACAAATGGCATCGAGAGCCATAGTGAAGCCTCGAGACAGTGTATCATGTGAGTGTAATGGATAGAGTTTAGTTGGTCCTATAATAGACCACCTTCTTCCCCACGACGAAGGTGACAACTCTACCTCCTACATCATTATTGAAAACTCGATGAACCTTGCCAATTCTGCAGCCCTTCAACAAGTTTAGCCAATGCTAGAGGAGGATATTATCTACACTTTCACCAAACAAAATTTTGAGAAAATAAATTCCCTTGTGCATATTATTAATCGTGGATTTGTGGGGAACTATAGATAGTTGTGTGTCCCCAGCTAGCTTTCGAGTTGTGGACTTGTTCTCCAGGAAATCTTGTCAGGGTTTGAATATTGCATGATGAACCACTCGAGAAATATGTTGTCATGGTGGCATTCATTAGGCTCCACCTCTTTTATGGACAAGAACGACCCCCTCAATACGAACTCTGTTTTACATACTCATATATAACACTTGAGGTTACTTCATCCGCTAAACTTTACTTTATTGTTATTAATTGCTTCCTAGTTCAACTTTGTGGAACTTGCTTTTTTTGTGTAAGATCATTATGCATGGTGCATCATTTAGTTGCATTTCTAAAAGTTGATAGTCCTCTACTCAACCCGTTGACGTCTACGGTCGTATTTGAACATTAAATGTTGGTAGTTTATATGTGACTCAACATTGTCAACTCTCCCAGTGATGCATGGATCATACTTATCCAGTCCGTCCAGCAAAGATTTGTTTGCACGTGAGCACATCATCATGTACCCCCGACATCGAGTGTGATATGCAGGACATGTCACCAAAGGAGCCTCACCAGGAGCGCGATATGCGAGACACGTTGGTGAGGTATTTTAGGGACTCGAAACCCCACATGCCCATAAGGGACCCTGCCAGGGCATATACAGTCTATGGGATGCAATAGATCAGCCTAATTGTCCCTAGGACCTCGAGGTTCGCTACCCTACAAGAGGAAGAACAACAAAGAATGAAGAAGAAGAATTAGCGCCAAAGAGAAAAGATAAAAACACAAATGTGGTTGATGGATTAATTAGTTGTGTATTATTCAATCGGTCATCATCTCTTAACTCTATATCAGGTGGATGAACTTCTCGTACAAGAAAAGGACTCCCAATCCCATCCAAAACTTTTCAAAATTAACCAAACTCTCATTATGCGTGGGATTGAGGCATCAATTAAGTTTTTGAGACCCATATGACACATACGACCTTGGATCAAAATGATCCAAACAATAAAGTTGTTAACCTCGATGAGTTCACCACGCACCCATTTCGGCACCATGTCGCTCTTGGCAAACATGAAGCGGCGACTGACATTACATCGATCGTACCTCGCCAGCTACCTTGCCACATGCTCCGCCTTGGATACGACGGCCCTCGAGCCCGAGGCACCATCATAACCTCCTCCTCCGAGGTAGGGGACGAGGTGGCCCCACACCTTTGTGATTGCCGGCGTTAACTCCTCCTTGACGCTGCATCGATGGAGGCATGGCGGTGATGAGGGCCTGTCCATGTGGGCGTACCGGCTACGTGATGGGGATGCCGGCTCGTTCTTGATCCGTCGTCCAATCTGGACGCCGCAGTTATGCGGCGAGACGATGGTGTTGGAATAGTTACATGGTTGTGTGCATATGATACAGGAAGGAGTTATTAGGAGTTGTTAATATATTTGTATATATATTCCCTATCTCCTCAACCTCTTGTAATTAACTTCTCTTTATTCGGTTTAAACTCGATATCTTAATGTATGCGCTACCAGGATAAGCCCTCACTCCTATCAATATAACCCACCATGGACTCCCTTGGGAGGTAGACATGCTTACACAATTCACATGGTATTCAGACCCCATCTCTTCCATCGCATCTAGCCCTCTCCCTTCGTCATTGCCACAATGTCCTAATCTTCCACCTTGTCCAACCAATCTGGCCTCAACAACAACATCTGTGAACCACTCACTCATACCAACTACATACTATGGCATTCTCAAGCTCGATCCCAAATCATGGGGGCCGACAGTTAGAACATAATTTTCCCTAAGTGATTTTGTTTATGATGAAAATGTCGTTTGCGAACTAACCGTGTGCATTTATATTTCAGAGATTATCGTACGACATGAGATGGTTTATTTCCCCTCGATGTTAAAAGAGAAGACGATCATTTTCTGACAATTTAGGGTTGGTGGACTCGAGTCATAGGAAATCCGTACTATCAAGAGGGGGGTCCGCTTCAGAAAGGTTTGGGTGGAATCATCACGTACACATTCACTTTGCACCACGCCTTTCTTCCCGAAACCTGGAGCTTCTGTCCTTCCTTGCTTGAGTTGTCTAGAGTCTACTAAGCGGTTGTATCGCGCTGATGAGCGGTAGTACCGTTGTAGCGGTACTGCCCTGAGCCACTTTTGCTTATATATATGCTCCCTCGGTAATCCAGGAGAAGGAGGGCGATAGTAGAGTGTAGTAGTACCACTCCGGCAGTTCTACGACCCGACCTGCTTCCCCACCTCCACTGGTTCTAGTGTATGCACATGGACTAAGTGGAAGTACCACTCCAGCAGCGCGGTAGTACCGCTTCGATGGTAATACCGCGGTGTTCTACCGCCGGACTACCAATTATATTTTGCTCTCTAGATAGTTGGGTTTTTTGAGAAAAAGTTGAGCGGCTGTTGCGGGTTGTAGTACTTCTCCGAGTAGTACCATCATGCTACCACACTTCAGTACCGTTAGTTCTCATGTTGTTGCAGCACTAAGCGGAAGTTTCGCTAGTGGGAGCGGTGGTACCGCTTTGGCGGCACTATCGCCTCCCTGAGCTCTTCAGTTGCACTAAGTGGGAGGAACTTCCGTGCAAGAGGAAATACCGCTCACCCGAGTGGTACTACCGCTTATGCACAGATAGAATGGCATTATGGCTGGATTCTTCTTCCCACTATATAAGTGAGTCCTCTTCCCCAAGTTGACTCACCTCTTTTCCCACAAGCTCCAATGTTGCTATAAGCTCGATTTCGCTCGATCTCCCTCGCTAGCCATTGAATTTTGTTGATGTTCTAGGGTTTGGAGTAAAGGCCTCGATCTACACTTCCATCAAGATAAATTTGATTCCCCACTAATCCCTTGTGGATCTTGTTACTCTTGGGTGTTTGAGCACCCTAGACGGAAGAGGTCACCTCAAAGCAACATTCTATTATGGTGAAGCTTCGTAGTGTTGTTGGGAGCCTCCAATTAAGTTTTGGAGATTGCCCCAACCTTGTTTGTAAAGGTTTGGTCACCACCTTCTACGACACCACTAGTGGAATCACGACATCTTGAATTGTGACAGGGCGTGAGGATAATACAATGGCCGTAGTGACTTCTTGGGGAGCATTATGCCTCCACACCGCTCGAATGGAGAAGTACTTCCCCTCAAAGGGAAAGAACTTCAGTAACACATCCTTGTCTCCATCGGTTCCACTTGTGGTTATTTATCACCTTTACTTTATGCAAGCTTTACTTGTGTTGTATCCTTACTTGCTTCTATCATTGTTGTTGTTAGCATCATATAGGTTGTTCACCTAGTTGCTCAGCCGCCCAAAGAGTATGGTTGAAAAAGTGAGGTACGGAGGGGAGAACTCCACGGCCGCGGCCGTGACCATAGTCACCCATGATTATTTGAATTAGGCCATCGCCTCTCTCAAATCATTCATGGTGGATTAGGTCAAGGACACACTAAATAAATTCTATGAGAATGTTAAACTCCTCACTGATTTGAAGGGTTTGGTAAATCCATTCCATATGGAGACGGATGGCACTTCCGTTAAGGAAACGGCTAATGCCGAGCTACCCAACTCCTCTCATGGATCGGGCACCCATGCCGCGATTGCCCCTCCCCCTGCCTATGGTGGACCGATTCCCTCACCTCATATAAATCCTAATGCACCCCCACCCAAGCTTGATTTGACTAACTTTTCTAATTGGGTTTTTTCGTATAAAGTCTCATTTAAATCACAGCTCAACACAACTATGTAGGGTGATTGAGCAAGGCTTTAACCCTCATGATCACAACAACATGACTCCAAGAGAAGAAGTGGACAACCAACTAAATGTTTTCGCTTTGTTCATTCTTTAATTTGGTATGCCACCCAAAGAGCTCTGCCAGTTGCATACTTTCACCATTGCCAAATATGCATGGGTGCACATCAACTCATTGTACAAAGGGGTCTCAAGCATTTAACAATGCAACTTTGAGGTGGTCCTTGATGAAGCCAATGTGTTTGTGATGAATGAAGATGAAGACCGATGGGAGCTCTACCGGAGATTGACCACCCTTTCCCTCTCTCAACTAGATCATGGGAAAAAGGACATGGATGACACTTGGGTCAAGCACAAGTTCTCAAGGCCATCATGCCATTCAACAAAGGCATGTCCTTTGTGATCTGTCAAAGACCGGACTTTCACTCCTTGTCCTCGAGCGAAGTGTTGGATGAGTTTGTTGCTATGAACATCTTGAACAAGACTAAAAACAACGCTCTAGCTCATGTTGAACAGTCAGAGAATCCCAACCTTGCTTTGAAGGCCAATGCAAACATGGATGAATAAGAATAAGAGGAGGAGTATTGCCGCGAGGATACCAAATATGCTTACCACGAGCACATGGCTGTTGCGTCTAGGTAATTTTGGGGCAGCAAGAGGAACACCAAGACGAACTTGTCCAAGAACAACTCAAGTGCATCCAAGGGCGAGCAACGGGTGAGGAAATGCTAAAATTGTGGTAATGTAAGTAATTTTGTTGTAAATTGCACCTACGAGAAGCGAGAAGACTATGGAGGCAATCTCATTCGCATGGGCAAGTCCAAGTCCTTCCCAACAAGAACAACTTCATGAAGAAGGTTCCTCCAAGGGGTTTGACTATGCAAGAAGAGTACAAATCCGATGATGATGATGATTATGATGATAATGATGCGAGTGGAGAAGGAATGACAACGACCTCCATGGACATTTACATCTCTCCTCCTACCATGGTGTCACTCTTCGACTCCCCCAACGAGGACCACACCCCGATCGTCAAGTGCCTAATGTCCTAAGCCTCCAACAAGGTAAACTCCAACATCAAAAGTGCCATCTTCAATACTCCCTTTTTTAAGGATAGTGGGGATGAAAAGGAGGAGAAAGAGGGTGTGTTGGAGATATGCCCTAGAGGCAATCATGTATGATGATATTTCCTATGTGTTTATGAATAAATATAGTCCTTGGACATTATCAGTGATGTGTATTAACGGGTACGTGACTTGTTCGTGAGACTATGCACTATATGATGACTCTCCTAAATGGTCCCTAGTCGAAAGGGTTATGTGGATGCGCAGCCAATCAGACTAGCATATAACACGGTGGATGGTCCGATCCCACTCGCCATGTATCATTGGATGCTAGCCAGGTAGACTCAGAAAGATCTCGTCGAATTCGACGTAGTCGGATCCGAGTCGAGATAAGGTGTGAGTTGAAAGGACCCAACAATGAGACGTTCTATGACCTAAGACCTCAGCTAGCGCATGCACTCGGGATGGTGACAGACTTGCTTTGGGCCAACCAAATGCTACTCACTGAGTGGGTAGTTACAAAGGCAGGTTTTGGGCTTGTTCAGACACATGTTGCGAGACATGGTTGAGCAAGATGGAATTTGCCCCTCCAATTAGGAGAGATATACTCTCCGCCCCTCGGGTGATACGACCTTGATAAGAATGGCCATGCAATGAGGATTATGAGATAATTTGAACTGTTGGTCGAATTCACCAGAACGAGAAAGAGATTGTGCTGCAACAAGGATGACCATGTCGCCTTGAGAATGACAACATAGATCGTGTGGCAAAGGGAACAAAAGTGTGAAGTATAGGTTCATCTAACCAGGTTCATTGGACACTTGGAGTTGGCATGCTTTGCTAGAGGCCGCTACCGACTAGCCGCGTCGGATGCAATCTGACTCGCGACCAATTGAACAAGAACCTAAGGGGTCACACGCTTATGGGAAAGGAACATGTGGGATTTAGGATCCATGCGAGGCCCAAGAGTTGACCCCGCGATAGATGCCTATGTATAGTGGAGGTGCGGCACACTCATTTGGTTGATCGCTTCAGCGCCGTCATTAGGGATTTGCATGTGTTGCAACTATCCACCTCCCCTCACCGCCAATTGTGTGATCGGACCTAGCACTCCACCGCACGGTGTTCCTCTTGCATGCGTGGATAACATTAGAAGCGATGCACTTGCGCCGCTTTGGCGAACCTGTACGCGGGATCCGGCTACCGGTTGTTCGAGGGAGATCGAACGAGGAGGAGACGGACCTCATAGGCGTGCTGCACCAACTCTACTTCCTTGCGCGACACTGCACGTCTAGTGGTAACGATGTGTGATCCATCTGTCTAGCATGTTCTTGGATGTTCTGCATGTAGGAAATTTTTAACTTGCATGTGATGCATCTACGGTAGAACCCAACATGGTGGTGATAATCCCTTGGCTCTAGAGGAGTCACACAACATTGTCTTGCTAAATTAAGGAAAGATCATGATCATGCTCAAGTTCTTGCTCGTCTACTTAAAACCAAGAATGTTGAACTTGGGTTGGCCATAAGAAGCTCAAGGAGGAGTTTGAGCTACTTGACAAGGCTCATAAGGCCTTAAAAAGTGCCCACGCCTCTCTCAAGGTTTCTCATGATCAATTCCAAGCGAAACTCACTAAGGAAATTGCTACTTGCCCTCCTTTGGT
Organism: Hordeum vulgare subsp. vulgare; assembly: GCF_904849725.1. NCBI lineage: Eukaryota > Viridiplantae > Streptophyta > Magnoliopsida > Poales > Poaceae > Hordeum > Hordeum vulgare. Next base: position 526,293,108 of record NC_058523.1, read on the forward strand.
TTTAATTGATGGTACTCGTACCTCTAACCCTTGTTGTGAGCATGCACACCTTGTGGAGGGAAATACTAAGTTGAAAGAGAAATTTTAGAAGGGCCTTGTGACTTGCGTACAATGAAAGAAGAACCTCAACGACCTTTTGACCAATCAAAGGAAGTTGTATCTAAGGAGGGACTTAGGTTTGTACCTGATAACCCACAAGTATATGGGATCACAATAGTTTTCGAGGGTAGACTATTCAACTCAAATTTATAGATTCGACACAAGGGGAGCCAAAGAATATTTGCAGGTATTAACAGTCGAGTTTTCCATCCAACCACACTTGGAGATTTAATATCTGCAGCATAGTGATCACCAGCACAGTAATATGATAGTTTTGATAGCAGTGATAACAGTAGCAACAGTAACGATAATAGTGATAGTAGTTTATAGGAGTTGTAACGGCAGTAGCAACAATAGTAACTTAGCAAGAACAATATGTGGAAAACTCGTAGGCACTGGATCAGTGATATTGCTGGATGATATTCATCATGTATCAGTCATAACATAGGGCGACACAGAACTAGCTCCCGTTCATCGATATACTGTAGGCACGTATTCCGTAAATAGTCATACGTGCTTATAGAAAAGAACCTGCATGACAACTTTTGTCGTACCCTCCCATGGCAGCAGGGTCCATAAGGAAACTAAGGGATATTAAGACCTCCTTTTAATAGAGAACCGGAACAAAGCATTAACACATAGTGAATACATGAACTCCTGATAGTACGGTAATCACCGGAGAGAATCCCAATTATTGTCGCTTTGGGGTATGCGGATCCTAACACGTAGTAGGTGCATATAACTTGCAAGATCGGATCAAGAACATAGATATAGTGGTGGAAACATAAAAGGTTCAGATATGAAATCATGGCTCTCGGCCCTAGTGACAAGCATTAACTATGGCAAAGTCATAGCAACATCAATCTCCGAACATAATGGATACTAGGGATCAAGCCCTAACAAAACTAACTCGATTACATGATGAATCTCATCCAACTCCTCACCAACCAGAAAGCCAACAAAGGAATTACTCACTCTCGGTTAGGAGTATCATGAAATTGGCGATGAAGGAGGGTTGGTGATGACGAAGACCGAAGATTCCCCTCTCCAGAGCCCCAAACAGCCTCCAGATCTGGCCTCCCAATGAAGAACAGGAGGTGGCAACGGCTCTGTATCCTGAAACATGATGAAACTTCCTCTCCTATTTTTTCTCCAAAAATAGGAATTTATAGTGTTGAGATTAGGGTCAGCGGAGCCCCGAGGGCCCCACTACCCACCAGGGCGCGCCCTGGTGCCTAGTGGGCACCTGCTGGCCCACCTCTAGTGGGTCTTGGTTCCGGTATTTTTATTTTATTCCATAAAAAATTCTCCAGAAAGTTTTGTCCAATTTCGATAACTTTTATTTTTGCACAAAAACAACACCATGGTAGTTCTGCTGAACACAGCATGAGTCCGGGTTAGTTTCAGTCAAATCATGCAAATTAGAGTCCAAAACAAGAGCACAAGCGTTAGGAAAAGTAGATACGATGGAGATGTATCAACTCCCCCAAGTTTGACCTATTTTTGTCCTCAAGCAATTCAGTTAACAAACTGAAAGTAATAAGGAAAAACTTTTACGAACTCTTTTGTTCTTGTTTACATATACATGCTTAGAGAGCACCGAGGTTTTCATCATAAATCATGATTAATCATACCGGCAATAACCTTTAGAAACTATATTAGCTCATAACAATGTCATGATCAACTAACAAGCAATAATAAGATAAGTCAAATACTAACACTTCATCAAAACAATCATGATATAATATGACAATAGTGTTATCTCGCTAGCCCTTTCTAAGACCGCAAACCATAAATGCAGAACATCTCTAAAGTTCAAGCAACAACTAGACATTGTAATTCATGGTAGAGGAGATCGAGTCATGTTGCAAACAATGTTTAACTAGACACAAAGCATGAGGATGACATCAGTTCTCTCGGGTCTCGTACTTATTTGAGAAGGTGATGACTGAAAGTAAAAATAAAATAACATTAAAGTAAATAGAAAGTCCCTTCACAGAGGGAAGCATGGATTTGCAGCGGTTCCAGAGCTCACCGAGAAAATCAAAGATAAATTATTTTGGGAGGTACACCCTTCGTGTCAATGTTACGACCAAGAGTTATCAGTATCATCCATTCTACACAAATTAGCGGTGGTTCCCAAGCGGTAAAAGTGAAGGTTTACTCCCCCTCCATCAAAAAACACACTCCGTGGCTAGCCGAATCCACGGGTGTCGTCCATACCAACAACAATCCAGGGGAGTTTTGTTTAATTATTTGTGATTTATGATTTCGGGATTGGGAATCCCTTTTTACCAACCCCTCTTGCGCAAGGACGAGTGAATAAACACTCATCATGAGAATAACCCGCTTAGCATGGAAGATATTGACCGCCCCGCATCGCTCCATGAGCGGTCGAGGCACACAAAACAGAAGCTCATTTGAAATATTAGAGGTGGCATATGTAAATTTACTTGGAACGGCAGGATGATACCGCATATAGGTAGATATAGTGGACTCATCTAGAATAACTTTGTTTCAAGGATTTTGATGCACAAGCAGTATTCCCTCTTACTACATGCGAAGGCTAGCAAATAGGTTGCGAAGAAACTAGCTAGAGAGTGAAGACGGCCATGAACATGCTCACGAATAATTATCGTTGCATACTAGCATGAGTAGGATATAAACACCATGAACATAAATATCGTGGAGGCTATGTTGGTTCTGATTCAACTATATGTGTGAACATGTGACAAGTCAAGCCACTCGAACATTCTTAGGAGGATACCATATCATCATACTACATCACAACCATTTTAGTGAATGTTGACATCCAAGATAAATCATTTTCCACTTCTAGCTACTTAAGCATGGCATGAACAACTATAATTTCTAATTTTCATTGCAAACACATTTGGTCATAATACACTAAATCATGGATACCGGTCTAAACATATTTACAAAAACAAAAAGAAGTTGAGTCCATACCCGCTTCTCTCTCCCACAGTCACTTCATCATATATCGTCATTATTGCCTTTCATGTGCACGACCGAACGATGTGAAAATAATAATAGTGCAAGAGTGACGTGGACTAAGCTCAATCTGCAACATTTTATTCAAAAGGAGAAGACAATGTAATATGGAATCTTTATTAGATCAATTACAATGCATATGAGAACCTCTCCACATTTTCATCGTGGTCTTCCCTTTGGGTACAACTCAGTAAAAGGAAAAGAAATTCAGAGAAACACACTTAATATTTTTAGAGTTTTTAGTTTTTAAAGAGGAAAGCAAATTAAAGAAGGGAAAACTAAAACGAGAAAAACTATTTACACGGGAAAGCTACCAACAACCAAAAGAAGAAAAGAGAAATCTTTTTGGGTTTTCTGCACGTTTTTCAAACACACAAGAAGAAGGCAAGAAAAATAAATCTAACATGGATAATACAATGCAAGAGTGTGAACACCAACAACTAGAATATGTGAGCATGAACGTAAAGTCGATGGAAACATGTACTTCCCCAAGCTTAGGCTTTTGGCCTCACTTGGTAATCACCACCCGTAGTAGTCGTCCGGTCTCATGTAGAAGTGGTTGGGTGGCGACACCCGAGAGTCCCACTCCTAGGGCTCCTGCTGAGCCGCTGCCTTGGCGTTCCGGTATGCAACAATGTCCTCACGCATGATCGTGTATCCATTCGTGGCAATAGAATCAAACAAAGTAGGTGCATGCAACGAAATAACATCACGGGTAACCTCACTAAAAACCAAGTTATAACGAATGTTATCCAAGGAATCATCACGGTCAATAAAGTAGTGATCCACCATAGATTGATGGTCTAGATAAACTCGTGGTAAAAGATAATCATCATGACGAAAAGGGATGTTAAAGTGTTTCGCTAAGCGAGTGGCATAAATACCATCATGGATTTTCCCCTTAGATGGTTAGTGTGTAAATGACGAGCAATAATAGCTCCCAAGTAAAAGGTCTGATCGTTATTGGGCTGTCGATGTATAATGGCAAGGTCAGGAGCGCTAAGTATACTACCCTTCTCCCTAGCAGTTAAACACTCCGTGACAAATAAAGAAAAGTAATGCATCGAAGGACACTGTAGGCTAGTGGTAGTGGCTTTTGACACGCCTCTTTCCTCACCCACCGTTAAAGTGAGCAGTAAGTCCTCAAACTCATGGGGTTGGGCTCTCTAACTCCCCATTAGAGGGAACTAAACATATCTTAGAGAATTCAGCAAGCGACATTTGGTGGGTTTCAACATATAAATTAAACCGCACTGAAGGTGGATCATGCCTATTCAAAAAATAAAAATTTAGCATGAAAGAATTAGTGAGGGTATGGTATTGGTCACACTCATCTACGATGAAGTTGGTTAACCCAGAATTTGCCTTGAATTGTGCAAACCCATGGTGGAGTCCGGCTTGTTCCACGAAGGGAATGTGCAGCCATTCACACGGTCGAACCTCCGTCAATCACGGGGTGGTGAGTCCAACAGCAGATGATTCATCAACAACCCCCTTGGCGTTCTTCTTGGATGAAATCCTCCTAAAGAGATTCATTTTCCAAGAACAAATTTCTGAGCTTTTTTGGGTCACAAGATAAAGTTAACGAAACTTCTCAAGAATAATAGCAACTACTCATAAGGGTACCTAGAGCTTAAAACAAGCATTCAAACTACTTGAAACTTCAAGAATTCAACATGCAAGCTCATAAACAACAATATCTAGAGTAGTTATTTACTTCTAAGATAAACCACTAAAGAAAAACTAATTGGAGGAGTGGGGGAGTTACATACCAAGGAGCAATCCCCCAAAACAGTTTCAGAAATGGAGTTTCAAGCAAAGAGATCGAAATCCATGGGTTTGAGAGCAAGAACACGGGAGAGAGAGGCAGAAGGATTATTTTCTAGAGGTAGGTGATGAAGATAGTTGAAGGGATAAGTGAGGGGGCCCGAGGTTCCACTACCCACTAGCGCGCGCCTAGTGGGGGTGGCATGCCCTGGTGTTTAGTGGACACCTGGGATACCCCCCCTCGTGTGATGTTTTCAGTGCCAGATATTCTCAAATATTCAGGAAAAAAACATGTGAAAGTTTCTGGTCATTTGGAGAACTTTTATTTTTTGGGCACTTTCTTATTGCACGTAAAATTCGAAAAATAGAATTATCAAGCCATTTATTGTATTTAACTAAAAATAACAGGAAAAATAAAGTGGGTATAGAAGGTTGTGCCTAATGAATTCATCGACCTCATGCCTCTCGAAAATGATCCATTAACAAAGCCGACGATTTTAACCCTTTCTATCATTTATGACATGCTAGCGATGGGCATGTTTATGCCAAATTTGTTGGTTCTCCTTATAAGTACATTGAATGGTCTATTTGGGTTCCTAAGACCCTTGTTACTAACATCAAAAGACCAATTCAAGAAAGGTTACCTAAAACCAAGCATTGATCTTATGTAGGAGTTTGCTTCCGGAGGAGGATCATGGTTGCTTGATAGTGGAACAACAAATCATATCACCGGAAGCAAGGACTTGGTGGTGGATGTTCAAACTAACTCCTCTATGGACACTAAAGACCAATTTGGTGATGCTACAACTTCGAAGGTATTGGGCCTTGTGAAGGTGGTGATCTCCCCGGGTTTAACAATTGATAAAGTCATGCTTGGTTAGAACCTTGCATACAATTTACTTTCCGTTCTTCAACTGGCACTCGTGGGATTTTCTATGTTCTTTGATATCGATACGATGGCCCTCATGTGTAGCAAGACTCTTAAAGTAGCCTATGTTGGTTATGTTGATAATGGTGTCTATGTGGTCAACTTCTTGGAGAATCCCACTAAGAACACAACATGTCTAATGGCTAAAGTTTATGTGGGATGGCCTTGGCATCGCTGTTATCCCATGTCAATATGAGATATTTGCAAAGTCTCCTATATAGGGACCACGTTCATGGTCTAACAAATGTTAGTTTTGCCAGAGATCGTGCTTGTAGTGTTTATATCGAGGGAAAGCTGCATGAGAAGCCTCATCGCTCCATAGATATTATTTACTCAAAGAGAGCCCTAGAGCTCCTTCACATAGATCTCTTCAGCCCTCCATCTTTTGATAGTCTTGGAGGAAGAAAGTATTTCTTGGTGATTGTGTATGCTTACTCAAGATACCCATGGGTACATTTCTTCAAGAGGAAGAGTGAGACCCAACAAATTGTCATCGACTTCGCAAATGAAGCTCAATGCCAACATGAGGAAAAGATTTTGATGATTCATAGCGACAATGGCTCCGAGATCAAGAAGTACACGTTGGATGAGTTCTTGAGTGGTGAGGGGATTAAGCGCCAATACTCTGCACCATATACCATTCAACAAAATGGTGTAGCGTAGAGAAAGAACCGAACATTGATAGACGCGACAAGGACCATGATGGTGGAATTCAAATCTCCGTACAACTTTTGGGCCGAAGCCATCAACACCGCATGTCATGCATCCAACCGACTCTACCTCCGCAAAGGCTTGAACAAGACTCCTTATGAGATACTCACCTGTAACAATCCCAATCTCAAGTAATTTTGGATGTTTGGGTGTAAGTGTTTCATTCTCATAAAGGGAGCTCTTCTAGCTAAATTGGATTCTAGAGCTCAAGAGGGCATATTTCTTGGTTATGCTACAAACTCTCATGCTTAAAGTGTCCTCAGCAAGTCCACCAGACTCATTGAGGAGACAAACATGGAGTTTGATGAAAATAATGGCTCCCAAGTGGATCAAAGTGGTCTTTGTGATATAGTGATGAAATTCCTCCCCAAGTCATAAGAAGAATGGGTGTGGCACACTTCCAACCCGTTGAGGAACCCTTTGTGGCCGAAGTAGAATGACAATGTTCCACACAAGTGGAACCCTCACCAACACTTGACCCACACGCTTCCGAAGAAAAAAGTCAAGGGCGTCAACCAAACTAAAAAGATCAAGTGCAAGATCAACCTCATGACGATGGTGCTTTGCCAAGTGATTCCCAATATCAAGTTCACGACTCTGAGCAAGCTCAAGATCAATAAGTTCAATATCAAACTCAAGATGACGCTCAAGATGTTGTAAATGGTGCTCCCTAGCCCTCCTTTCCCATCTATTTTTTATTTATTTTAGCCAGATACTTTGTAATTAGCGTTGGATGGCGACCCCCTCTTGTATCATGTCCGCGGACCATGTCCGGATACAAAATCGGATAATATCAGAGGAATTTACGGGTCGGTGTTGGAGATACCCATAGGCAGCCCACTAAAAATTGTTTTTCTTTTATAGGGAAACCGGAACATTTACGTAGGAGAGCAACTCGTTGGCATAAGCTTTGGAAACACCCAGTGATCAAATGAGAGTTGACAGAAAAATTGTGTGGTTGTCTTAATATCTTGATACTCCATCGAGCATGTGACTAGTTTCTGCAATAAAGTCTCATACCCCATCGAGTTAGTTCACTGATTTATTCTCTCCATGTTAGAGCACCTACGACTGGACCCCTCAAATCCTTCTCAAACGCGTGAGTAGGCCGACCTGTCTTTGTCCGGTCACAAAAATTCGACCGGACGGGCCTTTCAAACCGGCCTAAAAAACCCAGGCTTACCAGCACCCCCATTTCCAGCCCAAATATGGGGCGGATATGGGGGAGCTCGGGCGCGCCCGGGCATGCCCGCCACGTTGGACCCCACAACCCGACCCTACCGCAAATTGCACCAGATCCAACCAAAAGAATTACAGGATCCATTTCCTATTTTCCTCTCTTATTCCTCCGTATGCCGTCCGTCTTGCAGCTCCGCCGCCACGCGCGCTCCGTCGCCTTGTGGCCTCTGCTACCCTGATACGTCTCCAACGTATCTATAATTTTTGATGGTTTCATGCTATTATCTTGTCAAACTTTGGATGTTATGCATGCCTTTTATATATTTTTTGGGACTAACTTATTAACTCAGTGCCAAGTGCCAGTTCCTATTTTTTTCCATGTTTTTGACCCCTTTCAGAGGAGGATTTTGAATGGAGTCCAAACGGAATGAAACTGCCAAAAAGATTTTTTCCAGAACAGAAAAAGATTGGGAAGCCGGAGAATCAGGGCAAGGGGCCACCAGGGACCCCACAAGCCCTCATGGCGCGGCCAGGGAGGCCGCGCCCCCTGTCTTGCGGGCTCCCTAAGCCTCCGTTGCCCTAGGTTTTGCGCCTATATATTCTCTAAACTTCTATAAAAATCAGGAGATCATTGAATGTAATTTTCCGCCGCCGCAAGCTTCTGTCTCCCTAAGATCCCATCTGGGGCACGTTCTGGTGCCCTGCCAGAGGGGGGATTCGGATACGGGGGGCTTCTTCATCAACACCATGACCTCTCTGATGATGCGTGAGTAGTTCACCATAGACCTACGGGTCCATAGCTAGTAACTAGATGGCTTCTTCTCTCTCTTGGATCTTCAATACAAAGTTCTCCATGATCTTCATGGAGATCTATCCGATGTAATCTTCTTTTGCGGTGTGTTTGTCGAGATCTGATGAAGTGTGGATTTATGATCAGATTAACTATGAATCTTATTTGATTTTCTTCTGATCTCTCTTATGCATGATTTCATATCCTTGTAATTCTCTTCGAGTTGTGGGTTTTGTTTGGCCAACTAGATCTATGATTCTTGCAATGGGAGAAGTGCTTGGTTTTGGGTTCATACCGTGCGGTGACCTCACCCAGTGACACAAGGGGTAGCGAGGCACGCATCGTGTTGTTGCCATCAAGGGTAAAAAGATGGGGTTTTCATCATTGGTTTGAGATTATCCCTCTACATCATGTCATCCTGCTTAAGACGTTACTTTGTTTGTCATGAACTCAATACACTAGATGCATGCTGGATAGCGGTCGATGTGTGGAGTAATAGTAGTAGATGCAGAAAGCATCGGTCTACTTGTCTCGGACGTGATGCCTATATGTATGATCATTGCCTTAGATATCATCATGACTTTGCGCGGTTCTATTAATTGCTCGACAGTAATTTGTTCACCCACCGTAATACTTGCTATTTTGAGAGAAGCCTCTAGTTAACACTATGGCCCCCGGGTCTACTCCACACCATATTTTTAGCCTTACTCTTTTTCTTCGTCGCACTTTCCGCCTTCAGATCTCACTTTGCAAACAATCTTGAAGGGATTGACAACCCCTTTATAGCGTTGGGTGCAAGCTCGTTTGTGTTTCCGCAGGTACTCTGGACTTTACGAGATTCTCCTAGTGGATTGATACCTTAGTTCTCAAACTGAGGGAAATACTTACTGCTCCTGTGCTGCATCGCCCTTTCCTCTTCAAGGGAAAAACCAACGCAAGCCGAGTCTCCGTCAACGTGTCAATCTCTAGCACTGTTGTCTATTGCCGTAGCAGAAGAATTTCTGGCGCTGTTGCCGGGGAGGATGAAGTCAAGAACTCATCCTAGTAGGTGTCGCAGACTCATCTCTTGCATTTACTTTGTTTGCCAGTTGCCTCTCGTTTTCCTCTCCCCCACTTCACAATTTTCCTTTTTCGTTTGACTTTTTTGTTCGCCCTTTTTCTCGCTTGCTATTTGTTCGCTTGTGTGCTTGCTTGCTTGCTGGAGTCACCATGAATGAAAACTCCAAACTCTGTGACTTCTCAAATACTAATAATAATGATTTTATTAGTACTCCGATTGCTCCCGCCACTAGTGCGGAGTCATACGAAATCAATGCCGCTTTCCTGAATCTTGTTATGTAAGAGCAATTATCCGACCTTCCTAGTGAAGATGCCGCATCCCATGTCAATACCTTCATTGAGCTTTGCGATATGCAAAAGAAGAGATATGTGGATAATGATGTGATTAAATTGAAGCTTTTCCTTTCTCGTTGCGAGATCGCGCAAGAAACTTGGTTTTCTTCTTTGCCCAAAAATAGTATCGATTCTTGGGATAAGTGCAAAGATGCTTATATATCCAAGTATTTTCCGCCGGCTAAGATTATCTCTCTTTGTAATGATATCATGAATTTCAAGCAACTTGATCATGAACATGTTGCACAATCCCGCTAATGGCTTGAGTCTTTGGATGATTATTCAAATCTTTTACGCTGGCTTGAATTTCGCTTCTAGATATATCTTGGACTCCGCCTCAGGTGGAACGTTCATGGAAATCACATTAGGAGAAGCCACAAAACTACTAGACAACATCATGACGAACTACTCTCAGTGGCACACTGAAAGGTCACCTACTAGTAAGAAGGTACACGCTATAGAAGAAATTAACTCGTTGAGTGCTAAGATGGATGAGTTAATGAATTTGGTTGCTAGTAGAAGTGCTCCTTTAGATCCTATTGATATGCCCTTGTATTCCTTTATTGAGAGTAGCAACGCTAGCTTGGACGTTAATTTTGTTGGTAGGAATAATTTTGGCAACAAGAATGCTTTTAGAGGAAACTATGTTCCTAGGCCTTTTCCTAGTAACTCCTCTAATAACTTTGGCAACTCCTACAATAATACTCATGGAAATTACAATAGATTACCTTCTGATCTAGAGAGTAATATCATAGAGTTCATCAACTCACAAAAGAATTTCAATGCGTCCATAGAGGAAAAGCTACTCAAAATTGACGATTTGGCTAAGAGCGTTGATAGAATGTCTAGTGATATGATGCTTTGAAAGTTAGATGTGCTCCTCCCAAGATCAATATGGATGAAACTTTGAAAGCTATGTGTGTTTACATGATTGAGAGCCAAGAAAGAACCGCCCAAATTCGTGCTAGCCATGAATGGCTTAAAAAGGCGTGTTCTCATGATAAGAATCATGAAGATCTTAAAGTGCTTGGTGTGACTCCCATTGAATCTTTGTTTTCTTGTGACAAACCTAATGATGATGGGGCTGGATATGAATCCACTTTGGTTGAAAAGCGCCCCAATGATTCGGAGTCCATCTATCTTGATGCTAAAAGCATTGAAAGTGGAGTAGAAGATATTAATGTTGGAATTATGCCCTAGAGGCAATAATAAATATAGTTATTATTATAATTCCTGTATCAAGATAATCGTTTATTATCCATGCTATAATTGTATTGAATGAAGACTCATTTACATGTGTGGATACATAGACAAAACACCGTCCCTAGCAAGCCTGTAGTTGGCTAGCCAGTTGATCAAAGATAGTCAGTGTCTTCTGATTATGAACAAGGTGTTGTTGCTTGATAACTGGATCACGTCATTAGGAGAATCACGTGATGGACTAGACCCAAACTAATAGACGTAGCATGTTGATCGTGTCATTTTGTTGCTACTGTTTTCTGCGTGTCAAGTATTTATTCCTATGACCATGAGATCATATAACTCACTGACACCGGAGGAATCCTTTGTGTGTATCAAACGTTGCAACGTAACTGGGTGACTATAAAGATGCTCTATAGGTATTTCCGAAGGTGTTAGTTGAGTTAGTATGGATCAAGACTGGGATTTATCACTCCGTGTGAACGGAGAGGTATCTCGGGGCCCACTCGGTAATACAACATCACACACAAGCCTTGCAAGCAATGTAACTTAGTGTAAGTTGCGGGATCTTGTATTACGGAACGAGTAAAGAGACTTGCCGGTAAATGAGATTGAAATAGGTATACGGATATTGACGATCGAATCTCGGGCAAGTAACATACCGAAGGACAAAGGGAATGACATACGGGATTATATGAATCCTTGGCACTGAGGTTCAAACGATAAGAACTTCGTAGAATATGTAGGATCCGATATGGGCATCCAGGTCCCGCTATTGGATATTGACCGAGGAGTCTCTCGGGTCATGTCTACATAGTTCTCGAACCCGCAGGGTCTGCACACTTAAGGTTCGACGTTGTTTTATGCGTATTTGAGTTATATGGTTGGTTACCGAATGTTGTTCGGAGTCCCGGATGAGATCACGGACGTCACGCGGGTTTCCGGAATAGTCCGGAAACGAAGATTGATATATAGGATGACCTCATTTGATTACCGGAAGGTTTTCGGAGTTACCGGGAATGTACCGGGAATGACGAATGGGTTCCGGGAGTTCACCGGGGGGGGGGGGGGGGCAACCCACCCCGGGGAAGCCCATAGGCCTTGAGGGTGGCACACCAGCCCTTAGTGGGCTGGTGGGACAGGCCAAAAGGGCTCTATGCGCCAAGGAAAGGAAAATCAAGAGGAAAGAAAAAAAAAGGAGGAGGTGGGAAGGAAGGGGGACTCCCTCCCACCAAACCAAGTCCAACTCGGTTTGGGGGGGGGGGGAGTCCTCCCCCCTTGGTCTCGGCCGACCCCCTTGGGGCTCCTTGAGCCCCAAGGCAAGGTCCCCTCCCTCCCACCTATATATACGGAGGTTTTAGGGCTGATTTGAGACGACTTTTCCACGGCAGCCCGACCACATACCTCCACGGTTTTTCCTCTAGATCGCGTTTCTGCGGAGCTCGGGCGGAGCCCTGCTGAGACAAGGTCATCACCAACCTCCGGAGCGCCGTCACGCTGCCGGAGAACTCTTCTACCTCTCCGTCTCTCTTGCTGGATCAAGAAGGCCGAGATCATCGTCGAGCTGTACGTGTGCTGAACGCGGAGGTGCCGTCCGTTCGGTACTATATCGTGGGACTGATCGCGGGATTGTTCGTGGGGCGGATCGAGGGACGTGAGGACGTTCCACTACATCAACCACGTTCACTAACGCTTCTGCTGTACGGTCTACAAGGGTACGTAGATCACTCATCCCCTCTCGTAGATGGACATCACCATGATAGGTCTTCGTGCGCGTAGGAAATTTTTTGTTTCCCATGCGACATTCCCCAACAGTGGCATCATGAGCTAGGTTCATGCGTAGATGTCTTCTCAAGTAGAACACAAAAGTTTTTGTGGGCGGTGATGTGCGTTTTGCTGCCCTCCTTAGTCTTTTCTTGATTCCGCGGTATTGTTGGATTGAAGCGGCTTGGACCGACATTACTCGTACGCTTACGAGAGACTGGTTTCATCGTTACGAGTAACTCCGTTGCTCAAAGATGACTGGCAAGTGTCGGTTTCTCCAACTTTAGTTGAATTGGATTTGACCGAGGAGGTCCTTGGATGAGGTTAAATAGCAACTCATATATCTCCGTTGTGGTTTTTGCGTAAGTAAGATGCGATCCTACTAGATACCCATTGTCACCACGTAAAACATGCAACAACAAAATTAGAGGACGTCTAACTTGTTTTTGCAGGGTATGCTTGTGATGTGATATGGCCAATGATGTGATGTGACATATTGGATGTATGAGATGATCATGTTGTCATAGAAATATCGACTTGCACGTCGATGGTACGGCAACCGGCAGGAGCCATAGGGTTGTCTTTATACTAACGTGTGTGCTTGCAGATGCGTTCACTATTTTGCTAGGATGTAGCTTTAGTAGTAATAGCATGAGTAGCACGACAACCCCGATGGCAACACGTTGATGGAGATCATGGTGTGGCGCCGGTGACAAGAAGATCGTGCCGGTGGTTTGGTGATGGACATCAAGAAGCACGTGATGATGGCCATATCATGTCACTTATGAATTGCATGTGATGTTAATCCTTTTATGCACCTTATTTTTCTTAGAACGACGGTAGCATTATGAGGTGATCTCTCACTAAAATTTCAAGACGAAATTGTGTTCTCCCCGACTGTGCACCGTTGCTACAGTTCGTCGTTTCGAGACACCACGTGATGATCGGGTGTGATAGACTCAACGTTCACATACAACGGGTGCAAAACAGTTGCGCACGCGGAACACTCGGGTTAAGCTTGACGAGCCTAGCATGTGCAGACATGGCCTCGGAACACATGAGACCGAAAGGTCGATCATGAATCATATAGATGATATGATTAGCATAGGGATGCTTACCACTGAAACTATACTCAACTCACGTGATGATCGGACTTGAGCTAGTGTAAGTGGATCATGAACCACTCAAATGACTAGAGAGATGTACTTTTTGAGTGGGAGTTTAGCGAATAATTTGATTAAGTTAAACTCTAATTATCTTGAACATAGTCTAAGTCCACTTTGAATATATTTGTGTTGTAGATCATGGCTCACGCGACAGTCATCCTGAATTTTAATACGTTCCTAGAGAAAGCTAAGTTGAAAGATGATGGAAGCAACTTTGTAGACTGGGCTCGTAATCTTAAGCTAATCTTACAAGCTGGGAAGAAGGATTATGTCCTTAATGCTGCGTTAGGAGATGAACCACCCGCTACGGCTGATCAGGATGTTAAGAACGCTTGGTTAGCACGTAAGGAGGACTACTCAATAGTTCAATGTGCAGTCTTGTATGGCTTAGAACCGGGACTTCAACGTCGCTTTGAGCGTCATGGAGCATTTGAGATGTTCCAGGAGTTGGAGTTTATCTTTCAGAAGAACGCCCGGATCGAGAGGTATGAGACCTCCGACAAATTTTATGCTTGCAAGATGGAGGAAAACTCATCTGTCAGTGAACATGTGCTCAAAATGTCTGGGTACTCAAACCGTCTAGCTGAGCTGGGGATTGAACTCCCGCAAGAAGCTATCACTGACAGAATCCTTCAATCACTGCCGCCAAGCTATAAAGGCTTTGTGTTGAACTACAACATGCAAGGGATGAACAAGTCTCCCGGCGAGTTGTTTGCGATGCTGAAAGTCGCAGAGTCTGAACTCCGTAAAGAGCATCAAGTGTTGATGGTGAATAAGACCACTAGTTTCAAGAGAAACGGCAAAGGCAAGAAGGGAAATTCAAAGAAGAGCGGCAAGCCAGTTGCCAATCCGACGAAGAAACCCAAAGCTGGACCTAAGCCAGAAACAGAGTGTTTCTATTGCAAGGGTATGGGTCATTGGAAGCGCAATTGCCCCAAGTATCTGGCAGATAAGAAGGCGGGCAAAGAAAAATCAGGTATATTTGATATACATGTTATTGATGTGTACTTAACCGGCTCTCGTAGTAGTGCCTGGGTATTCGATACCGGTTCTGTTGCTCATATTTGCAACTCGAAACAGGAACTGCGGAATAGGCGAAGGCTGGCGAAAGATGAAGTGACGATGCGCGTAGGAAATGGTTCCAAGGTTGATGCAATCGCCGTCTGCACAGTGTCACTTCAGTTACCGTCAGGATTAGTGATGAACTTAAATCATTGTTATTTAGTGCCTGCGTTGAGCATGAACATTATATCTGGATCTTGTTTATTGCGAGACGGTTACTCTTTTAAGTCAGAGAATAATGGTTGTTCTATTTCTATGAGTAACATCTTTTATGGTCATGCACCGAATGTGAGAGGATTGTTCATATTGAATCTTGATAACGATACGCATATACATAACATTGAGACCAAAAGAGTTAGAGTTAACAATGATAGCGCCATATTTTTGTGGCACTGCCGCTTAGGTCATATTGGTGTAAAGCGCATGAAGAAACTCCATGCCGATGGACTTTTGGAGTCACTTGACTTTGATTCACTTGACACGTGCGAACCATGCCTCATGGGCAAGATGACTAAGACTCCGTTCTCAGGAACAATGGAGCGTGCAAGTGACTTGTTGGAAATCATACATACCGATGTGTGTGGTCCGATGAGCGTGGAGGCACGCGGCGGATATCGTTATTTTCTCACCTTCACTGACGATTTAAGTAGATATGGTTATGTCTACTTGATGAAGCACAAGTCTGAAACATTTGAAAAGTTCAAGCAATTTCAGAGTGAAGTGGAAAATCATCGTAACAAGAAGATCAAGTTCCTACGGTCTGATCGTGGGGGTGAATATCTGAGTTTCGAGTTTGGTGCTCACTTAAGACAATGTGGAATTTGTTCGCAGTTAACACCGCCTGGAACACCACAGCGTAATGGTGTGTCCGAACGTCGTAATCGTACTCTATTAGAGATGGTGCGATCTATGATGTCTCTTACTGATTTGCCGTTATCATTTTGGGGCTATGCATTAGAAACAGCTGCATTCACTTTAAATAGGGCACCATCAAAATCCGTTGAGACGACACCATACGAAATGTGGTATGGCAAGAGGCCAAAGTTGTCGTTTCTTAAAGTTTGGGGATGTGATGCTTATGTCAAAAAGCTTCAGCCTGAAAAGCTGGAACCCAAAGCGGAAAAGTGCGTCTTCATAGGTTACCCAAAAGAGACAGTTGGGTTTACCTTCTATCTCAAATTCGAGGGCAAAGTGTTTGTTGCTAAAAACGGAGCTTTTCTCGAGAAGGAGTTTCTCTCGAGAGAATTGAGTGGGAGGAAGATAGAACTTGACGAGGTTGTCGAACCTCTCATCCCTCTGGATGGTGGCGTAGGGCAAGGGGAAACCTCTGTCATTGCGACGCCGGTTGAGGAGGAAGTTAATGATGATGATCATGAAACTCCAGTTCAAGTTTCTATCGAACCACGCAGGTCGACGAGACCACGTGCTGCTCCAGAGTGGTACGGTAATCCCGTCTTATTAATCATGTTGTTAGACAACAATGAACTTGCGAATTATGAAGAAGCAATGGTGGGCCCAGATTCCAACAAATGGCAGGAAGCCATGAAGTCCGAGATAGGATCCATGTATGAGAACAAAGTGTGGACTTTGGAGGTACTGCCTGAGGGCCGCAAGGCCATTCAGAACAAATGGATCTTTAAGAGGAAGACGGACGCTGACGGTAATGTGACCGTTTATAAAGCTCGACTTGTGGCAAAGGGTTTTTCACAAGTTCAAGGAGTTGACTACGATGAGACTTTCTCACCCGTAGCGATGCTTAAGTCCGTCAGAATCATGTTAGCAATAGCTGCATTTTTCGATTATGAAATCTGGCAGATGGATGTCAAAACGGCATTCCTTAACGGTTTCCTTAAGGAAGAGTTGTATATGATACAACCCGAAGGTTTTGTCGATCCTAAGAATGCTAACAAGGTGTGCAAGCTCCAGCGATCCATTTATGGACTGGTGCAAGCATCTCGGAGTTGGAACAAACACTTTGATGAGGTGATCAAAGCATTTGGGTTTATACAAGTGGTTGGAGAATCTTGTATTTACAAGAAAGTGAGTGGGAGCTCTGTGGCGTTTCTAATATTATATGTGGATGACATATTACTGATTGGAAACAACGTAGAGTTTTTAGAGAGCATAAAGGATTACTTGTATAAAAGTTTCTCTATGAAGGACCTAGGAGAAGCTGCTTACATTCTAGGCATTAAGATCTATAGGGATAGATCAAAACGCCTGATAGGACTTCCACAAAGCACATACCTTGATAAAATTTTGAAGAGGTTCAAAATGGAACAGTCCAAGAAATGGTTCTTGCCAGTTCTACAAGGTACGAGATTGAGTAAGACTCAGTGCCCAGCAACTGATGAAGATAGAGAGCATATGCGCTCCGTCCCCTATGCTTCAGCCATAGGTTCTATCATGTATGCGATGATGTGCACTAGACCGGATGTTAGCCTGGCCATAAGTATGGCAGGTAGGTTCCAGAGTAATCCAGGAGTGGATCACTGGACAGCGGTCAAGAATATCCTGAAGTACCTGAAAAGGACTAAGGAGATGTTTCTCATGTATGGAGGTGACGAAGAGCTCGCCGTAAAAGGTTACGTCGATGCAAGCTTTGACACAAATCCGGACGACTCTAAGTCGCAAACCGGATACGTATTTATTCTTAATGGGGGTGCAGTAAGCTGGTGCAGTTCCAAGCAAAGCGTCGTAGCAGATTCTACATGTGAAGCGGAGTACATGGCTGCCTCGGAGGCGGCTAAGGAGGGTGTCTGGATGAAGCAGTTCATGACGGATCTTGGAGTGGTGCCAAGCGCACTGAATCCAATAACCTTGTTCCGTGACAACACTGGTGCCATTGCCTTAGCAAAGGAACCACGGTTTCACAAGAAGACCAGACACATCAAACGACGCTTCAACCTCATCCGCAACTACGTCGAGGGAGAGGACATGAATATATGCAAAGTGCACACGGATCTGAATGTAGCGGACCCGCTGACTAAACCTCTTCCACGGCCAAAGCATGATCAACACCAGAACTGTATGGGTGTTAGATTTATTACAGTGTAATTCACATGGTGATGTGAGGGCTAGATTATTGACTCTAGTGCAAGTGGAAGACTGTTGGAATTATGCCCTAGAGGCAATAATAAATATAGTTGTTATTATAATTCATGTATCAAGATAATCGTTTATTATCCATGCTATAATTGTATTGAATGAAGACTCATTTACATGTGTGGATACATAGACAAAACACCGTCCCTAGCAAGCCTCTAGTTGGCTAGCCAGTTGATCAAAGATAGTCAGTGTCTTCTGATTATGAACAAGGTGTTGTTGCTTGATAACTGGATCACGTCATTAGGAGAATCACGTGATGGACTAGACCCAAACTAATAGACGTAGCATGTTGATCGTGTCATTTTGTTGCTACTGTTTTCTGCGGTCAAGTATTTATTCCTATGACCATGAGATCATATAACTCACTGACACCGGAGGAATGCTTTATGTGTATGAAACGTTGCAACGTTACTGGGTGACTATAAAGATGCTCTACAGGTATTTCCGAAGTTGTTAGTTGAGTTAGTATGGATCAAGACTGGGATTTGTCACTCCGTGTGAACGCAGAGGTATCTCGGGGCCCACTCGGTAATACAACATCACACACAAGCCTTGCAAGCAATGTAACTTAGTGTAAGTTGTGGGATCTTGTATTACGGAACGAGTAAAGAGACTTGCCGGTAAACGAGATTGAAATAGGTATACGGATACTGACGATCGAATCTCGGGCAAGTAACATACCGAAGGACAAAGGGAATGACATACGGGATTATATGAATCCTTGGCACTGAGGTTCAAACGATAAGATCTTTGTAGAATATGTAGGATCCAATATGGGCATCCAGGTCCCGCTATTGGATATTAACCGAGGAGTCTCTCGGGTCATGTCTACATAGTTCTCGAACCCGCAGGGTCTGCACACTTAAGGTTCGACGTTGTTTTATGCGTATTTGAGTTATATAGTTGGTTACCGAATGTTGTTCGGAGTCCCGGATGAGATCACGGATGTCACGAGGGTTTCCGGAATAGTCCGGAAACGAAGATTGATATATAGGATGACCTCATTTGATTACCGGAAGGTTTTTGGAGTTACCGGGAATGTACCGGGAATGACGAATGGGTTCCGGGAGTTCACTGGGGGGGGGGGCAACCCACCCCGGGGAAGC
Source organism: Hordeum vulgare subsp. vulgare (assembly GCF_904849725.1). NCBI lineage: Eukaryota > Viridiplantae > Streptophyta > Magnoliopsida > Poales > Poaceae > Hordeum > Hordeum vulgare. The sequence continues at coordinate 526,312,392 of NC_058523.1, forward strand.
CCATAGGCCTTGAGGGTGGCACACCAGCCCTTAGTGGGCTGGTGGGACAGCCCAAAAGGGCTCTATGCGCCAAGGAAAGGAAAATCAAGAGGAAAGAAAAAAAAAGGAGGAGGTGGGAAGGAAGGGGGACTCCCTCCCACCAAACCAAGTCCAACTCGGTTTGGGGGGGGGGGAGTCCTCCCCCCTTGGACTCGGCCGACCCCCTTGGGGCTCCTTGAGCCCTAAGGCAAGGTCCCCTCCCTCCCACCTATATATACGGAGGTTTGAGGGCTGATTTGAGACGACTTTTCCACGGCAGCCCGACCACATACCTCCACGGTTTTTCCTCTAGATCGCGTTTCTGCGGAGCTCGGGCGGAGCCCTGCTAAGACAAGGTCATCACCAACCTCCGGAGCGCCGTCACGCTGCCGGAGAACTCTTCTACCTCTCCGTCTCTCTTGCTGGATCAAGAAGGCCGAGATCATCGTCGAGCTGTACGTGTGCTGAACGCGGAGGTGCCGTCCGTTCGGTACTAGATCGTGGGACTGATCACGGGATTGTTCACGGGGCGGATCGAGGGACGTGAGGACGTTCCACTACATCAACCGCGTTCACTAACGCTTCTGCTGTACGGTCTACAAGGGTACGTAGATCACTCATCCCCTCTCGTAGATGGACATCACCATGATAGGTCTTCGTGCGCGTAGGAAATTTTTTGTTTCCCATGCGACGTTCCCCAACAATTAAAACTTTGAGTAGTAATCAAATTACTACCATGGATTTCAAGGAATTCAATTATTATAGTTGCTCCTTGATTGAATGCATTTCCTTGATGCAATCCATGTTAAACTCTCCACACGCTTATAGCCAAAACAAGGCCTTTACCGATCATATCGTCGAAGCTATGATAAAATCTCTTGAAGAGAAACTTGAATTGGAAGTCTCTATCCCTAGAAAGCTTCATGATGAGTGGGAACCTACCATCAAAATCAAAATCAAAAACTATGAATGCAATGCTTTGTGTGATTTGGGTGCTAGTGTTTCCGCGATTCCAAAGACTTTATGTGATGTAGTGGGTTTTAATGAGATTGAAGAGTGTTCTCTTAATTTGCATCTTGCGGATTCTACTGTCAAGAAACCCATGGGAAGGATCAATGATGTTCTTATTATTGCAAATAGGAACTATGTACCCGTGGATTTCATTGTGCTTGACATTGATTGCAATCCTACATGCCCAATTATTCTTGGTAGACCTTCTCTAAGGACAATTGGTGCTATCATCGATATGAAGGAAGGGAATATTAGATTCCAATTTCCTTTAAAGAAGGGCATGGAACACTTGTTGGAATTATGCCCTAGAGGCAATAATAAATATAGTTATTATTATAATTCCTGTATCAAGATAATAGTTTATTATCCATGCTATAATTGTATTGAATGAAGACTCATTTACATGTGTGGATACATAGACAAAACACCGTCCGTAGCATGCCTCTAGTTGGCTAGCCAGTTGATCGATGATAGTCAGTGTCTTTTGATTATGAACAAGGTGTTGTTGCTTGATAACTGGATCACGTCATTGGGAGAATCACGTGATGGACTAGACCCAAAATAATAGACGTAGCATGTTGATCGTGTCATTTTGTTGCTACTGTTTTCTGCGTGTCAAGTATTTATTCCTATGACCATGAGATCATATAACTCACTAACACCGGAGGAATGCTTTGTGTGTATCAAACGTCGCAACGTAACTGGGTGACTATAAAGATGCTCTACAGGTATCTCCGAAGGTGTTAGTTGAGTTAGTATGGATCAAGACTGGGATTTGTCACTCCGTGTGACGGAGAGGTATCTCGGGGCCCACTCGGTAATACAACATCACACACAAGCCTTGCAAGCAATGTAACTTAGTGTAAGTTGCGGGATCTTGTATTACGGAACGAGTAAAGAGACTTGCCGGTAAACGAGATTGAAATAGGTATGCGGATACTGACGATCGAATCTCGGGCAAGTAACATACCGAAGGACAAAGGAATGACATACGGGATTATACGAATCCTTGGCACTGAGGTTCAAACGATAAGATCTTCGTAGAATATGTAGGATCCAATATGGGCATCCAGGTCCCGCTATTGGATATTGACCGAGGAGTCTCTCAGGTCATGTCTACATAGTTCTCGAACCCGCAGGGTTTGCACACTTAAGGTTCGACGTTGTTTTATGCGTATTTGAGTTATATGGTTGGTTACCGAATGTTGTTCGGAGTCCCGGATGAGATCACGGACGTCACGAGGGTTTCCGGAATGGTCCGGAAACGAAGATTGATATATAGGATGACCTCATTTGATTATCGGAAGGTTTTCGGAGTTACCGGGAATGTACCGGGAATGACGAATGGGTTCCGGGAGTTCACCGGGGGGCAACCCACCCCGGGGAAGCCCATAGGCCTTGGGGGAGCCACACCAGCCCTTAGTGGGCTGGTGGGACAGCCCACAAGTGCCCTATGCACCAAGGAGAAGAAAATCAAGAGAGAAAGAAAAAAAAAGGAGGAGGTGTGAAGGAAGGGGGACTCCCTCCCACCAAACCTAGCCCAACTCGGTTTGGGGGGGATAGTCCTCCCCCTTGGACTCGGCCGACCCCCTTGGGGCTCCTTGAGCCCCAAGGCAAGGCCCCCTCCCTCCCACCTATATATATACAGAGGTTTTAGGGCTGATTTGAGACGACTTTTCCACGGCAGCCCGACCACATACCTCCACGGTTTTTCCTCTAGATCGCGTTTCTGCGGAGCTCGGGCGGAGCCCTGCTGAGACAAGGTCATCACCAACCTCCGGAGCGCCGTCACGCTGCCGGAGAACTCTTCTACCTCTCCGTCTCTCTTGCTGGATCAAGAAGGCCGAGATCATCGTCGAGCTGTACGTGTGCTGAACGCGGAGGTGCCGTCCGTTCGGTACTAGATCGTGGGACTGATCGCGGGATTGTTCGCGGGGCGGATCGAGGGACGTGAGGACGTTCCACTACATCAACCGCGTTCACTAACGCTTCTGCTGTACGATCTACAAGGGTACGTAGATCACTCATCCCTCTCGTAGATGGACATCACCATGATAGGTCTTCGTGCGCGTAGGAAATTTTTTGTTTCCCATGCGACGTTCCCCAACAGTGGCATCATGAGCTAGGTTCATGCGTAGATGTCTTCTCGAGTAGAACACAAAAGGTTTTGTGGGCGGTGATGTGCGTTTTGCTGCCCTCCTTAGTCTTTTCTTGATTCCGCGGTATTGTTGGATTGAAGCGGCTTGGACCGACATTACTTGTACGCTTACGAGAGACTGGTTTCATCGTTACGAGTAACCCCCTTTGCTCAAAGATGACTGGCAAGTAGCGGTTTCTCCAACTTCAGTTGAATCGGATTTGACCGAGGAGGTCCTTGGATGAGGTTAAATAGCAACTCATATATCTCCGTTGTGGTGTTTGCGTAAGTAAGATGCGATCCTACTAGATACCCTTGGTCACCACGTAAAACATGCAACAACAAAATTAGAGGACGTCTAACTTGTTTTTGCAGGGTATGATTGTGATGTGATATGGCCAACGATGTGATGTGATATATTGGATGTATGAGATGATCATGTTGTAATAGAAATATCGACTTGCACGTCGATGGTACGGCAACCGGCAGGAGCCATAGGGTTGTCTTTATACTAACGTTTGTGCTTGCAGATGCGTTTACTATTTTGCTAGGATGTAGCTTTGGTAGTAATAGCATGAGTAGCACGACAGCCCCGATGGCAACACGTTGATGGATGATCATGGTGTGGCGCCGGTGACAAGAAGATTGTGCCGGTGCTTTGGTGATGGAGATCAAGAAGCACGGGATGATGGGCATATCATGTCACTTATGAATTGCATGTGATGTTAATCCTTTTATGCACCTTATTTTGCTTAGAACGACGGTAGCATTATGAGGTGATCTCTCACTAAAATATCAAGACGAAATTGTGTTCTCCCCGACTATGCACCGTTGCTACAGTTCGTCGTTTCGAGACACCACGTGATGATCGGGTGTGATAGACTCAACATTCACATACAACGGGTGCAAAACAGTTGCGCACGCGGAACACTCGGGTTAAGCTTGACGAGCCTAGCATGTGCAGACATGGCCTCGGAACACATGAGACCGAAAGGTCGATCATGAATCATATAGTTGATATGATTAGCATAGGGATGCTTACCACTGAAACTATACTCAACTCACGTGATGATAAAACTTGGGATAGTGTAAGTGGATCATGAACCACTCAAATGACTAGAGAGATGTACTTTTTGAGTGGGAGTTTAGCATATAATTTGATTAAGTTGAACTCTAATTATCTTGAACATAGTCTAAGTCCACTTTGAATATATTTGTGTTGTAGATCATGGCTCACGCGACAGTCATCCTGAATTTTAATACGTTCCTAGAGAAAGCTAAGTTGAAAGATGATGGAAGCAACTTTGTAGACTGGGCTCGTAATCTTAAGCTAATCTTACAAGCTGGGAAGAAGGATTATGTCCTTAATGCTGCGCTAGGAGATGAACCACCCGCTACGGTTGATCAGGATGTTAAGAACGCTTGGTTAGCACGTAAGGAGGACTACTCAATAGTTCAATGTGCAGTCTTGTATGGCTTAGAACCGGGACTTCAACGTCGCTTTGAGCGTCATGGAGCATTTGAGATGTTCCAGGAGTTGAAGTTTATCTTTCAGAAGAACGCCCGGATCGAGAGGTATGAGACCTCCGATAAATTCTATGCTTGCAAGATGGAGGAAAACTCGTTTGTCAGTGAACATGTGCTCAAAATGTCTGGGTACTCAAACCGTCTAGCTGAGCTGGGGATTGAACTCCCGCAAGAGGCTATCACTGACAGAATCCTTCAATCACTGCCGCCAAGCTATAAAGGCTTTGTGTTGAACTACAACATGCAAGGGATGAACAAGTCTCCCGGCGAGTTGTTTGCGATGATGAAAGTCGCAGAGTCTGAACTCCGTAAAGAGCATCAAGTGTTGATGGTGAGAAAGACCACTAGTTTCAAGAGAAACGACAAAGGCAAGAAGGGCAATTCGAAGAAGAGCGGCAAGCCTGTTGCCAATCCGCTGAAGAAACCCAAGACTGGACCTAAGCCTGAAACAGAGTGCTTCTATTGCAAGGGTATGGGTCACTGGAAGCGCATTTGCCCCAAGTATCTGGCAGATAAGAAGGCGGGCAAAGAAAAATCAGGTATATTTGATATACATGTTATTGATGTGTACTTAACCGGCTCTCGTAGTAGTGCCTGGGTATTTGATACCGGTTCTGTTGCTCATATTTGCAACTCAAAACAGGAACTGCGGAATAGGCGAAGGCTGGCGAAAGATGAAGTGACGATGCGCGTAGGAAATGGTTCCAAGGTTGATGCAATCGCCGTCGGCACAGTGTCACTTCAGCTACCGTCCGGATTAGTGATGAACTTAAATCATTGTTATTTAGTGCCTTCGTTGAGCATGAACATTATATCTGGATCTTGTTTATTGCGAGACGGTTACTCTTTTAAGTCAGAGAATAATGGTTGTTCTATTTCTATGAGTAACATCTTTTATGGTCATGCACTGAATGTGAGAGGATTGTTCATATTGAATCTTGATAGCGATACGCATATACATAACATTGAGACCAAAAGAGTTAGAGTAAACAATGATAGCGCCATATTTTTGTGGCACTGCCGCTTGGGTCATATTGGTGTAAAGCGCATGAAGAAACTCCATGCTGATGGACTTTTGGAGTCACTTGACTTTGATTCACTTGACACGTGCGAACCATGCCTCATGGGCAAGATGACTAAGACTCCGTTCTCCGGAACAATGGAGCATGCAAGTGACTTGTTGGAAATCATACATACCGATGTGTGTGGTCCGATGAGCGTGGAGGCACGCGGCGGATATCGTTATTTTCTCACCTTCACTGACGATTTAAGTAGATATGGTTATGTCTACTTGATGAAGCACAAGTCTGAAACATTTGAAAAGTTCAAGCAATTTCAGAGTGAAGTGGAAAATCATCGTAACAAGAAGATCAAGTTCCTACGGTCTGATCGTGGGGGTGAATATCTGAGTTTCGAGTTTGGTGCTCACTTAAGACAATGTGGAATTGTTTCACAGTTAACACCGCCTGGAACACCACAGCGTAATGGTGTGTCCGAACATCGTAATCGTACTCTATTAGAGATGGTGCGGTCTATGATGTCTCTTACTGATTTGCCGTTATCATTTTGGGGCTATGCATTAGAAACAGCTGCATTCACTTTAAATAGGGCACCATCAAAATCCGTTGAGACGACACCATACGAACTGTGGTATGGCAAGAGGCCAAAGTTGTCGTTTCTTAAAGTTTGGGGATGTGATGCTTATGTCAAAAAGCTTCAGCCTGAAAAGCTGGAACCCAAAGCGGAAAAGTGCGTCTTCATAGGTTACCCAAAAGAGACAGTTGGGTACTCCTTCTATCTCAAATCCGAGGGCAAAGTGTTTGTTGCTAAAAACGGAGCTTTTCTCGAGAAGGAGTTTCTCTCGAGAGAATTGAGTGGGAGGAAGATAGAACTTGACGAGGTTGTCGAACCTCTCATCCCTCTGGATGGTGGCGCGGGGCAAGGGGAAACCTCTGTCATTGTGACGCCGGTTGAGGAGGAAGTTAATGATGATGATCATGAAACTCCAGTTCAAGTTTCTGTTGAACCACGCAGGTCGACGAGATCACGCGCTGCTCCAGAGTGGTACGGTAATCCCGTCTTATCAATCATGTTGTTAGACAACAATGAACCTGCAAATTATGAAGAAGCAATGGTGGGCCCAGATTCCAACAAATGGCTAGAAGCCATGAAGTCCGAGATAGGATCCATGTATGAGAACAAAGTGTGGACTTTGGAGATACTACCTGAGGGCCGCAAGGCTATTCAGAACAAATGGATCTTTAAGAAGAAGACGGACGCTGACGGTAATGTGACCGTTTATAAAGCTCGACTTGTGGCAAAGGGTTTTTCACAAGTTCCAGGAGTTGACTACGATGAGACTTTCTCACCCGTAGCGATGCTTAAGTCCGTCAGAATCATGTTAGCAATAGCTGCATTTTTCGATTATGAAATCGGGCAGATGGATGTCGAAACGGCTTTCCTTAACGGTTTCCTTCAGGAAGAGTTGTATATGATGCAACCCGAAGGTTTTGTCGATCCTAAGAATGCTAACAAGGTGTGCAAGCTCCAGCGATCCATTTATGGACTGGTGCAAGCATCTCGGAGTTGGAACAAACGCTTTGATGAGGTGATCAAAGCATTTGGGTTTATACAAGTAGTTGGAGAATCTTCTATTTACAAGAAAGTGAGTGGGAGCTCTGTGGCGTTTCTAATATTATATGTGGATGATATATTACTGATTGGAAACAACGTAGAGCTTTTGGAGAGCATACAAGGTTACTTGAATAAAAGTTTCTCTATGAAGGACCTAGGAGAAGCTGCTTACATTCTAGGCATTAAGATCTATAGGGATAGATCGAGACGCCTGATAGGACTTTCACAAAGCACATACCTTGATAAAGTTTTGAAAAGGTTCAAAATGGAACAGTCCAAGAAAGGGTTCTTTCCAGTTTTACAAGGTACAAGATTGAGTAAGACTCAGTGCCCAGCAACTGATGAAGATAGAGAGCATATGCGCTCCGTCCCCTATGCTTCAGCCATAGGTTCTATCATGTATGCGATGCTGTGCACTAGACCGGATGTTAGCCTGGCCATAAGTATGGCAGGTAGGTTCCAGAGTAATCCAGGAGTGGATCACTGGACAGCGGTCAAGAATATCCTGAAGTACCTGAAAAGGACTAAGGAGATGTTTCTCGTGTATGGAGGTGACGAAGAGCTCGCCGTAAAAGGTTACGTCGATGCAAGCTTTGACACAGATCCGGACGACTCTAAGTCGCAAATCGGATACGTATTTATTCTTAATAGGGGTGCAGTAAGCTGGTGCAGTTCCAAGCAAAGCGTCGTAGCAGATTCTACATGTGAAGCGGAGTACATGGCTGCCTCGGAGGCGGCTAAGGAAGGTGTCTGGATGAAGCAGTTCATGACGGATCTTGGAGTAGTGCCAAGCGCACTGAATCCAATAACCTTGTTCTGTGACAACACTAGTGCCATTGCCTTAGCAAAGGAACCACGGTTTCACAAGAAGACCAGACACATCAAACGACGCTTCAACCTCATCCGCGACTACGTCGAGGAAGAGGACGTAAATATATGCAAAGTGCACACGGATCTGAATGTTGCAGACCCGCTGACTAAACCTCTTCCACGGCCAAAACATGATCGACACCAGAACTGTATGGGTGTTAGATTTATTACAATGTAATTCACATGGTGATGTGAGGGCTAGATTATTGACTCTAGTGCAAGTGGGAGACTGTTGGAATTATGCCCTAGAGGCAATAATAAATATAGTTATTATTATAATTCCTGTATCAAGATAATAGTTTATTATCCATGCTATAATTGTATTGAATGAAGACTCATTTACATGTGTGGATACATAGACAAAACACCGTCCCTAGCATGCCTCTAGTTGGCTAGCCAGTTGATCGATGATTGTCAGTGTCTTTTGATTGTGAACAAGGTGTTGTTGCTTGATAACTGGATCACGTCATTGGGAGAATCATGTGATGGACTAGACCCAAAATAATAGACGTAGCATGTTGATCGTGTCATTTTGTTGCTACTGTTTTCTGCGTGTCAAGTATTTATTCCTATGACCATGAGATCATATAACTCACTGACACCGGAGGAATGCTTTGTGTGTATCAAACGTCGCAACGTAACTGGGTGACTATAAAGATGCTCTACAGGTATCTCCGAAGGTGTTAGTTGAGTTAGTATGGATGAAGACTGGGATTTGTCACTCCGTGTGACAGAGAGGTATCTCGGGGCCCACTCGGTAATACAACATCACACACAAGCCTTGCAAGCAATGTAACTTAGTGTAAGTTGCGGGATCTTGTATTACGGAACGAGTAAAGAGACTTGCCGGTAAACGAGATTGAAATAGGTATGCGGATACTAACGATCGAATCTCGGGCAAGTAACATACCGAAGGACAAAGGGAATGGCATACGGGATTATACGAATCCTTGGCACTGAGGTTCAAACGATAAGATCTTCGTAGAATATGTAGGATCCAATATGGGCATCCAGGTCCCGCTATTGGATATTGACCGAGGAGTCTCTCGGGTCATGTCTACATAGTTCTCGAACCTGCAGGGTCTGCACACTTAAGGTTCGACGTTGTTTTATGCGTATTTGAGTTATATGGTTGGTTACCGAATGTTGTTCGGAGTCCCGGATGAGATCTCGGACCTCACGAGGGTTTCCGGAATGGTCCGGAAACGAAGATTTATATATAGGATGACCTCATTTGATTACCGGAAGGTTTTCGGAGTTACCGGGAATGTACCGGGAATGACGAATGGGTTCCGGGAGTTCACCGGGGGGGGGGGGTGCAACCCACCCCGGGGAAGCCCATAGGCCTTGGGGGAGCCACACCAGCCCTTAGTGGGCTGGTGGGACAGCCCACAAGTGCCCTATGCGCCAAGGAGAATAAAATCAAGAGAGAAAGAAAAAAAAGGAGGAGGTGGGAAGGAAGGGGGAATCCCTCCCACCAAACCTAGTCCAACTCGGTTTGGGGGCGAGAGTCCTCCCCCTTGGGGCTCCTTGAGCCCCAAGGCAAGGCCCCCTCCCTCCCACCTATATATACGGAGGTTTTAGGGCTGATTTGAGACGACTTTTCCACGGCAGCCCGACCACATACCTCCACGGTTTTTCCTCTAGATCGCGTTTCTGCGGAGCTCGGGCGGAGCCCTGCTGAGACAAGGTCATCACCAACCTCCGGAGCACCGTCATGCTGCCGGAGAACTCTTCTACCTCTCCGTCTCTCTTGCTGGATCAAGAAGGCCGAGATCATCATCGAGCTGTACGTGTGCTGAACGCGGAGGTGCCGTCCGTTCGGTACTAGATCGTGGGACTGATCGCGGGATTGTTCGCGGGGCAGATCGAGGGACGTGAGGACGTTCCACTACATCAACCGCGTTCACTAACGCTTCTGCTGTACGATCTACAAGGGTACGTAGATCACTCATCCCTCTCGTAGATGGACATCACCATGATAGGTCTTCGTGCGCGTAGGAAATTTTTTGTTTCCCATGCGACGTTCCCCAACAACACTTTCCTAGAAAGAAAATAAGATTGCCTTATGAATCCATGATGAGGGCTACTTATGGTTTGAGCACCAAAGACGACGATACGTGATTCTATCGCTTTTGTGCCTAGCTAAGGGCGTTAAACAATAGCGCTTGTTGGGAGGCAACCCAATGAATTTATCTTTTTCTTTCTGTTTTTTGCATCCACACCATCATAGTTCTGATGTTATTGTGTTTTTTGTTTCTTTTTGTGTTTGAGCCAAGCAAAACCTTTATGACTAGTCTTGGTAATGGTTGTTTGATCCTGCTGGAAAAAGACAGAAACTTTTCCCTCACGAGATGATTTTTCATTTTTATTCAGAAAGAGATTTTGAGTTGATTCTTTTTGCTGCTAGTTGATATGCCTTTTGCCCAGGCAGTCGTAATTGTTCAGATTTTTTGAGGTACCATAAGTATACAAAGTATACAGATTTCTACAGACTGGTCTATTTTTGACAGATTCTGTTTTTGTTGAGTTGGTTGCTTGTTTTGATGAAACTATGGTTAGTATCGGGGGTACTAGCCACGGAAAAATGAGAATACAGTAGCCCAACACCAATATAGATAGAATTCAAGTTTGCTACAGTACCAAAAGAGGTGGTAGTTTGTTTTCTTGTGCTAATGTTATCACAAGTTTTTGTTTAAGTTTTGTGTTGTGAAGTTTTCAAGTTTTGGGTGATGTTCTCATGGACAAAGAGATAAGGAGTGGAAAGAGCTCAAGCTTGGGGATGCCCAAGGCATCCCAAGCCATATTCAAGGACACCAAAAAGCCTAAGCTTGGGTATACCCCGGGAAGGCATCCCCTCTTTCGTCTTCAATCCATCGGTAACATTACTTGGAGCTATATTTTTAGTCACCACATGATATGTGTTTTGCTTGGAGCGTATTGTATCATAGGAGTCTTTTATTTTTATTGTGTCACAATCATCTTTGCTGCACACCTTTTTGAGAGAGAGAGAGAGAGACATGCACTCATCGTGATTTTGCTAGAATGCTCATAGTGCTTCACTTATATCTTTTGAGCTAGATAATTTTGCTCTATGTGCTTCACTTATATCTTTTAGAGCACGGCGGTGCGTGACTTGGTAGTTGGCTTATGCTATGAAAGTAGTCCCAAAGGTTATAGGAACCCAAAGAGGATACAAAAACCTCCATCTTCATGTGCATTGAGTAGAAAGAGAAGTCTTGATTCCTCTCAGTTAGTTTTGAGACGTGGATTTGGTAATATTAAGAGCTATGTTAGTAGGGTATTGTGAATCTAGAAATACTCGCGTTGAAGTTAGTGATTCCGTAGCATGCACATATGGTGAACCGCTATGTTAAGAAGTCGGAGCATAATTGATCTATTGATTGTCGTCCTTTGTGTTGAGGTCGGGATCGCGCGATGGTTAACACCTACCAACCCTTCCCCTAGGAGTATGCGTTTAGCACTTTGTTTCGATTACTAATAAAAACTTTCGCAACAAGTATGTGAGTTCTTCATGACTAATGTGAGTCCATTGTATAGATGCACTTTCACCTTCCACCATTGCTAGCCTCTCTAGTGCCGCGCAATTCTCGCCGGTGCACAAACCCACCATATGCCTTCCTCAAAACAGCCACCATACCTGCCTACTATGGCATTTTCATAGCCATTCCGAGATATATTGCCATGCAACTACCACCGTTCTATCTCATGACTTGTGTCGTCACTCTCATATTGCCATTGCATGATCGTAAGATAGCTAGCGAGATGTTTCAACGTCATACGCCAAGCTAGATCGTTGCACATCCCAGTACACTGCTGGAGGCATTTCTTATAGAGTCATCATCGTTCTAAGCTTTGAGCCGTGAGTAAATAAAAGTGTGATGATCATCATTATTAGAGCATTGTCCCATGTGAGGAAATAAAAAAAAGAGGCCAAAGAGCCCATACAAAAAAAAGAGAAAAAAAGAGGCCTAAGAGACCAAATAAAAAAAAGAAAAAAATAGAGAGAAAAAGAGAGAAGGGAAAATGCTACTATCTTTTTCCACACTTGTGCTTCATAATAGCACCATGTTGTTCATGATTGAGAGCTTCTTGCTTTGTCACTATCATATGCTAGTGGGAATCTTCATTATATAACTTGGCTTGTATATTCCAATGATGGGCTTCCTCAAAATTGCCCTAGGCCTTGGTAAGCAAGCAAGTTGGATGCACATCCACTAGTTTTCCTTTTGAGCTTTCACATACTTATAGCTCTAGTGCATCCCTTGTATGGCAATCCCTACTCATTCACATTGATATCTATTAATGGGCATCTCCATAGCCCTTTGATACGCCGAGTCAATGTGACCATCTCCTCTTTGTCTCACAACCACCACCACACTCTATTCCACCTATAGTGCTATATCCATGGCTCACGCTCATGTATAGCGTGATAGTTATAAAAGGTTTGAGAAAGTAAGAGTGCGAAAACAATTACTTGGCCAATACCGGGGTTGTGCATGATTCACATTAGTTGTGTGAGTATGATGGAGCATAGCGAGACTATATGATTTTGTAGGGATAACTTTCCTTGGTCTTGTTATTTTGAAAGTTCATGATTACCTTGCTAGTTTGCTTGAAGTATTATTGTTTTCATGTCAATAGCAAACTATTGTTTTGAATCTTACGAATCTGAACATTCATGTCACGTGAAACAAGTTGCAAAGGACAACTATGCTAGGTAGCATTCCCCATCAAAAATTCAGTCTTTATCACTTCCCTACTTGAGGACGAGCAGGAGTTAAGCTTGGGGATGCTTGATACGTCTCCAACGTATCTATAATTTTTGATGGTTTCATGCTATTATCTTGTCAAACTTCGGATGTTTTGCATGCCTTTTATATATTTTTTGGGACTAACTTATTAACTTAGTGCCAAGTGCCAATTTCTATTTTTTCCATGTTTTTGACCCCTTTCAGAGGAGGATTTTGAACGGAGTCCAAACGGAATGAAACTGCCAAAAAGATTTTTTTCCGAAACAGAAAAAGACCGGGAAGCCGGAGAATCAGGGCAGGGAGCCACCAGGGACCCCACAAGCCCTCATGGCGCGGCCAGGGGGCCCACGCCCCCTGGCTTGTGGGCTCCCCGAGCCTCCGTTGCCCTAGGTTTTGCGCCTATATATTCTCTAAAATTCCATAAAAAATCAGGACATCATCGAAAGTACTTTTCCGCCGCCGCAAGCTTCTATCTCCGCAAGATCCCATCTAGGGAACGTTCTGGTGCCCTGTCGGAGGGGGGATTCGGATACGGAGGGCTTCTTCATCAACACCATGACCTCTCCGATGATGCGTGAGTAGTTCACCATAGACCTACGGGTCCATAGCTAGTAACTAGATGGCTTCTTCTGTCTTTTGGATCTTCAATACAAAGTTCTCCATGATCTTCAGGGAGATCTATCAGATGTAATCTTCTTTTGCGGGTGTTTGTCGAGATCTGATGAATTGTGGATTTATGATCAGATTATCTATGAATCTTATTTGAGTTTCTTCTGATCTCTCTTATGCATGATTTCATATCCTTGTAATTCTCTTCGAGTTGTGGGTTTTGTTTGGCCAACTAGATCTATGATTCTTGCAATGGGAGAAGTGCTTGGTTTTGGGTTCATACCATGCGGTGACATCATCCAATGACAGAAGGGGTAGCGAGGCACGCATCGTGTTGTTACCATCAAGGGTAAAAAGATGGGGTTTTCATCATTGGTTTGAGATTATCCCTCTACATCATGTCATCTTGCTTAAGACGTTACTTTGTTTGTCATGAACTCAATACACTAGATGCATGCTGGATAGCGGTTGATGTGTGGAGTAATAGTAGTAGATGCAGAAACTATCGATCTAGTTGTCTCGGACATGATGCCTAGATGTATGATCATTGCCTTAGATATCGTCATGACTTTGCGCGGTTCTATCAATTGCTCGACAGTAATTTGTTCACCCACCGTAATACTTGCTATTTTGAGAGAAGCCTCTAGTGAACATTATGGCCACCGGGTCTACTCCACACCATATTTCAGCCTTACTCTTTTTCTTCGTCGCACTTTCCGCCTTCAGATCTCACTTTGCAAACAATCTTGAAGGGATTGACAACCCCTTTATAGCATTGGGGTGCAAGCTTGTTTGTGTTTGCGCAGATACTCTGGACTTGACGAGATTCTCCTAGTGGATTGATACCTTGATTCTCAAACTGAGGGAAATACTTACTGCTCCTGTGCTGCATCACCCTTTCCTCTTCAAGGGAAAAACCAACGCAAGCCCAGTCTCCGTCAATGTGTCAATCTCTGGCACTGTTGTCTGTTGCTGTAGCATACCCCGGCCGCTCAGTCAAAGGGATCATCTCTTCCAACCTCTTCGCATAGGACGTCGTCGCCGGTCCGGAAGACACCACGATACATCCGACAACTCTCTGGTTGTGCCTTGCGCCGGATGTGTTCGACAAGATGTCTGATTGAATTTGTTGGCCAGATTTTTAGGGGAAACTATGGATTTCGATGCTTTGTCCGATGAGGAGTATGGACCGACAGAGCTTGATCAAATGATTCAAGATAAGTTCTTCGATTCATCGGATTCACAAGAAGAAGTGGACATGATGATGCTCATGAGCATGCAAGAAGAAATGGACCAGGAAGTGGAGTACATTCTCAATTTCAAGGGCTCAATCAAAGGGAGAAGAGTCATCAATCGTGGTAGGGTATCTGGAGCAAAGCTACTACGAAAGCATTACTTTGATCCGGAACCAACTTTCCTGGATGATACATTTTTGCGTCGTCGCTTTCGCATGCGAAAACCATTGTTTTTGCGCATTGTGGAGGGAGTGGAGGCACACGATGACTACTTCAAGTTCACAAGGGATTGTTGCGGTCAACTCTCTTTCTCTGCCAAACAGAAGTGCACGCGTGCTATGAGGATGCTTGCACTTGGTGTTCCGGTAGATGTCGTTGGTGAGATGGTCAACATTGGGGGGAGCACATGCTTGAAAACTACTGTCAAGTTTGCCCGTGTTGTTGTGGAGGTGTTTGGAGCAGAGTATTTGAGAGAGCCCAATGCACAGGACATGGAGAAGTTGTTGGCTATTGGAGAGGCCAGAGGGTTGCCAGAAATTCTCGGATCAATCTATTGCATGCATTGGCAAATGGAAGAATTGTCCGAAAGGTTTGCGAGGAATGTACCAAGGTCACACAAAAGAGGCCACCGTCATACTAGAGGCGGGAGCATCACATGACTTATGGATTTGGCATGCTTTCTTTGGAATGCCAGGTTCGCACAATGACATCAACGTGCTTCAACATCTCCGGTGCTCAAGAGGTTTTGCAACGGGGAATCGTCTCTGTGCAAGTACACCGTCAACAACCGAGACTACAACATGGGATACTATATTGCTGATTGTCGTGGGAATGAACATGATAGTAGAGGTGTAGGGTACGAATGGAGAGGGAAGAGTCCTAGCTACAGCAAGCTTGTACATAGGATGTATGAGTTCAGGCCCCTCTCTTAGAGACAGTAATGACTCCTTTGGGTCCTGGTATCTTCATCTTCGGGTACACGTAACATGGCCGGGCCATGAAACGTGCATAAGCGGGACGACCTAGAATGGCATGATATGCACTCTGGAAGTCTACCACCAATGCGATCTGGCCGAGTGACTTGGCCTTCTTTCCTGGGATGACTCCATGAAATGACATGGTGCTCTCGCTGAGTCGGGACATCGGAATGCCCAGTCCCTTGAGAGTTTCTGCACACAGGATATTCAGTCCGCTTCCTCCATCCATCAATACTTTACAAAGCTGAACACCCTCCACAACTGGATCGACCACCAGAGCTTGTCAACCTGGAGTCGGAACAAGAGCTGGGTGATCCGACTGATCAAACGTTATGGGGTTCTGCGACCACTTCAGGTACGTCGGGGTGGAAGGCAATGCCATGTTTACTTCTCTATTGATGACCTTCAGTCGACTTTTGCTCTCTACGTCAGCAAAAATCATCAGCGTTGCTTGGACTTCAGGGAAATCATCTTTTTCTTTGTTGTTTTCCTTTTCAGGATCTTTTCCACTCGACTGACCCTCTTTAAACTCTTGGATCAACAGTCGGCACTGCCGAGTGGTGTGCTTTGGCAGTATCAAATTGCCCTCTTCGTCTTTTTTGTGTGGAATACACACGGCTGATCTAGAACATCCAATTGAGTCTTGGATTTCTTGGGAGGAAACTGTGTCTTGGGCTTTCCCTTGTATTTTCCTGTCGCCAGGGCAGTTGCTTCTGCTGGCGTAGCGCTTTCAACCTTTTGCTTCTACTTCCGATTGGAATTGGCGTCAGTGTCGACTGCTTTACCTTTGGCACTACGGAGGCGGTCTTCTTCCTCCCCGTTCGCATAACGGGTTGCTATCTTCATCATTTTGCTCATTGACATGTCGCATGTCCGACCGAACTTCAGACACAAGTCCCAGTAGCTGATGCCTGCTTTGAAGGCGTAGACTGCTTGATGCTCGGTAACATTTTCCACTGTGTGGTGGAGAGTGGTCCAACACTGGATGTAATCGTGCAAGGACTCACTCAGCTTTTCTATGCAATGTTGCAACTCAAAAAGGCCGGCAGGGCGCTTACAGGTGCCCTCGAAGGTCTTGATGAACACTCGGGCCAAATCTGCCCAACAATATATGCTTGAGGGGGGTAACTGATTCGGCCATGCACGGGCCGAACCATCTAGCATCAGGGGTAAGTGCTTCATCGCAACATTGTCGTTGCCACCGCCAATCTGTACTGCGACTCGATAGTCGTCCAACCACGTTTCAGGCTTGGATTCTCCTGTGAATTTGCTGATTCCAGCCGCCAACCTGAAGTTGGGGGGAATATTGGCAGAGCGGATTGCTCTCCTGAAATACTCGGGAATAGAAACTACAGTACCACTTCCACTCAGATGATCTCTGTAGAAACCATCTCTGTGAGCTTTGCCCCGGTCGATCCTTCTCTGCGCGAGCACATTTCTCGCATCAAATCCTGGATTCCGCTCGTCACTGAACGGGCGCCGGTCATCGTAGTGTCGGGACACATACGTGTCGCTCCGCGGAGGAGAATGCACCCGACTGTGGTCATCATGTGATAACGAGGCGGGAACTGGTTCCGCCCCTGGTCTCTATGCTGATTCTCTCGGTAACCCCCGTCTCTACGACACTGGGGTGACCCGGGACTGAAAACTGAACGGACTGTGTCTACTCTTGGTGAATTGATGTGAAACCTATTGAGTGACTGTGATACAACTGAATTCTGTTGTTGTGCTGCTTGAAGCAAAATGCGGATCTGCTCTAAGCCTCTACCAGCCTCTGAATGTGATGGCTGAATAGAGTCTGCTATCTTAGCTACTGTTGCAATGTTAAGTACCGGAGTACGATGTACCTCAATGTTGTCTTGTCGACCACTTGAGAAGACTTGTCGCTGACGCCGACTGGAAGTTGGAGGACGACGACGACCGTGTCCAGTCAACGGTTTGCCAACCTTGTGCTCGCCGCGACCGAACCCGGGTGGGCTCTCCGCGGAGCCCGCCATGAAGACCTCCGCTGCCGGGTTGCAGCTCTCACATTCGGATGGAACATCAAACTGATTTGATGCCGAGTGGATCGGGTCCCGAAGGGGTACAGCAGGCTCGATGGCAGGGACCTGAGGAGTCGACGGAGATGACACCTAGCGAGCCACTGCATGCTTCACCCATCGCTGGAGTCGTGAGTGACCGGATCGCTTGTTACGATGAATAGTGGAGTGAACGGCCGAAAGCAGAGTCGACGGTTGCTGAAGGAGTACGCCAAAGGAGATTGCACGAAAGTGCGTCGCTCCACGGATTGGGAGCGCCTCGATGTCGAGTGGCGCTTCCTGAAGCCGTGCCGAGTCATCGACAACGAAGATGAGGGCACCGAAACGGATCCCACCACCCATGAACGAATCGCAGCCGGAAGACATGATGAAGAGTGAAAATCGCAAACTTGCCGGAAGTCGCTTAGACGCCTGCCCCACGGTGGGCGCCAACTATCGTGGGAATGAACCTGATAGTAGAGGTGTAGGGTACGAATGGAGAGTGCAGAGTCCTAGCTACGGAAAGCTTGTACACATGATGTATGAGTTCATGCCCCTCTCTTAGAGGTTATAGTCCTACGTCTTAGTGCTCGGAAGCTCTTGCAGTGTGGAATGTGTGTTACAGGGGGTGCGAACCCTTGTGCCAGAGGGGAGGGGTGGCTTATATAGAGTGCGCTACCCCTCATCAAGGCCTCAACATCTAAGGGCTCGATCAATATGGTTTAAAGATATACGTTACTGATAACGTATGTATGTAATTTATGCTATTCATGACCATTAGCTGAGCGCATGCCCATTGGCCTCCGTGGAGGTAGCTTCTAGTCTTTTATGTCGACTGGAACCTTCCGAGTGGAAGTAGGTCGTCGAGTGGATGGAAATATCTTCCGAGTGCTTATGTACCGAGTGATTTTTTAGGTGCCATGACCATCTAGTCGGAATCTTCTGCGTGACCCTTCAGCTGATAATGAGGTACCCTTGGGTAGGACATTTAGGTCAGGCCTATGACCCTACCCTAGGTACATATCCCCATCACCAATGGCATATATCCTCAATGGGCTGCATTTGTGAAGGCCATATCCAAACCACATGACAGAAAACAAAAACACTTCACAACAATGCAGGAAGCAGCTAGGAAGGATGTGGAGATGGCTTTTGGAGTGTTGCAAGCGCGTTGGGGAATTGTTCATCAGGCTGCAATGATGTGGGAACAAGAAACTTTGTGGCAGCTGATGAGGTGTTGCGTTGTTTTGCACAATATGATCATCGAGGATGATGATGATGGTGTAACCCAAACCAATGATTTTAAAGCACTCGGAGAACAAGTTGAAACCCCTGAAGATCAAGATGCAATGCAGCTTATGAATTTTCTGAAGATGCATCAGAATCTCGAAGATCATCACGTGCACACGCAACTACTCAATGATTTGGTGGACCATACATGGATCCACAATGAAAATGAAAAAGCAGATAAGCACTTCAAATAAAATTGATATAAACACTTTTTACGTGCGACGTTTAGTATCGGATGATCGACGTGCATGACTTTGTATGGATTTAAGAGTCCGGCTGTAAGGTATATGGATGCACGAAACAAAATATGAGAACCGTCCGAATGCGTCCGTGAATGTGTCCGGGCGCGTCCGCAATCGTATAGAGTCCGGATTTGTCCGGTCCGACTGTAGATGATCTTACCTCAAGCAATGTACTACTTGTCTGAGCTAGCTACCAGCCATGTAACCGAGGAATACGAAGTTGAATGTTCCACGTGGCTGGGTAGTTTTCTCCACAGCCCACACCTAAAGCGTGGCTGACAAGCTCGTAAATTACTCCCATATTCTAGTTTTGGGTTCAGTTGACATGTATCGCCAGGGCATGCAGACGCTTCCCGGAAGGCCACGTCTCGACATTAGCTGCGCTGTACCACGGGAGAGAAAGGCACTTTCTGCTGTTCCCGCCTCTCACCGGCGAGAAAGATGCTCTCGTGCATGCCATGCTCTACATCTGTCACCGCTCACCACTCACCACTACACCAAGAGTCAAAGCTTATATTTCCTTTTGGGGTCAAAATCCATGCTAGTGGACTCCGAAGTCTGAACGGCAGCGCCTAGCAGTGGCCGGCCCTTGTGACATTGGTCAAAATCACGAGGTAAAAAACATCTCGAGAGGGACGGATCATCTCGCCGGCCCTTTCGACTATTTGTTGGGGCCGATCATGCTCATGCATGCAGCATGCCTAGGCAGGAAAAAGCTTCGTTGGGGCGAAAGGGCGTCTACCCCCAGAAATCACAATTTCCACACCCCGAACTTGGCGAGGGTCAATGGGACGGCTCGAGCGCAGCGGCTGGGCACGTCTTTTCCCATTGTTTCCCCGGTTGGCTGGCTCTCGTCGTCGCCTCGCGCGCGTGCTTTTTCCAGTGTCCCGTGGCGTCGATTGCTCACTCTCGATCCCATGCATGCCCATGCGACCTGTCCATGTCCCTCTCTTTCCGTAAAAGCTTCCGGGTGAAAGGGGCTTGTCACACACTTACAGTATTTCCCGGCTGACGTGGATCCGATGATGGCTTACCAATCCACTCGTCAACCACGGTAAAACCAACTTGTTGTTGAATGGTTAGACGAAGTGTAGTATTTTCAACTCATCAGAGTTTAGATCGTATTATTTTTAAATTTATTTTAAGATTTTCGACGATACGCTTTTAGTAGGAGGAGACGTTTCGTCAACGACGAATGAGACGCCTACAGTAATTTCATCTCTAGATGATATACCCGCTCATTCTTTCGAAGGTATTGATAGGGGTAATGTATGCATGTGTGCGCGTATATATGAATGCTTGCATTTGTACTATAGTAAAATAAATCATTGTGAAAATCCTTCTAGGAGTACTCTCTCCGTTTTATAATCTAATACATATTTTGTAGTTGGAGCACTAGTGGAAAACGGGTCTTTGGCCTGGACCCTTTAGTCCCGGCCTACCTCTGGGCCGGGACTAAAGGCCCGGTCATGTCGCCCCAAATCGCAATGCCTTCCACGAGGCTTTGGTCCCGGCCTAAGGAGCCTTTAGTCCCGGTTTGTGTCCCAAACCGGGACTAAAGGGCTACGCGGTGTGCAGCCCGCATGTGCGCCACCTTTAGTCCCGGTTTGTGTGTCAAACCGGGACTAAAGTCCTCTGCCTATATATAGCACAGCCCCCCTCTCCCCTCTTCCTTGCATTTTTCTTGGATGGAAGAGTGTGGGTGTGTGCTAGCTCTCCATTTTTTTTGATGCACTAGAGGTGTTTGTTGAAATGTGTGTTAGAGCGATGTCGCTTCAGTTCACCGAACACAACTACGATATGAGATGCCTAAGCCACGCTTAAACCTCTTCCTCTTTATTCCTACTTATTCTAAAAGGTTAGCAACTATATTTCCTCGTTTAGACCGTGCGGTACTACTTTTTAGGATCGTGATTGTATTTGATATACTGTTGTATAACGCAGATGAGCCATCCATGGATGTACGGTGATCGACGCACAACCGCTTACAGAGAAGGCGTGCATTCTTTTCGAGATGCAGCCGATGCGAACAAGCATGGTGGTGGCTTTATGTTTTTTCCATGTGTTGAATGTCGGAATGAGAAGGATTACACTTCCTCAAGAGTCATTCAGAGCCACCTGCTTCGGTCCGGTTTTATGTTGGGCTATAATGTTTGGACCAAGCACGGAGAAAGAGGGGTTATGATGGAAGACGACGATGAAGAAGAAGAGAACGATGATGACAACTATCGATCTATGTTCCCTGAGTATGCTGATACCGCAATGGAAGACAATGAAGAAGAAGATCATGATGAAGAACGGGAACCAGATGAGCCCGCTGATGATCTTGGCCGGGTCATTTCTGATGCACGGCGAGGTTGCGACACAGAAAAGGAGAGGTTGCAGTTCGAGCAGATGTTACAGGACCACAACAAATTGTTGTACCCAACTTGTGAAGATGGCCAGAAGAAGTTGGGTAGCACACTGGAATTGCTGAAGTGGAAGGCAGAGACCGGTGTGACTGACTCGTCATTCGAAAAGTTGCTGGTACTGATGAAGAAGATGCTTCCAAGAAAGAACGAATTTCCCGCCAGCACGTACGAAGCAAAGAAGCTTGTCTGCCCTCTAGGATTAGACGTGCAGAAGATACATGCATGCCCTAATGACTGCATCCTCTACCGCGATGAGAAGTACGAGAATATGGATAAATGCCCGGTATGCACTGCATTGCGGTATAAGATCGGAAAAGATGACCCTGGTGATATTGAGGGCGAGCCACCCAGGAAGAGGGTTCCTGCCAAGGTGATGTGGTATGCTCCTATAATACCACGGTTGAAACGTCTGTTCAGAAATAAAGATCATGCGAAGTTGTTGCAATGGCACATGGAAGATCGTATGAAAGATGATAAGTTGAGGCACACCGCTGATGGTCGGCAGTGGAGAAAAATCGAGAGAGAGAGTTCCCGAGATTTGCAGCTGACGCAAGGAACTTATGGTTAGGTCTGAGTACAGATGGCATGAATCCTTTTGGGGAGCAGAGTTGCAGTCACAGCACCTGGCCCGTTACTCTATGTATCTACAACCTTCCTCCTTGGTTGTGCATGAAGCGGAAGTTCATTATGATGCTAGTACTTATCCAAGGTCCAAAGCAACCCGGCAACGATATTGATGTGTACCTAAGGCCATTAGTTGATGAACTTTTACAGCTGTGGGCCGAACCAGGTGTACGTGTGTGGGACGAGCACAAACAAGAGGAATTTGACCTTCGAGCGTTGCTTTTCGTAACCATCAATGATTGGCCTGCTCTTAGTAACATTTCAGGACAGTCAAACAAGGGATACAATGCATGCACGCACTGTTTGGATCAGACAGAAAGTATATATCTGGACAAATGTAGGAAGAATGTGTACCCGTACAATCGTCGTTTTCTTCCGCCCAAGCATCCCTTAAAGAAAAAAGGCAAGCATTTCAATGGCAAGGCAGAACCCCGGGGGAAGCCTGTCATCCGTACTGGTGCTGAAGTATTTGATATGGTCAAAGATTTAAAAGTAATATTTGGAAAGGGTCCTGGCAGCCAACCTGTTCCTAACGGCCCTGATAAGCGCGTACCCATGTGGAAGAAGAAATCTATATTTCGGGAGCTACCCTACTGGGAAGTCCATGAGGTCCGCTCGGCAATCGACGTGATGCACCTGACGAAGAATCTCTGCGTGAATATTCTAGACTTCCTGGGCTTGTATGGGAAGTCAAAAGATACACCGGAAGCACGGGAGGACCAGGAACGTCATAAAGAAAGAGATGGCATGCATCCAGGGCAGTTTCAAGGGCGTGCCAGCTACGCTCTTACTAAGGAAGAGAAGGAAATCTTCTTTGAAGTCCTTTTCAGTATCAAGGTCCCGACTGGCTTCTCGTCGAATATAAAGGGAATCGTAAATATGAAAGACAAAAAATTCCAAAACCTAAAGTCTCATGACTGCCACGTGCTTATGACGCAATTGCTTCTGGTTACATTGAGGGGAATTCTACCGGAAAATGTTCGCCTGGCAATTGTGAAGGTATGTGCATTCCTCAATGCAATTTCTCAGAAGGTAATCGATCGAGAAAGTCTATCAGGGTTACAGATTGATGTGGTCCAATGTCTGGTCAGCTTTGAGTTGTTTTTCCCGCCATCCTTCTTCAATATAATGACACACCTCCTAGTTCACCTAGTCGAAGAGATTAGAATTCTCGGTCCTGTGTTTCTATACAATATGTTCCCCTTCGAGAGGTTCATGGGAGTCTTAAAGAAATATGTTCGTAACCGTGCTAGGCCAGAAGGAAGCGTCTCCAAGGGCTATGGAACAGAGGAGGTCATTGAGTTTTGTGTGGACTTTCTTCCTGACCTTAAGCCGATTGGTGTTCCTGAATCTCGGTATGAGGGTAGGCTGGCAGGAAAAGGCACACTAGGAAGGAAAGCAAAAGTATGTATGGACGGGCATTCTTTCTCTCAAGCACACTACACAGTTCTACACAATTCCACCGTGGTGGCTCCGTATATCGTGAGACACAAGAATATTCTACGCTCCGAAAACCCGGGGAAGGCTGACTCTTGGATTAAAGGGGAACACGAGAAGACTTTCGGCAGTTGGTTGCAGACACATCTCATGAATGACGACACCGTTGGAGATCAGCTGTACTGTTTGTCCAGGCCACCATCTTCGACTATATGTACTTTCCAAGGGTATGAGATAAATGGGAATACATTTTACACGGTTGCCCAAGATAAAAAGAGCACCAACCAAAATAGTGGTGTCCGCTTTGATGCAGCAGACGAGAATGTACACTGTTTGGAAACATATTACGGGTACATAGAGGAGATATGTGAACTTGACTATGGACCTACTTTTAAGATCCCTTTGTTTCGGTGCAAATGGGTGAAGCTGACAGGAGGCGGGGTAGTTGTAGACCAAAAGTACGGCATGACAACAGTGGATCTCAACAATCTTGCGTACATGGACGAACCATTTGTCCTAGCCAATGATGTCGCTCAGGTTTTCTATGTGAAGGACATGTCTACAAAAACGAGAAAAAGAAATCAGCAAAAGTAGATATCGTCCGATGAGCCAAAACACCACATAGTTCTTCCAGGGAAAAGAAACATCGTGGGAGTAGATGACAAGACAGACATCTCACAAGATTATAATAAGTTTCATGAAATTCCGTCCTTCAAAGTGAAAACTGACCCAAGCATCCTACTGAATGATGAAGATAATCCATGGCTACGACCCAGAAGAAAACAGAAATAATAGATATGAATATTGGTGCAATAATGTAATAATGTATTAAACCTTTTATGTAATGCATGTATGGAATGTACTAAATTTCAAACACTTTTCATTTTCATAGTTTTGTCAAATTCTCAAATATGCAAAAAGAATTTTAATAAACCTTTGTAAGAGATGAGTTCTCGTTCGAAACGCTGATACTTCGAGAGAGATTGTCCGTTTTGTACACGAAGTGCATCCAGTTTTTGTCGTAGCCCTCTCAACTTTTTAACACATGTTATGTGGGTGAAATGATGATAGCATGCCAACTTTCAACATTTTCAGAGTTCATTTGTAGTGCTTTTCAATTTTAGGGTCAACTAGCTCAAAAAAAATAAGTAAATGCACGAAAAATACCAAATTAAGTCAGAAATTGTTGAAATTTTTTGATGTGCCTTTGAATGGTGCATTTTGAACACACAAAAAGTATGGATTTCAAATAAGTTCAAAAAAAATGAAATCCCTTTGTAAGAGATGAGTTCTCGTTCGAAACCCTGATACTTCGAGAGAGATTGTCCGTTTTGTACACGAAGTGCATCCAGTTTTTGTCGTAGCCCTCTCAACTTTTTAACACATGCTATGTGGGTGAAATGACGATAGCATTCCAACTTTCAACATTTTCAGAGTTCATTTGTAGTGCTTTTCAATTTCAGGGTCAACTAGCTCAAAAAAAAGTAAATGCACGAAGAATACCAAATGAAGTCAGAAATTGTTGAAATTTTTTGATGTGCCTTTGAATGGTGCATTTTGAACACACAAAAATTATGGAGTTCAAATAAGTTCAAAAAAATGAAATCCCTTTGTAAGATATGAGTTCTCGTTCGAAACCCTCATACTTCGAGAGAGATTGTCCGTTTTGTACACGAAGTGCATCCAGTTTTTGTCGTATCCCTCTCAACTTTTTGACACATGCTATGTGGGTGAAATGATGATAGCATGCCAACGTTCAACATTTTCAGAGTTCATTTGTAGTGCTTTTCAATTTCAGGGTCAACTAGCTCAAAAAAAATAAGTAAATGCACGAAATATACCAAATTAAGTCAGAAATTGTTGAAATTTTGTGATGTGCCTTTGAATGGTGCATTTTGAACACACAAAAAGTATGGAGTTCAAATAAGTTCAAAAAATGAAATCCCTTTGTAAGAGATGAGTTCTCGTTCGAAACCCTGATACTTCGAGAGAGATTGTCCGTTTTGTACACGAAGTGCATCCAGTTTTTGTCGTAGCCCTCTCAAATTTTTAACACATGCTATGTGGGTGAAATGATGATAGCATGCCAACTTTCAACATTTTCAGAGTTCATTTGTAGTGCTTTTCAATTTCAGGGTCAACTAGCTCAAAAAAAAAGTAAATGCACGAAGAATACCAAATGAAGTCAGAAATTGTTGAAATTTTGTGATGTGCATTTGAATGGTGCATTTTGAACACACAA
Source organism: Hordeum vulgare subsp. vulgare (assembly GCF_904849725.1). Lineage (NCBI taxonomy): Eukaryota > Viridiplantae > Streptophyta > Magnoliopsida > Poales > Poaceae > Hordeum > Hordeum vulgare. The sequence continues at coordinate 526,338,449 of NC_058523.1, forward strand.
AAAGTATGGAGTTCAAACAAGTTCAAAAAAGTGAAATCCCTTTGTAAGAGATGAGTTCTCGTTAGAAACCGTGATACTTCGAGAGAGATTGTCCGTTTTGTACACGAAGTGCATCCAGTTTTTGTCGTAGCCCTCTCAACTTTTTTACACATGCTATGTGGGTGAAATGATGATAGCATGCCAACTTTCAACATTTTCAGAGTTCATTTGTAGTGCTTTTCAATTTCAGGGTCAACTAGCTCAAAAAAATAGTTTTTAATTGAAAATAACAAAATAGTTAATAGTTTGGATAGTCAAAATAATTACTTTTTAAAATAGAAAATAGTTTTGAATTATTTATTCAATTTCAAACACTTTTCATTATCATAGTTTTGTCAAATTTTCAAATATGCAAAAAGAATTTTAATAAACATAGTTTTTAATTGAAAATAACAAAATAGTTAATAGTTTGGATAGTCAAGATAATTAATTTTGAAAATAGAAAATAGTTTTGAATTATTTATTCAATTTCAAACACTTTTCATTTTCATAGTTTTGTCAAATTCTCAAATATGCAAAAAGAATTTTAATAAACATAGTTTTTAATTGAAAATAACAAAATAGTTAATAGTTTGGATAGTCAAAATAATTAATTTTAAAAATAGAAAATAGTTTTGAATTATTTATTCAATTTCAAACACTTTTCATTTTCATAGTTTTGTCAAATTCTCAAATATGCAAAAAGAATTTTTAATAAACATAGTTTTTAATTGAAAATGACAAAATAGTTAATAGTTTGGATAGTCAAAATAATTAATTTTGAAAATAGAAAAAAATTGAAACTATATGAGAATTTATAGAGAAAATTCAACCGAAATTCAAAGTGACCTCACTTTGAATTCAGGTTGAATTTTCTCCATAATTTCGAATATAGTTTCAATTTTCAAATTTACACTGAGTTTAGGGCCGTAAGCCTGCTTTAGAGAGGAGCTCGATGGAGATGCTGCGACGGGGCTTATAAACTAGTGTTAGTCCCCCTCGCTGGGCGAAGTGGGACTAAACTTATGGTGCAGCCAGCAGAGGGGCTTTAGTCCCGGGTGGAGCCACGACCCGGGACTAAAGCCCCTCGCCTGCCGCCTGCCGAGCACGGGCCTTTAGTCCCGGGTCGTGGCTCCACCCGAGACTAAAGGTTGTCTATAGTCCCGGCTCGAGCCCCGACCCGGGACTCGAGTCCTCTTGTCAAATTCTCAAATATGCAAAAAGAATTTTAATAAACATAGTTTGTCACAGCCCCAGACCTAGAATTGTTTGTCATTGCATCTCATACATGCATTCCTATTTTTTTTTTGGAAATGAAATAGGGAGTGATCAAGCCTTATCATCTAAATTTTTGTCAAACAAGCAACATAAATATTGCTTCAAATTGATTCAAGGAAATGTCCCTGATTTTCCAATAAAATATTGGGCTGAAATAAAAATGTCAACCAATATTTTGGATCAGAGAAACTTTTTATATTGGATTTTTGATTTAATCAAACAACTATTTTAAATGGAATTATATTTTATATATATATATAATATAGCTTTATAAATACTGAAACTGTTATGTGGTATTGGACAATTATATTTATGCCACATAAAAATATTGTAAGGACTTTGCAAAATGATTTGGATTTATTTTCAAATCAACACAAATGTTAGCAAATAGAAAACAGAAAGAAAAGAAAAGAAAAGAAAAGAAAAGAAAAGGGGCTTACCTGTCGCCTGGCCCAGCCCACCAGGGGCTCACGCGTCTTCTTCCTCCTACCAGAAGGCAGAGGAGAAGCTTGCCACGGCGCATGGCCAGGGGCGCCACGCCTCCTGCCTGCCTGGCCTCCCCGCCGACCTGGTGGCTAGGATAGGCTCGGGAGAGCCGTCCTCATCGAGCCAGCCTCCCCATTCCCTCCCTTGCTCTCCTCCTCGCCTCAGCTCGCCACGACCGAGCCGCCATGAACAAGCCGCCGTCAGTCGCAGCCGCAGCCTTCGGCCTCCCCTCGCCTCTCCGAAAAGCCCATAAGGACCGCTGCGTCGCCCTGCTCCTCATCGCCACTAGAATCGGGCCCGGGAGCCTCGGAGCGCCGCCACTGCCGCCATCTTCCTCATCTCTGGCCGCCGGATGCTGTCGTCGATTCGCTGCCAGCAGGGCCTCCTCGAGCGTTTCGAACCGCCATTCGAGCCCCCCGTGAGCTTCTCCGTTGATCCCCCATGTTTCCCTCTCCTCTTGCACGCCGTAGCCGCTGCTCCACCACGGCCGAGCTCCGTCCGCCGCTTACCACGTCGCCGACGCCGTTCCAGTGCTTCCCTGCTCTAGCCACCGCCCCAAATGGATCCGGCCAAGTCCCAGGACCGCGTAGATGCCCTCCGCCGGCCATTTGGTCGCCGGAGGAGGAAATCCGTCAGCGCCTCCGTGCTCTGTGGCCACCGGCGATGAGCTCCACCGGTCTGGGTCGCTGACAAGCGGGCCCAGCCGGTGAGGTGTTTATTAGCGCCTAATATCATTTTAGTTAATCTATGACTCACTGACAGTGGGCCCTATGATTCTAAAACAGGAATTAAAACTAATCTAACCCTCTCAATTAACCTTTGTCACTCACGTGTGGACCCCACACGTCAGGTTTGACTCTGACCAAGCGAGTTGACTGCTGACGCAATGCTGATGCAGTGCTGACGCAGTAATTGATTTTCAATTATAAGATAAATCCAGGAAATTGCTAAAACTTGTAAAAATCATAGCAATTAAAATATAACTCGGATGGAAATAATTTATATATGAAAAAGGATCAGAAAAATCCAAAGAATCGGATTATGGCATTTTCATGCATGTTTGAAAAAGTTAACAACACCAAATAGGCAAAATGATGAATAGGGTAAATTTAATAAATAGTATGGAGATGGAAATTGATACTTATTTGATTTCCACTTCAACTGTTATGACCAAACATTGGTCAATGCAAAACAGTACCTCAAAATACTAACCCCATGCATGTTGGAACAATTTATTATGAGCATCAGGTCGAATCAATTATAAGGGTACTTGGAAAGATACCCGGCTTGAAGTGATGCTTGGATCCTAATTCAAACCAACTTCAACTTAAGAAATGATAGCCACATTAGCCCTGCCACCTTTCATTTCATGTCTTGAGCATGCATCATAGTGTTGCATTTCCGTGAAGTGATTGTTGTTCCTTTCTTGTTTGCCGGTGTTGTTCCCTCCCTGTAGACGATGTTTCCGACGATGTGATCGTTGACATTGCTGAAGACTCATTGCTATCTTCAGACGTGTCAGGCAAGCAAACCCCCTTGAGCATATTGAAATAAACCCACTCTCTCGCTCCTACTCTCTTTTACTGCATTAGGACAAACACGATTCAACTGTACATGTTATCGGTAGTTGAACCCATTCCTTTGCATGACCTGATTTTGTCACAGTAAATAGTTAAAACCATTTAGCATGAGTAGCAACTGCTTGAGCCTTGATGTGCTTACTCATCCATGCTTGTTTACAATGCCTGCTATGCTTAGAGTCATGTTGGGTCTGATCCATCTGGATGATGAATCGGAATGGTTGTGATCATGTTCTACAGTGTGAGAGTAAAGGTGTGAATCTGATTTGGTAAAGGTAGCGATGAGAGGCCATGTAGGAGTACATGGTGGGTTGTCTCATTGGGACCGTCCTTAAGAACTGAGTTCTGTGTGTGTTATTCAAGACAAGATACTACCACACATTGGGATACTTAATTGACCCTCTCGTCTTATTAATCGCCTAGATCTCTGTCCAGGAGTTGCAATTAGTTTCTGGTGTTTGTAGGAAAAGTGTTGGCGGCCGTGTTTAGCTCTGCCCCACGGGGTAGGCTTCACTACGGTAGATACACAGTGGCACGGTGTACCAAGTGGCACCCGGATGGTGGGCTTGGGAACCCTGCGCACATCGTTTGGGGCCGTAGAGGAAACCTCGGCCGGACTTCCTTGCGGGTTCAGTCTCAAATAGGCGATAAACCTGGACTAGGGTCTTGTGTGGTTAACGGTCGTGGCCGACACCCACGCCAGTGCTTCCGCTTGAAGGTTGCCGAGATGCATGACGTGCATATGGTGCTAAGTGGTGAGAGCATGTGTGAAGAAGTATACCCCTGCAGGGTGATTCAATCTGTTCGAATAGCCGCGTCCTCGGATATGGACTACTTGGAAACATTACGTAGTACATAGACAACTTAAATGGATACTCTAAAACATGCAAGATAAGTGTGAGTGCTACGGAAGGCCTTCTCGTAGGGAGACGAGAGTGGATCCATAGTGCTGTATTGAATTGGTGAATATGTGGACTCGTGTGCGCTATCCCACCTCAAAGAAAGAACTTGTAGTCGTAGTACAGGTTAGCCAAGAGTCAAAGCTGGCTTGCTGCAATCAAACCCCACAATCCTTTCATTGAAACATGATGCATATGTAGATAGTTCTGATGTAAGACTTGCTGAGTACCTTTGTACTCACGGTTGCTTTATTTATGTTTTTGCAGAGAAGACTTAGACTCATTAAAAGGTTCTACGCGATGTGTTCGATGTTGACCGGAATAGCTTGGGAATCCCAGACTGAGGTCTGGCTCCTTTGGCAGGGTCGTAGTAGCTTTCAGGCTCTTCCAGCCACTTTTAGTAGATGTCTGTACCCAGACATGATTTGCTTCCGCTTGTGGTTTGTATGACTTGAGTGTCGGGTCACGAGACCCCTGTTTGTAATATCATACTATGTTGACTCTTATGAGTCTTTAATAAATGCTTGAGTCATAGAGTTATGTTGTGATGCCATGTTGTATCTACACATATCGTGCATAATGTGTGTATGTTTGAAATGCATTATATGTGTGGGATTCGACACCTAGTTGTTTGCCTTTAGTAGTACTCTTTACAGGGAAATGCCTCTTTGTGATTCCATCGAGCCTTGGTAGTTTGCTACTGCTCGGAACACATTGATTGACGGCATGTATCCTTCTTTGCTGATGTGTGTGTCCCCTCGGGGAAATGTCACGCGGTGTAATGGAGTCCTTGTAGCTCGCTACGACTCGTCTACACACGCTGATGACCGACACCTGCTTTGCTGGGTTATGTATGCCTGTCCCTGTACGGATGTACCGCTTGGGTTTATAACTAGTCATGTCAACCCGAGTTCTTGCCATTTGAACGCTAGCGACACATTCATATACGTGAGCTAAAATACGCAAACGGTCCCGGCCAAGGTAAGGTGGCGGCCGTGGAGTTTACCGTGCGTGAGGCCGCAAAGTGATGTGATGTGTTACATGCTGGGTTCTTATGACCTAGGATCGGGGTTCCGACAGCTTTGGTATCAGAGCTTGACTGCGTGTAGGATAACCAAGCCAAACTAGTCGATGTTGAGTCTAGCAACTCTTTAGTTATATAAGGGAATTGTTTGTGGAAGGTAACGTAAGGCTCTTTTTACTCCTTTCCTTGTGTCATTCTTATTCTGAGTCACCCACTTCTTTATTCTACGGGGTTTAAGAATTAGGCTTTCTCATCTATTCATTAGGATGACGAGTTACTATGTTGGAGACGTACAGAAAGGTTGTTGTCTTTCTGGATGAGTGTCTCCATAAGAATTCAATTGTTATGTTGTTAGTTTTCTTGCAGGTTGCCTCATATTGCATGCCCGTACAGCCATTATGCTGTTCGAGTTTTCCAAAGTTCCCAAAAAGTATGATGCGATTGCAAATTCCTTCCTCTTTTCCCTATGTCTTTTGGCCGGACAAAGCACACTAATAATTGTGTTGAGGTACTCTATTACCTCGACGTTTTGTTGAAGTATTAGGAAAACATGTTACTCTGAAAACTACCCAATAGTCTAGATGTGTGCTATGTCTTCCAGTGCGATAATTCTGGCCATCATTTTAGAAAAACATCTCGTGATGTTATTTAGTTTTTAGGTATTCTATTTCTGGGTCTTTGAATCCAAGGATCATTCTGCTCATCTCTGTTGGTAGTGTTGCTAGTTCCTATATAATGATTAGTAACCTTGTTGTAGCTCCCAAGGTTCATGGTTTATCATTCTTCCAACACCATGAATCATCTTTGGTAGTAGTTCTCCGTGAACTAAAGATCATAACAAGAGTGCTCGTGATGAGTTCTCTACTCCATATCGTGATTCTGCCTACTCCGCTCTTCTGCATGGGTTATCTGGAAGAATTATGTTGAACTCGTTCGACATTCTAATCCATGCATCCATAACTCAAGAAAATCATGTGCTCTTGAGCTGGCCCTATCTAGTTGTATTTTGACCTTCATCATTGAGAGGTTAGTCAAGAGTAGTTGTGCATTCTTGTTATCAATGTCTTTTATTCCTGTGGTCTGTCAAGTTGTTCTATTCTCGAATGACTGGGAGAAGCAAACTCCAGTACAACATCCATTTCTTGGATTAGGACAAAGTAGTTGTAATCCGCAGATCAAAATGCTAATCTGGGTTTTGTTCTGTTCTATCTTGGAGCATTATCTTCTCTTGTCAAGAATGTCGTGAGAATTGCACCATCTCTTATGAGCTCTTGATGTGGTGATACTTTTCTCTATCATTGTTCATTCCTCGGTTTTCGTGTTGGTTGTAACCGGAATATCGACAAGTGAACCATGATGTGTGAAATCAATACTCCTAGCAATGTTATTGCTTGGTAGTTAATGGACAATAATTTCACTCTTATGGTGATGGTGATTGAATAGTCATCCTAAGATTGAGTGTGCTACCTAGTCCATGTTCCATGGTGCACTTTTCGATCGATGGGTTAGGATTGTGTCAATCCCTCGCTCTATTGATCACATCATCTTGCCCTGAAAAGCAAGATTGTTCCCGAGCTTAATAATATATCGATGGTTCGTGATTTTCCGAATATCTTCTCGGAAGTATTACCAGGTTGTTTCCTAACTGTTATGATAGAGTTCGTGATCAAGTTGGTTTTTCTATAAACCAACCCCTTCTCCAAGAATCCGTATTGGATACCCCGAGCTAGTTGGTTAAGCTAAACAACAACTTGGAGAGTTGGAAGATAAAAGCTTCGCCTAAACTTAGCTCATTTAAAAGGGATATCTTTCTGTTGTGTGAGTCTGAAGAAAGATGATATTTTCATCGGTTGATTCGTGTGATCAATTGTTGCATATATTACCTTGTTCAATTTTGATTTGAGCATGGGCTATTGTCAAATCAAACTCGGAACCAAAGATTTTCGTAGCGGTGTCTTACTCAGGGTTTTCCTTGAGCCTACACCATTATATTCTTTGATCTGACCAATGCTATTATCTTGCTCACATAGTTGTGGAAATCCATTTATATGGGTATCTTGATGAATTGTTGTTGAGCCCATCGGCAACATTCTAATTTGTTCCATGATCTATGTTGGACATCAAGCTAGTGCTGGAAACTTTGTAGGCATTGTCTTCGTGTCTCGAGTACGAGGTATATGTTAGGTGTAAGAAGTGACTTCCTCTAATTCATGTGCATCTGATGCAAGTTGCCACCATGAATTCGAGAAAAGTTAATTTGTTTCTTCAGAATCATCCCAAGTCAGTCATGCAAGTGCAAATTATTCTATGGTTTGATAGACTGATCATCTTCACTCCATATGTATCTCCTAGCACACCAAGCCACTGATTGATTTGTTCAAGGAAAAGAAGTTAGGTGTCATTCCCGAAGGGCCCAGACGGACTTGCACATGGCTTCGTTATCCGCAATGATGGTTCCCATCCAGAACTCGGTAGTGTTTTGTTTTAAGACTTTTCATGTGTTCACAGTTGTCTTGGGCAGTGTGTTCAAGTGGGTCTTGCGATCCAGCTCATGTTTTGGAGTTGTCTTCCGCAGTTCATTTCCTGAGAATCTCGCAACGTTATCTCGTCGATTTGTGTTGCAAACTTTCTTTTTGGACATGCTGAGTCTGAAGCATCGTGGCACCAACCGGAGATGAATCTCAGGCAGTTATAATGGTTGGAACTTCCCCAAGAATTATAATATTGGTCTCTATGTAACCCGGTAAAGTGGTGAAATGGCTAACACACCTAGCCGGAAGACTTGATATTATAATATCTTGCATCAGAAATCTTAGCCATCTTCCATGTGGTTTTTGTATGACCTATTTTATAAGTTGTTCCTCATGGATCCCCTTTGAGCCCGAAGTCCGATCTATATTTGATGTGCTAGATATAAAGCATGACTTATAATTGGGTTGTGCTAGTACATCAAGGAGAACATTAGAAGCGGAGTGCTAAATGTCTCTCGGTCGATTAACCAGATTTCGTTCCCTTGGCACAGCTAAGGTGAAATCCGAGGAAGTGTTGTCTTCCTTTGCATCTGCATCCTCCATCATTGTTCATCATGGTAGTATGTTGTGTCACCAGGATCCTTGGCACGGATGTTGGTAAACCTTGATGAATATGGAAATGCTCAAGTTCTTGAGAGCACGCTCACACACTAGGTTATATCCTCGGTAATACTTGGAATGTGCCTTCCGTTCGCCGAGTTGTTCTATAACTCTAGTTTCTTTCAAACTGAGTATGCCATTCTTTCAAATTCCTTCAAACAATCAATTGTGAATTGCCTTACCCTGGTATGAAGAGTTTGAATGATCTTCGGATCAAAAGTAATTCTTTTTGCCACTTAAGGGAATAACTATGAGTCACCTTCCTAAGGTGCCCCGTTATGGTATGAAGGGCAACTTAATTCCTCCCTACTTTGAAACCTCATCCCCAACTATTTTTGTTGGGGAACGTCGCATGGGAAAAAAATCCTACGCGCACGAAGACCTATCATGGTGATGTCCATCTACGAGAGGGGATTTCCGATCTACGTACCCTTGTAGATCGCACAGCAGAAGCGTTAAGAAACGCGGTTGATGTAGTGGAACGTCCTCACGTCCCTCGATCCGCCCCGCGAACCGTCCCACGAACCGTCCCGCGATCCGTCCCACGATCCGCTACGATCTAGTGCCGAACGGACGGCACCTCCGCGTTCAGCACACGTACATCTCGATGATGATCTCGGCCTTCTTGATCCAACAAGAGAGATGGAGATGTAGATGAGTTCTCCGGCAGCATGAAGGCGCTCCGGAGGTTGGTGGTGATCTAATCTCAGCAAGGGCTCCGCCCGAGCTCTGCAGAAACGCGATCTAGAGGTAAAACCGTGGAGGTATGTGGTCGGGCTGCCGTGGCAAAAGTTGTCTCAAATCAGCCCTAAAACCCCACTATATATAGGAGGGAGGGAGGGGAGGAGGCAGCCTCAAAACCTAAAGGTTTGGCCGAAATTGGAGGTGGAGGAGTCCTCCTCCAATCCAACTTGGAGTAGGATTCCACCTTCCCACTTGGAAACTCTTTCCACCTTGTGTTTTTTCCTTCTCAAACCTTATGGGCCTTAGTGGGAACGTATTCCAGCCCACTAGGACTGGTTTATCTCTTCCCATAGCCCAAGAGACCACTTGGGGCGTGACACCCCTCCTGATGGTCCCCGGCACCCCTCCCGGCACTCCTAGTACACTACCTATGAGCCCGAAACTTTTCCGGTAATGCACAAAAACCTTCCGGTAACCAAATGAGGTCATCCTATATATCAATCTTCGTTTCCGGACCATTCCGGAAACCCTCATGACGTCCGTGATCTCATCCGGGACTCCGAACAACATTCGGTAACCAACCATATAACTCAAATACGCATATAACTCAAATACGCATAAAACATCGTCGAACCTTAAGTGTGCAGACCCTGCGGGTTTGAGAACTATGTAGACATGACCCAAGAGACTCCTCGGTCAATATCCAATAGCGGGACCTGGATGCCCATATTGGATCCTACATATTCTACGAACATCTTATCGTTTGAACCTCAGGGCCAAGGATTCATATAATCACGTATGTCATTCCCTTTGTCCTTCGGTATGTTACTTGTCTGAGATTCGATCGTCAGTATCGGCATACCTATTTCAATCTCGTTTACCAGCAAGTCTCTTTACTCATTCCGTAATACAAGATCCCGCAACTTACACTAAGTCACATTGCTTGCAAGGCTTGTGTGTGATGTTGTATTACCGAGTGGGCCCCGAGATACCTCTCCGTCATACGGAGTGACAAATCCCAGTCTTGATCCATACTAACTCAACGAACACCTACGGAGATACCTATAGAGCATCTTTATAGTCACCCAGTTACGTTGCAATGTTTGATACACACAAAGCATTCCTCCGGTGTCGATGAGTTATATGATCTCATGGTCATAGGAACAAATACTTGACACGCAGAAAACAGTAGCAACAAAATGACACGATCAACATGCTACGTCTATTAGTTTGGGTCTAGTCCATCACATGATTCTCCTAATGATGTGATCCCATTATCAAGTGACAACACTTGCCTATGGTCAGGAAACCTTGACCATCTTTGATCAACGAGCTAGTCAACTAGAGGCTTACTAGGGACAGTGTTTTGTCTATGTATCCACACATGCACTGTGTTTCCAATCAATACAATTATAGCATGGATAATAAACGATTATCATGAACAAAGAAATATAATAATAACTAATTTATTATTGCCTCTAGGGCATATTTCCAACAGTCTCCCACTTGCACTAGAGTCAATAATCTAGTTCACATCACCATGTGATTCCAACGAATCCAGCACCCATATAGTTAAGGGGTCTGATCACGTCTTGCTCGTGAGAGAGGTTTTAGTCAACGGTTCTGAACCTTTCTGATCCGTGTGTTCTTTACAAATCTTTATGTCATCTTATAGATGCTGCTACTATGTGCTATTCGGAAATACTCCAAATATCTACTCTACTATACGAATCTGTTTCACTACTCATAGTTATTCGGATTAGTGTCAAAGCTTGCATCGACGTAACCCTTTACGACGAACTTTTCAACCACCTCCATAATTGAGAAAAATTCCTTAGTCCATCAGTTACTACAGATAAATTTTGACCGCTGCTAGTGATTCAATCATGGATCACTCTCTGTACCTCTCAACAGACTTTGAGTCAAGGCACACATCAGGTGCGGTACCCAGCATGGCATACATCACATTCTTCGGCCAAGGCATAGAAGACGACCTTCCTCTATTCTCTTTATTCTGCCGGGGTCAGGTGTTGAGTCTTACTCAAATTCACACCTTACAACGCAACCAAGAACTCCTTCTTTGCTCATCTATTTTGAACTCCTTCAAAACCTTGTCAAGGCATGCATCTTGTTGAAACTTCTATCAAGCGCTTTCGATCTATCTCCATAGATCTTTGATGCTCAATGTTCAAGTAGCGCAATCCAGGTACTCCTTTCAAACAACCTTGTATGCTTTAGAGAAATTCTACATTACTTCTGATCCACAATATGTCAACCACATATACTTATCAGAAATTCTATAGTGCTCCCACTCATTTCTTTGGAAATACAAGTTTCTCATAAACCTTGTACAAACCCAAAATCTTTGATCATCTCATCAAAGTGTATATTCCAACTCCGAGATGCTTGCACCAGTCCATTGAAGGATCGCTGGAGCTTGCATACTTGCTAGTATCTTTAGGATCGACAAAACCTCCTGGTTGTATCACATACAATGTTTGCTCAAGGAAACCGTCGAGGAAACAATGTTTTGACATCCTATGTGCAATATTTCATAAATAATGCATCAACTACTAACATAATTCTAACAGACTTTTAGCATCGCTATGAGTGAGAAAGTCTCATCATAGTCAACTGTTTGATCTTGTCAGAAACATCTTTGCGACAAGTCGAGCTTTTCTTAATAGTGACTTATCACCATCATCGTCTGTCTTCCTTTTAAAGATCCATCTTTACTGAATAGTCCTAAGACCATCAAGTAGTTCTTCCAAAGACTACACTTTGTTTTCATACATGGATCCTCTCTCGGATTTCATGGCTTCCAGCCATTTGTCGGAATCCGGGCCCACCATTGCTTTCTCCATAACTCGTAGGTTCACTGTTGCTCAACAACATGACCTCCAAGACAGGGTTATCGTACCACTCTGCAGTAGTACGCGACCTTGTCAACCTACGAGGCTTGTAGTAACTTGATCCGATGCTCGATGATCACCATCATCAGCTTTCACTTCAATTGGTGTAGGCGCCACAGGAACAACTTCCTGCGCCCTGCTACACACTGGTTGAAGTGATGGTTCAGTAACATCATCAAGTTCTACCACCCTTCCACTCAATTCTTTCGAGAGAAACCTTTCCTCCAGAAAGGAGCCGATTCTAGAAACAAACACTTTGCTTTCGGATCTGAGATAGGAGATGTACCCAATTGTTTTGGATATCCTATGAAGATGCATTTATCCGCTTTGGGTTCGAGCTTATCAGACTGAAACTTTTTCACATAAGTGTCGAAGCCCCAAACTTTCAAGAAACGACAGTTTAGATTTCTCTAAACCTCAATCTATACTGTGTCATCTCAACGGAAATACGCGGTGCCCTATTTAAAGTGAATGCGGTTGTCTCTAATGCATAACCCATAAACGATAGTGGTAATTCGATAAGAGACATCATAGCATGCACCATACCAAATAGTGCATGGCTATGACGTTCAGACACATCATCACACTATGATGTTCCAGGTGGCATGAACTGCGAAACAATTTCCACATTGTCTTAACTGCATACCAAAGCTCGTAACTTAGATATTCATTTCTATGATCATATCGTAGACAGTTTATCCTCTTGTTACGACGAACTTCACTCCGAAATAGAATTGAACTTTTCAATATTTCAGACTTGTGATTCATTAAGTAAATACTCTTGTGTCTACTCAAATCGTCATTGAAGTAAGAACATAATGATATCCACTGCGTGCCTCAGCACCCATTGGACTGCATACATCAAAATGTATCACTTCCAACAAGTTACTATCTTGTTTCATCTCAATGAAAACAAGGCCTTGCTCATGTGGTATGATTTGCATGTCACTAGTGATTTAAAATCAAGTGAGTATAAAGATCCATCAGCATGGAGCCTCTTCATGCAATTTATACCAACATGACTCAAGCGGCAGTGCCACAAGTAAGTGGTACTATCATCATTACCTCGTATCTTTTGGCACCAATATCATGAACATGTGTAACACTATGATCGATATTCAATAAACCATTGAAGGTGATTATTCAAGCAAATAGAGTAACCATTATTCTTTTTAAATGAATAATCGTATTGCAATAAACACGATCCAATCATGTTCATGCTTAACTCAAGCACCAAATAACAATTATTTAGGTTTAACACCAATCCCGATGGTAGAGGGAGTGTGCGGCGTTTGATCATATCAACCTTGGAAACACTTCCAACACGTATCGTCACCTTGCTTTTAGCTAGTCTCCGTTTATGTCGTAGCTTTCATTTCGTGTTACTAATCACTTAGCAACCGAACCGGTATCCAATACCCTCGTGCTACTAGGAGTACTAGTAAAGTACACATCAACATCATGTATATCAAATATACTTATTTCGACTTTTGCCAGCCTTCTTATCTACCAAGTATCTAGAGTTGCTCCGCCTCAGTGACCGTTCCCCTCATAACAGAAGCACTTAGTCCCGGGCTTGGGTTTAATCTGGGGTCTCTTCATCAGTGCAGCAACTGCTTTGCCATTTCATGAAGTATCCCTTCTAGCCCTTGCCTTTCTCGAAACTTAGTGGTTTTACTAACCATCAACTATTGATGCTCCTTCTTGATTTCTAATTTTGCAGTGTCAAACATCACGAATCGCTCAAGGATCATTGTATCTATCCTTGATATGTTATAGTTCATCACGAAGCTCTCACAGCTTGGTGACAGTGACTTTGGAGAACCATCACTATCTTATCTGGAAGATCAACTCCCACTTGATTCAAGCGATTGTCGTACTCAGATAATCTGAGTACACGCTCAACGATTGAGCTTTTCTTCTTTATTTCGTGGACAAAGAATCTTGTCGGAGGTCTCATACCTCTTAACAAGGGCACAAGCATGAAATCACAATTTCATCTCTTTAGAACATCTCTTATGTTCCGTGACGTTTCAAAACGTCTTCGGCGCCTTGCTTCTAAGCCATTAAGTATTTTGTATTGAACTATCGTGTAGTCATCAGAAACGTGTCGGGTCTCACAACATCTACAGACGACGCTCCAGGTGTAGCATACCGAGTGGTGCATTAAGGACATAAGCCTTCTGCGCAGCAACGAGGACAATCCTCGGTTTTACAGACTCAGTCTGCAAAGTTTTCTACTGTCAACTTTCAACTAAATTTTTCTCTAGGAACATATAAAAACAGTAGAGCTATAGCGCAAGCTACATTGTAATTCGCAAAGACCATTAGACTATGTTCATGACAATTAGTTCAATTAATCATATTACTTAAGAACTCCCACTCAAAAAGTACATCTCTCTAGTCATTTGAGTGGTACATGATCCAAATCCACTATCTCAAGTCCGATCATCACGTGAGTCGAGAATGAACGTTGTATGTGAACGTTGTATGTGAACGTTGAGTCTATCACACCCGATCAACACGTGGTGTCTCGAAACGAAGAACTGTCGCAACGGTGCATAGTCGGGGAGAACACAATTTCGTCTTGAAATTTTAGTGAGAGATCACCTCATGATGCTACCGTCGTTCTAAGCAAGATAAGGTGCATAAAGGATTAACATCACATGCAATTCATAAGTGACATGATATGGCCATCATGTGCTTCTTGATCTCCATCACCAAAGCACCGGCACGATCTTCTTGTCACCGGCGTCACACCATGATCTCCATCATCATGATCTCCATCATCATGATCTCCATCAACATGTCGCCATCGGGGTTGTCGTGCTACTCATGCTATTACTACTAAAGCTACGTCCTAGCAATATAGTAAACGCATCTGCAAGCACAAACGTTAGTTTAAAGACAACCCTATGGCTCCTGCCGGCTGTCGTACCATCGACGTGCAAGTCGATATTAACTATTACAACATGATCATATCATACATCCAATATATCACATCACATCGTTGGCCATATCACATCACAAGCATACCCTGCAAAAACAAGTTAGACGTCCTCTAATTGTTGTTGCATGTTTTTACGTGGTGACCATGGGTATCTAGTAGGATCGCATCTTACTTACGCAAACACCACAACGGAGATATATGAATTGCTATTTAACCTCATCCAAGGACCTCCTCGGTCAAATCCGATTCAACTAAAGTTGGAGAAACCGACACCCGCCTCATCTTTGAGCAACGGAGTTCCTCGTAGCGATGAAACCAGTCTCTCGTAAGCGTACGAGTAATGTCGGTCCGAGCCGCTTCGATCCAACAATACCGCAGAATCAAGAAAAGACTAAGGAGGGCAGCAAGACGCACATCACCGCCCACAAAAACTTTTGTGTTCTACTCGAGACTACATCTACGCATGAACCTAGCTCTGATACCACTGTTGGGGAACGTCGCATCGGAAACAAAAAAATTCCTACGCGCACGAAGACCTATCATGGTGATGTCCATCTACGAGAGGGGATTTCCGATCTACGTACCCTTGTAGATCGCACAGCAGAAGCGTTAAGAAACTCGGTTGATGTAGTGGAACGTCCTCACGTCCCTCGATCCGCCCCGCGAACCGTCCCACGAACCGTCCAGCGATCCATCCCACGATCCGCTACGATCTAGTGCCGAACGGACGGCACCTCCGCGTTCAGCACACGTACAGCTCGATGATGATCTCGGCCTTCTTGATCCAGCAAGAGAGACGGAGATGTAGATGAGTTCTCCGGCAGCGTGACGGCGCTCCGGAGGTTGGTGGTGATCTAATCCCAGCAGGGCTCCGCCCGAGCTCTGCAGAAACGCGATCTAGAGGTAAAACTGTGGAGGTATGTGGTCGGGCTGCCGTGGCAAAAGTTGTCTCAAATCAGCCCTAAAACCCCACTATTTATAGGAGGGAGGGAGGGGAGGAGGCAGCCTCAAAACCTAAAGGTTTGTCCGAAATTGGAGGTGGAGGAGTCCTACTCCAATCCTACTTGGAGTAGGATTGCACCTTCCCACTTGGAAACTCTTTCCACCTTGTGTTTTTTTCCTTCTCAAACCTTATGGGCCTTAGTGGGAACTTATTCCAGCCCACTAGGGGCTGGTTTATCTCTTCCCATAGCCCAGAGACCACGTGGGGCGTGACACCCCTCCTGATGGTCCCCGGTACCCCTTCTGGCACTCCCAGTACACTACCGATGAGCCCGAAACTTTTCCGGTAATGCACAAAAACCTTCCGGTAACCAAATGAGGTCATCCTATATATCAATCTTCGTTTCCAGACCATTCCGGGAACCCTCGTGACATATGTGATCTCATCCGGGACTCCGAACAACATTCGGTAACCAACCATATAACTCAAATACGCATAAAACAACGTCGAACCTTAAGTGTGCAGACCCTGCGGGTTCGAGAACTATGTAGACATGACCCGAGAGACTCCTCGGTCAATATCCAATAGCGGGACCTGGATGCCCATATTGGATCCTACATATTCTACGAAGATCTTATCGTTTGAACCTCAGTGCCAAGGATTCATATAATCCCGTATGTCATTCCCTTTGTCCTTCGGTATGTTACTTGTCTGAGATTTGAGCGTCAGTATCCGCATACCTATTTCAATCTCGTTTACTGGCAAGTCTCTTTACTCGTTCTGTAGTACAAGATCCCACAACTTACACTAAGTCACATTGCTTGCAAGGCTTGTGTGTGATGTTGTATTACCGAGTGGGCCCCGATATACCTCTCCGTCATACGGAGTGACAAATCCCAGTCTTGATCCATACTAACTCAACGAACATCTTCGGAGATACCTGTAGAGCATCTTTATAGTCACCCAGTTACGTTGCAACGTTTGATACACACAAAGCATTCCTCCGGTGTCAATGAGTTATATGATCTCATGGTCATAGGAACAAATACTTGACACGCAGAAAACAGTAGCAACAAAATGACACGATCAACATGCTACGTCTATTAGTTTGGGTCTAGTCCATCACATGATTCTCCTAATGATGTGATCCCGTTATCAAGTGACAACACTTGCCTATGGTGAGGAAACCTTGACCATCTTTGATCAACGAGCTAGTCAACTAGAGGCTCACTAGGGACAGTGTTTTGTCTATGTATCCACACATGCACTGTGTTTCCAATCAATACAATTATAGCATGGATAATAAACGATTATCATGAACAAAGAAATATAATAATAACTAATTTATTATTGCCTCTAGGGCATATTTCCAACAATTTTAAGCGTGGAATTGTTGCCTACCAATTGAACCGCTGTCATATGTCTCATTTCCTCGTCCGCGTTATGTGTGTTGTGTCTCAGCTCAAGGGACGTTTCTACGTCTCATTCTACAAGTTGATCTTGAGTTGCTCGATCTTCGAGGAGATCGAATCTTATGTCATCTCTCTGTTCTTTTATCGTCAAGCTAGATGAAGACCTCAAGGACAAAGATGTGAAGATCAACATGGTGCGATGAATCAACGTCCTCGGGAGGAGCAAATGGATCGAGAAGATTGTGATAGTTAATGTCCCCTTTTCCTGCTCCCGACTACGCCTGAATCTCGGGACGAGATTCTTGTTTAGTGGGGGTGAGTTGTCACAGCCCCAGACCTAGAATTGTTTGTCATTGCATCTCATACATGCATTCCTTTTTTTTGTTTTGGAAATGAAATAGGGAGTGAGCAAGCCTTATCATCTAAATTTTTGTCAAACAAGCAACATAAATATTGCTTCAAATTGATTCAAGGAAATGTCCTTGATTTTCCAATAAAATATTGGGCTGAAATAAAAATGTCAACCAATATTTTGGATCAGAGAAACTTTTTATATTGGATTTTTGATTTAATCAAACAACTATTTTAAATGGAATTATATTTTCTATACATATAAAATATAGCTTTATAAATACTGAAACTGTTATGTGGTATTGGACGATTATATTTATGCCACATAAAAATATTGTAAGGACTTTGCAAAATGATTTGGATTTATTTTCAAATCAACACAAATTTTAGCAAATAGAAAACAGAAAGAAAAGAAAAGAAAAGAAAAAAAGGGGCTTACCTATCGCCTGGCCCAGCCCACCAGGGGCTCAGGCGTCTTCTTCCTCCTGCCAGAAGGCAGAGGAGAAGCTTGCCACGGCGCATGGCCAGGGGCGCCACGCCTCCTGCCTGCCTGGCCTCCCCGCCGACTTGGTGGCTAGGATAGGCTCAGGAGAGCCGTCCCCATCGAGCCAGCCTCCCCATTCCCTCGGCCATGAACAAGCCGCCCTCCTTCGGCCTCCCCTCGCCTCTCCGAAAAGCCCATAAGGACCGCCCCGTCGCCCTGCTCCTCTTCGCCACTGGAATCGGGCCCGGGAGCCTCGGAGCGCCGCCACTGCCGCCATCTGCCTCATCTCTCGCCGCCGGATGCCATCGTCGATTCGCTGCCAGCAGGGCCTCCTCGAGCGTTCCGAACCGCCATTCGAGCCCCCCGTGAGCTTCTCCGTTGATCCCCCATGTTTCCCTCTCCTCTTGCACGCCGTAGCCGCTGCTCCACCATGGCCGAGCTCCGGCCGCCGCTTACCACGTCGCCGGCGCCGTTCCAGTGCTTCCCTGCTCTAGCCACCGCCCCAAATGGATCCGGCTAAGTCCCAGGACCGCGTAGATGCCCTCCGCCGGCCATTTCGTCACCGGAGGAGCAAATCCGTCAGCGCCTCCGTGCTCTGTGGCCACCGGCGATGAGCTCCGCCGGTCTGGGTCGCTGACAAGCGGGCCCAGCCGGTGAGGTGTTTATTAGCGCCTAATATAATTTTAGTTAATCTATGACTCACTGACAATGGGCCCTACGATTCTAAAACAGGAATTAAAACTAATCTAACCCTCTCAATTAACCTCTGTCACTGACGTGTGGACCCCACACGTTAGGTTGACCAAGCTAGTTGACTGCTGACGCAATGCTGATGCAGTGATGACGTAGTAATTGATTTTTAATTATAAGATAAATCCAGGAAATTGCTAAAACTTGTAAAAATCGTAGCACTTAAAATATAACTCGGATGGAAATAATTTATATATGAAAAAGGATCAGAAAAATCCAAAGAATCTGATTATGGCATTTTCATGCATGTTTGAAAAAGTTAACAACACCAAATAGGCAAAATGATGAATAGGGTAAATTTAATAAATAGTATGGAGATGGAAATTGATACTTATATTATTTCCACTTCAACTGTTATGACCAAACATTGGTCAATGCAAAACAATACCTCAAAATACTAACCCCATGCATGTTGGAACAAATTGTTATGAGCATCAGGTCGAATCAATTATAAGGGTACTTGGAAAGATACCCGGCTTGAAGTGATGCTTGGATCCTAATTCAAACCAACTTCAACTTAAGAAATGATAGCCACATTAGCCCTGCCACCTTTCATTTCATGTCTTGAGCATGCATCATAGTGTTGCATTTCCGTGAAGTGATTGTTGTTCCTTTCTTGTTTGCCGGTGTTGTTCCCTCCCTGTAGACGACGTTTCCGACGATGTGATCGTTGACATTGATGAAGACTCATTGCTATCTTCAGACGTGTCAGGCAAGCAAACCCCCTTGAGCATATTGAAATAAACCCACTCTCTTGCTCCTACTCTCTTTTACTGCATTAGGACAAACACGATTCAACTGTACATGTTATCGGTAGTTGAACCCATTCCTTTGCATGACCTGATTTTGTCACAGTAAATAGTTGAAACCATTTAGCATGAGTAGCAACTACTTGAGCCTTGATGTGCTTACTCATCCATGCTTGTTTACAATGCCTGCTATGCTTAGAGTCGTGTAGGGTCTGATCCATCTGGATGATGAATCGGAATGGTTGTGATCATGTTCTACAGTGTGAGAGTAAAGGTGTGAATCTGATTTGGTAAAGGTAGCGATGAGAGGCCATGTAGGAGTACATGGTGGGTTGTCTCATTAGGACCGTCCTTAAGAACTGAGTTCTGTGTGTGTTATCCAAGACAAGATACTACCACACATTGGGATACTTAATTGACCCTCTCGTCTTATTAATCGCCTAGATCTCTGTCCAGGAGTTGCAATTAGTTTCTGGTGTTTGTAGGAAAAGTGTTGGTGGTCGTGTTTAGCTCTGCCCGACGGGGTAGGCTTCACTACGGTAGATACACAGTGGCACGGTGTACCAAGTGGCACCCGGATGGTGGGCTTGGGAACCCTGCACACATCGTTTGGGGCTATAGAGGAAACCTCGGCCGGACTTCCTTGCGGGTTCAGTCTCAAATAGGCGATAAACCTGGACTAGGGTCTTGTGTGGTTAACGGTCGTGGCCGACACCCACGCCAGTGCTTCCGCTTGAAGGTTGCCGAGATGCATGACGTGCATATGGTGCTAAGTGGTGAGAGCATGTGTGAAGAAGTATACCCTTGCAGGGTGATTCAATCTGTTCGAATAGCCGCATCCTCGGATATGGACTACTTGCAAACATTACGTAGTACATAGACAACTTAAATGGATACTCTAAAACATGCAAGATAAGTGTGAGTGCTATGGAAGGCCTTCTCGTAGGGAGACGAGAGTGGATCCATAGTGGTGTATTGAATTGGTGAATATGTGGACTCGTGTGCGCTATCCCACCTCAAAGAAAGAACTTGTAGTCGTAGTACAGGTTAGCCAAGAGTCAAAGCTGGCTTGCTGCAATCAAACCCCACAATCCTTTCATTGAAACATGATGCATATGTAGATAGTTCTGATATAAGACTTGCCGAGTACCTTTGTACTCACGGTTTCTTTATTTATGTTTTTGCAGAGAAGACTTAGACTCATTAAAAGGTTCTACGCGATGTGTTCGATGTTGACCAGAATAGCTTGGGAATCCCAAACAGAGGTCTGGCTCCCTTGGTAGGGACGTAGTAGCTTTTAGGCTCTTCCAGCCACTTTTAGTAGATGTCTGTACCCAGACATGATTTGCTTCCGCTTGTGGTTTGTATGACTTGAGTGTCGGGTCACGAGACCCCTGTTTGTAATATCATACTATGTTGACTCTTATGAGTCTTTAATAAATGCTTGAGTCATAGAGTTATGTTGTGATGACATGTTGTATCTACACATATCGTGCATAATGTGTGTATGTTTGAAATGCATTATATGTGTGGGATTCGACACCTAGTTGTTTGCCTTTAGTAGTACTCTTTACAGGGAAATGCCTCTTTGTGATTCCATCGAGCCTTGGTAGTTTGCTACTGCTCGGAACACATTGATTGACGGCATGTATCCTTCTTTGCTGTTGTGTCTGTCCCCTCGGGGAAATGTCACGCGGTGTAATGGAGTCCTTGTAGCTCGCTATGACTCGTCTACACACGCTGATGACCAACACCTGCTTTGCTGGGTTATGTATGCCTGTCCCTGTACGAATGTACCGCTTGGGTTTATAACTAGTCATGTCGACCCGGTTTCTTGCCGTTTGAACGCTAGCGACACATTCATATACGTGAGCCAAAATACGCAAACGGTCCCGGCCAAGGTAAGGTGGCGGCCGTGGAGTTTACCGTGCGTGAGGCCGCAAAGTGATGTGATGTGTTACAGGCTGGGTTCTTATGACCTAGGATTGGGGTCCCGACATAGTTTTTAATTGAAAATAACAAAATAGTTAATAGTTTGGATAGTTAAAATAATTAATTTTGAAAATAGAAAATAGTTTTGAATTATTTATTCAATTTCAAACACTTTTCATTATCATAGTTTTGTCAAATTCTGAAATATGCAAAAAGAATTTTAACAAACATAGTTTTTAATTGAAAATAACAAAATAGTTAATAGTTTGGATAGTCAAAATAATTAATTTTGACAATAGAAAATAGTTTTGAATTATTTATTCAATTTCAAACACTTTTCATTATCATAGTTTTGTCAAATTCTCAAATATGGAAAAAGAATTTTAATAAACATAGTTTTTGAAAGTGCGTTATATCGACTAGAGGGGGGTGAATAGGAGATTTTTAGAATTTCATCACTGAGGAAATTCCTTTTGAGGAAATTCCTCACTGATGACTAACTTACAGCGGAAACAGTTAAGGATCAGTCGTGCAATCGTTCACAACAACAGTATTACAGAGTGAAGATTATGAAAACAGATCGCACAGTAAGCAGGCACGCAGAATACACATGATGATTAACTATTGTGAAGAATTTGGGGTTGAGGAAATTCGGAGAAAGTCTTCAGCAAATTCTTCAAACAGTCACAGTGAAAGTCATCAACACATAATACAGAGAATATAAAGAGTTGAGGAATTAGAACCCGATTCTTGATGAAGACTGTTGTTGATGACCCAGTTCCAACTGCTGTGACAGCTGTACATCTGGTTTGGAGCGGCTTGGTATTGAAACCAATGGACACCCAGTCCCGGGACACACAGTCCCTACCGTATTCTCCTTGAGCTAAGGACACACAGTCCTCGCCCAACACTCGTGGTAAGTCTTCAGGGCAGACTTCCAAACCCTCACAAACTCGGTCACCCGGCGATCCACAATTGACTGCTGGATTGCTCTAGACCATGACGCCTAACCGTCTGGAGGATGCACAGTCCTCAAAGGTAAAAGGCTTCAGTCCCACACAGGAACAACTTCTTCAGTGATGCTCAATCACTAGGTTTGGTTTGTGGTTTCGGTGGGTTGTGTATTTCCTCACTGATGAATAACTCTCGAAAGCTCTGAGGAATTTGGGTTGCTCTTATGACAAGTGTCAGTTACGAATGGAGCAGCCAACCAGCTAGTGGTTGTGGGGGGCGGCTATTTATAGCCTGGGAGCATCCCGACATGATTTGACACTAATGCCCTTAAATAATATGACAGTTGGAGTGGATAAGACCAGTGACTTGGTGTGGCTATCGAAACGGTCGGGACTCTCAACTGTGAGAGTCCTCATGTCACTCATATTCCTCATTTGAGGCTTTTGGTAGGATTTGGCTTGGGTTGAGCATCATGAGGAAAATCATTCCATAGTGTTACTTTGACCCCCTTTAACAGTACGGTGTTCCTATTCATCAAATGCGAAGAAAGTAAAACAGAAAACGTAAATCTTCACGCTTCAATTTCTTCAGAACGATTTTCTTCAGGAACCACCGATCTTCTCAATATCAATATATTCATGAGGAATATCAAATTCTTCGTGATTCATTTCTTCAGCTTCAGACCAATTTATTCAACTGAAGACATATATTTTTAGGGGTCGATATTCTTCAAATATCTCAAACTCCTCCATGACTTACAGATCCTGTGTACACTTATAAACACATTAGATACTTAACCTATAAGTCTTCAAACCACCAAAATCACTAAGGGGCACTAGATGCACTTACAATCTCCCCCTTTTTGGTGGTTGATGACAATTAGGTTAAGTCTTCAACAGGGAATAAAAATGTGAAGTGTAAATACTCAATTGAGGAATTAGAAGACAAGATTCACAGAGACTCCCCCTGAAGATGTGCATACCTTGAGGATTTTGCTTTTATAGCATATGCACATTGATGATTTATATCATGGAGATCTCCCCCTGAATCTTGTAAATCATGCATACATATAACATATTATTTGAAGAAAATGAAGATGCATGATGGCAAATGGTATGTGACGAATTTCAGCATGCGTGCATTAAAACTTGAGGAATAAGCATGCGAAGAAAAACGTTCAAAAGCGTCAGAGTACCATCGGGCTTAAGTTACAACTCATTACATAAAAACTTCAGAAGAGCCAAGAGTTTGTAACTTAAATATAGTTCATAAGCCCCAAAAATAAATCCCGTTTGAAGACTAACTCTCAAGTTTCTCCCCCTTTGTCATCAAGTGACAAAAAGGGACAAACTGAGGACTAACGCCCGTGAAGACTTCATTTCTTGGCAGTTGATGAAGATCCTTGGCGCTTCTTGGGTGTAGTCTTCTTCCTTGGGCCTGTTGCGGTGTCAAGTTGTTCCTCATCAGACTCGGCGGTGCGGAATGATGAGAAGGAGCTGTCTTCAAGATCTGGCACAGGAATGGGCCTGAACTTCTTCTTGGGAGGCCACGACCAGTCAAAGTCCTGCTCAAAGTTCATTTCCTCAAGCTCAGTCTGGGTCTTCAGGTGTGAAATTGTAGCCCAGGTGCGATCAAAAACCTCATGCAGATAGTGATGATTAAGCTTCACACTGTTCTGTGTCGCAGTGAGAGTTTTCACAATGGCACCAAACTGGCGTTTGACCCATTTGTGGTTGTGATCCACCTTCTGATGAAGACTAAGGAGAAGTTCTCTGGTGGTCAGCACGCGAGGAGGAACTGGGCTGGGTGGACGAGTCTCAGTTTCGTCCCATGAGGAATATGCATCTGGTTCTTTGAACTGGCCATCAAGGGGCCTGCTTCCTTCATCAATCACAGACTTTCCTTTTCCCTCAATGGGCTCGAAAGTCTTCTTGTTGACCCGGATAGGAGGCATATAACCTACGTGGTTCTGGAAGTCTGCGTGGAAGTTGATGCATGTCCTTGTCCTGAGGAATCTCATGATCCATGGTGCATAAATTTTGTGATCATAGGGGCACATTGCATTGTCAGCCAAATTCCTCAAGAAGAAATCATGGATATTCATGGGGATACCGTGAATGATGTTGAAGAGGATATTCTTCATGAGGCCGACAACATCTTCTTCATCGTCATGGCCTTTGATTGGCGCGAGCACACTGCAGAGAATGCGGTAGACAGACCGGGGTGTGTACTTGAGCTCGTGGACGAGGAATGTGGTTCTTGAGGGTTGTCCTGCAGCCAAAGGCTTCATGAGGACTTCCATCATTCCATTTGGCAGCTGACGCTCACCATAAAGTTTCACTGCCCCGTCTGAAGGAATTGGTACGGGCAGTTCTCTGAGGAGTTCAGACGCTGGAGCCTTGTAATGAGTGTTTTGGGTCATCCAGTCGAACACCCAAGTGTTGATGTCATCAGCATTGCCCGAGATGTGCAGAGTTGCATAGAACTGAAGAATTAGCTCACTATTCCAATCTGATATGTCTCAGCACATAGGGAGCAAACCTGCATCATGTAGTACTCTGAGGATTGGGTCCATGCAGGGAATTTCTTCAAGTTCATCATGAGGAACGTGCCTGTGCTGGAATATCTTGTTGCATCCACAGAGCACAGAAGCATAGTAGTTCATCTGAGTCCTTGTCCAAAACTTCAGATGCCTCATTTGAGGCTTGTCATAAGATTCTCTCCGATGAAATACATGCGTTCCTCAAAGAAATTTTATTTCTGAAACTTTGGCCGTTTCGAGAATGGTTGGCGCTGAACTGGCTTGATAGTCTGCTGAGGAATGGGAGGGGAAACAACCATTGCAGTCTCTGGGTTGAGCACAATGAAGTCATTGTCAGGGGCGGGAACATTTTCTTCAGCAGTTTCCTCAGGTTGAGGAATTTCTTGCTCTGGCTGAGCTTCAGGCTGAGGAATTTCTTCTTCCTGGCCTTTGCAATCTTTGTCTGCTTGGCCTTCTGTTCCTTCCACTTGGCTTCGTTTATGAAGGTAGCCACCATGTGGCTGATGCCAGGAGGAAGTTTCAAATCATCAATGGGTGTGTTTGGGTCTTCATACCATACATTGATGAAGTCGAGGAGGACCTTGGGGTCCATGGCCAGAGGAATAGCACTGCCTGATGCTTGTGCTACCCGTTCTTGCTTGTTTCTGATGATGGCTTGCAAAGTTTCATCATCATACTCATCACTTCCCTCTGATGCAGACGGGACTGCAATGATTTTGTTGGGGCTGGGCAGAGGTGCAGGTTCAGTAGTTGTCAAAGTCTTCACAAGGGGTGTTGAAGACTTTGTCTCCGAGCTAGTTGCAGCTGGGAGTGAGGAGCTGGAGCTGGCAGTTGTAGTCTTCACTACTTTCTTCTGTACCGGCTTTGGAGGTGGAGCTGAGGACTTTGGTGTAGATGAGATGGGTGCTGAGGGTTTTGGCGCTGATGGTTTTGGAGTTGACGGTTTTGGAACCGAGGGTTTTGGAGCTGAGGGTTTTAGAGCTGAGGGTTTTGTGACAGAAGCCTGTCCAGACTTCTCTTGAGGCTTTGGAGCCTTTGGCTTTGATGGCGCAGACTGCTTTTGAGGAACCTCTGAGCCTGAAGTTTTTGCTGCTGAGGAATGAGCAGCACCGGAGGCAGCAGCTAAGGATTCATTAAATTTCTTCACTGTTGTTTCGGCTTGCTTCTTGAGCTTGGCCAGATGCCTTTCTTTTTCATCTAGGTAGTCATCAAGTGTCATAAGACTTGAGGGATGAGCTACTTGATGATCCTCAAGTGGAGCCCTTCTGCCAGGAGGCTTCAAAGCGAATTTCTTCGCATATTTTGGGGTCACAAACCTGTATTCCTTCCACTCCTTTGCCCATCTGCGTTCAATTTTCTGCAGCCTAATCTTTCTTTTAGGCATTGTCTCAGGTTCATCATCAGGCGTGCAATAGTCCATGTATATGTCATCAGGAATATCCACAGCTGTGTTCTGCTCCAGTTTCTTTCCTCCCTTCTGTTTCCTTTCTTCCTCCATTTTCTTCAGGCGAGGAATTCGCTGATGATTTTGAACTCTTGAGGATTCTGATGAGCCTTGAAGAGTTTCTTCCAGAAACGCTGCAAATGAGTTAATGTGATGAGAACCGAGAGATTCATCAGCTGACATGTGTGTACCTGTGAACAGAGTATAGTTGCAAGGAATTTGGAGAGGTCATATGCGTTCTCAGATTTGAAGAAAATGAAAAAGTTTGACAGTTTGAGGAATATAACCAGTGGTTGAGGAATTTGCATAAGCATGCTGTTCTTGGGTTCCAGAGTTGTACAGATCCGAAAATCTGCACAATTGAGGAATCTCGTGAAAATCTTAGATGCTTAGCTAGTTCATCAATGATTGTGGTGATGGATAGTGTTTGAGGAATCATGTGCGCATCGTATCTTGAGGAAAAACAGATTTCACATGGGAGAGGTAAAATTTCAGATCTGAGCTGCTGTAAAAATGGAGTATATTTACCCTAGAAGGTGCGAGCGAAGAACACAAAAGGTGGTGTTGGAGAGTTTCTTCGGTCAAGTGTCCAACGCACCCTAACTTGGCAGCAGAGGACGTCTACGGCGGCGGCGGACGTAGATGTTCCGACTCCGGCGTGATCCTGGCGGCGGAAAGGTTGAGGCAGTGAAGCTCTTCCTTGCCGGCGACAAGACAACCAGTGGTGGTGCTAGGGTTCGATGGAGAGTGTGATGGCAGGAGAGCGATGAGGCGAAGAAGAAGATCCTGAAGGGGTTAAGGACATATTTATAGCCCGAAAGTTACTGTTTGGCGCGAAAGTTTCGGACCAAATAGCCCTTGCCTCTACGTCTTCGCAGGACACGTGTAGCTCCCGTACGATGCGGTGGAGATAGTGGAGATCGTGGTTATCCGATCGTGGGAAGTGGGGGTTCAGTTACTGTTCCTTTGAAGAAAACAATTTTTGAGGATTTGAGGATTTTTGTTACAAAATCATCAGCTGACAAGGATCCAGTGAGGATTTTGAACAAAGTTTCAAGTAGAACGCATATGAAGAATTGAATAGACTGGGTAAGTATAGCATAGAGGGAAAGTAGGGTCCGATCACATTCACTTAGCAGAAACATCAACTTGAAGAAATAGCAATAAGTGAATGCTGTTGAGGACTAGAAATCACAATCTACCTAGGCAAATGAAAGTCATCAAGTGTTTTTGAAGATTTTGCAATAGATCATCACAATGAAGAACAACTGTTTTGAAGAAAAATGCATTGTGAGGAAATTGATCATTTGAAGAAAATCAACTTGAGGAATTTCACATTGGGCGGTGGCGTTACTCACCATATAAGAATGTTGATTACAGACGCCGCGTACAATTGTCGTAGGGCCCTGAGAATCAATTTCTTCGTTAATTTCTTCACATTTAGAGTGACTTTCTTCATTGGTTGAAGAAAATCGATTCATCATGTGTTGCACATCTAAGTCATCAACTTTGCATAAGTGTTAGGATGTGTGCATGTTTTTACAAAACATTTGAAGACTCTAAGATATTTAGCTCACACCGCAACTTGCAAAACCTTTTCTCATCCAAGGGCTTAGTGAAGATATCAGCCAGTTGATCATCAGTCTTCACATGGTCGATGAGGATATTGCCCTTGTGAACATGGTCCCGAAGAAAATGATGACGAATCTGGATGTGCTTGGTCTTCGAGTGCTGCACTGGGTTGTAGGCAATCTTGATAGCACTCTCATTGTCACAGTAGAGAGGCACATTCTTCATGTTGATGTCGTAGTCCTTGAGGGTTTGCTTCATCCATAGCAATTGAGCACAGCAAGAACCAGCAGCAATGTACTCAGCTTCGGCAGTGGAGAGTGATACGCAGTTCTGCTTCTTTGAGGACCAGCAAACTAGTGATCTTCCGAGGAAATGGCATGTGCCAGATGTTGACTTGCGATCCACACGGTCACCAGCATAGTCTGAATCAGAATACCCTACCAGATGAAGATTGGAGCCCTTGGGATACCACAATCCTAGTGTTGGTGTGTGAGCTAAGTATCGAAGAATATGCTTCACAGCCTTATGGTGTGATTCCTTCGGTTTTGCTTGAAAACATGCACACATGCAAACACTAAGCATTATATCTGGCCTAGATGCACATAGATACAATAAAGAGCCAATCATAGAACGGTATACCTGCTGATCGAAATCTTTACCATTTTCACCAGTGCCGAGGTGACCGTTGGTAGGCATTGGAGTCTTGGCACCTTTGCATTCATGCATGTCGAATTTCCTCAGAACATCCTTGAGGTATTTCTCCTGTGATATGAAGATTTCATTGCTTTGTTGACGAATTTGAAGACCTAAGAAGAATTTCAGCTCCCCCATCATAGACATCTGATATTCTTCACTCATCATGTAGGCAAATTCATCACTATATCTTTTGTCAGTACAGCCAAATATGATATCATCGACATATATTTGACATACAAACAGCTCATTATCATAAGATTTTGTGAAAAGAGTTGGATCGAGTGAACCAGGTTTGAAGCCTTTCTTCATGAGGAATTCCTTCAATGTATCATACCATGCCCGAGGGGCTTGCTTGAGGCCATAGAGAGCCTTTTTGAGTCTGAAGACTTTGTCTGGATTCTTTGGATCCTCAAAACCTGGGGGCTGAGCAACATATACTTCTTCCTCAAGCTTACCATTGAGGAATGCACTTTTCACATCCATTTGATATAGGATGATGTTATGACGATTAGCATAAGCAAGTAGAATTCGAATAGCTTCAAGTCTAGCAACAGGTGCAAAAGTTTCATCGAAATCTATTCCTTCAACCTGGGTGTAGCCTTGGGCTACAAGTCGTGCCTTGTTCCTCACCAGTTGACCGTCCTCATCTTGCTTGTTTCGGAAAATCCACTTGGTGCCGATGATGTTATGCTTGCGAGGATCTGGTCGTTTGACGAGCTCCCATACGTCATTCAGCTTGAATTGAAGAAGTTTGTCTTGCATGGCTTGGATCCACTCCGGTTCCAGAAAAGCCTCAGCTACTTTTGAGGGTTCTGTGATGGATACAAAAGAAAAATGCCCACAAAAGTTGACTAAGTGTGAAGCTTTTGAGCGAGTGAGAGGACCTGGCGCGTTGATGTCATTGAGGATTTTGTCAAGTTCTACTTCATTTGCAATCCTCGGATGAGCTGGTTGAGGATTTTGTCTGGGCTGAGGAAGTGGTGCTGTTGCAATTTCCTCAGGAGCATCTTCTTGGTTTTCATCAGCTGTGGGGATTGTTTCTTCACCAATTTCCTCAGTGGGGACAATGTCTTCAGTAGGCTTAAGCTTTATCGCTTCCTCAGGAGACAGCTTATCTGGATCAGAAGGCAATTTCTCTCTTTGCGAGCCATTAGTTTCATCGAACCGCACATCTACAGTCTCAACAACTTTGTTGTGATAGTTGTTGAAGACTCTGTAGGTGTGCGAGTCCTTTCCATAACCGAGCATAAAACCTTCATGTGCCTTAGGTGCAAATTTTGAGCTATGGTGAGGATCTCTAATCCAGCATTTTGCACCGAAGACTTTGAAATAACTTACATTGGGTTTCTTGTCAGTGAGGAGTTCATATGAGGTTTTCTTGAGGAATTTGTGAAGATATACCCTGTTGATGATATGACATGTAGTGTTGATTCCTTCAGGCTAGAAGCGACGAGGAGTCTGGTATTCTTCAAGCATAGTTCTTGCCATTTCAACCAGAGTCCTGTTCTTTCTTTCGATGACACCATTCTGCTGAGGAGTATAAGGAGCACACAATTCGTGAGTAATACCAAGTTCATCAAGATAATCATCAAGACCAGTGTTTTTGAACTCAGTTCCAGTATCACTCCTGATATGTTTGATCTTGATGCCGAAGTTCGTCGAGGCCCTTGAAGAAAATCGTTTGAAGATTTCCTGCACTTCAGTTTTATACACTATAATATGCACCCAAGTGTATCTGGAGTAATCATCAACTATGACGAAGCCATATAAAGATGTTGCATTGGTTAGTGTGGCATAGTGAGTAGGTCCAAATAAATCCATATGAAGCAATTCGAATGGACGTGTAGTAGTCATGATGGTTTTAGAGGGATGCTTGGATCTGGTCATTTTCCCAAATTCACACGCACCGCAGAGATGATCCTTGAGGAATTTGACTGATTCGATGCCAATGACTTGCTTCTTCTTTGCGAGTGTGTGCAAATTCCTCATGCCTGCATGGCCTAGTATTCGGTGCCACAGCCATCCTTCTGAGGTTTTTGCTAGTAAGCAAGTGGCTGGTTGAGGACCTGTAGAGAAGTCAACAATGTACAAATCCCCTCTTCTTACACCTTCGAAGACTTTGGATCTGTCAGATTCCATGATGACTACACATCTATATCTACCAAAGATAACAATCATATCAAGATCACAAAGCATCGAGACTGACATGAGGTTAAAACCAAGGGATTCAACAAGCATCACTTTGTCCATATGCCTATCCTTGGAAATAGCTACTTTGCCAAGTCCCAATACCTTGCTTTTACCTTTATCAGCATATGTGATTTGCTTCAGAGGTGATGGAGTTAGTGGCATATTCATTAGTAGGCTTTTATCACCAGTCATGTGATGTGTGCAGCCACTATCAAGAACCCACTCAGTATTTTTGGGTTTGTCATCCTGCAGATGAATTAGTACAGCTTACCATCTCATATGCTTCAGATTTGAAGAATATGATACTAATTTCAACAGTTCAGTGATTTCATCATAACAGAAATATAAGGACATGTGAAATATTTCTATTTCATCAATCATTAGCTTGCGTCCTATCAAGCATTTCCTCAGGTCTCCAGCAAATTTTTCAGATGATGATTTTCATCTGGAGACCTGACCTGCAGAAGTGATTAGTTTGATTTCTTCACCACCCACATATGAAGGGGTGGCAAAGCGTTCATCATCCTGCGAGCACCATATGAGAAAGGTGGCATTGAAGCTAATGCACTTCTCTTAACAGTAGGGGGGTTAAAGTACTCATATGAGTATGCAGAGAACTGGTTTGAGGATTTATGAACATAATGATTTGAGGTGTAGCACTCATAATCATATTCCTTGTAGTTTCCCTGCATGTTAGACGCATAAGCATGGGTACGAGCATAGTTTTGACCAGTTGAGGATTTTGATCCTCTTGAAGACTTTGGTCCTCCTGAGGAATTTGATCTGGGGTTCAGATTCTTCAGAGGTGATGTCATGAGGACATTCACTTGAAGATTTTCAAGACAACTTTTGGGAACCCAGATTTTCCTCAGAGGAGGGCCATTCCTGCAGTTAGTTCCAACATATCGAGCAAATACTTCACCAGATTGATTTTTGAACAGTTTATAGTTGGAATCAAATGACTCATCCGAGGAATAGGATAATTCACATGAGAAGCCAGTTAGATTAGATGGATCAAAAGGAGGCCCAGTAGCAGCAACCCATGAGGTTTTGGGATACTGCTCAGGTTTCCAATAAGATCCATCAGCATTCAATTTCCTCTCAAAGGCAATTCCTTCTTTCCTCGGGTTCCTGTTCAAGATCTGCTTTTTGAGCACATCACAAAGGATTTGATGTCCTTTGAGGCTTTTGTACATGCCTGTCACGTACAATTCCTTCAACCCTGCATTTTCATCAGTGACATTTGTGTTTTCCTCAAGTGAGGAAATAGACACAACAGGTGCAGTTGAAGTATTTGTAGCAGTGGTAGCATTTGAAGATTCTGGTGAAGAATTAGCAGTTTCACGATCAATGCATTTAAGACATGGAGGAATAAATTCAACTTGACTAGCGCTGATCTATTGAGCTAGTAATGAATCATTTTCCATACGAAGATCATCATAAGACATCCTCAGCTTCTCAAGATCAAGCTTCCTTTGAAGAAATTCGTAGGAAAGCTTCTCATGATCAGTGAGGAGTGTATCATAACGATCCTGAAGAATATCAAATCTAGACTGAAGATTTTTCATGTCATCAGCGAGGATTTGATTAAGATTCATTTCATCATTCAACAGATCATCACTTTTGTCTAGCAGTTTTTGAAGCTTTTCCAGAGCAGTTTATTGTTTAGTGGCAATGATGGCAAGTTTACTGTAACTGGGTTTTTTGTAATCATCATGTTCACAGTCACTTGAATCAGAGGAGGAGGCATTATGTGATACCTTTGAACCTTTTGCCATGAAGCAATAGGTTGGAGCGAAGTCATCAGTATGGATGGTGCACTCATTTTCTTCAAGATTGAAGATGGACTTGCTGACGAAATTGGTTGCTAGTGCAAGACTAGTCTGTCCGGATTCTGAATCTTCTCCAGAGCCTTCTTCATCATCACATTCTTCTGATTCTGCCTCGGAATCCATTTCCTTGCCAATAAGTGCCCGAGCCTTTCTGAAGCTAGTCTTCTTGTGTGAGGAGGACTTTGAAGATGAGGATTTTGAAGATTTCTTCTTCTTCTTTGAGTCATCAAAACTGTCATCCTTGTATTTCTTCTTCTTTGATTCCTTTCCCCAGCGAGGACAATCAGCAATGTAATGACCTGATTTCTTGCACTTGTGACAGGTCCGTTTCTTGTAGTCCTCAGATGCAGATTCTGATTTCCTCATGTCTCTTCTTGATGATTTACCGAACTGGCCTCGTCGTGTAAATCTCTGGAATTTCCTCACAAGCATTGCAAGTTCCTGACCAAATTCTTCAGGGTCACAACTGTTGTCATCTGTGTCTTCTTCTTCAGATGAGGAAATTGCTCTTGCCTTCAGTGCACGTGGTCTGGAATAGCTTTGTCCATATAGATCTCTCTTTTCTTCTAGCTGGAATTCATGAGTATTTAGCCTTTCGAGGATATCAGTAGGATCTAGCATCTTGTAGTCTGGTCTTTCTTGAATCATCAGAACTAAAGTGTCAAATGAAGAATCCAAAGATCTCAGCAGTTTCTTCACAACTTCGTGATCAGTGATGTCTCGAGCTCCCAGTGCTTGCAGTTCATTTGATATGTCAGTGAGGCGATCAAAGGTGTCTTGGCAGCTTTCATTGTCATGTCTCTTGAAGCGATTGAAGAGATTGCGAAGAATATCAACACGATAGTCGCGTTGGGTTGATACTCCTTCATTTACCTTGCACAGTCTCTCCCAGATCAGTGTTGCAGAGCCTAAGGCACTTACTCTTCCAAACTGGCCAGGGCTCAGATGACCACTGATGATGTTCTTCGCTTGAGAATCGAGTTGCTTGAATTTCTTCACATCAGCTGCAGTGACACTAGCAGAAATGATGGGGACACCATTTTCCACAATATACCAGAGATCATTGTCTATAGCTTGCAGATGCATTTGCATTTTGTTCTTCCAGAAGGGAAAATTCTTTCCCTCGTAGGTAGGACATGCTGCAGCCACCTTAAACATGCCTGCAGTCGACATAACTAAAACTCCAGGCGGTTAAACCAAAATCACACAGAACAAGGGAGTACCTTGCTCTGATACCAATTGAAAGTGCGTTATATCGACTAGAGGGGGGTGAATAGGAGATTTTTAGAATTTCATCACTGAGGAAATTCCTTCTGAGGAAATTCCTCACTCATGACTAACTTACAGCGGAAACAGTTAAGGATCAGTCGTGCAATCGTTCACAACAGCAGTATTACAGAGTGAAGATTATGAAAACATATTGCACAGTAAGCAGGCACGCAGAATACAAATGATGATTAACTATTGTGAAGAATTTGGGGTTGAGGAAAATCGGAGAAAGTCTTCAGCAAATTCTTCAAACAGTCATAGTGAAAGTCATCAACACATAATACAGAGAATATAAAGAGTTGAGGAATTAGAACCCGATTCTTGATGAAGACTGTTGTTGATGACCCAGTTCCAACTGCTGTGACAGCTGTACATCTGGTTTGGAGCGGCTTGGTATTGAAACCAAAGGACACCCAGTCCCGGGACACACAGTCCCTACCGTATTATCCTTGAGCCAAGTCCACACAGTCCTCGCCCAACACTCGTGGTAAGTCTTCAGGGCAGACTTCCAAACCCTCACAAACTCGGTCACCCGGCGATCCACAATTGACTGCTGGATTGCTCTAGACCATGACGCCTAACCGTCTGGAGGATGCACAGTCCTCAAAGGTAAAATGCTTCAGTCCCACACAGGAACAACTTCTTCAGTGATGCTCAATCACTAGGTTTGGTTTGTGGTTTCGGTGGGTGGTGTATTTCCTCACTGATGAATAACTCTCGAAAGCTCTGAAGAATTTGGGTTGCTCTTATGACAAGTGTCAGTTACGAATGGAGCAGCCAACCAGCTAGCGGTTGTGGGGGCGGCTATTTATAGCCTGGGAGCATCCCGACATGATTTGACACTAATGCCCTTAAATAATATGACAGTTGGAGTGGATAAGACCAGTGACTTGGCGTGGCTATCGAAACGGTCGGGACTCTCAACTGTGAGAGTCCTCATGTCACTCATATTCCTCATTTAAGGCTTTTGGTAGGATTTGGCTTGGGTTGAGCATCATGAGGAAAATCATTCCATAGTGTTACTTTGACCCCCTTTAACAGTACGGTGTTCCTATTCATCAAATGCGAAGAAAGTAAAACAGAAAACATAAATCTTCACGCTTCAATTTCTTCAGAACGATTTTCTTCAGGAACCACCGATCTTCTCAATATCAATATCTTCATGAGGAATATCAAATTCTTCGCGATTCATTTCTTCAGCTTCAGACCAATTTCTTCAACTGAAGACATATATTTTTAGGGGTCGATATTCTTCAAATATCTCAAACTCCTCCATGACTTATAGATCATGTGTACACTTATAAACACATTAGATACTTAACCTATAAGTCTTCAAACCACCAAAATCACTAAGGGGCACTAGATGCACTTACAGTTTTTAATTGAAAATAACAAAATAGTTAATAGTTTGGATGGTCAAAATAATTAATTCTGAAAATAGGAAATAGTTTTCAATTATTTATTCAATTTCAAACACTTTTCATTATCATAGTTTTGTCAAATTCTCAAATATGCAAAAAGAATTTTAATAAACATAGTTTTTAGTTGAAAATAACAAAATAGTTAATTTTGAAAATAGAAAAAAATTGAAACTATATGAGAATTTATAAAGAAAATTAAACCTAAATTCAAAGTGACCTCACTTTGAATTCAGGTTTAATTTTCTCCATAATTTCAAATATAGTTTCAGTTTTTAAATTTACAGTCAGTTTAGGCCCGTAAGCCTGCTTTAGAGAGGAGCTTGATGGAGATGCTGCGACGGGGCTTATAAACTAGTGTTAGTCCCCCTCGCTGGGCGAGGTGGGACTTTATAGTGCAGCCAGCGGAGGGGCTTTAGTTCCGGGTGGAGCCACGACCCGGGACTAAAGGGTGTCTTTAGTCCGGCTCGAGCCCCGACCTGGGACTAAAGGCCCTTGCTTCCCGCCTTTTGGTCTGCCGAAAAAGGGCCTTTAGTCCCGGGTCGTGGCTCCACCCGGGACTAAAGGGTGTCTTTAGTCCCGGTTCCAGCCCCGAACCGGGACTAAAGGTCCACCTATATAAGCGGGAGTTAGAAAATTTCCAACCCCAATCGCATTTCATTCTCTCCTTCTTCCTCGTTCTCCTGCCCGGCGCGGCACACCGACGAACTCAACGACGCCGTCAGGCTGTCCGCCGTCCTCCTCGACGTCGCCTGCCGTCCTCCTCGCCATCGTCGACGCCTCCGGTCGGTAAGCCCCCCGCCCCCTCTTCCCCAACACTCTGGCCGGTAGAAGAAAAGAAGAAAAAGGAGAAGAAAAGAAGAAAAAGGGAAGAAAAGAAGAAAAAGGGAAGAAAAGAAGAAAAAGGAGAAGAAAAGAAGAAAAGGGAGAAGAAAAGAAGAAAATGAGAAGAAAGGAAGAAAAAGGAGAAGAAAGGTAGAAAAAGGAGAAGAAAGGAAGAAAAAGGAGAAGAAAAGAAGAAAAAGGAGAAGAAAAGAAGAAAAAGGTTAGAAAGGAAGAAAAAGGAGAAGAAAGGAAGAAAAAGGAGAAGAAAGGAAGAAAAAGGAGAAGAAAAGAAGAAAAAGGGAAGAAAAGAAGAAAAATAAAAAGATTTTTTTGTCATTTAATTCGTATTGTTATTAGGTTTGTGCTAGATTATTAGGGTTAGTAATATTTAGAATTAGGTTAGGGTTACAAGAAGAAGAAAGATGAACAAAAATAATAAAATAAGATTAGGAAAAAGGAAAATAAGAAGAGGAGGAGAAGAAAAGAAGAAAAAGGAGAATAAGAAGAGGAGGAGAGGAGAAGAAGAGGAGAAGTAGAAGAAGAGAAGTTGAAGAAGAAGCGGAGAAGAAAATAAGAAAGAAGAAGAAGAAGAAGAAGAAGACATTTCTACGTATATAGATGCTTAATTAGTGTTTCTTAGATTATTGCTTAATTTTGCTATTGTATATGCTTAAGTGTTAATAGTTTAATTTTGCTATTGTATATGCTTAAGTGTTAATAGTTTATTTGTAGCAAG
Organism: Hordeum vulgare subsp. vulgare; assembly: GCF_904849725.1. NCBI lineage: Eukaryota > Viridiplantae > Streptophyta > Magnoliopsida > Poales > Poaceae > Hordeum > Hordeum vulgare. Next base: position 526,375,510 of record NC_058523.1, read on the forward strand.
AAAATTAATAGAACTACTTTATTTTTTAGTTCATTTTACGATGCCTATCCCGCATCCTCGTCGTCGACTCGGCGGAGGACACCTGCTTGATCAGAGGGGCCATGTCCGGGACTGGGCTCCGCCCGGCTGGTATTGGGAGGTGCTGCCTTCCGGGGGGCGTAGGTTGGTGAGGAGCCAGCCCATTGTTGACCCGATCCTTGTTTGGTGGCGGTCGCGTGGGCCAGTGACGGTGCCGAGGCTTCCGGACACCGTGGAGGTGGTACGTCACCGTGTCAGCGAGGAGGATGAGCACGTCCGTCGCTACATGGTTGCGTTGGAGGGCAGGTTCGAGCATACCTGGCAGGTTCTTCGGGGATCTCACTGGAGCTATGATCCTGTGATGGTTCCTTCTCTTTGGGTGTCCACCGCCCGCGACGATACCCGTTGGGCGCTACGGTTCTAGCTGTATCAGTGATGCTATATGTATGATAGTATTCGAGGAGTATTAGTGATAATATTCAACGATGTACGGACAAAAGAGATGATGTAGTTTTGCTTATAATTGAATGCATGCTAATTTGAATACTACTTTATTTTACGATTTGGTTTTGCTTATTGAATGCTCAAATTGGAAAAGTACTCCTACTTTGAATACTATGCAGAAATCTAGGAGTCCCGGGTGGAGCCACGACCCGGGACTAAAGTTATTTTGGAACGGAGTTCCTCATAGAATAATTCTTTTTTGGTACAAAGTTCAACAAAGTCCTTTGACACTAGACAATGTGACATATAGAAGGGTATATGAGATCAGGAAAAATAGGATCATTTTCTACACATCTAGAATGTCGCCATTTTGTTAAATCCTTAAAGGTTAAGAGAATCCGTTAGACATATTTTAGAGTTTAGGTTCTAGCCAAGACCCGGGACTAAAGGTCCTCCTATATAAAATGACACTTCGAAGTTTCCAACCCCTCTTATATAGTTTGTTAGTTTATTAGTTAATCAAATGTCTGTTTTTTCAGAACTATGGATCCACATATCAGGAACCTCGAAGAGGAAGAACTTCTCGAAGATATAATCAAAGACGGCCCCGACCTTGAACCAGCTGAATCTCCGTCGTCATATCAAAACCCCTCCGGATATGGAATGGAGGTCGACCGACACGAAGATGAAGCCGATGGGGCAGGAGATAGGTCCAATGACGGAGAAGGTGATAGCTCCACTGATCGAGAAGCCGGTGGAGAAGCCGGTGGAGAAATAATAAAGTCCGGCGAGGTATACATATGAAGTTCGACAATCACTTGTAATATGTGAAAAATATTGGAGATAGCTCTATATGTATACATATACATTCATTTGACGAATGTTTCTCCCTCTTAGGCCTCCACATCGAGCAAAGCTACGAAACGAGGCCCGACTAGAAAGTTGGATGCACGGACGCATTACACCTTTGAGGTGATATTGCCTACGGGCGAACCCAAGCTTCCTAAGAATGCTGCTGACACATCAAGAAGCAATGCGGAGTTCTCGTTAGGGATCACGTCCCGATCAGCGCTCGGGAGTGGAACAAGCGCAAAGGGGCAGCCGATAGTGACTATGTCGCCGAAAGGTACAAAGATAATCTTTGGAATGATCTCATGTCACATTTCAACCTGCCAGAATGTGAGAATGAAGACACCGCAGACAAACTGAGGGCCAAAGTCAAGCAGTGGACTCTAAAGAAGATGGTCGAACTGTTCCGTAGCTGGAAGAAGAAGTTATGGAAAAACTATGTGAAGACAAAGAAAGTGTCAGTATTCGAGGGGTATCTAGACAAGCAGGCGAATCACTGGAAGGCATTTCAAGAGTACAAGGAGTCAGAAGATGCCCAGGCATTATCCGAAAAGAACAAGAAAAATGCCGACAAGAAGAAATATCACCACAAGTTGGGGCCAGGGGGCTATGAGACTGCCATCCCAGTGGGATAAGAAAGAGCAAGATCTGCTAGCTAAAGGCATCATACCTGAACCACTCCGTGATGAGTGGGAATTGAGAGCAAGAAATTGGTTCCTTGCGCATGGTGGTTCGTACGACGAAGAAACAGGGGACCTCATCTGCAGTGACGGTCTTAGGATACCCATGGAGAATTGGAAAAAGATAGTGAAAGAAATTAAGGAGGGGAAAAGAAATTTCACTGTAGATAGAGAGAAAGATTTGCTCACACTGGTCCTCGGCAATGACGAACATGGAGGACGAACGCGAGGCTTCGGTCCTTCTTACCCGTGGTGGCTTGGGTTTGCCAGAGACCAAGACACTTACAGAAGCCGAGCGAGAGCAAAGAAGCGACAGCAGGATGAGGAGAATGACAAGTTCAACCAGTTGCTTGCCAGGATTAACGAGCAACAGAAGCAGATTGATGAGCTTACAGGAGTAGCACGCGAGGAAGATCATGCACTTGATATTACCGGCGCCCCATCTAAGCGGAAAAGCAGCGTGGCTGAATCTGAGGCCCCGCCCAACGATGCACGAAGAATGATAGAGGGCGGTCCCGGCTACCCCGTGGATGGAATCAAGGAGTCAACATCATGTGAACTCCATCAGAAATTCAAGAACATATCCATGAAGGTGGCCGTCGGACAAGCTTTACCTTCTGGCCCTGATGCACGCTGGCATGGCCGTGAGATTCCAGCTGGCTTTGCTAAAGTTGGGGTGGATGAAATCATGGCGGGGTTTCATGATATGGAGCTCGACATAGCTCGACCCAAAGATGAGAGGACACTCGGAGAAGTACTGGGTGGAGTCATCCTATGGGACAAGAACTACATCAAGCTTCCAGGCTCGGCCCCAAGGACAACACCGCCTCCGAGTTGTCGCAGGTCACCTACACCTCCATTACCTCCAAGCCCTCCACATGACGTCGGCCAGCACAACACGAGTCCATCTTGATCACCGCCGCCGGACTTGGGTCGTCCGTCTCCGCCGCCGCCCGCTCCGGATACTAAGCGGAAGCGTGCCAGCAAGAACGCTCCGCCGATGATTTCTAAGCGACGGAGCCCCCCAAAGCGCAAACTGTCGCCCCTCCCAAAGGTACCTCATGCTAATCTTCCTATCAGACCTTATGATCGTACCCCCGAGGAAAACGCCAGGATAGCAAAGGAACATCATGATGAGCAGATGAAAAAGAAGGAACCCGAGCCCCGCCCGGAATACACCGAGAAGCAAATAGCATATGCAAAATACTTCACGACCCTTCCATCACAGTATTACTTACACCATAAGCCTGATGACTATACACGCACATTGCAGAAGGAAGTGAAAAAGAGCAGATCACGTGCAAGTGCAAGTGGGAGCAAATCAAGTTCAACTACAAGCAAAAAAAGATCAGACGTTTCTCAGCTTGGACAACAGGCCAAACAGTCGATCCCACCCCTCAGGGTGTTACCCGAGAATGTCCCCCCTCTGGTGTAGGGGCAAGATTTGGAATTAGCAAAGAAGTGGGCGAATGAATGGGGTATCCTGGTTGAAGACATTCTGGCTTCCCAAGACGACAGGTTACCCAAGGCTGTGGTAGCCCCTAAGCCACAGTTTGTCATGGAAGCGCCTTTGGTCAGCAAAGATGATCTCCCAACAAATATGCGTTACTTTCATACATGGTACTTAAGTGAATCAAAGAATGGGAGAACGATGATCATGGTGAGTGTCCCACGGGAGTACTACAGCCGCCCCGAAGAAATCCATATCGACTTTGATGAACTCTTCCAGATGTACAATGCCGACGCCCTTGACAAATCGCTTATGAGTTGCTATTGTCTGTAAGTTTTTCAATTCGTTGTCTACATATAACTTGTTTAGTTATTTCAATTCATTGTCTATATATAACCTGTACTCTATTATGCAGAATGAAGATTCTGGATTGTAAAAATAGGAACATCCTAAATATTGGGTTTATTGACCCAGATAAAATACATATAGCGACGCTAACTGATAAACCCAAGGAGACGGAGGAAAACCTTCTAAGGTTTCTAACATATCAAAAAATTTGTGACCACATACTGTTTCCATACAACTTCAGGTGAGGGTCTTTACTCTGTTGTGTCCATTCACTTATAAGTGTAATTGATAAGTTACTGACACATATATATATATACATGTGCAGCTTCCATTGGATTCTGTTGCACATTCAAATTGATAAGGGAAGAGTTGATGCCTTCGACCCATTATCGAGACCCTTGGAACAGTTCCAAAGCCTGCAGGACATGCTCCAAGGGTAATTTCAATCATTCTTGCGCTCTATCGGTCTCTTTCGATGATTTTCTGATGTATCAATTAATGAAAAACTTAGCAAATCATTATCCTTGTCGGCAGTGTTTGGAAGCGATTCAAGTGCGTGACTCCCGGTATCGAGCCTGAGAAGCTGACCTTTAGAGCGGCCCAGGTAAGTAGTAGTATGATATACTTCTATTTTCAATACATTTATGATGCTAGATTATTATTTTGATTATATATATTCTATTCTCGTAAAGTGCGACCACCAGCCACGGGGGACGCATCTATGCGGATACTATGTTTGCGAGACCATTCGCACGTTTACCTCTGAGCACAAGGATCACAGATTCGACGTAAGCAATGAACATTCACACCTCTATTTTTACCCATCATTCTTTGTTATCATGATTGATATTCATATTCATCTCCTCTTCTTATATAGTACACGGCCATGAGGGAGAAGTCCCTACCAGAGCAACGCACGATTGCTGTTGCAGAGGAGCTTGCGACCTTTCTGAGGACGGAAGCTATAGATGACAAAGGACGATTTAGTGTAGCTAGGGGCCATTACTGATGTTGGTCCATGTAATCGAATAGACGGGCTCTAGTCCTGATAATTCAGATCTCCATATAATTGTATATATATGCTCGCTTGTAAGATAAGTTAATCTTATATATATATGCATAATTATTTCTATTTAGAATTATATGAAAACTAATTTCCGAACACCAAACGAGGCATCACGTTAATCTCCCGAACACCTAAACCCTAAAACCCTAAAACCCAAAAATAAACAAAATTTGAAACTCTTTAGTCCCGGTCCGTGTTAAGACCTGGGACTAAAGGGCCTGCCCCTGAGGGCGCTCCGAGGTGCCCACGTGGAGCACCTTTGGTCCCGGCTTGGAACAGGCCCGGGACTAAAGGTTAGGCCTTTAGTCCGGCCCCTTTGGTCCCGGTTGTTGAACCGGGACTAAAGCCCCTTACGGGCCGGGACTATAGGCCCTGTCCCCACTAGTGGAGGATAGTAAATGATGTTGTTTTTACAATCAAAATGAATCAATCCAACATCTTTTTCTCAAGTGCCACTTAGCTAAGCTATTGAGGAGCACATCTCATGTAGCCTTTAGTGTCGGTGCTCCTAATAGCATTGATACTTTATTTGCGACTTGACTAAATGATGTCGAGCTTAAAATAGCGGCCCACATGCATATCGAAGTGTATGCATTACTTTAGCTATATACAGCTGTCGAAATTATGCAATTTTTAATAGACAAGATATCATAATTTCTTTTGCAAGTCATCTACAAAGCAACTAATTTGATCTGTACGTGACCGTTACTCACAGTGGCGAAGACAGGGGTGCCAGCCAGGGCCCTGGCCCCCCATAACATTAGTGATTTAAGCCTAGAATGAATAGTAATAGTTATTTTTTGTGTGCTAAAATGGTGTTTTTTGATGGATTGGCCCTCCCTAACAAGGTTTAACTATACTTGGCCACCTTGTCCTAATTTTCTGGCTCGGCCACTAGTTACCCACCCGTGCGGAGTCGAGTAGCATATGGTTTATGTGTGTATCTGTTGGCATGCGATAGCACGGAATACATACAACCCTGTTTGAATGGCGGTACAATAAGAAGATAGATGTATAGTCATCTAGTACTATTTATGTCGGCTATGACAATATTTACTTTTTAACTCACACTAGTGGAAAACCGACCATTAGTCCCGGTTTCAGAGGGCCTTTAGTCCCGGTTCAGCAACTGGGACTAAACAGTCGGGATTAAAGGCCCAAACTTTTAGTTCCAGTTGTGTTACGAACCAGGCCTAAAGGTGCTCCACGTGACCGCCGTGGGGAGCGAGGGTGGGAGGACTTTAGTCCCGGTTGGTAACACCGACCGGGACTAAAAGGCGGTCATGCGTCAGCAGCAGCCATGCGTTGGGTTTATTTTTGTAAGGAGGAGTGTTTAGGGGTTTTGGAGGGTTTAGGATTTCATATTGTGTTTTCCCCTTTTCTTTTTGTGTCAATCATCTTTGGTTTCTTATGTCTGTTGGTGTTTTCGGCCGGTGCCAACTAGACGCTAGGTGGTACGTACATTAGCAATGACGAAATCGTTACACGACATCGTCATGATATAAAGAGAAGTGACCTCTCTTTCTCTGTGATTGGTCGAACAACAAGTATCCGTATATCTATTCAACTCTACTACATATAATACACGTTCATGCATATATACAATTACCAACATCGCTACTAAAATTCATATGGTATTCTCCGTTTGTAGGTATGACATGCTCAACAAAGAATCCCGCCAATTCCTCTTGAATTGCTCGTACGCGGTCAGTTGGTAGGAATTCTTCCCGCTGCCCGTTCGACCTAATTTAAAGAAGGGGGTCCATATATATATATATATATATATATATATATATATATATATATATACCACATCTATTCTGCTAATAGTTATTCTGCACACAGTTCCTAACTGCACGCTCAACGTTAGTGCACTGCACCCTTTTCAAAACAAGCACCACAATGTCACCAGAAAAAACTGCATGCGCTTTTTCGATACAGTTTTGGCTCTAGTTTTTAAAACGTTTGTCGGCATGAGGCGTATAATATACCGTTGGATTGCTACGGAAAATCCACAACTCCGTTATGTTGCACATTTTTCTCGATTCATCGCGGTTTGAGAGCAGTTTAGAAAATGGTGGGCGCATGACAGGCTGCACCGAGCGTATTTTCTCGATTTTTTTTCTAAACTGCCACTACAACAAAAGTGATAATTTATGACGCTCATTCTGTGACGGTTCAATGAAAAAACGTCACAGTTTGTGAAATTAAGATGATTCCCTCACGTTTTTTCACTGAATCGTCACAGAATGTGCAGCATGCTCGTCAAAATGAAGCAAACGATATGGCAGGAAAAAGATATCGTCGAGCCGCATCGTTTTCATGTAGACTACCCTCTCTAATTCCTTGCGGGTTGAGAGTAATTTCAAATTTACTAAAACAACGGAATTCTATTTTTTTTCGGGACCGTTTTTGCTGCAGTTTTTAAACCGTTCCTCGGAACGAGGTGTATGATACGGCGTTGAAAAGTTGTAGAATAGACACACCTTTCATACGTTGGTCATTTGTTGAGATTCCTTATGGTTTAAAATGAATTTTGAAGAGGGTGTCGTTGTCTACGAATCACAGCGAGCATATTTTCGTAAGAAAATTCAAACCGCTTGTTCAAACGAAGCAAATGATGTGGAGTTGGAAAGGTATCGACGAGACACATCTTTTTCATGTAGAAGACTCTCTCTAGTTTCTTACGGTTTAAGAGCAATTTTGGTTTTACCAAAATGCGGACACTGTGTTTTTCGCAACGTCAAAATCGAGGCGTGAACCGCATCACACAAAAGAACGCACTGCTTCAGACGAAAAACCGCGCAGCATCCTACGAGTAAGCGAACTGCATGGTTTTTTTGTCGGGCGCGAATTTTTCAAGACGGGGAAGAGAAGTGCACTTCACATAGGGTGTAGTGAACCGCGACGCTATAGAGAAGTGAACATCATTACACTTTTTGTCGTTGTGTAATATTTTTCTGCAGTTACAAGATGAACAACATGAACAGTCGATCACACTGCTTCAGACTAAAATTCACATTGCATCGAACGACGAACCATACTACTTCAAACTGAAAACCGCACTGCATCAAATGGCCAAATAGACTACATCATTTCTTTAGTCCTCTCTCTATATTAAGTTTATGAACGAGAGTCGATCGGAGATATGAGGGCAACTGAACAACATAAATTTGCAAAGACAACCACCAAAGGTTGGTTAAAGAACTGCATCGTTTTTTAACAAATGATAAATGCAGTGCACCTTTTCCATGTCTTATACTTCTCCTTCAATAAAGAGTAATATCATTAATGTATTACATCAATTTTTTTCTTTCACAATGCATGCACTTTTTTCTCTTTTTCTTTATTTTTGCTTGCAATAAATAGTAAAATGATCAAGAATTTTTAATCCACGGATTGGCTCTTTGAGTCGGGTGGGAGCGGTTGCGGAGAACCAATCCTGACAAGCCATGGCAGGAGCTGAGCTTGATGGTTGACAAGGATGCGAGGGCAATTTTCAATAAACTGGTTCATATCATAGTTCGAGAAGGAGACTCGGTGTTGTTCTGGCACGATCGGTGGATCAACGGCATGACTGTCGCGGACATCGCCCCGTTGATCTCAGTGATGGTGCCCGCAAGAACCTGGAACAAACACGCAGTTAAGTAGGCTCTCACGGTGACCTGCTGGAAACATGATATCCATAGCGATTTAAAGTTTACAACACATATTCAATTTTACCTGCTAAGACATGCCATCTCCGAGGTTCCTAGGGATGACGAGGCCCTTGATGTTTTCAGTTGGACTTGTGATGTTGTCGTGTCCTACTCTGGCCGTTCAACATACGAGAGGTTGTGTCAAAAATTGACTAGATTCATTCCCACACCTTGCATCTCGCGGTGTTGGGCTCCATTGAAGTGCAAGATCTTTGTTTGGCTAGCAATGTAATATTGTATTTGGACCTCAGATCTGTTGGAAATATGCCCTAGAGGCAATGATAAATAGTTATTATTATATTTCCTATTTAAAGATAATCGTTTATTATCCATGCTATAATTGTATTGAATGAAAACATAAATAGCTGTGTGGATACATAGACAAAACAATGTCCCTAGCAAGCCTCTAGTTGGCTAGCCAGTTGATCAATGATAGTCAAGGTTTTCTGACTATATGTAAGTGTTGTCACTTGATAACTAGATCACATCATTAGGAGAATCATGTGATGGACTAGACCCAAACTATGAACGTAGCATATTGATCGTGTCGTTTTATTGCTATTGTTTTCTGCGTGTCAAGTATTTGTTCCTTTGACCATGAGATCATATAACTCACTGGCACCGAAGGAATACCTTGTGTCCATCAAACGTTGCAATGTACCTGGGTGACTATAAAGGTGTTCTACAGGTATCTCCGAAGGTGTCCATTGAGTTGGTATGGATCAAGACTGGATTTGTCACTCCGCGTGACGGAGAGGTATCTCGGGGCCCACTCGGTAATACAACATCACACACAAGCCTTGCTAGCAATGTGACTAAGTGTAAGTCACGGGATCTTGTATTACGGAACGAGTAAAGAGACTTGCCGGTAACGAGATTGAAATAGGTATGCGGATACCGACGATCAAATCTTAGGCAAGTAACATACCGAAGGACAAAGGGAATGACATACGAGATTAACTGAGGTTCAACCGATAAGATCTTCGGAGAATATGTAGGATCCAATATGGGCATCCAGGTCTCTCTATTGGATATTGACCGAGGAGTGTCTCGGGTCATGTCTGCATAGTTCTCGAACCCGCAGGGTCTGCACACTTAAGGTTCGATGATACTTTAGTATAGTTGAGTTATATGTGTGGTTACCTAATGTTGTTAGGAGTCCCGGATGAGATCACGGACGTCGCGAGGGTTTCCAGAATGGTCCGAAAACAAAGATTGATATATAGGATGGTTTCATTTGGTCCCCGGAAAGTTTCGGGCAATTCCGGCAGTGTACCGGGAGTGACGAATGGGTTTCGGGTGTTCATCGGGAGGGGCCCAACCACCCGAGAGTGAGCCCAAGGCCCTAGGGTGGCGCCACAAGTCCTTAGTGGGCTGGTGGAGTCAGCCCAAGAGGGCTATGGTGCCACATAAAGAAAATACCAAAAGAAAAAAAAGGAAAGAGGGAGGTGGGAAGGAAGAGGAGGACTCCTCCTTCCCAATCCAAATTGGAGGAGGAGTCCTCCTCCTCCTAGCTGCCGGCGCACCTTGAGGGCCTTGTCCCTCAAGGGTAGCTCCTCCCCCTCCCTCCTATATATAGTGGTGGTTTAGGGCTTTTTGAGACACAACTTTGTCACGTGCAACTCTAGCCTATACCACATAGTTTTACCTCTAGATCGGATTTCTGTGGAGCTTGGACAGAGCCCTGCAGGAGTAGATCATCACCACCACCGGAGCGTCGTCACGCTGCCGGAGAACTCATCTACTTCTCTGTCTTGCTTGCTGGATCAAGAAGGCCGATATCATCGTCGGGTTGTACATGTGATGAACGCGGAGGTGCCGTCCGTTCGGCGCTAGATCGGAACGGTTCGTGGGACGGATCGCGGGACGGTTCGTGGGACGGATCGCGGGACGGTTCGTGGGACGGTTCGAGGGACAAGAAGACGTTCCACTACATCAACCGTGTTTCTTAACGCTTTCCGTTGTGCGATCTACAAGGGTACGTAGATCTAATCTCCACTCGCAGATGGACATCACCATGATAGGTCTTCGTGTGCGTAGTAATTTTTTTGTTTCCCATGCAACGTTCCCCAACAAGATCATCATGCCCGTCACAGCCTGCAAGACACCTCCTCTCATGTTACATGTGTTTGCAAGAGGAGGGCAATCCAAAGCACATACTCATGCAATGCTGCTACTCCTGTGAAGTATGACACCGAGTCTTTTAACATTACAATCATATCATTGCTAGGCCTACTTCGTCCCACACATTGGTGTAGTGGTGGATAAACACTCGACGTGATTTCAACAGTGGGACATGAAAGGCTTTGATTCCTTGGTAGTGTCAACGGTTTGGTCTAATGGAAGCAAAGAAATGCTCGAGTGTTCGACAGGAGGGAAGAACAACTCACGCCCTAACAACTCGTCATCTAGATCATGGAGGAGATTGCTACTCGTAAACTAGTAGGTTTCGGAGGGTTACATCATTTAGTGAGAGAGTAGGCTTTTGTTTTCTTGCTTGTTATGGTGTGCTGGCCTTTGTTCGCATCGAGGTCTGGTTTCTTGCAAACTATCTTTCTTCCTTCTATAAAAATATGATACATCTTTGGCTTACTTTAAAAAAAAACTAGGACAAAACCATAAAAAAATCATTTTTATTTAACCAATTGTAGCTCATTTGATGCCAATATTTGTATTTGGAAATCTAAAAATTGGATACCAATTGGTTGGCCACCAAATTTTTTACCGCTCTTCTAAAACACTCCAACTTTGGCAAGATTTGGTTTTTACAAAATATGTTTTTTTACCCCAAAAGACATATTAGTTCTGATAAGCATAAAGTAAAAGGTAGCTCGTACAATGAAAAGACAACTTCTTTTTTTCCGGATAACTTCAACCTTTATTTAATTAAAAGAACTTGATCGGCAATCAGCCAAAAGACTGCTAACCAGAAAACTTGAGGTTTCATAGGGCCAACTCTCGATTACACACATAGTATATGACGCTTTATACACAAATGTGCGAGACCGTCTGCTGGCCTGCTAATATGTTGAATTACAAAGAAAGTAAAACTATCAGCTAGCTCTTAAATTTCTAAGAAAACTTGTACCTCATCAGAGCGACTATTGAGGTGAGTGTTTCTCAGATTAATAATCTCTAGACTATCAGTCTCCATCACCATTTGAGCAAAACCCCGAATATTTGCAAAGATTACTCCATCTCTCAGGGTGAGAGCTTCAGTGATCATGGGATCGGTGACCCCTAGGTGTGGTTTGCATCACACACCCATCAATGAAGATTGTGAGCTGGCTATATCCCCGGCTCCACTTTTACCTTCAGCATCCAACACCGTTGCATCAGTGCTATCTTAATATGATCAATTTCTGGTGGTCGGCCAGGAAGACCCGCCACCTGCTGTCGCGAAACGTCGAGCAGGGCCATCGCTTCCCTGATAAGCTTGATCGAGTTCACCGGGTCATAGTTTGCTTCGTTGTGTGTCCAGCTGTTATGAAAGCTCCAGGTTGAATGAAAAGACAAATAACCGCAAAACAATTAGTAAAAAGTAGAATAACATTAAAATTATACTTCCTCCATTCTATAATGTAATGCATTCACGTTTTTCGAGATTTAAGTTTGATCATATATTTAACCAACCAAACCGACTACGACGGACACAAAGATTATACCATTCGTATCGAAAATACAAATTCAGTGATATTATTTCTGCTATCGCCAGTCGATTTCGTTGATTACATTTATGAGCAAACTTAGATTTTGAAAAACATGACTCACATGTTTTTTCCTTGGATTATTGGTACTGAACCAAGTATGCCTTAATTGTACATGCATGTGAGTCGTGCCCATGTGGTGTCAACCGTACAACATGTCCAAGAGGTTCCGGCATTCGGGCGCGCGGGACATGGATGGAACCCCACTCCTGCCCATGCCGTGCACGCACAACCAGATAACACGCGGAGAGATGCGTAGTACATGCATAGGTACATAGGCAGAGTACATAAAGGTACATTACACAGAGAGCTATCAAAGCTGCAGTGCCTACAATACTTCTCAGATCTTGTTTAGTAAATAGCTCGTGAACTGTTGCACGCGAATGCCTAGCTACCTACGTACAGCTCTGCCGCTGCCGCTCCTCCCCCTCCCCCTCCTCCTCACGCTGGATCGTCTCGACGATACGGTGGACCGCCGCCGCGATTTCCTCCACCGACGAGAGCCGGCAGTCGTCTTCCACCTGCGGCCATCATGGCATCATCAACCAGACACAGAGGGGTTCATATATGGATTCATCTAGCGTCACAAAGAAATGGATGTTCGATCCTGCGGTCACTCCATGACACTACGGCAGCATACGCTGTGCCAGTCAATCCATGCAGAGCCTCATCCAGCGTCAAAACTAATAATGCAGCTGCATCTTTGCGGTGAAACACGCGGAGGTGTGATGTTTTGGAGGGGTCGTCCCGGACAAGGGGCACGGAAAACGAGGCCAGTTAGTTGTTTCGGCGTGACCTGCTGCCAAGCGAGAGAACGGTCTCGAAAAAGAAACAGCTACAGCTAGCTATAGCATGGGGAGTACGTACTACGTACCTTGAGGCTGAGGCAGTAGAGGGCCATGTGGCCGGCGCTGGTGGCGTTGAGGTGCAGCACGGCGAGCCGGTGGCCCTGCAGGCCTGCCATGATCCTCAGCAGCTGCCTCGGCCGCCGCCGCGAGAGCACCCTCAGGCTCGCGTGGCTCTCCACGATGGTCACCTCGATGTCCGCCACGGCCGACTGCTTCGAGCCCGGCGTCGCGTCGTCTTCGGCATTGCCGCCGCCGTCGTCCGCAGAGGCGTCTGCTGCTGGTGTGGCCGGGGCGTGGCGGACGCTCATCGTGTACTGCGGGAAGGTGAAGAAGTCCGCGAAGGGCGCCACGGAGGGGGAGACGTCGCCGCTGGCGGGACGGTCGTCGCTGTGGTGCGCGTGCCGGTGCGCCTCCAGGGACTGAACTAGCTGCTCCAGCTCCTTGACGTAGTTGATCGCGCCGCCAATTATGGATGCCTGGTCGCCCTATTATCAATCGATTAAGTTTGAAAAAATGTAGTAAGATTACATTCAAGTTTCAAGAATTCGCCGTACAAACAAGCACTACAGTCAGTTAAAGGAGTACGTACCCTGTGCACATAGGAGGCCGGCATGAGGGACCGGAGCACGGCAAGGTACTCGTTCATTTGCCTGCGGCGGTTGCGCTCGACGGCGATGTGGGTCATCCGCTGGCTCTCCGCCTCCTCAATGTTCTTCACGCTCCTCGCCCTTCGCCGCTTCCTCCTCCCTGCCGCACCTGCCGCTGCCGCTGCGCCATCGGCACCGTCCGCGTCTCCACGGTCACCACCGTGGCCCGGCGGCGGCAGAGCGGGCAAGGAGGAACTTCCTTCCGGGACTTCGGTGCACGGGATCATCACGGAGATGCTCGCAGCGGCGGCGGCGCAGTCGGAATTGCTTCCGTCCAACTCCATGCCACCACTGTGCCCGTGGCCATTCCCGCCCCAAACTCCACCACCACCACCTCCTCCTGCTTCCGCAGCCATGGCGCAGCACCCAAAGAACCCTTTCGAGAACACCACGGCCTCCAACGCCATACGCGCGCGGCTTGATCAAAGGAACCGACGAAGATGCAGACGTGCACGCGGAGGAGAGATGTCTCGCTGCCTAGCTTCTAGCCCTCCGTCCATGGCTCCGTGGCCAGGATAATTTATACTCGCACCACTGGGCGGCCGGGGCGCGGGCTTACGTGGTTTGCGGTGTGATTAGGCGATGATTTGGTCGGACTGCTGGCACTGCACGGCACGGCGTCGTGCCATCGCAGAGACAGAGAGAGAAAAGAGGAGGCGTGTACTGGTACAGACGACGGGACGGCATGAGAGTCATCCGGAAATGCAACATTGGCTTTGCAAAAAAAGAAACCACGGCCAAGATAAACGCAAGACACGTCGCGTCGTGTTTTTGTTTCGAAGGCCGAGTTCACGGTCCCTCCCGTGCGTACCGGGTAGTGAATTTTCGAATTTACAGAAAATAGTGTGTTAAATATTCACGACACAACTGCAAACCAATCCGTGGTTGGATGGTTAGGAGGACTTTGGTATCCCTTGTCCATCAGAGTTCAAGTCCCAGACTTAACGTTGGTGTATCGTATGTGCGTTCATAGGGGTGAGTGTACGCAAAATATTCACGGCACAACCATGTTGTATAATATTTGGGTATGGCTGAGCACATCTAAATGTGTCCTATCTATTACACATCTACTAAAATTAATGTTAGAAGACATAGATGTACAATATTTAAAACACATCTAGATGTGCTTTAGCAAAACTATTTTTTTTTCTTTTGGATAAACCAATTCGACGGCATAAGAGGTCATCGGTGCCTCTAGCCACGGCTCACTAGGTTCTTGGAAATCTAGCCGCCGCCGCCGTTAAGAGATCCAACTTTTTCGGCTCCCCTTCGTCGGCGACCTCTTGGTTGTCGCTCGTGAGTGGGGTCGCCGAATCCCACGCGTACGGATCGTTTTAGTTGTAGTTTCTAGGGCCCTGGTAGCTTAGGTTTTTAGATCGTTCGAAGTCTTGGCTTCGGTGACGGCGACGACGACGACGATACCAAATATAGAAACTCTTGATTCTTCTCTGATGAGGTGATCGTCTCTTTGGTCAGTGATGAATTTGGGAATCAATTTGATCAAGCGGGGATGTCGTGGCGGCAGCAGCATTTTTGTGGTGGACTTGTGTCCTCGGGCTTCGTCGTTGTGACGACGTCTGCTCTAACGTTGGCGTGGAGCTTGGAAAGTAGTCCGAAAGCGGATGCAGATTGTGGTCTACATCTAGAAGACATAATGTGTGATGGTTTTGTAGTTGATGGATGACAGATATGGTTTCCTTTTTCGGCATTTTAGTCGTGACGGGGCGCCAGATCTGAAGACCGATGACGTGTCCGGGGTGTTGCTTCCGTCTGATTCGTTGAACGGCAATGGCTTCATCTTTGAGGAGCCACCTTGAAGGTTCGCAAAGCTGCATATCAACGATGGAGCGGCTTCGAGCTCAGGTGAAAAGGCGATTCATCATTTTTTTCCTTTTGATGGTTGCTGCGGTGGGTCGGAGGCAGGTGACGGACGGACGTTGGTGTCAAGCTCAAAGATATTATGTAATTTTTCAGTTTTATTATGTCAATATTTACGTGACTTGTACTTTAATATTTATGATATGAATGAGACACATTTTACCATGAAAAAAACAACCATGCTGTATAAAAATAGACACAATCATAATGCAACTTTCCGAGCCCATGGTTTATCTAAACTTCAAAAATGAAAATTCATTTTTCAGTTTGCTTGTAAGAAAGCGTGAAATAAGAGCCAAGAGACTTCAATTTCGGACTTCAACAATAATAATCCGCATGGTTAACACGCCTCATCAAATCGCCCTTTATGTTTGGATTGAAGGGTTCATATGCTTTGGGGTTTTTAGAGCATCTCTAGCTAATACCGTAGAAAACCGTCGTGTAAAGCCAACTCCAGCGTGCGACCTCATCCGGACGTCTGTTTTGTCCGGATTCTGTCCGTTTGGGGTGAACGGTGGGGTCGTGTCCGGACATGTCCTGTGATCGGTGGCCGTGCGCCCAATACACGGACGCATCTTTCGACCGCATCTTGTCCGTCACGGTCAATATGCCCGTATATTTATATTTATCAATTTTTAAACAAGTTTGTACATCCAAATATCAATTGTCTCGAATAAAAATAGTTTTACAATCCAATCGAAATTGTCTTGAATAAAATAGTTTTACAACCAAATCGAAATTGTCTTGAATAAAGATAATTAACCAATACACTTATTGGTGTCCAATGTGATCCCACATATGCTCAATTAAGTCATTTTGAAGCTGCAATTGAGTGTGCCAATCACGGATTTCACGATGAAATTGGGTAAACTGCTCAAACGTGGCAGGTTCTTGGTGCAGGGGCTCAACATTGTGACCTTGAAAATCAAATCCTTGATCAAAAATGGAGTCATCACACTCGTCCTCGACGATCATGTTGTGCATGAATGCACAAGCAGTCATTACCTTCCAAAGCTTCCCTTCATCCCATGTGAATGCAGGGTTTCAAACGATACCCTATCGGGATTGAAGCACACCAAAAGCACGCTCCACATCCTTTCTAGCACTCTCTTGCATTTGGGCAAATCTCTTTCTCTTATCTCCGTTGCCTTTGAATGTGGTCATGAACGACCAGTGCGGCCACCACAAGTTCTTCATCATTCGAGAACGAATCATTCGATGAACAACATGAAAAGGTTGAAGAAAAATTCATCTCCAGTGTCCATACCTTTATGGGCAAAGTGTCAATCACCTTGTGGTCTTGATGGCGAAGAGGCCGCGAATTACCTCGTGGCATCGGGGGCGGATGGCGGTCGGCTACAGGTCGCTCTGTAGCACCCCCGACGGAAGCTGCCATTGCCGATGGGCGTCGTCGGCGGTCGTATCCCCTCTGTGACCGGATCCGACGGCGACGACCAAAACTCCTCCGAATGACGGCCAAAACTCCTACCAAAGCGCGGGCGTGGTGACGGCCATGGTGAGACGTGGTTTAGTATGGATGGCCAGGGGGCGAGCAGCAAGGAGGCGGCCGGATAATAGCGGCAGCGCCGACGGCAAGGTTGGGCAAGGAGGGGTCGGTGGAGGCTTGGGGGGAATGAATCGACAAAATCCTCGACAGGCGGGCCACGGGAGAACAAGGGCATGCGTCCCGCCCGTCCGCGCTGTCCGTTTCCCCCTAAACGCCACGCAAGTTTGAGCTGAGGATGAGTCGAAAACGAACGAAAAACGAACATTTGTTTGTTTGGGGCCATGCTATTCGTCCATTTTACCTCAAACGGACGCACCCGGACCAGATGGGGTTACGCGCTGGAGTTGGCCTAAAAACATCATACGGTCCCATAAAATCATCACCGATATCTGCAAAATAGCATAGATCTCCTTACGAATGAAATATACTTCCTCAATCTTAAAATTCTTGTCTTAATTTGTCTAAAAATAGATGTATTGAAATATTAAAACATGACAAGATACATTTATATCTAGATAAATTTAAGATAAGAATTTTGAGACGAAGAGAGTACTCTATAAATGTTATTATCATCCAGTATGAAGACCAATACCATACGTACAACCTGCATGCTCAATCACACGGTTCTCGTGACCTCCGAATAATTCCGATAGTCCCACAGTGCGTAGGGATGAGCGTGTGTTCGTATATGTAGGATCTGCACGCGAGCCCCTGTAGCTAAGCCTACCTAGATCGTGCATCGAGGGCATAGGAGTGCGGCTAGTTTGCGCCTGAACGCCTGCCTGCGCTTCTGTACGCATGCAGCAGCTTAGAATAGGGATCCAGGTACCACACGCAGCAGCCGAGAAAAGGGATGCAAGTTCGCGAGGTTAGGTCATCTCTAGCATACACCTTATAATGTCAATTCGTAAAAGTTGTTTACAGTTTGTAAAAAACGGATTTTACGGACTGGTATGGATGCGGATAGAGGCAGACCTTTTAAAACGGATTCGTAAAAAAACATATTCGTAGAAGATACTGCTATACGGTTCGTCAATGCGGGGTTTGTTCGGGCGTCACCTTGTCGACACGCAAACCGAATAACTCGTAAATCAGAATTACACATCATGTCATGATGTTTTTTAAGGATTGTTTGTCTCAAAATCGAGCAGGACCACAAACAATGACAAACCTAGATTACAAAACCCCAAATGCTCTTAGCCGTAGGCGCGGGTCGTAGTCGGACCGTCCAAATTTTGACTGGCCGGGGCATAGCGAAATTATTAACTACTAGGAAATGTATCTGTGTGTTGCAATGGGAAAAAAAACTTGCACACTCCTTGTAACATCAAAGATGCGACCCTACCTTATTTTTGGCACGAGGACCTCGACAGGGATAGAAGCGCATCTCGTCGTTTCGTAAGAATGAATATCGTTACAAGTACATGTACTGAAAAGATGAGTATATGGAATTGGTTTACACTCGCCACAAACTACATCAAAGTCACATTAGTACAATACATAATCATCATGAAGAAAAGTAGGGTCCGACTACGGACGAAAACAAACGGTAAAAGAACGACGTCCATCCTTGCTATCCCACGCTGCCGTTCTGGAACCCATCCTAGATCGACGATAAAGAAGAAGAAGAAACTCCAAATGAACAATCATCGCGCTCACGTCTTAATATCACTTTACATGTACCTGCAACTGATGTTGTAGTAATCTATGAGCCACACGGACTCAGCAATCTCATTTTCAAAGGTATCAAGACTAGCAAAGCTTAATGGATGAGGTATGGATTAGTATTTGGTGGCTAACTTACGAGTACCAGAATAAAGAGGGGGATGATCTACGCATAGCGGACGTGAACTACTAATGATCAAATGAATGATCCTGAACACCTACTTACGTCAGACATAACCTCACGTGTCCTCGATCGGAGAAGGAGCTCACGAAAGAGACAGTCAGGGTTACGCACACAGTTGGCAAGTTTTATTTAAGTTAACTTCAAGTTATCTAGAACCGGATGTTAAACAAAGTTTCCATGTTGCCACATAACCATAGGCACGACTTTCCGAAAGATTTAACCCTTCAGGGGTGCTCCAACTAGTCCATCACAAATTACCACAAGCCGCATAGAAAACCTCGATCACGAAACTCGTGATCTCCTCGGATTCCTTAGTGGAAAATCTCAACTTTGAGATTACCCAAAGCATCACTGGAATCCCGATGCACAAGACATTCGTCAAAGGTAAAACTAATCTAGCAAGGCCACCCGACGTGTCGACGATCCCGATAGAAGCCGTGTATCTCGTTCTCAGGACACGACGGATTGTCCAAACTTCCGGTAGGCCAAACACAGAGTTGCCCCTGGTAGCCACCGGCTGTTGACAGGTTGGACCAACACTCATGCGGAGCACTGGCCCGGGGGGTTGATTAATTATCCGTGGGTGCCGACAGGTCCCTATGCCTTTATTAGGTTATTAGGCAAATGTAGTATCAAAGTTGGGCCTTGCCAGACTAGTTTTAATCTAAGTCGGATCATCAAGGGGGTCCCCATAACAACCCCAATCGTGTTAGGAGCGCTCAATTATGAAACATAACACCGGTAGCCGAAACTAAGGGCGACAAAGGTGTAACAAAACACGAGGCTAGAAAGGTCGAGCCTTCCACCTTTTACCAAGTATATATGTGCATTAAATTAAATAACATTTAATAAGGTGATATAACAAGGAACCCATGTTATCACATGGAAGCAAGCGCACCTACAACCAACAACGCTATTCAATGGATAAGCAAACAGTAATATAGTCAATCGGTGGTTTGCTAGGTTGTGAACAGGTTGAAGGTTGTCATATCAATGTTGAGAGGCTGATATTTAACAGGTGGTAGGCAACGAGACATAGCGACAGAAACGAAACAACTAGCTGAGAAAAAGAAGGACTCTGTGACGCAATGGTCATCTTGCCTGAGATCCCGATGATAGTAATGGTATATAGGGAAATGTTCATCTTTCCTGAGATCCCGCTGAGAAGAAGAACGACTCCGTCACGCACACGAACCGATGTGGTCGAACGGATCCTCGCACTCCGAAGCGGTCGGAACTATATCGAGACGAATCAAACCGGAAACAAGAATCAACACACGATATTCACCACACGATGCACAACACATATGATGCATGAATGGTATAAATTATGCACGTATGACATGGCAATTCACACAATCAAACACTACACATTAAGTGAAGCTTAATATGCAACGAGTTGCATATTTACGAAACTCCACATACGAATTATTTAGTTCGCTCGTGTTTAGGTATATGACAATATTAATTTTGGTTAAACATGACAAGAGGTGAAGCGTAATTAAAGTACCTATCTAGGCATTTTAAATGAGGTCGGAAACGGTTTATAGCATCTCCGAACTGACCCCGTACGTTAATTTATATTTCAGTCCAGATATGAACAAACACGTTTTAATATATTTTTTAAGCAAAATAAAGTGGTTGACGTGATTCTACGCGTCGTCCCAATCAATTTACACATAGAGATCAATGCAAACGGAGCTACGGTTCAAAAGATACGATCACCGCAAGATATGATGCCATGAATTCAATATGTATGCAAATGACAGCCACAAGCATCCAAAACCAAGAAGGCGGCAACATAATACGAAACTACACGAGATTCTAAGCAAGTTTCATGTATGACACGTTCCAAACGGAGCAACGGTTTAACAAATACAAGCTAAACAAGAAATGACTACAATCTGCCAAAAACAACAACATGGATTTTCTACACCCTACAACAACAAGCTACATAATTATAAAATGCTCAAACAAGACATGAGGCAAGTGGTCAAGATGCACAACAACATCCTACTAAATACAACAAGCATGGAAGCATGGATCACTAGGAAAAGAACTCACAAAATGACATCTCGCACACAGTTTCAGACTTAGTGAAAATCACACTTTGATAGTACAGTTTTCGATCTGAAGGCATATAGACAACAATAGAACCATATGCTACGGGGCATAGAATGGCATGAAAATTTACAACATGCTATAGAATCTTAAGGAATGCAACTAACTCCATTGCAACAACCCCAAAGCAGTTGTAGATCACTAGCAAAACGCATGGAAAGACAGCAACACAATATTACATATCTCAGACTTAGAAATATTTCATCATCTTCAAATCAGCACTATTTTCTAGCATGTTGACAACAAGCAATCAACACCTAAACATGGATTTCTATTGCAACCAAAATTATCAAGGGCTAGCATACATATCCAAGGAATATCCCTAGTTCACAACTCATGCATATCACGCACGGAATAAATCCCACAAAATAAATAAGAGGACAACACGGCAAAATATCATGCACGCTAACTTACTCAAAAGGCAAAACTAAATGCACAATTAAATTTTTATGGATTTTTCTACCCCGAAAACATATATAATATGTGGGATTGAAAAATAAAACTAGGGCCACAATTAAATGCGGGAATAGGCCTAAATGCAACATAGTAAACTAATGATGCCACCTACATGCAAAAAAAATGCAACCAACTACTCTAAAATACATGGCAAAGGGTCCCCAACAACATGTACATTTTATCTATCGAATTTGAGCAATCCGGACGCGCACGAAAATGACGATGGGTTAGTTAACCTATTAGGACAGCACACAATTCTAGGCAAAAGACGGGTCAAACCACTCAAATTATGCATGCAAATTACAAAATAATGTTCTACTTGAAAAACTACGCAAGTTTCATATATGATACGTCGCGAACTGACACACGAATAAAAAGATACGGACGTTCTAAAATCTAGACTTAACCTGAAAAAGAATTAAATCCTAAATCCTAAAAAAAATGCTAACGGGCCGAATCTGGAACAGGGCCTAAACAGGGCAGAGCACAATATCATTATTCCTCGCCTAGGCGACCGTGTCCTGAGAACGAGATACATAACACCGCTTTTGATGCTCACATTCATCTTAGAATATTTTATATAAACTTTTAAAAACAAGGATATGACGATGCCACGGGCGCGTGCGAGTGTGCTCGGGCTCAAAACGGACAGCAACGAACACGGAGGGGACCGGCAACTAATAACGGATGCAGGTTTTGAAAACAGGCGGCAACGGAGTGCCGATGCAATGCAGGTGATGCGCATCATGCTATGATGAATGCGACAACCAAACGAATCACACGTCAAAAATGGGATAAGAGGGGAATCTTCTGGAGCGTAAGTCTGGGGCTGTCACACTCCTAGTTACCCATTTAATTTTATTGCCATTTCCCCTTTTAATCAGCACCGCTTTTGATGCTCATATTGTCCATCATAGTTTTCACCATCGCTAATGATCAATTCCAAGATGATGTACTTTTCATTATACTTTGGCACAACACAGGTGCATCGCTATAGAGTAAATGGCTTCACCAAGGATTGTTGTAATGTGATTAGTGTTCACCAAATATGTATGCCTCATGGTCATCATGATTTAACCTAAAGGCGACACCTGCAGTTTATGCAGAGGAGACCGCTATGGTAAGACTAAATTTGTTCTTAACGCGGAACTAAACATTTTTTTGAATTCAAGGATATGTTTTGAATACTTAATTATTTTGAAAATCATGAATGTTTTATATTTGCTGAATATATTTTTCGAAATTGTGAAATTGTGAATTCTTTTACAATATCGTAACAATTTTATAAATTCATCAACATTTTTTGAGTCTGTGAATATTTTATAATTTCTTGAAACTTTTTTTGAATTACCAAACATTTTCTGATCTCATGAACTTTTTTCCCCAAAATCAAAACTTCTAAAATTTAGAATTTTGAAAAATCCCGAATTAATTTTAAAAAGAAAAAAATTGAAATAAGAAATGTTGTATATTTTCCAGAATATATTTGTCGAAATTGTGAATTCTTTTTAATATGCAAACATTTTTTGGAAATTCTTCAACATTTTTTAATCCATGAATATTTTATGATTTCCTGATCCTTTTTCTGAATTCCTAGACATTTTATGATTTCATGAAAAAAAATCTATGTTTTGAATACAAATCATGAACGTTTCATATTTTATGAACATTTTATTTGAAATAGTGAATTATTTTATAATATTCAAACTATTTTTAAAAATCATCAGCATTTTGGAATCCATGAACATTTTATGATTTTCCGAACCTTTTTTGAATTCCCAAACATTTTATGATTCCATGAGAATTTTTTTTTCAAAAATCAATTTTTTTTAAAATATCATCAACATTTTTTAAAACCGTGAACATTTTATGATTTCCTGAATCTTTTTTTTAAATCCCAAACATTTTATGATTTCATGTACATTTTCTCTCAAAACTTGAAAGTTCTTAAATTTGGAATTTTAAAAATTTCGAATTAATTTAAAGAAGTTAAAAACAAATCTCTACCTACTAATGTGCGACGAAAAAGATGTCGGTTCCAACTATTGAACCTGGGTCTCCTCGATGGAGTAGCGCTCTAGCCTACTTCATGAAGATCTATCGTAAGTAAAGCTAGTCTTTCGTGGACGAAAGCCGTGGTGGGATAGACAAGGTCGTTTCTTCGTGAACCCTTCGTGGGTCGAGCCCTCCATGGCCTCTCGCAGCCATTACCCTCCTTGGGTTGAAGTCTCCACTAACATGGACGTACGATAGCGCCACCTATCGGAACCATGCAAAAAATCACCGTGTCAACCTCATACGTTTGACCTCCCTAACTTACTTCTTTACTTTACACTTGCATGTTTTACATTCCGCTGCTACACTCTTAGAACTGCATGTGTAGGTTGTACTTGAGTTGTTATAACTGCCAAAGCTGCCTCTCAAATAAAATTAGAAAAAGGCAAAAAAAATTATCTTGTCAAGTAGTCTAATCACCCTCTGATCCTACACTCTTTCGATCCTACACACATACTTAATTCGACAGGACTAGGGGTGTTAACTTCCACGAAGGGCCACGATCCTAGATACATCGTGTGTCTCGCACCTTGTCCCCAATCTTGCGTTTGAAACCCACCGACGCATTTCGGCCCCAACTACATTCGATAAGCCATCCCATGACATTGTCGTGAACACACCACGCGAGTAGATATGTTGCTCCTTAATTGATTCCTGATAGAAGCAGTGGCGAAGCCAGCAATCTGGCAAGGTTTGGCTGCTGCCACACCTAACATATCCATGTATACTAGGTTTATGCAGTACTTAATTAATGATTTGAGCCAAGCTATGTATATTAGTAACCTCTGCCACACCAATAAAAAGTTTCTGCATCCGCTACTGGATAGAAGTGAGCCTATGTGTATACTATACATAATATGTAATTTTGCAAGTTTCGTCATAAACAAGTACTAATTTGATATCCTAATTCGGAAGTGCTTATATCATACTTTTTTTTTAATGATTCAAAGATTGCTCGCCACGCCTAGCACGCGATGAATTGCTTATATCATTGAAAAAACGGTTGTGACCACAAGAAATCCCCACATAATAAATGATCTTTGACACAATAAATGTCAGAAAAAACGTGATGATAGCTGAAGTGCAAAATGATGTTCCTATGCCTTGATTCTCACTCAAGTTACTAACAAAAGTGCAAGTGCGTTCTCTCTTTCCGTGCATGATGCATCACGTTTGGGCCATAGAGGAGATGCAGTGTTAATTAGGACATGCTACTAGGATAGAACCATGTGCAAGACAACTTTTACATTGACACGCCATCCAGGCATCCACACACTCGATGCAAAAAAATGCTCCACTGAGAGATCGTCGGCCGACGACTATACAACCATCTCGTCTAGGAGAACGCGACGCCTCGGCGGTGCCAGTCCGGCGCCGGCGGCGCCGGCTGTCGTCCGGGGCAACTCGGTGTCGGCGAGCGCTGGCGGCAAGCTCTCGAGCTCGAACAGGTCGGAGCTGGACTCGCTGCTCTCCTTGGCCCGCTCCCTCTCCTCCGCCACGCTCAGCGCGCGCAGCAGTTCCTCCACCCTCCGCTCCGCGTCAGCGGCCGCCGACGACTCCGTCCCGCTCCCGCTCGCGTCAGGTAGCCTCCCCGTTGTCCTGGCTCCATGGCGGCGCTCCTCGTCGTCCACCACGACCTCCACCGCCGGCGAGAATCTCACGGCCCGCCTCCCCGGAGTCAGAAACCCGCCAGCGGCCGCCGCGGAGTCCCGCCGGGAAGCGCGAGACGAGAGGATCGACCTCGCTGACGCCGGCTCGACTGCAACTGTCGGCGGCAGAGCCCGCATTGCCGTCGCGTCGACCGAGGACGACCTGGCCGGCGGCTTCCTGTTGCAGAGCAGAGCGTTGAGAAGGCACGCGAACGTCGCCGACTTGCTTCTCTTCTTCCTCCTGATCCTCCTACTCTCTTTGCTTTCCACGGCTGGCGGCGCTGGCATCGGTACCGGTATCGGCGGCGGCGGCAAGAGAAGCGACGGGGCTTGCGGGTGGGGCAGGACGCGGCACGGCCGCGGCGGCTTGGGCGGCCGAGGCGACCGTGCAGAGGACACGGACGGCGACGAGGCGGTGGAAGGACGCCGGTGGCGGCTGGGAGGCGGCGACGGCATCTCGGACGGGGACACGTTGGCCCGGGGGAGCTCCTCGGCTGGCGCGCAGGCGTCGGCGTCGGCGTCGGCGTCGAGCGAGTGGTAGATGGCGTCGAGCAGCGCCGCGGAGAAGGACGGGTGGTGCTCCCTCTCCCTGCTCGGCGGCGGGAGTCGGCCGGCGGAGCGGCGCGGAGACATGGTGCCCGGCCGGCCAGCGAGCGCGCGCGCGGTGCCGGGTGTGGTGGACTGGTGGCCGGTGGGAGGCAAATGGCAATCAGTGCCAACGGAGTGGAGCGCTCGATCGAGGGAACGATAGCTAGTAGATACTACTACGTGGAGCATTCGTGCGGAGGTGTCTGTCCGGTGGTTTGATTTGAAAAGGGAAAAACATCGCGCCGCACGCAGCACAGCACAAAGCAGAGGCCAGCGGGCGCGGTTGACTAGCGACGGTGGGCCGGCGGCCGGAGCAGAGGAGCGTGCGTGACGAGCCCACGTACGGCCGTGGAATTGCGCGATGGGGATCGCTGCCGCTGCGTGCACGGGCCGCCCTAGTGGCGGATTTGTTTTTCATCGAGGGTACCATCAGGCGGCGCTAAAGCTGTGCGGCGGGGCCGGCGAAAGAGACGCCGGCGTAGCTTTTGTTCCACGGGCGCAACGGGCCGCCGCATTCTTTGCTTGGAGGATACCCAAAGATCGCGCTTTTGTAACCGCGGTTCATGATGGTGTTGGCCAGTGCCGACACCGGCGTGTAGAATAGAAGCGTCGGCTTCACCAAAGAATCTCTGATTTGTAGCACGCACGTCTGGGGACACGCGGATCCTGTGCTGCTGATTTGCGTCAAGATTTGGGGAATGATTTATGTTGTTGTGTGTAATGCATACGCTCGTTGTTGTGGAATCGGATGCCTATTCGGTGGGGTCATTTATTTTATTTTTCGGGAAAGAAACTTTTCATTCATCAACAATTGGTGATTACATTGAGGCTGGTTGTAATGGGACTAGTATCATGCATATGATACTAGTGTATGATACCACATCCGTAATGCATAGTATCATATGTTAGTATCATAGGATAGTTCATTTATTGTCATGCAAGACACATAGTAGCACATCATTTAATATGATACGGTATCATGATATGATACTCAACCTTTTTTTTCTTCATTTAATTCCATGCCACCTCATCGAAAGTGTCTAGTTGACATGCATGATACTACCTATGATACTAATATTTCTTTCATGAGTCAGAACCCTCTTGATCTCATTGACCTGGTTCACATACCTCGAATATTCAACATCTTTACATACATAATCCGTTTCCACAACCAAACGGCAAGTTGGACCAATGAAGCGCAAGTTAGAGCCCTTCGTCCATGGTCGTCAGCTCCGCTTCCAAAGGATCGCCACAATTAAAGAGCACCCGCGTCACGACGAAGATGACTGTCGTTCATGATCACGCAGGATCATCCTAACCCCGGCTTTACCATCCTCTTTCAAAAAAGCACCGTCTATATTCTACTTAGCATAATTCACATCAGAGAGGCATGTATTGCGGCGTTGATGTTGTTTCATGTGTGTACTTTGACGTGCTTCCCAAATAATGATTACCTGCTTACCCTTCGTTAAGTCTATTTCGAGATGCTGCTGTATTGCAGGTAGGCAAGTGATATAACTCGAGAGGAAATAACGTGAGGCCTGAATCGGAACCGCGGGTTTATAATGTGTGACCTCGTTTCTTGCATACCAAATCCTCCACTTGTCATCAATGAAGCAAGCTTCTGCACGTCCGATAATATATTTATTTTTTGCAACGGAGGCAAAAACTTTGCCTCATACATTAAATGAGAGAGAACGAAAGTTTATTTGTTACAAAACACCCAAATATATGACATGCGGATCACTCATGCAAAATAAAAGATCCTGGTTTTTATGAACCGGCGATGACCCAAAGGTTGGCCTCGATATGGACAGAGGCGAGCAAGATAGGAGGTGGAGCACTTTTGTGCTTGAAAACCCTCGTGTTTCACTCGTTCCATAAAGTCCATCGAGTCGAACAAGGGCCAAGCAGAAGTGTCGAGCCCGAGCTAGTGGAACTTCTCGATGACCAAAGACCATAGACGGCGAGTGAAGCGACATTTGTAGAAGAGGCGAGCTCCGCATTCTTGGACCCTCTTGCATAGGGGGCAAAGATCACAATTTGGCCACCCACGCTTTGTCAATCTATTCGCTGTCCAAATTCTATCTTGTATAGACAACTAGGAAAATAATTTAACTTTTGGAGGCGCCCCAGCCTTCCAAACCATCTTATCCATGGGAGAAAGGACCATCCCAAGAAATTGAGCCTTATACGCGGAGGCCACCGAGTAGTGTCCACTAGTCGTATGCTTCCATACGATATTGTCCTCGGTGAGCTCGTTAAGATGGACCTCATTTAGTAATATCCACAGGGCGAAGAATTATGATGTGTGCTCGGCGGAGATGTTGATGGGGGGCTGAATTTTTAGAATCCACATGTTAAGCTTGAGGGCCTCCCTCTCCTTCCAATTCTTTCTCATGGACGCTTCATAGATGAGCGGGGAATGTCCTTTGACATCTGCCCCAGGAGCCAAGGGGGGTCCCAAAAAGGAATTCCTTTCGCCGTTAACCACGGTGATGGTGGTGGATGCATAGAAGAAGTTAAGATCGTCCTCATCACACGGTTTTCCCATGCCCACCCACATCTTGGTGGGCTCCTTCCATTCGTACCATGGCCACCGCAAATGGAGAGCTCTTGTAAACTTGTAGGTGTTGAGCACCCCAAGCCCTTCGAACTCAAGAGGCCGACAAACAATCTCCCAATTCACCTTGCATTTTTCTCCCATCATCTTATCCGAACCGGACCATAGGAAGGCTCTCTCGAGCTTGTCGATGTTGAGGAGGATGGTTGGTGGGATGAACAACGGGGTGGCGGGATAGACCACTTGGGAAGTGATCATAGACTAGACAAGAGTCGTTCTCCCGATGGCGGTGATGTTGTGGCCATCATATGCTGATAATTTGCGTGCAACCTTGTCCACGAGAAACTTAAAATCCACCAACTTTGTAAATCCATGACGCACTCCATAATTTTCTTTTCGCCCGACGACACACTTTAAAGTGAATGTGATATCCCAGGGGCATTGCGGCAAAATTTTAGTGGCACAATCTGATTGTTATTGATCTCTCTTTGGAGCAATGCTGACAATCCATCTGTCACAAAAAAGGAACAAAAAGGGCGAAAGGGTGTCTCTGCTACTTTGTAGATATGTTGGTTTTTCTTTACAGAGGAAGAGATTGATGTAGTAGAGTAGCAACGAGTATTTCCCTCAGTGAGAACAAAGATTTATCGAACCAATAGGAGAAGCACGCAATCAACCGTCGATAGTTAGTGCACAAGCTAGAACAAACACTTGCACCCAACGCGTGCAAGAGGGTTATAAATTCCCTTGTACTCGTTAATTGGAAGGATCAAATCTAGTAGTGATAGATAGATAAAATACAAAATAGATAAAAGTTAAATAAATTGCAGAAAGAAAATGGAGTTTAGGTAAATATGTGGAATAGACCCCGGGACCATAGTTTTCAGTAGAGGCATCTCTCTCAAGAAAATAACATGCGGCGGGTAAACAAATTACTGTTAGGCAATTGATAGAAAAATGCATAGTTATGGTGTTATTCATGGCAATGATCATGCATATAGGCATCACGTCTGTGAAAAGTAGACCGAAATGATTCTGCATCTACTACTATTACTCCACTTTGAGAATGCTTTTATTCTTGCCTCTCTAGGTATTAAATTCATAACATAAGGAGTAACATATTAAGTAAGATGACATGACGTAGGCAAAGTATAAAAAGCAATATATTCAGACCCCATCATTTTATCCTTAGTAAAAATAATACAAATACATGCCTGGCTACCCTTTCTGTCACTGGGTGAGGACACCGCAAGATTAAACCTACTACTATGGGTCGCTCCCTCTGAAAATCTAATCATCCAATTAGCCAAAGAAGACTCATAGATCGGAAAGCATACGTAGCTATAAGAGTAAAATACATCAGATATCCTAAAAATATTTCAAATGTGTTAAGTAGGTCCTAAAAGTTTAAAATCGTTCACCCTCGGTCCTATATGTGTATTTTACCTCCGACTTTTAGGAAGTACTCCCTCCGTCCCAAAATAAGTGACTCAAAAGTGACTCAAAGTTGAGTCACTTATTTACTTTGGGTCACTTATTTTTGGACGAAGGGAGTACTTGAGACACTTGGAATACTTTTAGGACCTGCGGTGAACGACTTATACAAATTCAGGACCCACACTGAACGGTTTTAAACTTTTAGGACCTACTTGACACACTTGGAATACTTTTAGGACCTTCAATTTATTTTACTCTAGCTATAATAATCATTCATAATAAAGTTTAGAAAAAAACTCAATTACTTTCAATGAATAATCTGATCATAAACTCACAATTCATCGGATCACGACAAACACAGTGCAAAAGAAGATTGCATCGGATAGATCTCCAAGAAGACCGAGGAGAACATAATATTGAAGATCAACGAGAGAGAGCCATCTAGGTACTAGCTATGGATCCATAGGTCTATGGTGAACTACTCACGCACCATCATGGAGGCACCGAGGTTGATGTATATGGATTCCGTGGTTGATTCCCCCTCCGATAGAGTACCGATGGAGGCCTCCAGATGCTATCACGACGGGACAGAGACCTGTGGCGGTAGAACAAGTGTTTCGGGGCTCCCTCTTGATGTGTTGGGAATATTGAGAATATATAGATATGAAGTTAGGTCAAAACACGTTACGGCAAAGTCACGAGCTCATGGGGCGCACCCTGTGAGCTCGTCGCTGTCTCGTAGGTCTTCTGGTCTCCTCCCGAACATTCTAGGGTCCCTTCTGGTCCAGAAAAAACAATGTAAAGTTTCATTACGTTTGGACTTCGTTTGGTATTAATTTTGTGAAAAATGAAAAAACAAGAAAAAACACGAACTACCACCGGGCATTGGGTTAATAGGTTATTCGTTAAAATGATATAAAATGACCTCTAAAATATATAAGGTAGATATAAAAGTAGCATGAAACAATAACAAATTATAGATACATTGGAGGCGTATCAAGCATCCCGAGCTTAATTCCTGCTCGCGTCGAGTAGGTAAATTGTAAAAACAGAATTTTGATGTTGAATGCTACCCGACATGTTTATCATGTAATATTTTTACGATATAGATGTTGAGAAACAATGACTTAATAGATATCAAAACAATCATAAAGATGAATGCTAGCAAATGAAATTTGCTTTTCAGAATAACAACACTAAAGAATCTTATCCCTTAATTCAGTTAATCATGTAAGCAATGGCATAACTTTGTCTTCTTACCATCAAGTATAAATCATGATCACCTGGTGCCTAACCAAGCATTTATTTCGTGCTTCCTCATGCGCTTCAGCTTTTTCAACTTCACTCAATACATGAGCGTGAGCCATGGACTTTCAGCACTTGGGTGGAATAGAATGATGATAGGGATAAACATGGGAAGACAAAAGTTTGGATAGTCTTACACCAACTAGGCGGATCATTAGGCTATGGAAATGCCTTTCGATCGATATCGGTCCGAGGAGTAGGGATTGACATGCAATTTTTTATGCACTAGAGATGTAAGCATATGAAATATTTCTATTGAAACTAAGTGGTATGTGGATCTAACTCACTTTCTCAAAACCTCGGGCATTTGAGGAAGCCCATCATCAAAATATACAAGAAAAGTTCTACAATATAAAATTCCCACTAGTATATGAAAGTGACAAAACATGGAGATTCTCTATATGAAGAACGTGGTGCTACTTTGAAGCACGAGCGTAATAAAGGATAGTGACATGTACATTTTCTCTTTTCTTTTCTTTTCCTTTTCCCTTTTTTCTCTTCTTTCATTTTCTTTTTTTAGTCTGAAACCTCATACGCGTTCTTTAGAGGAATCATTAGTATTCATCATCCTTTTTTCTCACTAGGGCAATGCTCTAAAACTTATGATCATACATTTTTGTTTACTTTACAACTCGATAAAATTGAATAGACCCTATGATTACGTAAGAATGCCTCTCGCAGTATACTAGGATGTGTAATGATACTAGTGTAACATGTATACAATGATGAACGGTGGTTGTGCCACGCATATAATTTCAGCTATACGACAATGCAAAGCAAAATGACTATGTATGCTCAAGTCACAAAAATGGTCGACGTTGCATGGAAATATATATCAGAATGGCTATGGAAATGCCATGATAGGTAGGTATGATGGCATGTTTTGAGGAGGATATAATAAGTCGTATGTGTGATAGAGTGTATCATATCACGGGGTTTGGGTGCACCGGTGAAGTATGTGTCAACCCTCAAGGTGAGAATGGGCAATGCACGGTACCGAAAACGATAGCAAATTGTTGAAGGATAGAAGTGCTTACGGTCCACAAACTCATATTAAACACAAGGAACTTGGGTACTTATTGTGACCTCTATTAGATCTGTTGAAGCAAAGCACTCATCACATGCTCTTAGGGAGGAGGTTGGGAAGAGTTAACCATCCCACGCGCCCGGCTAGACATCTCATAAAGTTTTACAAGACAGTCCAACCTCCTGGTCATGCCACGACTCACACTTTCATGAATAGTGGACCACAAACCTTAATATCCTTATTCTTACTAATAGATTTCCAGAATCAAGTAAGCCTCCTTACTATAACTCTAATGTTCTTAATCATATGTTTCGCATTTAGTGATCTACATGCAGGTGCTGGGAAACGTTGCATGGGAAATAAAAAAAATTCTACGCGGACGAAGACCTATCATGGTGATGTCCATCTACGAGTGGAGATTAGATCTATGTACCCTTGTAGATCGCATAGCGGGAAGCATTAAGAAACGCGGTTGATGTAGTGGAACGTCTTCACGTCCCTCGAACCGTCCCACGAACCGCCCCGCGATCCGTCCCACGACCCGTTCCGATCTAGCGTCGAACGGACGGCACCTCCGCGTTCAGCACACGTACAGCTCGACGATGATCTCGGCCTTCTTGATCAAGCAAGAAAGACAGAGAAGTAGATGAGTTCTCCGGAAGCATGACGGTGCTCCGGTGGTGGTGATGATCTACTCCTGCATGGCTCTGCCCGAGCTCCCAGAAATCTGATCTAGAGGTAAAACTATGTGGAATAGGCTAGAGTTGCACGTGGCAAAGTTGTGTCTCAAAAAGCCCTAAACCACCACTATATATAGGAGGAAGGGGGAGGGGCTAGCCTTGAGACACAAGGCCTCAAGGTGCGCCGGCCGCCAGGAGGAGGAGGACTCCTCCTCCAATTCGGTTTGGGAAGGAGGAGTCCTCCTCTTCCTTCCCACCTCCCTCTTTCTTTTTTCTTTTTCTTTTCTTTTGGTATTTTCTTTATGTGGCGCTATAGCCCTCTTGGGCTGACTCCACCAGCCCACTAAGGACTTGTGGCGCCACCCTAGGGCCTTGGGATCACTCCCGGGTGGGTGGGCCCCTCCCGGTGAACACCCGGAACCCATTCGTCACTCCCGGTACACTCCCGAAATTGCCCGAAACTTTTCGGTGACCAAATGAAACCATCCTATATATCAATCTTCGTTTCTGGACCATTCCAGAAACCCTCGTGACGTACGTGATCTCATCTGGGGCTCCGAACAACATTCATTAACCACACATATAACTCAACTATACTAAAACATCATCGAACCTTAAGTGTGCACACCCTGCGGGTTCGAGAACTATGTAGACATGACCTGAGACACTCCTCGGTTAATATCCAATAGCGGGACCTGGATGCCCATATTGGATCCTACATATTCTCTGAAAATCTTATCAGTTGAACCTCAGTGCCAAGGATTCATATAATCCCGTATGTCATTCCCTTTGTCCTTCGGTATGTTACTTGCCCGAGATTCGATCGTTGGTATCCGCATACCTATTTTAATCTCGTTACCGGCAAGTCTCTTTACTCGTTCCGTAATACAAGATCCCATGACTTACACTTAGTCACATTGCTTGCAAGGCTTGTGTGTGATATTGTATTACCGAGTGGGCCCCAAGATACCTTTCCATCACACGGAGTGACAAATCCCAGTCTTGATCCATACTAACTCAACTGACACCTTCAGAGATACCTGCAGAGCACTTTTGTAGTCACCCAGTTATGTTGCGACGTTTGATGCACACAAGGTATTCCTCCGGTGCCAGTGAGTTATATGATCTCATGGTCATAGGAATAAATACTTGACACGCAGAAAACAATAGCAATAAAACGAGACGATCAATATGCTACGTTCAAAATTTGGGTCTAGTCCATCACATGATTCTCCTAATGATGTGATCCAGTTATCAAGCGACAACACTTGCACATAGTCACAAAACCTTGACTATCATTGATCAACTGGCTAGCCAACTAGAGGCTTGCTAGGGACATTGTTTTGTCTATGTATCCACACATGTATCTATGTTTTCATTCAATACAATTATAGCATGGATAATAAACGATTATATTTTAACAGGAAATATAATAATAACTATTTATCATTACCTCTAGGGAATATTTCCAACAGTCTCCCACTTGCACTAGAGTCAATAATCTAGTCCTCACATCGCCATGCGATTTACATTGTAATAAATCTAACACCCATACAGTTCTGGTGTTGATCATGTTTTGCCCGTGGAAGAGGTTTAGTCAGCGGGTCTGCTACATTCAGATCCGTGTGCACTTTGCAAATATTCACGTCCTCTCCTTCGATGTAGTCGCGGATGAGGTTGAAGCGTCATTTGATGTGTGTGGTCTTCTTGTGAAACCTTGGTTTCTTTGCTAGAGCAATGGCAGCAGTGTTGTCACACAAGAGAGTTATTGGATTTAGTGCGCTTGGCACAACTCCAAGATCCGTCATGAACTACTTCATCCACACACCGTCCTTTGTTGCCTCCGAGGCAGCCATGTACTCCGCTTCACATGTAGAATCTGCTATGACGCTTTGCTTGGAACCGCACCAGCTTACCGCACCCCCATTAAGAATAAATACGTATCCGGTTTGTGACTTAGAGTCATCCGGATCAGTGTCAAAGCTTGCGTCGACATAACCTTTTATGACGAGCTCTTCGTCACCTCCATAAACGAGAAACATTTACTTAGTCCTGTTCAGGTACCTTAGAATATTCTTGACCGCCGTCCAGTGATCCACTCCTGGATTACTGTGAAACCTGCCCGCCATACTTATGGCCAAGCTGACGGCTGAAGCATAGGGGTAGAACTCATCTGTTCTCTATCTTCCGCAGTTGCTGGGCAGTGAGTCTTACTCAATTTTATACCTTGTAACACTGGCAAGAATCCTTTCTTGGACTGATCCATTTTGAACTTCTTCAAAACTTTATCAAGGTATGTGCTTTGTGAAAGTCCTATGAGGCGTCTCGATCTATCCCTATAGATCTTAATGCCTAGAATGTAAGCAACTTCTCCTAGGTCCTTCATAGAGAAACTTTTATTCAAGTAATCCTTTACGCTCTCAAAAAACTCCACGTTGTTTCCAATCAGCAATATGTCATCCACATATAATATTAGAAACGCCACAGACCTCCCACTCACTTTCTTATAAATACAAGATTCTCTAACCACTTGTATAAACCCAAATGCTTTGATCACCTCATGAAAGCGCTTATTCCAACTCCGAGATGCTTGTACCAGTCCATAAATGGATCGCTGGAGCTTTAACACTGTTAGCATTCTTTCGATCGACAAAGTCTTTGGGTTGCATCATATACAACTCTTCCTTAAGAAAACCGTTAAGGAACGCCGTTTTGACATCCATCTGCCAGATTTCATAATCGAAAAATGCAGCTATTGCTAACATGATTGGGACGGACTTAAGCATCGCTACCGGT
Organism: Hordeum vulgare subsp. vulgare; assembly: GCF_904849725.1. Lineage (NCBI taxonomy): Eukaryota > Viridiplantae > Streptophyta > Magnoliopsida > Poales > Poaceae > Hordeum > Hordeum vulgare. The sequence goes on from NC_058523.1 coordinate 526,411,176, forward strand.
GAGAACGTATCATTGTAGTCAACCCCTTGAACTTGTGAAAAACCCTTTGCCACAAGTCGAGCTTTATAAACGGTCACATTACCGTATGCGCGTGTCTTCTTCTTAAAGATCCATTTGTTCTGAATAGCCTTACGGCCTTCAAGTAGTACTTCCAAAGTCCACACTTTGTTTTCGTATATAGATCCTATCTCGAACTTCATGGCCTCCAGCCATTTGTTGGAATCCGGGCCCACCGTTTCTTCTTCATAATTCGCAGGTTCATTGTTGTCTAACAACATGATTGATAAGACAGGATTACCGTTCCACTCAAGAGTAGTACGTGATCTTGTCGACCTGCGAGGTCTGATAGGAACTTGATCCAAAGTTTCATGATCATCATCATCAACTTCCTCCTCAACCGGCGTCGTAACGACAGGGGTTTCCCCTTGCCCCGCGCCACCATCTAGAGGGACTATAGGTTCGACAACCTTATCAAGTTCTATCTTCCTCCCACTCAATTCTTTCGAGAGAAACTCCTTCTCAAGAAAAGCTCCGTTTTTAGCAACAAACCCTTTGCCCTCGGATTTGAGATAGAAGGTGTACCCAACTGTCTCCTTTGGGTAACCTATGAAGATGCACTTTTCCGCTTTGGGTTCCAGCTTTTCAGGCTGAAGCTTTTTGACATAAGCATCACATCCCCAAACTTTAAGAAACGACAACTTTGGTCTTTTGCCATACCACAGTTCGTATGGTGTCGTCTCAACGGATTTTGATGGTGCCCTATTTGAAGTGAATGCAGCTGTCTCTAATGCATAACCCCAAAACGATAACGGCAAATCGGTAAGAGATATCATAGATCGCACCATTTCTAACAAAGTACGATTAGGACGTTCGGACTCACCATTATGCTGTGGTGTTCCAGGCGGTGTCAACTGTGAAACAATTCCACATTGTCTTAAGTGAGCACCAAACTCGAAACTCAGATATTCACCCCCACGATCAGACCGTAGGAACTTCATCTTCTTGTTACGATGATTTTCAACTTCACTCTGAAATTGCTTGAACATCTCAAACGTTTCAGACTTGTGCTTCATCAAGTAGATATATCCATACCTACTCAAATCGTTAGTGAAGGTGAGAAAATAAGGATATCCGCCGCACGCCTCCACACTCATCGAACCGCACACATCGGTATGTACGATTTCCAACAAGTCACTTGCACGCTCCATTGTTCCGGAGAACGGAGTCTTAATCATCTTGCCCATGAGGCATGGTCCGCACGTGTCAAGTGATTCAAAGTCAAGTGACTCCAAAAGTCCATCGGAATGGAGTTTCTTCATGCGCTTTACACCAATATGACCTAAGCGGCAGTGCCACAAAAATATGGTGCTATCATTGTTAACTCTAATTCTTTTGGTCTCAATGTTATGTATATGTGTATCATCGCTATCAAGATTCAATATGAACAATCCTACACATTGGGTGCATGACCATAAAAGATATTACTCATAGAAATAGAACAACCATTATTCTCTAATTTAAACGAGTAATCGTCTCGCAATAAACAAGATCCAGATATAATGTTCATGCTTAACATAGGCACTAAATAACAATTACTTAAGTTCATAACTAATCCTGATTGTAAGTGAAGTGAAACTGTGCCGACGGCGATTGCATCAACCTTGGAATCATTTCCCACGCGCATCGTCACTTCATCCTTCGCGAGCCTTCGTTTATTCCGCATTTCCTGTTTCGAGTTGCAAATATGAGCAACAGGACCGGTATCAAATACCCACGCACTACTACGAGAGTTTCTTAAGTACACATCAATAACATGTATATCGAATATACTTGATTTTTCCTTGGCCGCCTTCTTATCAGCCAAATACTTGGGGCAGTTGCGCTTCCAGTGACCCAGTCCCTTGCAATAATAACACTCTGTTTCAGGCTTAGGCCCAGCCTTGGGTTTCTTTGTCGGAATGGCAACAGGCTTGCCGCTCTTATTGGAGTTACCCTTCTTGCCTTTGCCGTTTCTCTTGGAACTAGTGGTATTATTGACCATCAACACTTGATGCTCTTTCCGGGGTTCTGACTCTGCGACTTTCAGCATCGCGAATAACTCGCCGGCTGAATTGTTCATCCCTTCCATGTTATAGTTCAACACAAAGCTCTTGTAGCTTGGTGGCAGTGATTGAATAATTATGTCAGTGATAGCCTCTTGCGGGAGTTCAATCCCCATCTCAGCTAGACGGTTTGAGTACCCAGACATTTTGAGCACATGTTCACTGACAGACGAATTCTCCTCCATCTTGCAAGCATATAATTTATCGGAGGTCTCATACCTCTCGATCCGGGCGTTCTTCTGAAAGATAAACTTCAACTCCTGGAACATCTCATATGCTCCATGATGCTCAAAGCAACGTTGAAGACCCGGCTCTAAGCCATACAAGACTGCACATTGAACTACTGAGTAGTCATCCTTACGTGTTAACCAAGCGTTCTTAACATCTTGGTCAGCCGTAGCGGGTGGTTCATCTCCTAGCGCAGCATTAAGGATATAATCCTTCTTCCCAGCTTGTAGGAGCAACTTAAGATTATGATCCCAGTCTACAAAGTTGCTTCCATCATCTTTCAACTTAGCTTTCTCTAGGAACGTATTAAAATTCAGGGTGACAGCTGCGTGAGCCATTGATCTACAACACAAATATTGCAAAGTGAACTTAGACTATGTTTAAGATAATTAAAGTTTAATTAATCAAATTACTAATAAACTCCCTCTCAAAAAGGTACATCTCTCTAGTAATTTGAGTGGTACATGATCTAAATTCACTAACTCAAGTCCGATCATCACGTGAGTTGAGAATAGTTTCAGTGGTAAGCATATCTATGCTAATCATATCAACTATACGATTCATGCTCGACCTTTCGGTCCCATGTGTTACGAGGCCATGTATGCACATGCTAGGCTCGTCAAGTTTAGCCTGAGTGTTCCGCGTGTGCAACTGTTTTGCACCCGTTGTATGTGAACGTTGAGTCAATCACACCCGATCATCACGTGGTGTCTCGAAACAACGAACCGTCGAAACGGTGCACAATCGGGGAGAACACAATTTCGTCTTGAAATTTTAGTGAGAGATCATCTTATAATGCTACCGTCGTTGTAAGCAAAATAAGGTGCATAAAAGGATTAACATCACATGCAATTCATAAGTGACATGATATGGGCATCATCTTGTGCTTCTTGATCTCCATCATCAAAGCACCGACATGATCTTCTTGTCACCGGCGCCACAGCATGATCTCCATCAACGTGTCACCATCGAGGTTGTCGTGCTATCTATGCTATTACTACTAAAGCTATGACCAAGCAATATAGTAAACGCATCTGTAAACACAAACATTAGTTTAAAGACAACCCTATGGCTCCTGCCGGTTGCCGTACCATCGACGTGCAAGTCGATATTAACTATTGCAACATGATCATCTCATACATCCAATATATCACATCCCGTCATTGGCCATATCATATCACAAACATACCCTACAAAAACAGGTTAGATGTCCTTGATACGTCTCCAGCGTATCTATAATTTTTGATGGTTCCATGCTATTATCTTGTCAAACTTTGGATGTTTTGTATTCCTTTTATATCTTTTTTGGGACTAACTTATTAACTCAGTGCCAAGTGCCAGTTCCTGTTTTTTCCGTGTTTTTGACCCTTTTCAGAGGAGAATATTAAACTGAGTCCAAACGGAATAAAAACTCTGAAAAGATTTTCTCCGGAACAGAAGATACACAAGGAGCGTGAGAACCAAGGCACAGGCCACCACGGGAGGCCACAAGCCCCCTAGGCGTGGCCAGGGGCCCGCGCCTAGCAGGCTTGTGGCACCCGTGTGGCTCGTCTGCCCTACCTCTTCCGCCTATAAATCCCCGAAAAATCCAAAACCACGGGAGAGATCCACGAAAATACTTTTCCGCTGCCGCAAGCTTCTATCTCCGCAATATCCCATCTGGGCACGTTTTGGTGCCCTGCCGGAGGGGGGATTCGGATACGGAGGGCTTCTTCATCAACACCATTGCCTCTCCGATGATGCGTGAGTAGTTCGCCATAGACCTTCGGGTCCATAGCTAGTAGCTAGATGGCTTCTTCTCTCTCTTGGATCTTCAATACAAAGTTCTCCATGATCTTCATGGAGATCTATCCGATGTAATCTTCTTTTGCGGTGTGTTTGTCGAGATTCGATGAATTATGGATTTATGATCAGATTATCTATGAATCTTATTTGAGTTTCTTCTGATCTCTTATATGCATGATTTCATATCCTTGTAATTCTCTTCGAGTTGTGGGTTTTGTTTGGCCAACTTGATCTATGATTCTTGCAATGGGAGAAGTGCTTGGTTTTGGGTTCATACTGTGCAGTGACCTCACCCAGTAACAGAAGGGGTAGCAAGGCACGCATCGTGTTGTTGCCATCAAGGGTAAAAAGATGGGGTTTATATCTATTGCATGGATTTATCCCTCTACATCATGTCATCTTGCTTAAGGCGTTACTCTATTCGTCATGAATTCAATACACTAGATGCATACTGGATAGCCGTCGATGTGTGGAGTAATGGTAGTAGATGCAGAAAGTATCGGTCTACTTGTCTCATTCGTGATGCCTATATGTATGATCATTGCCTTAGATATCGTCATGACTTTGCGCGGTTCTATCAATTGCTCGACAGTAATTCGTTCACCCACCGTAATATTTGCTATTTTGGGAGAAGCCTCTAGTGAACACTATGCCCCCCCCCCCGGGTCTACTTCACATCATATTTTCAGCCCTACACTTTTACTTTGTTGCACTTTCCGCCTTCAGATCTCACCTTGCAATCAATCATGAAGCGATTGACAACCCCTTTGTAGCGTTGGGTGCAAGTTTGCTGTTTTTGCGCAGGTACATTGGTGCTTCATCTTGATACTCCTACTGGATTGATACCTTGGTTCTCAAACTGAGGGAAATACTTAGTGCTACTGTGCTGCATCACCCTTTCCTCTTCAAGGGAAAAATCCAACGCAAGCTAAAGAGGTAGCAAGAAGAATTTCTGGCGCCGTTGCCGGGGAGCATCAAGTGAAGCTTATCCAAGTAAGTGTCGCAAACTCATCTCTTGAATTTACTTTTTTCCTCTCGTTTTCCTCTCCCCCACTTCTGAAAAACAAAAATTTACAAAAATATTTTCCTTTTTCGTTCGCCCTTTTCTTTCGCTTGCTTTCTGTTCGCTTGTGTGATTGTGTGCTTGCTGAAGTCACCATGACTGAAAACACCAAACTTTGTGACTTCTCGGATACTAATAATGATTTTACTAGTACTCCGATTGCTCCCGCCACTAGTGCGGAATCATATGAAATCAATGCTGCTTTGTTGAATCTTGTTATGAAAGAGCAATTCTCCGGCCTTCCTAGTGAAGATGCCGCATCCTGATGACCCACAAGTATAGGGGATCAATCGTAGTCCTTTAGATAAGAGTGTCGAACCCAACGAGGAGCAGAAGGATCTGACAAGTGGTTTTCAGCAAGGTAATATCTGCAAGCACTGAAATTATCGGTAACAAGTGATTGTGTGGTGTGATGATTCGTAGCACGCAACAAGTATCAAAAGTAGAAACGGTGCAGCAAAGTGGCCCAATCCCTTTTGTAGCAAGGGACAAGCCTGGACAAAGTCTTATAGGAGGAAAAATGCTCCCGAGGACACACGGGAATTTCTGTCATGCTAGTTTTAATCATGTTCATATGATTCACGTTCGTTACTTTGATAGTTTGATATGTGGGTGGACCGGCGCTTGGGTACTGCCCTTACTTGGACAAGCATCCCACTTATGATTAACCCCTCTCGCAAGCATCCGCAACTACGAAAGAAGAATTAAGACAAAGTCTAACCATAGCATTAAACTAGTGGATCCAAATCAGCCCCTTACGAAGCAACCCAGAAACTAGGGTTTAAGCTTCTGTCACTCTAGCAACCCATCATCTACTTACTACTTACCAATGCCTTCCTCTAGGCCCAAATAATGGTGATGTGTTATGTAGTCGACGTTCACATAACACCACTAGAGGAAAAACAACATACAACACATCAAAATATCGAACGAATACCAAATTCACATGACTACTATTAGCATGACTTATCCCATGTCCTCAGGAACAAAAGTAACTACTCACAAAGCATAATCATATTCATGACCAGAGAGGTAATGAGTAGAATCAAGGATCTGAACATAAACTCTTCCATCAAGTAATCCAACTAGCATCAACTACAGAGAGTAATTAACACTACTAGCAACCTTACAAGTACCAATCGGAGTCGCAAGACGAAGATTAGTTACAACTGATGAACTAGGGTTTGGAGATGAGATGGTGCTGATGAAGATGTTGATGGTGATGAGTCCCCTCCTATGAGAGGAGTGTTGGTGATGACGATGGCGACGATTTCCCCCTTCGGGAGGGAAGTTTCCCCGGCAGGATCATCCTGCCGGAGCTCTAGATTGGTTCTGCTCAAGTTCTGCCTCGTGGCGGCGGCGAATCCTCCGAAAAGCCTCCTCCTGTTTTTTTTCCGGACGAAACCCTTCTTGTAGCCAAAGGGGGGAGCCAGAGGGCCAGCCGGGTGCCCACAAGCCCCCTAGGCGCGGCCAGGGGGTGGCCGCGCCTAGCAGGCTTGTGGCCACCTGCTGGCGCCCCTCTAGCGCTTCTTCGGCCCAGTATTTTTTATAAATCCCGAAAAAAATCCTCGTTGATTTTCACGGCGTTTGGAGTTGCGCAGAATAGGTATCTCAAACTTGCTCCACTTTTAGGCCAGAATTCCAGTTGCCGACATTCTCCCTCTTCATGTAAACCTTACAAAATAAGAGAGAAAAGGCATAAGTATTGTACCGTGAAGTGAAATAACAGCCCAAAAAGCGATAAATATCAACATGAAAACATGATGCAAAATGGACGTATCACATCCCATCTTAATACCTTCATTGAGCTTTGCGATATGCAAAAGAAGAAAGACGTGGATAATTATGTGATTAAATTGAAGCTATTTCCGTTCTCATTGCGAGATCGAGCAAAAACTTGGTTTTCATCTTTGCCCAAAAATAGTATTGATATTTGGAACAAGTGCAAAGATGCTTATATATCCAAGTATTTTCCGCCGGCTAAGATTATCTCTCTCTGTAATGATATCATGAATTTTAAGCAACTTGATCATGAACATGTTGCACAATCTTGGGAGAGAATGAAATTGATGATTAGAAATTGTCCCGCTCATGGCTTGAGTCTTTGGATGATTATACAAATCTTCTACGCTGGTTTGAATTTTGCTTCTAGAAATATCTTAGACTCCGCCTCCGGTGGAACCTTCATGGAAATCACATTAGGAGAAGCTATTCTCCGTGGCACACTGAAAGGTCACCTACTAGTAAAAAGGTACACGCTATAGAAGAAATTAACTCGTTGAGTGCTAAGATGGATGAGTTAATGAAATTGTTTTCTAGTAAAGGTGCTCCTTTAGATCCAAATGATATGCCCTTGTCTTCCTTGCTTGAGAGTAGCAATGAGAGCTTGGACGTTAATTTTGTTGGTAGGAATAATTTTGGCAACAATAATACTTTTAGAGGAAACTATATTCCTAGGCCTTTTCCTAGTAATCCCTCTAATAACTTTGGCAACTCCTACAACAATACTCATGGAAATTACAATAAATTACCCTCTGATCTAGAGAGTAATATCAAAGAGTTTATCAACTCGCAAAAGATTTTCAATGCATCCATAGAAGAAAAACTACTCAAAATTGATGATTTGGCTAGGAGTGTTGATAGAATGTCTATTGATATTGATGCTTTGAAAGTTAGATGTGCTCCTCCCAAGATCAATATGGATGAAACTTTGAAAGCTATGTGCATTTCCATGAATGAGAGTAAAGAAAGAACCGCCCAAATTCGTGCTAGACATGAATGGCTTAAAAAGGCGTGTTCTCGTGATGAGAATCACGAAGATCTTAATGTGCTTGGTGTGACTCCCATTGAATCCTTGTTTTCTAGTGTAAAATCTAATGATGATGGGGCTGGATATAAATCCACCTTGCTTGAAAAACACCCCAATGATTCGGAGTCTATCTATCTTGATGCTAAAAGCATTGAAAGTGGAGTAGAGGATATCAAAACTTTGAGTAGTAATGAAACTACTACTTTGGATTTCAAGGAATTCAATTATGATAGTTACTCTTTGATTGAATGTATTTCCTTGATGCAATCCATGCTAAACTCTCCACACGCTTATAGCCAAAACAAGGCCTTTACCGATCATATCGTTGATGCTATGATAAAATCTCTTGGAGAGAAACTTAAATTGGAAGTTTCTATTCCTAGAAAACTTCATCATGAGTGGGAACCTACTATCAAATTCAAGATCAAAAACTATGAGTGCAATGCTTTGTGTGATTTGGGTGCTAGTGTTTCCGCGATTACAAAGTCTTTATGTGATGTTCTAGGCTTTAATGAGATTGATGAGTGCTCTCTTAATTTTCATATTGCGGATTCTACTGTTAAGAAACCCATGGGAAGGATGAATGATGTTCTTATTGTTGCAAATAGGAACTATGTACCCGTGGATTTCATTGTGCTTGACATTGATTGTAATCCTACATGTCCTATCATTCTTGGTAGACCTTTCCTAAGGACTATCGGTGCTGTCATCGATATGAAGGAAGGGAATATTAGATTTCAATTTCCTTTAAAGAAGGGCATGGAACATTTTCCTAGAAAGAAAATAAGATTACCTTATGAATCCATGATGAGGGCTACTTATGGTTTGAGCACCAAAGACGACGGTACGTGATTTTATCACCTTATGCCTAGCTAAGGGCGTTAAACAATAGCGCTTGTTGGGAGGCAACCCAATGAATTTATCTTTGCTTTTTGCTTTCTGTTTTGTTGTGTCCACACCATTTTAATTCTGTTATGATTGTGTCTTTTGTGTTTCATTTTGTGTTTGAGCCAAGTAAAACCTTTATGACTAGTTTGGTGATGGTTGTTTGTTCCTGCTGGAAAAAGACAGAAACTTTTCGCTCACGAAATTATTTTTCATTTTTATCCAGAAAGAGATTTAGAGTTGATTCGTTTTTTTGCTGGTTGATATGCCAATTTCCCAAACTATCGTAATTGTTCAGAATTTTTGAGATACCAGAAGAATACAAAGTATACAGATTGCTACAGACTGGTCTGTTTTTGTTGTGTTGATTGCTTATTTTGATGAAACTATGGATACTATCGGGGGGTATTAGCCATGGAAAAGTGAGAATACAGTAATCTAACACCAATATAAATATAAATCAAGTTTGCTACAGTACCTCGGGAGGTGGTAGTATGTTTTCTTGTGCTAATGATATCACGAGTTTCTGTTTAAGTTTTGTGTTGTGAAGTTTTCAAGTTTTGGGTGATGTTCTCATAGACAAAGGGATAAAGAGTGGAAAGAGCTCAAGCTTGGGTATGCCCAAGGCAGCCCAAGCCAAATTCAGGGACACCAAAAAGCCAAAGCTTGGGGATGCCCCGGGAAGGCATCCCCTCTTTCGTCTTTAATCCATCGGTAACATTACTTGGAGCTATATTTTTATTCACCACATGATATGTATTTTTCTTGGAGCGTCTTGTATCGTAGGAGTCTTTTCTTTTTGTTGTGTCACAATCATCCTTGCTGCACACCTTTTGAGAGAGACATGCACTCATCGTGAATTTGCTAGAATACTCTTTGAGCTTCGCTTATATCTTTTGAGTTAGGCAATTTAGCTCACATGTGCTTCACTTATATCTTTTGAGCTAGATAACTTTGCTCTAGGTGCTACACTTAGATCTTTTAGAGCACGGCGGTGTCATATTTTGGAGAAATAAGAACTCTCGGTCTTCACTTATATCTTTTTGAGAGTGATCTCTTTGAGTAACTTGGTAGTTGGCTTGTGCTATGAAAGTAGTCCCAAAGGTGATAGGCACCCAAAGAGGATACAATAAAACTTCCATCTTTATGTGCATTGTTTAGAAACAGAAGTTTGATTCCTCTCAAATAGTTTTGAGAAAGGGATTTAGTAATATTAAGAGTTATGTTAGTAGGGTGTTGTGAATCTAGAAATACTTGTGTTGAAGTTAGTGATTCCCGTAACATGCACGTATGGTGAACCGCTATGTTAGGAAGTCGGAGCCTAATTGATTTATTGATTGTCATCCTTTGTGTTGCGGTCGGGATCGCGCGATGGTTAACACCTACCAACCCTTCCCCTAGGAGTATGCATTTAGCACTTTGTTTTGATTACTAATAAAAACTTCCGCAATAAGTATGTGAGTTCTTCATGACTAATGTGAGTCCATGGTATAGATGCACTTTCACCTTTCACCATTGCTAGCCTATCTAGTGCCGCGCAACTTTCGCCGGTGCACAAACCCACCATATGCCTTCCTGAAAACAGCAACCATACCTACCTACTATGGCATTTTCGTAGCCATTCTGAGATATATTGCCATGCAACTCCCACCGTTCCGTCTCATGACATGTGCCGTCACTTTCATATTGCCATTGCATGATCGTAAGATAGCTAGTGAGATGTTTCAATGTCATACGCCAAGCTAGATCGTTGCACATCCCGGTACTCTGCCGGAGGCATTTCCTATAAGACTCATCATTGCTCTAAGTATTGAGTTGTGAGTAAATAAAAGTGTGATGATCATCATTATTAGAGCATTGTCCCATGTGAGGAAATAAAAAAAGACGCCAAAGTTGCCCACAAAAAAAATAGAGATATGGAAAGAGGCCAAAGAGCCCAAACAAAAAGAGAGAGAAAAAGAGAGAAGGGACAATGCTACTATATTTTCCACACTTGTGCTTCATAATAGCGCCATGTTCTTCATGATTGAGAGTCTCTTGTTTTGTCACCACCATATGCTAGTGGGAATCTTCATTATATAACTTGGCTTGTATATTCCAATGATGGGCTTCCTCAAAATTGCCGTAGGTCTTCGTGAGCAAGCAAGTTGGATGCACACCCACTAGTTCTCCTTTTGATCTTTCACATACTTATAGCTCTAAGTGCATCCATTGCATGGTAATCCCTACTCTTCCACATTGATATCTATTAATGAGCATCTCCATGTCCCTTTGATACGCCGAGTCGATGTGACCATCTCCTCCTTTTTGTCTCACAACCTCCACCACACTCTATTCCACCTATAGTGCTATACCCATGGCTCACGCTCATGTATTGCGTGAGAGTTGAAAAAGGTTTGAGAAAGTAAGAGTGCGAAAACAATTACTTGGCCAATACCGGGGTTGTGCATGATTTAAATTAGTTGTGTGGGGATGATGGAGCATAGCCAGACTATATGATTTTGTAGGGATAATTTTCTTTGGCCTTGTTGTTTCGAAAGTTCATGATTACCTTGCTAGTTTGCTTGAAGTATTATTGTTTTCATGTCAATAGCAAACTATTGTTTTGAATCTTACGGATCTCACATTCATGTCACATGAAAGAAGTTACAAAGGACAAATATGCTAGGTAGCATTCCACATCAAAAATTCAGTCTTTATCACTTCCCTACTCGAGGACGAGCAGGAGTTAAGCTTGGGGATGCTTGATACGTCTCCAATGTATCTATAATTTTTTATGGTTCCATGCTATTATGTTGTCAAACTTTGGATGTTTTGTATGCCTTTTATATCTTTTTTGGGACTAACTTATTAACTCAGTGCCAAGTGCCAGTTCCTGTTTTTCCGTGTTTTTGACCCTTTTCAGGGGAGAATATTAAATGGAGTCCAAACGGAATAAAACCTCCGAAAATATTTTTTTCCGGAAGAGAAGATACGCAGGGAGCGTGAGAACCAAGGCAGAGGCCACCAGGGGAGGCCACAAGCCCCCTAGGCACGGCAAGGGGGGCCGCGCCTAGCAGGCTTGTGGGCCCCCTGTGGCTCGTGTGCCCTACTTCTTCCGCCTATAAATCCCCGAAAAATCCAAAACCACGGGAGAGACACACGAAAATACTTTTCCGATGCCGCAAGCTTCTGTCTCCACAAGATCCCATCTCGGGCACGTTCTCGTGCCCTGCCGGAGGGGGGATTCGGATACGGAGGGCTTCTTCATCAACACCATTGCCTCTCCGATGATGCGTGAATAGTTAACCATAGACCTTAGGGTCCATAGTTAGTAGCTAGATGGCTTCTTCTCTCTCTTGATCTTCAATACAAAGTTCTCCATCATCTTCATGGAGATCTATCCGATGTAATCTTCTTTTGCGGTGTGTTTGTCGAGATCCGATGAATTGTGGATTTATGATCAGATTATCTATGAATCTTATTTGAGTTTCTGCTGATCTCTTATATGCATGATTTCATATCCTTGTAATAATTATCTTCGAGTTGTGGCTTTTTTTAGCCAACTTGATCTATGATTCTTGCAATGGGAGAAGTGCTTGGTTTTGGGTTCATATCGTGCGGTGACCTCACCCAGTGCCACAAGGGGTAGCGAGGCACGCATCATGTTGTTGCCATCAAGGGTAAAAAGATGGGGTTTATGTCTATTGAATGAATGTATCCCTCTACATCATGTCATCTTGCTTAAGGCGTTACTCTGTTCGTCATGAACTCAATACACTAGATGCATGCTGGATAGCAGTCGATGTGTGGAGTAATAGTAGTAGATGTAGAAAGTATCGGTCTACTTGTCTCGGATGTGATGCCTATATGTATGATCATTGCCTTAGATATCGTCATGACTTTGCGCGGTTCTATTAATTTCTCGACAGTAATTCGTTCACCCACCGTAATATTTGCTATTTTGAGAGAAGCCTCTAGTGAACACTATGGCCCCCGGGTCTACTTCACATCATATTTTCAGCCCTACACTTTTACTTTGTTGCACTTTCCGCTTTCAGATCTCACCTTGCAATCAATCGGGAAGGGATTGACAACCCCTTTGTAGCGTTGGGTGCAAGTTTGTTGTTTTTGCGCAGGTACATCGGTGCTTCATCTTGATACTCCTACTGGATTGACACCTTGGTTCTCAAACTGAGGGAAATACTTACTGCTACTGTGTTGCATCACCATTTCCTCTTCAAGGGAAAAATCCAACGCAAGCTTAAGAGGTAGCAAGAAGAATTTCTGGCACCGTTGCCGGGGAGCATCAAGTGAAGCTTATCCAAGTAAGTGTCGCAAACTCATCCCTTGCATTTACTTTTTTGCCTCTCGTTTCCTCTCCCCCACTTTTCAAAAACAAAAATTTACAAAAATATTTGCCTTTTTCGTTCGCCCTTTTCTTTCGCTTGCTTTCTGTTCGCTTGTGTGCTTGTGTGCTTGCTGAAGTCACCATGACTGAAAACACCAAACATTGTGACTTCTCGAATACTAATAATAATGATTTTATTAGTACTCCGATTGCTCCCGCCACTTGTGCGGAGTTATATGAAATCAATGCTGCTTTGCTGAATCTTGTTATAAAAGAGCAATTCTCCGGCCTTCCGGTGACCAAATGAAACCATCCTATATATATATCAATCTTCGTTTCCGGACCATTTCGGAAACCCTCGTGACTTCTGCTACTACAACAAAAGACCTTCCAACGGTGCGAGAAACACGTGCTGACGGGAGAGTGTTCTTGTCTTGATTCTCCTCAGCAACAGCACCAGGAATCCTTCTGCTACGGCTACGCCTTTAGGGACTTCCTAGGAAAATATGCAAAGGATTTCCCCGTGGCCTTGGAGCCTTGCGTTGGTGTTCCCTCAAAGCGGAAAGGGTGATGTAGCGCAACAGTGGTAAGTATTTCCCTCAGTTTTGAGAACCAAGGTATCGATCCAGTGAATGAGTATCACAAGTGCCTGCACAAACACAAAGAACCTGCTCCCAACGCTATGAAGGGGTCGTCAATCCCTTATAGATCGTTCGCAAAGTGAGAACTGAAAGCAACAAAGTAACAAAGCAAAGTAAAAGCGGAGGTGTAAACGATAGATGTGAATAGACCCGGGGGCCGTAGTGTTTACTAGTGGCTTCTCTCATGAAAGCAAGTAGACGGTGGGTGAACAAATTACTGTAGGCTCCCCTAATGTTTTGCTATATTTTAGGGAATATATAGGCCAAAGATCTAGGTTAGGGGGGCGCCAGGGAGGCCACAAGCCTGCCCACCGCCGCCTCCCCTGGTGGCGGAGTGGGGGCTTGTGGGCTCCCTGTAGCCCTCCTGGCTTGGCCCACAGGCCCCCTGATCTTCTTCCGTTTGGGAAAAAATCATTTCGGGGATTTTATTCTGTTTGGACTCCGTTCCAAAATCAGATCTGAAAAGAGCCAAAACACAGAAAAAACAGGAACTGGCACTTGGCACTGAATCAATAAGTTAGTCCCAAAAAAGATATAAAAGGTACATAAAACATCCAAAGATGACAAGATAACAGCATGAAACCATCAAAAATTATAGATATGTTTGAGACGTATCAAGCATCCCCAAGCTTAACTCCTGCTCGTCCTCGAGTAGGGAAGTGATAAAGAATGAATTTTTGATGCTTTCATGCTACCTAGCATAGATGTCCTTTGTAACTCCTCTTATGTGACGTGAATGTTCAGATCCATTAGATTCAAAACAATAGTTTGCTATTGACGTGGAAACAATAATAATTCAAGCTAGTAATCATGAACTTTTAAAATAACAAGGCCAAAAGAAAGTAATCCGTACAAAAGCATATAGTCTGGCTATGCTCTATCATCATTGCACAACAAATTTAAATCATGCACAACCTCGGTATTGGCCAAGTAATTGTTTCACACCTTTACTTTCTCAAACCTTTTCAATTCTCACGCAATACATGAGCATGAGCCATGGTTATAGCACTATAAAGTGGTGTGGAGTGTGGTGGAGGCTGCAAGACAAAAAAGGAGAAGATAGTCACATTAACTAGGCATATCAATGAGCTGTGGAGATGCTCATCAATAGATATCAATGTGAATGAGTAGGGATTGCCATACAAATGATGCACTAGAGCTAAGAGTATGTGAAAGGTCTTAAAGAAAACTAGTGGGTGTGCATCCAACTTGCTTGCTCACGAAGACCTAAGGCAATTTTGAGGAAGCCTATCATTGGAATATACAAGCCAAGTTATATAATGAAAATTTCCCACTAGCTATATGGTGGTGACAAAACGAGAAACTCTCAATCATGAAGATCATGGTGCTTAATATGCACAAGTGTGGAAAAAGTGGTAACATTGTCCCTTCTCTCCTTTTCTCTCATTTTTTTTATTTTTTTGGTGGGCTCTTTGGCCTCTTTTTTTTGGTGGGATTCTTTGGCCTCTTTTATTTCCTCACATGGGACAATGCTCCATTAATGATGATCATCACACTTTCAACTCAAAACTTAGAGCAACTATGACTCTGTATGGAATGCCTTCGGTAGTGTACCGTGGCAATGATCTAGCATGGCATAGACATTAATGGAAACATCATGCTAGCTATCTTACGATCATGCAATGGCAATGTAGATGTGGTGGGACATGTCATGGTGGTAGTTGCATGGCAATATATCTCGGAATGACTTTGAAAAAGCCATAGTAGGTAGGTATGGTGGCTGTTTTGAGGGAGGCTAATGGTGGGTTTTGTGCACCGGCGAAAGTTGCACGGCACTAAGAAGATAGTGATGGTGGAAGGTGAAAGTGCATCTAAACCATGGACTCAACATTAGTCATGAAGAACTCATATACTTGTTGCAAAAGTTTTATTAGTAATCGAAACAAAGCATTCAACGCATACTCCTAGGGGAAGGGTTGGTAGGTATAAACCATCGCGCGATCCCGACCGCCACGCAAAGGATGACAATCAATAGACTAATCATGCTCAGATGTCATCACATAGCGGTTCACCATACGTGCATGCTACGGGAATCACTAACTTCAACACGAGTATTTCTAAATCCACAACACCTTACTAGCATGACTTCAATATTACCATAACCACAACTCAAAACTAATTGAGATGAATCAAACTTCTCTAACTATTCAATGCACATGAAGGTGGAAGTTTTTGTATCCATTTGGATAACTACTCCTTTTGAGACTACTTTCAAAGCATACATCAACTACCAAGCCACGCACCACTGTGCTCTAAAAGATATAAGTGAAGCACATAGAGCAAAAGTATCTAGCTCAAAAGATATAAGTGAAGCACATGTGAGCTAAATTGTCTACCAAAAGATATAAGTTAAGCTCGACAAAATCACGGTGAGTGCATGTCTCTCTATCTAGGTGTGCAGCAAGGATTATTGTGACACAACAAAAATAAAAGAGTCCTACGATACAAGGCGCTCGAAGCAAAAACACATAACATGTGGTGAATTAAAATATAGCCCCAAGTAACGTTACCGATGGATTGAAGACGAGAGAGGGGGTCCCTTCCCGGGGCATCCCCAAGCTTAGGCTTTTACGGCATCCTTGAATCTCTTGGGGTGCCTTGGGCATCCCCAATATTGAGCTCTTTCCACTCTTTATCTCTTTGTCCATAAGAACTTCACCCAAAACTTGAAAACTTCACAACACGAAACTTAAACAGAAACGCGTGATAACATTAGTATGAGAAAGCAAACCACCACTTCCTTAGGTACTGTAGCAAACTTAAATTATACTTGTGCTGATGTTGTGTTACTGTATTTTCAATCTTCCATGGCTAATTCCCCCCGATACTATCCATAGTTTCATCAAAATAAGCAACCAACACAACAAAAACAGAATCTGTTAACAGCAGACCAGTCTATAGCAATCTGTATATTTCGTATACTTCTGGTACTTCAGAAATTCTGAACAATTACGAAAGTCTGAAGAATTTGCGTAGCAATCAGCAGCAAAAAGAATCAACTCAAAAGCTCTCACAGACAAAAAATGAAAATTCTTTTCGTGAGCAGAAAGTTTCTGTCTTTTCCAGCATGACCAAACGATCATCCCCAAGACTAATCATAACGGTTTTGCTTGGCACAAACGCAAAAAGAAACACAAAAACACAATCATAACATAATTATGAAAGTGTGGAAAACACAAAACAGAAAAAAGGATAGATTCGTTGGGTTGCCTCTCAACAAGCGCTATTGTTTAACGCCCTTAGCTAGGCATTGATACTTCAATGATGCTCACACAAAGACAAGAATTGAAGCACAACGAGAGCATCATAAAGCACGTGAAAATCACATCTAAGTCTAACATGCTTCCTATGCATAGGCATTTTATAGGAGAATAAATTGGCAAGACAACCAATAGTTACCAAATGCAAGGAAGAAGAAAGAGACAAGAGCAATCTCAACATAACGAGAGGTGATTTAGTGATATGAAAGTTTCTACCACCATATTTTCCTCTCTCATAATAATTACATGTGGGGTCATATTCGAATTCAACAATGTAACTATCACATAGGATATTCTTTTCATGATCCACATGCATGCAAAGTTGACGCTCTTCAAAAATAGTGGGATTATCATTAAATAAAGTCGTGACTTCTCCAATCCCACTTTCAATATTGTTGCAAATATCATACTCATCATGAGGCTTAAACAAATTTTCAAGATCATAAGAAAGATCATCACCGCAATCATGATTATTGCAACAAGTAGTGGACATAGCAAAACTAGCATCCCCAAGCTTAGGGTTTTGCATATTTTTAGCATGATTATCACTAATAGAATTTATAGTGAAACCATTGCAATCATGCTTTTCATGCAAGGAGAACTCGTGAATCACTTCATAAATTTATTCCTCACAATTTTGAGATTCACGCATCTCAAGCAAAACTCCATAAAGATAGTCAAGTGCACTCAACTCACTAGCAATTCGTTCCACATAAGTGGGTCTCTTAAAGAGATTAGCTAGTGGATGAGGATCCATATCAATAGATTTTCAGCAAGCAAAGATGCAAGCATATTGAAGGCACAAAGCACACAAGCAACGGAAAGGCAAATGAGACAAAAGGGCGAACGAAAAAGGCAAACGAAAAAGGCAAAGGAGAAAGGCAAATGAAAACGGCAAATGTGAAGTGGGGGAGAGGAAAACGAGAGGCAACTGGCAAAAAAGTAAATGCAAGAGATGAGTTTGTGAGACCTACTTGGATAGATCTTTCCTTCCCCGGCAACGGCGCGAGAAATACTTCTGCTACTGCAACAAAAGACCTTCCAACGGTGCCAGAAACACGTGCTGACGGGAGACTGTTCTTGTCTTGATTCTCCTCAGCAGCGGCACCACGAATCCTTCTGCTACGGCTACGCCTTTAGGGACTTCCTAGGAAAATATGCAAAGAATTTCCCCGTGGCCTTGGAGCCTTGCGTTGGTGTTCCCTCGAAGCGGAAAGGGTGATGTAGCGCAGCAGTGGTAAGTATTTCCCTCAGTTTTGAGAACCAAGGTATCGATCCAGTGAAGGAGTATCACAAGTGCCTGCACAAACACAAAGAACCTGCTCCCAACGCTATGAAGGGGTCGTCAATCCCTTATAGATTGTTCGCAAAGTGAGAACTGAAAGCAACAAAGTAACAAAGCAAAGTAAAAGCGGAGGTGTAAACGATAGATGTGAATAGACCCGGGGGTCCTAGTGTTTACTAGTGGCTTCTCTCATGAAAGCAAGTAGACATGGGTGAACAAATTACTGTCGAGCAATTGATAGAACCGCGCAAAGTCGTGACGATATATATGGCAATGATTATATCTATAGGCATCACGTCCAAAACAAGTAGACCGATACTTTCTACATCTACTACTATTACTCCACACGTCGACCGCTATCCAGCATGCATCTAGTGTATTAAGTCCAAAAGAACAGAGTAATGCCTTAAGCAAGATGACATGATGTAGATGGACAATCTCATATCAACGACAGAGCCCATCTTGTTACCCTTGATGGCAATCACTCAATGTGTGCCTCGCTGCCCCTACTGTCACTGGGAAAGGTCACCACACGGTAAGAACCCAAAACCAAGCACTTCTCCCATTGCAAGAATCATAGATCTAGTTGGCCAAACGAAACCCAAGACTCGGAGAGACTTACAAGGATATCAAATCATGCATATAAGAAATCAGCAAAGACTCAAATATATATCATAGACAATCTGATGACAAATCCACAATTCATCGGATCGCGACAAACACACCGCCAAAGAAGATTACATCGGATAGATCTCCATGAAGATCATGTAGACCTTTGTATTGAAGATCCAAGAGAGAGAAGAAGCCATCTAGCTACTAACTACGGACCCGTAGGTCTGAAGTGAACTACTCACGAGTCATTGGAGGGGCGATGATGATGATGAAGAAGCCCTCCAACTCCAAAGTTCCCTCCGGGAGGGCGCCGGGAAGGGTCTCCAGATGAGATCTCGCGAAAACGGCAGCTTGCGGCAGCGGAAAAGTATTTTCGAGGATCCCCTAATTTTTTGCTGTATTTTAGGGAATATATAGGGAAAAGATCTAGGTCAGGGGGCGCCATGGAGGCCACAAGCCTGCCCACCGCCGCCTCCCCCTGGTGGCGGAGTGGGGGCTTGTGGGCTCCGTGCAACCCTCCTGGCTTGGCCCATAGGCCCCTGATCTTCTCCCGTTCCGGAAAAAATCATTTCGGGGATTTTATTCCGTTTGGACTCCGTTCCAAAATAAGATCTGAAAAGAGCCAAAAACACAGAAAAAACAGGAACTCGCACTTGGCACTGAATCAATAAGTTAGTCCCAAAAAAGATAGAAAAGGTACATAAAACATCCAAAGATGACAAGATAACAGCATGAAACCATCAAAAATTATAGATTAGTTTTGAGACGTATCAATGTCCGTGATCTCATCCGGGACTCCGAACAACATTCGGTAACCACACATATAACTCAACTATACTAAAACATCATTGAAACTTAAGTGTGCAGACCCTGCAGGTTCGAGAACTATGTAGACATGACGTGAGACACTCCTGAGTTAATATCCAATAGCGGGACTGATACGTCTCCAACGTATCTATAATTTTTTATTGTTCCATGCTATTTTACTATCGACTTGGGATGTCTTATATGCATTTATATGCCATTTTATATCATTTTTGGGACTAACCTATTAACTCAGTGCTTAGTGCCAGTTTCTGTTTTTTCCGTGTTTTTGGCCTTTTTCAGAAAATAATATTAAATGGAGTCCAAACGGAATAGAACCTGCGGGATGATTTTTTTCGATAACAGAAGATACGCAGAGGACTTGAGAACAAAGGCAGTAGGTCTCAGGGGAGGTCACAAGCCCCCTAGGCACACCCTAGGGGGGCGCCTAGCAGGCTCGTGGGCCCCCCGTGGCTCCTTTTCCCTACCTCTTTTGCCTATAAATTCCCAAAAATCCTGAAACGACCAAAGAGAGCCACGAAAATACTTTTCCGCCGCCGCAAGCTTCTGTCTACACGAGATCCCATCTGGGGACCGTTCTGGTGCCCTGCCGGAGGGGGATTCGGACACGGAGGACTTCTTCATCAACACCATTTCCTCTACGATGATGCGTGAGTAGTTCACCACAGACCTACGGGTCCATAGCTAGTTGCTAGATGGCTTCTTCTCTCTCTTGGATCTTCAATACAAAGTTCTCCATGATCTTCATGGAGATCTATCCGATGTAACTTTCTTTTGCGGTGTGTTTGTCGAGATCCGATTAATTGTGGATTTATGATCAGATTATCTATGAATATTATTTGAGTATCCTATGATTTCTTATATGCATGATTTCATATCCTTGTAATTCTCTTCGAGTTATGCGTTTAATTTGGCCAACTTGATCTATAATTCTTGCAATGGGAGAAGTGTTTGGTTTTTGTTCATACCGTGCGGTGTCCTCACCCAGTGACAGAAAGGGCAGCGAGGCACGCATCATGTTGTTGCCATCAAGGGTTAAAAATGGGGTTTATATCATATTGCATGAATTTATCCCTCTACATCATGTCATCTTGCTTAAGGCGTTACTCTGTTTGTTATGAACTTAATACACTAGATGCATGCTGTATAGCGGTAGATGTGTGGAGTAATAGTAGTACATGCAGATAGTATCGGTCTATTTGTCTCGAACGTGATGCCTATATGAATGATCATTGCCTTAGATATCGTCATGACTTTGCGCAATTATATCAATTGCTCGACAGTAATTCGTTCACCCATCGTAATACTTGCTATCATGAGAGAAGCCTCTAGTGAACACTATGGCCCCCGAGTCTATTTTACACATCATATATTCAGATCTACAAAAATACCAAAAATACTTTGCTGCACCTTTATCTTTTTACCTTTCATCACTATCAGATCTCACCTTGCAAGTAACCGTGAAGGGATTGACAACCCATTTATCGCGTTGGGTGCAAGTTTGTTTGTTTTTGCGCAGGTTCATTGGTGCCTCATCTTGATACTCCTACTGGATTGATACCTTGGTTCTCAAACTGAGGGAAATACTTATCGCTACTTTGTTGCATCACCCTTTCCTCTTCAAGGGAAAAACCAACGCACACTCGAGAAGTAGCAAGAAGAATTTCTGGCGCCGTTGCCGGGGAGTATTCAAGTGAAGCATATCTACGAAGTACCTATCGCAAACTCATCTCTTGCATTTACATTATTTGCCATTTGCCTCTCGTTTTCCTCTCCCCCACTTCTAAAAAAACAAAAACAAAATGCCTTTTTCGTTCGCCCTTTCTTCCGCTTGCTTTATGTTTGCCGTGTTGCCATGTGCCTTCTATTTGCTTGCATCTTCGCTTGCTAAAAATCTATTGATATGGATCCTCATCCACTTGCTAATCTTTTCAAAAGACCAAATTATGATGAACAATTTGCTAGTGAGTTGAGTGCACTTGACTATCTCTATGGAGTTTTGTTTGAAAATCATGAATCTGAAAATTTTGATAAGGTGTTGAAAGAAGAAAATTAGAGAGTGGTTCATGATATCTGCTTGAATGAAAAACATGATTTCCATGTTGTTAGTATGAATTCTCTGAATATCTATGATGCTAATGATATGCAAAACCACAAGCTTGGGGATGATATGCCTGATGAAGATGATATTTTTTGTTTCCCAAGTTTTGGTGATGACCCTTATGCTATAATTGCTCATGAAAAGAATGCCTTGTGTGATAGTTATATTGTAAGATTCCTTCATGATGTTACTGAAAATTACTATGAGATAGGAACATATGCTTTTACATATTGCAATAATTGCAAGCTTCCTCTCTATGTGTTCAACGTTTTGAAGTTATGCTTGTTTTGCCTTCCTATGCTAATTAATTCTCATTCCCATAAATTGTTTGCTCACAAAATTCCTATGCATAGGAAGTATGTTAGACTTAGATGTGATTTTCACATGCTTTATGATGCTCTCGTTGTGCTTCAATTCTTGTCTTTTGTGTGAGCATCATTGAATTATCAATGCCTAGCTAAGGGCGTTAAACGATAGCGCTTGTTGGGATGCAACCCAATGAATAAATTTATTTTTGCTTTTCACTTTCTGTTTTGTTGAGTCCACACCATCATGATACTGTTAAGATTGTGTTTTTTATGTTTAATTAGTGTTTGTGCCAAGTAGAATCTTTATGATTAGTTTTAGTGATAGTTGTTTAATCATGCTCAAAAGACAGAAACTGTATGCTCACGAAATTATTTTTACTTCCTATCCAGAAAGAGATTTTGAGTTGATTCTTTTTTGTGCTGATTGATATGCAAATTTCCCTAATTTTCATAATTTGTCAGAATTTTTGGAATAGCAGAGGTATAGTAAATATACAGATTGCCATAGACTGTTCTGTTTTTGACAGATTCTGTTTTTGTTGTGTCGATTACTTATTTTGATGAAACTATTTTTAGTATCGGGGGGTACGAGCCATGGAAAAGTGATAATACAGTAATATAACATCAATCTAAATGGAAATCAAGATTACTACACTACCTAAAAAAGTTGGTGGTTTGTTTTCTTATGCTAATGATATCACGAGTTTCTGTTTAAGTTTTGTGTTCTGAAGTTTTCAAGTTTTGGGTGATGTTCTTATGGACAATGGAACAACGATTGGAAAGAGCTTAATCTTGGGGATGCCCAAGTAATCCCAAGCCAAATTCAAGGACACCAAAAAGCCTAAGCTTGGGGATGCCCCGGGAAGGCATCCCCTCTTTCATCTTCAATCCATCGGTAACATTACTTGGAGCTATATTTTTATTTACCACATGATATGTGTTTTGCTTGGAGCATCGTGTATTATAGGAGTCTTTTTTTGTCACAATCATCCTTGATGCACACCTTTTTGAGAGGGACATGCACTCATCATGAATTTGTTAGAATACTCAATGAGCTTCACTTATATCTTTTGAGTTAGGCAATTTAGCTCACATGTGCTTCAGTTATATCTTTTGAGCAAGGTGATTTTGCTCTAGTGCTTCACTTAAAAAAAATTAGAGCACGGCGGTGTCATATTTTGTAGAAATAAAAACTCTCGACTTCACTTATATCATTTTGAGAGTGCTCTCTCTAAGTAACTTGGTAATTGGCGTATGTTATGAAATTAGTCCTAAATATGATAGGCATCCAAATAGGATATAATAGAAACTTTCATATTCAAGTGCATTGATTAGTAAGAGAAGTTTGATTCCTCACAATTAGTTTTTAGATATGGATATGGTAATATTAGAGTTATATTAGTAGGGTGTTGTGTTTCTAGAAATACTTGTGTTGAGGTTAGTGATTCCCGTAGCATGCACGTATGGTGAACCGCTATGTTAGGAAGTTGGAGCATAATTGATTTATTGATTGTCATCCTTTGTGTGGCGGTCGGGAACGCGCGATGGTTAACACCTACCAACCCTTCCCCTAGGAGTATGCGTTTAGTACTTTGTTTTGATTACTAATAAAACTTTCGTAATAAGTATATGAGTTGTTCATGACTAATGTGAGTCCATGGTATAGATGCACTCTCACCTTCCACCATTGCTAGCCTCTCTAGTGCCGCGCAACTTTCGCCGGTGCACAAACCCACCATATACCTTCCTCAAAACAGCCACCATACCTACCTATTATGGCATTTTCATAGCCATTCCGAGATATATTGCCATGCAACTTCCACCGTTCCGTCTCATGACATGTGTCTTCATTTTCATATTGCCATTGCATGATCGTAAGATAGCTAGCAAGATGTTTCAACGTCAAACGCTAAGCTAGATTGTTGCACATCCCGGTACACTGCCGGAGGCATTTCATATAGAGTCATTATTGTTTTAAGTATTGAGTTGTAAGTAAATAAAAGTGTGATGATCATCATTATTAGAGCATTGTCCCATGTGAGGAAATAAAAAAGGCCAAAGATGCCCACCAAAAAAAAGAAAAAAAAGAGGCCAAAGAGCCCAAACAGAAAAATGATGAGAGAAAAAGAGAGAAGGGACAATGCTACTATCTTTTTTCACACTTGTGCTTCAAAATAGCACCATGTTCTTCATGATAGAGAGTCTCTTGTTTTGTCACTTCCTTATACTAGTGGGAATTTTCATTAGATAACTTGGCTTGTATATTCCAATGATGGGCTTCCTCAAAATTGCCCTAGGTATTCGTGAGCAAGCAAGTTGGGTGCACACCCACTAGTTTTCTTTTTTAGGTTTCACACTTATAGCTCTAGTGCATCCGTTGCATGGCAATCCCTACTCATTCACATGGATATCTATTGATGGACATCTCCATAACCCATTGATACGCCGAGTCGATGTGACCAGCTCCTCCTTTTTGCCTCACAACCTCCACCACACTCTATTCCACCTATAGTGCTATATCCATGGTTCACGCTCAAGTAAGAGTGTGAAAACAATTACTTAGCCAATACCGGGGTTGTGCATGATTTAAATTCTTTGTGTGCGGATGATGGAGCATAGCCAGACTATATGATTTTGTAGGGATAACTTTCTTTGGCCTTGTTATTTCAAAAGTTCATGATTACTTTGCTAGTATGCTTGAAGTATTATTGTTTTCATGTCAATACTAAACTATTGTTTTGAATCTTATGGATCTGAACATTCATGCCGCAATAAAGAAGTTACAAGGACCAAATATGTTAAGTAGCATTCCACATCAAAATTTCGGTCTTTATCACTTCCCTACTCGAGGACGAGCAAGAGTTAAGCTTGGGGATGCTTGATACGTCTCCAACGTATCTATAATTTTTGATTGTTCCATGCTATTTTACTATAAACTTGGGATGTCTTATATGCATTTATATGCCATTTTATATCATTTTTGGGACTAGCCTATTAACTCAGTGCTTAGTGCCAGTTTCTGTTTTTTCCGTGTTTTTGGCCTTTTTCAGAAAAGAATATTAAACGGAGTCCAAATGGAATAAAATTGCGGGATGATTTTTTCCATAACAGAAGATACGCACAGGACTTGAGAACCAAGGCAGGAGGTCTTGGGGGAAGTCACGAGCCCCCTAGGCGCGCCCTAGGGGGGCCGTGCCTAGCAGGCTCGTGGCCCCCCATGGCTCCTTTGCCCTACCTCTTTCGCCTATAAATTCCCAAAAATCCCGAAACCACCAGGAAGAGCCATGAAAATACTTTTTCGCCGCCGCAAGCTTCTATCTCTACGAGATCCCATCTGGGGACCGTTCTGGTGCCCTGACGGAGGGGGATTCGGACACGGAGGGCTTCTTCATCAACACCATTGCCTCTCTGATGATGCGTGAGTAGTTCACCACAGACCTATGGGTCCATAGCTAGTAGCTAGATGGCTTCTTCTCTCTCTTGGATCTTCAATACAAAGTTCTCCATGATCTTCATGGAGATCTATCCGATGTAACTTTCTTTTGCGGTGTGTTTGTCGAGATTCAATGAATTGTGGATTTATGATCAGATTATCTATGAATATTATTTGAGTCTCCTCTGATTTCTTATATGCATGATTTCGTTTCCTTGTAATTCTCTTTGACTTATGGGTTTCATTTGGCCAACTTGATCTATAATTCTTGCAATGGGAGAAGTGCTTGGTTTTGGGTTCATACCGTGCGGTGTCCTCACCCAGTGACAGAAAGGGTAGCGAGGCATGCATCGTGTTGTTGCCATCAAGGCTAAAAATATGGGGTTTATATCATATTGCATGAATTTATCCCTCTACATCATGTCATCCTGCTTAAGGCGTTACTCTGTTTGTTATGAACTTAATACACTAGATGCAGACAATATCGGTCTACTTGTCTTGGACGTGATGCCTATATGTATGATCATTGCCTTAGATATCGTCATGACTTTGCGCGATTCTATCAATTGCTCGACAGTAATTCGTTCACCCACCGTAATACTTGCTATCATGAGAGAAGCCTCTAGTGAACACTATGGCCCCCGAGTCTATTTTACACATCATATATTCATATCTACAAAAATACCCAAAATACTTTGCTGCACCTTTATCTTTTTACCTTTCATCACTATCACATCTCACCTTGCAAGTAATCGCGAAGGGATTGACAACCCCTTTATTGCGTTGGGTGCAAGTTTGTTTGTTTTTGCGCAGGTTCATTGGTGCCTCATCTTGATAGTCCTACTGAATTGATACCTTGGTTCTCAAACTGAGGGAAATACTTATCGCTACTTTGCTGCATCACCCTTTCCTCTTCAAGGGAAAAACCAACGCAAGCTCCAGAAGTAGCAGGGACATGGATGCCCATATTGGATCCTACATATTCTCCGAAGATCTTATCGGTTGAACCTCAGTGCCAAGGATTCATATAATCCCATATGACATTCCCTTTGTCCTTCGGTTTGTTACTTGCCTGAGATTCGATCGTCGGTATCCGCATACCTATTTCAATCTTGTTACCGCCAAGTCTCTTTACTCGTTCCATAATACACGCTCACGTGACTTACACTTAGTCACATTGCTTGCAAGGCTTGTGTGTGATGTTGTATTACCGAGTGGGCCCCGAGATACCTCTCCCTCACACGGAGTGACAAATCCCAGTCTTGATCCATACTAACTCAACGGACACCTTCGGAGATACCTATAGAGCACTTTTATAGTCACCCAGTTACGTTGCGACGTTTGATGCACACAAGGTATTCCTCTGGTGCTAGTGAGTTATATGATTTCATGGTCATAGGAATAAATACTTGACACGCAGAAAACAATAGCAATAAAACAACACGATCAATATGGTATGTTCATAGTTTGGGTCTAGTCGATCACATGATTCTCCTAATGATGTGATCCAGTTATCAAGCGCCAACACTTGCACATAGTCAGAAAATCTTTACTATCATTAATCAACTGGCTAGCCAACTAGAGGCTTGCTAGGGACATTGTTTTGTCTATGTATCCACACATGTATCTATGTTTTCATTCAATACAATTATAGCATGGATAATAAACGATTATCTTTTAACAGGAAATATAATAATAACTCTTTATCATTGCCTCTAGGGCATATTTCCAACAAGAGGTTTTTATTATATCCCTCTTGTATACCTATCCTCTTTCGATTAAACATATAACAAGTGCAAAATACTGATATGTCTCCAATGTATCGACAATTTATGAAGTATTCATGCCATGATTGCCTATGTTTACAATACTTTTATATGGTTTTGTTGCATTTTATATGATTTATTTAGAACTAACCTGTACTAACGTTGTTTTGAGCAGAATTACCGTGGTGTTGTTTTTGTGCAGAAAATAAAAGTTCTCGCAATCGACCGATACTTCTTTATGATTTTTATAGAGGAAATGATAAATACCGGAGCGAAGAACCACCGGAGGGGATCCAACTGTGGGCCACAATCCAACAAGGAGCGCCCACCCCCTGGGCGCGCCCTGATGGCTTGTGGGCCCACCTAGCTCCGTTTAGCATGATTCCAACGCCAAAAAATCATATATATACAGAAACCCTTACTAATAAAGAGAATTTTTTTGCTCTGCCGCCACAACTCTTTGTATCAATGAAAAACCCCAAGTGGGGCCTTTTCAGTACCGTGTCATAGGGGGGAATCATCTCCAGTGGCCATCTTCATCATCCCGGTGGAGGTCATAACGAGGAGGGAGTAGTTCACCCTCAGGGTTGATGGTATGTACCACTAACTATGTGTTTGATCTCTCTCTCTCTCTCTCGTGTTCTTGAGATGGCACGATCTTGATGTATCGCGGGCTTTGTTAATATAGTGGGATCATATGGTGTTCGTCCCTTGCTATCTTGTTGTGATGAATTGAATCTTTTCCTTTGAGATCTCGTTATGTTGGATTGAATATTGGGTTTGGGAACACTTGATGTATGTCTTGCATGTGGGTACCCGTGGTGACAATGGGGTATTGATTCACTTGATATATGTTATGGCATCAACTTGCGGATTCCAGTGACCTTGGGTATCTATGCATAGGGGTTGATTGCACGTTTTCATACTACGTTCTCTGATAGAAATCTTGGGATACTCTTTGAAGTTCTTTGTGTTGGATTGAATCTGATGAATCTGAAATTGTTTGATGCATGTCATATAGTTAGCCCACGGATACTTGCGGTGACATTGTAGTATCTAGGTGACATTAGGACTTGTTGTTATGTAGCATGAGTGTTATTATAATACAAACTCTAGGGTTGTTTGTGACACTTATAGGAATAACTCAAAAGATTGATCGAAAAGAATAACTTTGAGGCGATTCTACTACCTACACCAATTTCATCTTATGTTCTCTGCTACTTATGAACTTTGGAGTGATTGTTTGTTGCGCCTTGAGGGATGATCATATGATCCTAGTATGTTAGCATTGTTGAGAGACTCCACTAATGAAGGTATGAACCCTAGGCCTTATTTCCAAGCATTTATACAATGTTTTGCTCGTTGTTTTCTACTTGCTACCTTGCTATTTTTTAATTTTCAGATTACGAAAACCTATATCTACTATCCATACTACACTTGTATCACCATCTCTTCGCCGAACTAGTACACCTATACAATTTGCCATTGTATTGGGTGTGTTGGGGGCACAAGAATTTCTTGTATTTGATTGCAGGATTGTTTGAGAGAGACCAACTTCATCCTACACCTCCCATGGATTGATAAACCTTAAGTCATCCACTTGAGGGAAATTTGTTGTTGTCCTACAAAACTCTGCACTTGGAGGCCCAACAACATCTACAAGAATAAAGTTGTTAGTAGACATCAATTACCACTTCCTATTTCAGAGACTCTCAAAAATATTTAAGTGAAGAATGATACTAGTAAGGATTTCTACAAATTATGATTTCCGCCGTGTTCTAAAGATATAAGCGAAGCACATGAGCATAATTGCCTTAACTCAAAAGATATAAACGAAGCATAAAGAGCATTATAATAAATGGTGATGTGTGTGCATGTCTATCAATAGATGTATCCAGCAAGCAATGATTGTGGCAAACTAAAAAGCAACAAACTATAATACACGATAGTCCAAGCAAAACTCATATCATGTGATGAATAAAAATATAGCTCCAAGTAACATATCGATGGACTGTAGACAAAAGAGGGGATGTTTAGACGCTTGGGTCTTCCTTGAATATTACCTTGGGGTGCATTAGGCATCCCCAAGATTAGGGTCTTCATGCTTCTTATTCCTTTATCCATCGTGATCTCACCCAAAACTTCCTATGTAAAAGAAACATGTTGTTGGTTGGTGACCCCCCTCGATGATAAAAGGAGAAAGGAAGACGCCACATCAGTTGTCACCAATGGTTATATTTTTGAGTCATAGGTATGTCGTACTATTAAGAGGTGATGAGCTCTGGATCTTGTGTGGATTTTTGAACTCAAAGCTGAATACCACCACACCACATGTGAGAAAAGAGTACCCAACAATCCTTCTATGCCCCCCTAGTCCGAGGTATTATCTTACTTGTGTCTAGTGTCATCTGGACTAAGTCGGATGCTACCTTGGATTATTAGTTAGAACATCCGACTTGTTCGACTATCCATCTTGGGTTGAAATATCTAACGCTACCGCGTAGGCTCAACGTGTAGATTCTAGGGTTGAGTATAAATAGGGTATTCTTCCACCTTTGGCGGTTGACAAACACAGCTCAACTCCCACCATTGATCCAAAAGTTTCAACCTTAGATTCATGCATCTCTAGCCAACCAATCCACCTCATATTTTAGGTAGAACAAGAGGAGCATCTAATCTTGTGTGGAATCTTCGAACTCGAAATTGAATACCACCACACCGCATGTGAGAGAAGAGTACCCAATATTCCTTCTATTTCCCCCTGGTCTGAGGTATTATCTTACTTCAGTCTAGTGTCATCTGGACTAAGTTGGATGCTACCTTGTAGTATTAGTCAGAACATCCGACGTGTCAGATGCTACCTCTTGAGCTTGCGTTGGTTTTTCCCTTGAAGAGGAAAGGGTGATGCAGCACAGTAGCGATAAGTATTTCCCTCAGTTTGAGAACCAAGGTATCAATCCAGTAGGAGTATCAAGATGAGGCACCAATGTACCTGCGCAAAAACAAACAAACTTGCACCCAACGCTATAAAGGGGTTGTCAATCCCTTCACGATTATTTGCAAGGTGAGATCTAAAGGCGAAAAGTGCAACAAAGTAAGTTTGAGGATGTAAATAAATGATGTGAAGTAGACCCGGGGGCCATAATGTTCACTAGAGGCTTCTCTCATGATAGCAAGTATTACGGTGGGTGAACGAATTACTGTCGAGCAATTGATAAAATTGCGCAAAGTCATGATGATATCTAAGGCAATGATCATACATATAGGCATCACGTCCGAGACAAGTAGACAGATACTTTCTGCATCTACTAGTATTACTCCACACAGCGACCGCTATCCAGCATGCATCTAGTGTATTGAGTTCATGACAAACAGAGTAACGCCTTAAGCAAGATGACATGATGTAAAGGGATAGCTTCATGCAATATGATATAACCCCATCTTTTTACCCTTGATGGCAACAACACAATGCGTGCCTCGCTACCCCTTCTATCACTAGGTGAGGACACCGCACGGTATGAACCCAAAACCAAGCATTTCTCCCATTTTAAGAATTATAGATCAAGTTGGCCAAACGAAACCCACAACTCGAAGAGAATTACAAGGATACGAAATCATGCATATAAGAGATCAGAGGAGACTCAAATAATATTCATAGATAATCTGCTAATAAATCCACAATTCATCAGATCTCGACAAACACACCGCAAAAGAAAGTTACATGAGATAGATCTCCATGAAGATCATGGAGAACTTTGTATTGAATATCCAAGAGATAGAAGAAGCCATCTAGCTACTAGGTATGGACCCGAAGGTCTGTGGTGAACTACTCACGCATCATCGGAGAGGTAATGGTGTTGTTGAAGAAGCCCTCCGTGTCCGGATCCCCCTCCGGCAGGGCACCAGAACATGCCCTAGATGGGATCTTGCGGAGAAAGAAGCTTGCGGCGGCAGAAAAGTATTTTCGTAGCTCTCTCTAGTGGTTTTGGATTTTTAGTGAATTTATAGGCGAAAGAGGTAGGGCAAAGGAGCCACGTGGGGCCCACAAGCCTGCCAGGCGCCCCCCCAGGCCGCGGCTAGGGGGCTTGTGACCTCACACGAGGTCTCCTGCCTTGGTTCTCAATTCCCATGCATATCTTCTATTATGGAAAAAATCATCCCGCAGGTTTTATTCCATTTGGACTCCGTTTAATATTCTTCTCTGGAAAAGGTCAAAAACACGGAAAAAACAGAAACTGGCACTTGGCGCTGAGTTAATAGGTTAGTCCCAAAAAAGATATAAAATAACATATTCATGCATATAAAACATCCAAAGTTAACAAGATAATAGGAGGGAACCATCAAAAATTATAGATACGTTCGAGACGTATCAAGCATCCCCAAGCTTAACTCCTGCTCGTCCTCGAGTAGGGAAGTGATAAAGACCGAATTTTTGATGTGGAATGCTACCTAACATATTTGTCCTTTGTAAGTTATTTCTTGTGGCATGAATGTTCAGATCCGTAAGATTCAAAACAATGGTTTACTATTGACATGCAAACAATAATACTTCAAGCATACTAGCAAAGTAATCATGAACTTTTGAAATAACAAGGCCAAAGAAAGTTATCCCTACAAAATCATATAGTCTGGCTATGCTCCATCATCCCCACACAACGAATTTAAATCATGCACAACCCCGGTATTGGCCAAGTAATTGTTTTCGCACTCTTACGTTCTCAAACTTTTTCAACTCTCACGCAATACATGAGTGTGAGCCATGGATATAGCACTATAGGTGGAATAGAGTGTGGTGGAGGTTGTGAGGCAAAAAGGAGGACATGGTCACATCGACTCGGTGTATCAACGGGCTATGGAGATGCCCATCAATAGATATCAATATGAATGAGTAGAGATTGCCATGCAACGGATGCACTAGAGCTATAAGTATGTGAAAGCTCAAAAAGAAAACTAGTGGGTGTGCACCCAACTTGCTTGCTCACGAAGACCTAGGGTAATTTTGAGGAAGCCCATCATTGGAATATACAAGCCAAGTTATATAATGAAAATTTCCAATAGTATAAGGAAGTGACAAAACAAGAGACTCTCTATCATGAAGAACATGGTGCTATTTTGAAGCACAAGTGTGGAAAAAGATAGTAGCATTGTCCCTTCTCTCTTTTCCTCTCATTTTTTTGTTTGGGATCTTTGGTCTATTTTTTTTTGGTGGGCATCTTTGGACTCTTTTTTTTATTTCCTCACATGGGACAATGCTCTAAGAATGATGATCATCACACTTTTATTTACTTACAACTCAATACTTAGAACAATGATGACTCTATAGGAAATGCCTCCGACGGTGTACCGGGATGTGCAATGATCTAGCTTAGCGTATGACATTGAAACATCTTGCTAGCTATCTTACTATCATGCAATGGCAATATGAAAGTGATGGCACATGTCATGAGATGGAACGGTGGGAGTTGCATGGCAATATTGTCGGTGAATACTCACAACATATGCCATAGGTAGGCTAAAGTCGGTGAGAACCGAAGGGACAAAGGTGGGCGCTGGGAACGAGGTTGGTACACGCATGGGACGCACGATGTACCCAGGTTCAGGGCTCTCCGTAGAGATAATACCCCTAATCCTGCTGGTGTGTTTGATGTATGGGAACAGAGTACAATGTCGCTCCTCGAGCTGTGTTGGGAGGAGGAAGAGGGGAGCAGTCGGCTCGTCTCAACCTCTCTCTATGCGGTTGGTGAGTGTGTAGTGTATAATGACTGGTGAATGATCGAACCCTCTGCATGGGGGGCGACGGGGGGGTTTTATAGACGAACCCGCCAGCCTACAATATGGATAAAGGGTACAGGCGTGGGACTCGGCTGGCCAGGAGCCCACAAGGGTCTTGTCTTGTCGAGGAGGGGCCCGTCGGCTGCATGGTCTCGATTGGTTGTGGGACCCGCCGGCTGGCCAATGGGACTCTCGCGTAAGGCTAACGCTGAGCACGCATTGTACGTCCAGCGTCGCCCCGCGAGATTCTTCATGGGCAGGTAGTACGACTGCCTCCAATGTTCCCCACGCTGAGTGTAGTAATGGAGTGGGAGTATGACGGTTCAACACTATGCTAGGTGATGGATCAGAGCCGGGGTAGGTCAGCGGCGTGGCCGCCGACGCTCGTACCTGTCGGGCGCCCTGATCCCATACCTTTGTTGACGCGTAGCTACCTTTAATCGAGAGGTCTCTTCCTGACCTACGATCTGATGTGACTTGTGATCCTCGGCCGGCTAGCCTGCTTGGTCAGCCGGCTTGAGTGTGGCCGGCTCCTCCTCAGCCCGGCTGGCAGGACCAGGCCGGCTCTGAAGGGGAGGCCGCCTGGATTCTAGCCGGCAGGGGTTGCCTGGCTGGCCAGAAAGGTGGCCGCCTCGTCTTCCAGCCGGCAGGTGATGCCTAGCCGGTCAGAAGACTTGGGCCTTGGGAATCTTCATACGTTCATGTCCATTGGGCCGGAAATGAAGGAACAAGCTTGATGAGCCTACCCCGGGGTTATCCCCCCGACAGTAGTCCCTGAAGCTGGCGAGGTCTGCCGCCTGCGGGCGGCCGGCCTCACCGGCTTGTTGATTTGTCTTGATATTTTGGTTGTTGTTCGCGGCGAAGGACGCCGGCTTCGGAACCGGGTAGCTTCGAAGCGACGCCTCGGTCCAGTCGTAACCTGCCCGGAGAACGCCACGTGCTAGGTCCCGCCTGGCGTAATGATGGCGATTACTGCTGACGGGACCGGGCCTGGGCCCTGGTCCCCGCCACGACGCCCCCTCGGCCTCCGCGTGGGAGATCCTCTGCGGATTTACTCCGCGACGGTTGGGCTTAGGGGAGCGTTACCGCCTGTAATACATGGAATTAATGGGGCTCGGCGCGCACCGGATCCCCTCCCCACGACGCTTCGTGGGGTTTAAATGGGATGCGAGGGTTTCGAGGAGGCCATTCGCCCCCTCTTCTCGCCCTGCTCCGTGCTCTCCTCCTCCTTGTGTCCTCAGAAAGAAGAGCTCGCGCCCTTCATCTTCTTCGTCTTCGCCGTCGAGACCTCCGTCGACCGCTTCGAGCTCTCGCCACCCGCAGCCATGGCCGGCGGATCTTCCTCGAAGAAGTCGTCGGCGCAGCAGGCGTCCTCGCAGGGGGCCTGGCTGGGCAGCGACGTCGACGAGGGGCACATCGATGCGCTTCGTCACCAGACTGCTGCCCCGGGCCTCCCAAGTGTCGGTGCGCCTTCCTAGCTCCAAGACCGCTCCCGCACCCGCCGCGGGAGAGGTTGTGGTCTTCGTCGAGCACTTCTACCAGGGCTTCGGGCTCCCGGCTAGCTCCTTTTTCACCGAATGGCTCCAGTTCTTCGGCTTGCAGCCGCATCATCTGGCGCCGAACGGCATACTGCAGCTGGCCGCCTTCGTGGTCCTATGCGAGGGCTTCGTGGGGATCGAGCCTTGCGTCGATCTATGGCGCAGCCTATTCTTCTTCAAGCAGCAATCCATCGCCATGGAGAAATTCGAGGTGGAGAAGCTCAAGGGGCCGCGCCCCATGACGTCGTGCGGGGCCGCGCTGGTGCATCGCCGCCTGAAGTCCGTCTTCCCCCAGATGCCTCTGCAAGACTCCATCAAGCATTGGCAGAAGGGTTTCTTCTACGTGAAGAGCGCCGACCCGGCCTAGGACGCCCTCAACATGCCCCCGTTCGCCATCGCTCCTCCGACGCGGCGGAACTGGGATGCGAAGACTCCCAGGCCGCATCCTGAGGTGGCGCTTATCTGCGCCCACCTCGATATCTTGGGGAAGAGTGGCCTCCTCGGCCGCAACCTTCGCGCCACCATGGTGGTCCACCGGATTCTGCCTCTGGAGAGGCGGCCGCATCTGGTGTGCCAGATGAGCGGCCGACTTGATCCATGCCGACTGTCCACCAAGAGGTTCACCCCGGGCGCTATAGCACGACGGGTGAACCTGATCTCCACCGCCCGCATGGATGAGGGCGGGGAATGGACATGGGGGATGCCCCCGTTCAACCGGGCTCACCCGCCTCCGATGGTAGCCTTACTCTGTTCTTCTCTGTTGTTTTGTCTTGGAGCCGGTGGCACTGCTGAGCCTGGTTGAATTCCTTTTTTTGTAGATGTTCAAGACCCTGCAGGGGTCCCTCCGTCAGCCTGCTCCTGACGTGGGGGTGTCTGATGCCTCCGAGATGGAGGACGAGGGTGCGATGGAGCCCTGCTCAGACTACTCCGCCGGCTCGGAAGATCCCCTGGAGTCGGAAGGGACCGAGCCGTTTGGTGAGTACCCGCGGCACGCCGTAGTGGACTGGACGAACGACGATTAGGAAGCCTCATTCTGTTCTGATGCAGCCTTCAAGGAAGACTCCGACGATGTGGAGGAGGTCACCAGCTCACTACTGACGCGTGGCCGGCGTCAAGGTGGCGGAGCGACCGCTACTGACGAGGCAGCCGGGAGGAAGGGCAAGGGTTCCACAGCTTCCCGGACGGCCTCTAAGCGACCGACGCCGGGTCCTCCAGCCGGGCAGTGAGCAGACGGCGCCAAGAGGCACCGTGGCAGTGGCCGGAGGCAGGTCCCGGTAGTTGCAGGGTATGGTTTCCTCCTCTTTTCCCTTCCCCACCTTGAGATGAGCTTTGTTCCTGAGAAGCTTGGCTTGACAGGGAGGCGGAGGATGCGG
This sequence comes from Hordeum vulgare subsp. vulgare, assembly GCF_904849725.1. NCBI lineage: Eukaryota > Viridiplantae > Streptophyta > Magnoliopsida > Poales > Poaceae > Hordeum > Hordeum vulgare. The sequence continues at coordinate 526,447,313 of NC_058523.1, forward strand.
ATGAAGACACCGCCTCCGCAGCCGAGCGGGCCGGCTGGGCAGCAGCTGATGCTGCCGAGAGGGAGCTCGAGATAGAGTCCAAGCGCCGATGGGACACGGCTGCGGGGAAGGCCGCCGTGGGTCAGCCTCGCCCCAGCCGGGTCGAGAGGCCGGCGGAGAAGCGTGCGAAGGCTAGACAGGACCCCTACGCACATGCCCGTGTGGAGGAGCCAGCTAGCGAGGCCGTCTCCAGGCTGGCCCCAAGGACCGAATGGGCCCAGCCATCTGAACCGACAGCCTTGGAGCACGTGGACCTGGAGACGATCCCTGTTTCTCCCAGGGCCGAAGCGACTCCTGACGCGCCGGTGTTGGACCTGACAGCGCCGAACGCGGCCCGTGATGCCCCAGGGGAGACCATGGATGCGCCGGACGCGGCTCATCTGCCTCCTGCGGGGGAGGTAGGGCCGGTCGGGACGGCGCCTGAGCCGGCTGTCGAGCCGACACCAGGAGCCGGTGCCATCGTCGTTCCCCAGCACGGCCCTGTTGCGCCAAGGGCCGGGGGCCGGGCTGGGAGCCGGCCCATGAAGACATGGTGGGCGGCGAACTTGGCCCGCCTGCGACTGCCCGTCGGTACCGTTCTTTCCGGCGTACCGGAGCTGGTGACGTTGTTTAGTAGCAGCCGGTCGAAGGTGGAGCAGGCGGCCCGCGTGGTATGCGGTGACATGGAGTGCCTGGAAGCCTGCACCCAGGTAGGCACTGCCTTCTTTGGTTTTTCTTTGTACTTTTTTCTCTTCTCTTGGCGTCAGTGGGGGCGCGACAGCGCACCCATTGGGTGTAGCCCCCGAGAATCGGGCGGGTTGATTGCCAACCGGTCCGAGTCTCTTGGAGGCCTTTTCCCTGCACATTTTTCTTCAGTGGGGGCGTGCAAGCGCACCAATGGGTGTAGCCCCCGAGAATCGGGCTGGTTAGGCTTCTAACCAGGTCGAATCTTAATCCTATTCCCTTTCTCTCCCCTTTGGCAGGCACTTTATGATGCTCGGGTATAGGCGTACAACAAGCTACGGGACCAGCACGTGGGGGCTGATAGCCGGATTGCCGAGCTTGAAGCCCGGCTGGGTGAGGCTGCCACGAAGCGTGATGCCCTGCGCGACACCGGCGGCCGGCTCCAAGAGCAGCTGGACCTTCTTCGGGCAGAGAAGAAGGAGCTCGAGGCGGCTGGCCGGGTCGAGTTGGAGCGGCTGCGGGCCATGCTGCAGGAGAAGGAGGCCTCCTACTCTGTCGACGTGGACCGCCTCGCGTCGCTTCACCTCAAGGAGATGGACCTCAAGGACGCCGCCTTGAGGGAGAAGGATGAAGCCCTTACCCAGAAGCAAACACAGCTGGCCAAGGCGCTGGAGTCTGCCGTGACCCTCCAGGAGGAAATCGCCCGCCTTACTCATGCGAGTAAGGTGCGGGAGCGCGAGGTCCTCGAGGTCTCTCATGAGACCGACGACGCCTTCCAGCGTGGGTCTCTTTTCCTTGTTTTGTGTTTGGTCTTTTTGCCGTCTCCTCCTCTTGCTGTGTTCTTACGTCCTGGTTGCCGTTACTCCAGATCTCTTCCCCGAGACCCAGGTCGCAGCCGACACCGCCATTGAGGTGTGCCGTGAGGAGCGTCGCGCGGCCGGGTAGGAGGTAGATACTACCTCCAGCTGGAGCGTGGAGGAGATCGGGGTGGGCTTTCGGGCCCGCCTGCATGCCCTAGGCGAGGTTGTGGCTCAGCTCTAGGTTGCAGGTTCGTTGATGGTGGCGGCCCTGTGGCCGGAGGGCGTGGAGCCGGCGTCCATGAGCCGGCTTTCCCACTGGCTCGCAGTGGGTGGAGAGCGCCTGGATGCCTGGCGTGCATCCGCAACACGGTCTGGGGCTTATATGGCCCTGCGCTTCGCCAAGTCATGGTATCGGAACCTGAACTTGGGCAAGCTGGCTGCCTAGCGCGACGGCTCAGAGGCGGAGCTACAAGGCTTGGAGGAGGAGCTCCGTGTGAGAGACAGCACCGTCGCCGAGTATGCAGCCTGGGATGACTTCGTCTTGGAGCGGGGTGAAGATGGCGGTGTGATCGCTGAAGATCTGCACGGCCTTCAGCCCTATGACGCCGACGGCAGCTCCGACGAGGCGGTCCGGGCTGCGGAATCTACAGCCGCCTCCAACGGTGGGGCGTATGCCGACTCCGGGATCAGCGGAGCCGGGGGCCTCAGCGGGGGAGACGACGCAACCACCTCAGGAGGAGCCGGAGGCGGTGATGCCACCACATCAGGAGCAGCGGCCGAGATGACCACTGAGGCCGTTGTCCCGTAACCGGTGTCCTTCTGTGTTTTTGGTTCTACCCCCGAAGGGATGTAACGAACGTGGGCCGTGGGCCAATGCTTTTGTGAATGTATATATTCAGCATTATATTCGTCACCAAGCGTGTTGTCTTATGATCCCGTCTTTTGATTCCTGGTTGACTTCTCTTATCCGAAGCCATCAAGACATAAAGAACAGGACATAAGCCAATCAGAGGCCGGCTTGAATGAGCCAACTCGAGCCGGTCGTCCCAAGTATAGCCGGACTTTGGATGTATTCGACCTGACCTGGCGTCACTTTGCAAGCCAGGCGACCGGAGCCAGCCCGCAAGCTAGTACGAAGGATGAGGAGTCAGCCGGTACACTATGTGCCCGTCTACAAGGGTGGACCGTCCGAGCGGCTGGCGAGCCCCCGAGCTTGTTTAAAGCTAGCAAGGGGCCGCGCTGCGTAGCCTCCGAGCTTGATTAAGCCAGCAAGAGGTGGTACGCGGTGTAGCCCGTACACTGAGTGAAAACTCTTTAATCAAGAAGAAGCATGGAGCATGCTCTTTTTATCGTATTTGTCGTTCCCGGCAGTCAGAGGCCGTCTTGAGTCTTGAATGAGATCATATATACGATCGAGCCAGCCCGAGCTGGTCGTCCCAAGTATAGCCGGACTGTGCATGTATTCGACCTGACCTGGCGTCACTTCGTGAACCGAGCGACCGGAGCCAGCCCGCAGGCTCGAGCGAAGGACCAGGAGTCAGCTGGTACACTATGTGCCCGTCTACAAGGGTGGACCGTTCAGGCGGCTAGCGATCCCCCTAGCCTGTTTATGGCCAGCAAGGGGCCGCGTTGCGTAGCCTCCGGGCTTGATTTAGCCGGCAAGAGGTGGTACGCGGTGTAGCCCGTACACTGAGTGAAAAAGTCTCAATAAAAAGAAACATGGAGCATGCTCTTTTTATTGCCTTCATTGTTCCCTGAAGAGGGAGGAAGATACATGTGCATGCTCTTTCCTTTGCTTGACTTCTGCCTTTTAGAAATAGAACGGGCGAAGTAACGCCGCATTCCATGGGCGTTCCGTTTCTTGGCCGGAGTCGTCCCTCTTGCGCTTCCTTGGCTTCTGGGCGTCAATCAGGTAGTAAGCGTTGTTGTGCAGCGCCCTACTGATGATGAAGGGTCCCTCCGAGGGGGTGAGAGCTTGTGCTGGCCGGCAGTGCGCTGGATTCTTCTGAGGACCAAGTCTTCCTCCCTAAAAGAGAGAGGCCTGATCTTTTTGCTGTGGTAGTATCTCAGCTTCTGTTGGTAGATGGTCGCCCGGCTCAAAGCCAAGTCCCTTGCTTCTTCGAGGAGATCCACACCGTCTTCTGTGGCCTACTTCGCCTCCGTTTCTGTGTATAGGGTGACCTGAGGCAAGTCGAATTCGACATCCGTGGGGATAATTGCCTCAGACCCATATACCAGAAAGAATGGAGTCAAGCCGGTCGATCGGTTGGGCGTGGTGCGGAGGCTCCATGGCACAGCCGGCAGTTCTTCAATCCAGCAGCCGGCTGACCTGACCAGTGGTGCCACCAGCCTTGGCTTGATGCCGGCTAGAATCAGGTCGTTGGCCCTCTCTGCTTGGCCGTTTGACTGAGGGTGTGCCACTGAGGCCAAGTCGAACTGGATGCCTACCTTGGAACAGTAGAGCGCCAGGGCGCCCTTGGCAAAGTTGGTGCCATTGTCGGTGATGATGCTGTGGGGAACGCCATATCGAACAAAGATGTCTGTGATGAACCTGACAGCAGTGGGGCCGTCAAGCTTCTTGATAGGTCTGGCTTCGATCCACTTGGTGAACTTGTCGACGGCTACCAAAAGATGTGTCATCCCTCCGCGAGCCGTCTTGAAGGGCCCAACCATGTCCAGTCCCCAGACGACGAACGGCCATGATAAGGGAATGGTTTTCAGCACTGAAGGCGGCATATGGCTTTGTGCACTGAAGCGTTGGCAGCCTTCGCATTTGTCCACCAGATCCACGGCCTCCTCGAGGGCCGTGGGCTAGTAGAATCCATGGCGGAATGCTTTGGCCACCAGGGTTCTGGAGGCGGCATGATGCCCACACTCCCCCTGGTGGATGTCTCTGAGGATCTCCTGCTCTTTTTCTGATCCGACACAGCGTTGGAACACGCCGGTCGTGTTGCGTCGCACCAGTTCACGATTGATGATGGCGTAGGCGGCGGACCTGTGCTGGGTCTGTCTCGCCTCCGCCTTGTTCTGAGGAAGTTCGCCGCGAAGAAGGAAGGCCACAATGGCCTGAGCCCATGATGGAGCCGACACAAGGGTCGCCTGTGCTTCATTTTGACTGTTGGAGGCTTCTGCAGCCCCCGAGCTTGATGGTGTGTCCGGTGTTATTACTGCAGCCGGCTCATCGTCTATCTCCATGATGTCCACCCACTGGGAGGATTCGAGCCCGGATAGAGCCGGGGATGTCGTTGTAGCTGGTGCCGCTATTGGAGTCGGTTCGACCAATGGAGCCGGATTAGGATCCGAAGCCGGCGTAGTTGGTGGAGCCAACGGCGCTTGCACCGTAGACTCAGTCGGTGCCGCATTTGGAGCCGGTGTCGTTAGTGCAGCCGGCGTGGGGTCCATAGCCGGCATGACTGGCGGAGCCAGCGGCGCTTGTATCGTAGAGTCGGCCGGTACGAAGATTGATGCCGACTCAGGAGATGGCTTAATAGACGGCTTCTGGAGTTGCTCGAGGGAGACGCCGGCTAGAATGGCCTGTCTCGTGGAGCCAATTTTCGCCAGCGTATCGGCCGCCTCATTTTCCGCCCTGGGAACATGGTGGAACTCACAACCCTCGAAGGGGCCGCCGAGCTGCTGGATGAGGAAGCGGTAGCTCGCCATGTTGGCGTCCCTGGCGTCCCATTCGCCAGAGACCTGCTGCACCACCAAGTATGTATCGCCGAAGCATATGAGCCGCCGGATGCCGATCTCCTTGGCAAGCCGGAGGCCATGAGCCAGTGCTTCGTACTCGGCAACGTTGTTGGAGGCGGCAAAATGGATCTGGAGAGCGTACTTGAGATGGTCCCCTTTCGGAGACGTCAAGATGATGCCAGCTCCCAGCCCTGTCCGCATCTTCGAGCCGTCGAAGTGCATCCGCCAATGCGTGGAGTCTGGAGGGAGTGGCTCGAACTGGGTCTCGGCCCAATCGACTAAGAAGTCGGCCACCACCTGTGATTTGATGGCGGTGCGAGGCCCGTACCGAATGTCATGGTCCGCCATGGCGATGGACCATTTGGCAATTCTGCCCGTGGCATCACGGTTACCCATGATCTCTCAAAGCGGAGCAGTGCTCACCACAGTGATGGCATGTTCTTGGAAGTATTGTTTCAATTTATTTGCAGCAAGGTAAACACCATAACACATTTTCTGATAATGAGGGTAGTTCTGCTTAGAGGCGGACAAGACCTCGCTAAGGTAGTAGACAGGGCGCTGCACTGGCAGGGCCTTGCCTTCCTCTTTGCGCTGAACTACCAACACTACGCTGACCACATGAGTGGTCGCCGCGATGTATATGAGTATGGGTTCCCTTTCAGATGGGGCTGCCAAGATTGACAGGCTCGAGATTACCCGCATGAGGTCGCGGATGGCTTCGTCCGCCTGGTCGTTCCACTCGAACTTCGTCGTCTTCTTCATGAGCTGGTAGAGTGGAAGGGCCTTCTCGCCAAGCCGGTTGACGAACCGGCTGAGGGATGCCAAGCAGCCGGCGAACTTCTGGACGTCGAGGATCCGAGCCGGCCGCACCATCCGCTCGATGGTGCTAATCTTCTCAGGGTTCGCTTCGATGCCGCGGGCGGATACGAAGAACCCCAAGAGTTAGCCGCCTAGGACCCCAAAGACCCACTTCTCAGGGTTGAGCCGGATCTTGTATTCGCGCAGATTGGCGAATGCCTCCCGCAGGTCGTCGAGGAGGCTGAAGTGCTGCTTCGTCTTGACGACGATGTCATCCACATAGACGTGGATGTTTCTGCCAATCTGTGGCAGTAGGCACTGTTGCATGTAGCGTTGGAATGTCACACCTGCGTTCTTCAGACCGAGCGTCATGGTGGTGTAGCAGTAGGCCCCGAAGGGCGTGATGAAGGAGGTCTTCAGGCGATCAGCTAGATCCAGCTTGATTTGATGGTAGCCCGAATAAGCATCCAGAAACGACAGCAGATCGCAGCCTGAAGTGGAGTCGATCACTTGATCTTTCCTAGCAACGCGAAAGGGTCTTTCGGACATGCCTTATTCAGGCTAGTGTAGTCGATACACATTCGCCATGTGTTGTTCTTCTTCAGCACCAGGACTGGGTTCGCCAGCCAGTCCGGGTGGAAAACCTCCATGATGAAGCCGGCTGCAAGGAGCCGGGTGATCTCTTCTCCGATTGTACGCCGCTTCGCCTCGGCGAAGCGGCACAAAGGTTGTTTCACCGGCTTTGCATCCGGTCGCACGTGAAGTTTGTGCTCGGCGTACTTCCTCGGAACACCCGGCATGTCCTTGGAGGACCATGCAAAGATGTCCCGATTCTCACGGAGGAAGTCGACGAGCACGCCTTCCTATTTGGGGCTGAGGCCGGCCCCAATGGTGATGCACTGCTTCGGGTTGGCAGGGTCGAGTGGGACCTGCTTGGTCTCTTTAGCCGGCTTGAAAGAGCCTTCGCCGGCCGAGTGGGACGGAGGAGAAGGAATCGTCGGCTGCTCGGTAGCCTGGGCCATGAGCTGGTCGATCTTCCGCTTCTCCTCAGCAATCACCAAGGCGTCGGCGAGGCGGCTGCTATCTTGGGCACTCTCGAGCGACTTCTTGTAGTCCCCAACAACAGTGATGATGCCCTTGGGACCCGACATCTTCATTTTCAGGTAGGCATAGTGTGGAATAGCCATGAACTTGTCGAGAGCCGGTCTTCCCAACAGCGCGTGATACGGGCTACTAAGGTCCACTACCTCGAACCATATGGACTCTCGGCGGAAGTGGGCCTTGTCGCCGAAGAGGACGTCCAGCTGGATCTTGCTGATGGGCGAGCAGGACTGCCCAGGCACGATGCCATGGAAAACAGTGTTGGTTGGCAGGACGTCCGTCTCCTTGAGCCCGAGCTTGAGGAGAGTGTCGAGGTAGAGGATGTTGATGCTGCTGCCGCCATCGACCAGCACCCGGGAGAATCGGCAGGTGAGCCTTTTGGAGGCGAAGGTGGGGTCGAGGACGAGTGCGTATGACCCCGGGTTGGGCATCACCGCAGGGTGGTCCACCCGGCCCCATGTGATTGGTTTGTCAGACCAATGCATGTACTGAGGAACCGGGGGGACGGTGGTGTTTACATCGCGTCGTCTTTGGCGCAGGTTGTGCTTGTCGTCGCCTTCGCTGGTGAAGACGACGAACGCTCTGTCTTGATGAGGATAATCATCAGGGTGAGGACTGTCATCGCGAGACGGTGGCGGCGGAAGCGGAGCGTGGTTGGGAGCCGGGGCACGGTGCGCCGCCTGCGCACCCGGAGGAGCCGGCAGGCCATCCCCTTGCGACAGCCGGCATGCGATGCTGCACTGTCGAAGGGTATGGGTAGACGGTGTCACCCCAGAATGTATCTTGCAGGGGGTGTCGAGCATCTTCTCGAGGGACTGCCTGGGCAGCCAGTTGGGGTTGCCCCGATTGGGACGCTTTCGTGGAGGGCCGGCTTGAGAAGCCGACGCCTCGCCCTCCACATTGGCCACTAGCTTGTTGTTCGAGTGGGGATCCATCTGATCCGCCTTGCGCTTGTAGTTGTTCTGGCCGCCTCGGTTGTCCCCAGCCGGCTTGGAAGTAGCCGGCGCGGGAACAACCTTGTCCAAGGCGGTCACCTTGATGCGCATTGCAGAGTCCACCGTGGCGTACTTGTCCGCCTTGGCCATAAGCACCGCCAAAGAGGTGGGCTCGGCGCACAAGAGCTTGTGCTTGAGGAGGGTGCCATCTCGGCATCCGTCGATGAAATACTGGATGGCTTGTACCTCATGCACCCCCTTACAGGAGTTGCGGAGCTTAGTCCACCGGGTGACGTAGTCGCGAAGGGGTTCGTCGGCCTTCTGGACGCACATGGCCAGCTCGTGGGGCCGGCCAGGGCGCTAGTATGTGCTAGTGAAGTTGCTGATGAACGCCTCCTCGAAGTGCACCCAGGAGTTGACGCTGCCGGCCGGGAGGGTGTTAAGCCAAGTCCGGGCCGAGCCAGCCAGCATGAGTGGCACGTAGCGAACCTCTACGCGCTTGTTGCCCCTGGCGATGCCTACGGCCCTCGTGTAATCGATCGGCCAGTCTTCTGGCTTGGCCGTGCCGTTGTATTTCGGCGTATCCCCAGGCAGGGTGAAACCTCGGGGGAACGGCTCCCCTCGGATCCGGGGGCCGAAGCATGCCGGACCGACGGGTTCGTCCTCCTCTAGGAGGGCCGCATGGGCCAGTGCGACGATACGCCGGCGGGCGTCCCGCAAATCCTGGGTGACGGGGGCGCCAGCCCTGGTGGCGAGAGGGGAGGCACCTCGGGAGCAGGAGGCGTGAGTTCTTCGCGGGCGAAGATCCCCATACTCCGAATCACCCTCGTCGCCTCCGCAACGCAAGCCCGAAGTGTGCTCGCTCTAGCACTGAGAGCGCCGGTCTTGGCTTCCCTCGCCCCTCCAGCCGGAAGGGCGATGCGAGGAAGATCCTTTGGCATGGTGGTGGCCGCTAGGGTGGCGGCGTGCCCCTGAGTTCGGTCCCGGGGACTCTGATTGAGCCTGACCGGGGTCAAACCGAGCGTGCTGTTGGTTAGCGGCGTCAAGGAGATCCTTGACACGCTTTTCCTGGAAGACGCGCTCCTCGCCTTCCAGGTTTTCCATCTCCTCCATGGCCGCCTGCGCCGCCCGCATGTTGGCCACAGGAGTCTCGTAGGTGGGCAGGTCCCCGCCTAGAACCTCGGCGATGAACCGGCCGCGGCTAAGGACCGATCCAAGCCACCTAGGGGCCTCGGAAATCGGAGTGAGACCGTATGCAGAGTTATACTCGCGCTGCGTAGCCTCCAACAGACGTTTCGCCGAGGCCACGGCGATGCCCTCCTCCAAGATACACTTGCGATCCTCCTCCAGCGAGGCCCGAGCGTCTGCAAGGTCGGCGGAAGCGGTGACCGGTATCTTCAGGCCGGGGATGGCGTCCCGAAGAGTATCAGCGGCGGTCGCAGCGGGCTCGCCGACGCCTGCGGAGGCCTTGCCGGGAGCCGTGCTGGTGCCAACGCCGGTAACCATCACCTCCACGGTATTGGAGACGGCAGCAACGTGGTATGGGGTGAAGAACCCCACTGACGGCGGAGGGCCGTCGAAGATGAGGACGTTACTGGGGTAAACGTCGTGGGCAGGCATCTCAGCGATAGAGAGCCTGCTGAACTGGCGCAGAGCGCCTCAACGTCGTAGTCCTCGCCGAAGTAGCGTGGACCGTCGTTGAGACGAAGGTCGTTGAAGAGGACCCTGAGGTTCTCCCTGGCAGCGACGACGACGCTAGGGAGTGCCTCGTCATCAGAATCGTCGTCCGAATCCGCATGGCGGACGGGGACGTTGATCATCATGGGTGTTGCCTCGTCGAAAGCAGGCTCCACGGGCATGCAGACTGATCCGGACGCGATGCATCCGGTGGTGTAGGTGCGGGGCCCCGCCCAGCGTGTAAAGCCAGCCGATGCCGCGACCGGCCCCAAGGTGGGTGCCAAATGTCGGTGAATACTCACAACATATGCCATAGGTAGGCTAAAGTCGGTGAGAACCGAAGGGACAAAGGTGGGCCTGGGAACGAGGTTGGTACACGCATGGGACGCACGATGTACCCAGGTTCAGGGCTCTCCGTAGAGATAATACCCCTAATCCTGCTGGTGTGTTTGATGTATGGGAACAGAGTACAATGTCGCTCCTGGAGCTGTGTTGGGAGGAAGAAGAGGGGAGAAGCCGGCTCGTCTCTACATCTCTCTATGCGGTTGGTGAGTGTGTTGTGTAGAATGACTGGTGAATGATCGGCCCCTCTGCATGGGGGCGACCGGGGGGTTTTATAGACGAATCCGCCGGCCTACAATATGGATAAAGGGTACAGGTGTGGGACCCGGCTGGCTGCTTCGCCGGCTGGCCAGGGGCCCACAAGGGTCTTGTCTTGTCGATGAGGGGCCCGCCGGCTGCATGGTCTCGATTGCTTGTGGGACCCACCAGCTGGCCAATGGGACTCTCGCGTAAGGCTGACGCTGAGCACGCGTTGTACGTCCAGCGTCGCCCTGCGAGATTCTTCATGGGCAGGTAGTACGACCGCCTCCACTATTCCCCATGCCGAGTGCAGTAATGGAGTGGGAGTGTGACGGTCCAACACTATGCTAGGTGATGGATCAGAGCCGGGGTAGGTCAGCGGCGTGGCCACCGACGCTCGTACCAACCGGGTGCCCTGATCCCATACCTTTGCTGACGCGTAGCTACCTTTAATCGAGAGGTCTCTTCCTGACCTACGATCTGATGTGACTTGTGATCCTCGGCCGGCTAGCCCGCTTGGTCAGCCGGCTTGAGTGTGGCCGGCTCCTCCTCAGTCTGGCTGGCGGGACCAGGCCGGCTCTGAAGGGGAGTCCGCCTGGATTCTAGCCGACAGAGGTTGCCTGGCCGGCCAGAAAAGTGGCCGCCTCGTCTTCCAGCCGGCAGGTGATGCCTAGCCGGTCAGAAGACTTGGGCCTTGGGAATCTTCATACGTTCATGTCCATTGGGCCGGAAATGAAGGAACAGGCTTGATGAGCCTACCCCGGGGTTATCCCCCCGACAAATATATTTCGGAATAGCTATGAAAATGCCATAATAGGTAGGTATGGTGGCTGTTTTGAGGAAGTTATATGGTGGGTTTGTGCACCGGCGAAAGTTGCACGGCACTAGAGAGGCTAGAAATAGTGGAAGGTGAAAGTGCATCTATACCATAGACTCACATTAGTCATGAAGAACTCATATACTTATTGTGAAAGTTCTATTAGTAATCGACACAAAGTGCTAAACGCATACTCCTAGGGGAAGGGTTGGTAGGTGTTAACCATCCCGCGATCCTGACCGCCACACAAAGGATGACAAACAATAAATAAATTATGCTCTGACTTCCTAACATAGCGGTTCACCATACGTGCATGCTATGGGAATCACTAACTTCAACACAACTATTTCTAGATTCACAAGATCCTACAAACATAACTCTAGTATTACCATATCCATATCTCAAAACTAATTGTTAGGAATCAAACTTATCTTACTAATCAATGCACAAGAATATGGAAGTTTTTATTATATCCTCTTTGGATGCCTATCATCTTTAGGACTAATTTCATAGCACACGCCAATTACGAAGTTACTTAGAGAGAGCACTCTCAAAAGGATATAAGTGAAGATCGAGAGTTTTTATTTCTTCAAAATATGACACCGCCGTGCTCTAAAAATATATAAGTGAAGCACTAGAGAAAAATCATCTAGCTCAAAAGATAAAAGTGAAGCACATGCGAGCTAAATTGCCTAACTCAAAAGATATAAGTGAAGCTCATTGAGTATTCTAGCAAATTCACGATGAGTGCATGTCCCTCTCAAAAATGTGTGCAGCAAGGATGATTGTGACAAAAAAACAAAATACTCCTATAATACACGACGTTCCAAGCAAAACACATATCATGTGGTGAATAAAAATATAGCTCCAAGTAACGTTACCGATGGATTGAAGACGAAAGAGGGGATGCCTTCTCGGGGCATCCCCAAGCTTAGGCTTTTTGGTGTCCTTTAATTTTTCTTGGGATGCCTTGGGTTTCCCTAAGCTTAAGCTCTTTTCACACTTTATCCCATTATCCATGAGAACATCACCCAAAACTTGAAAACTTCACAACACAAAACTTAAACAGAAACTCGTGATATCATTAGCATAAGAAAACAAACTACCAACTCTTTAGGTACTGTAGTAAACTTGATTTCCATTCAGATTGATGTTATATTACTGTATTCTCACTTCTCCAGGGCTAGTACCCCCCGATACTAACCATAGTTTCATCAAAATATGCAATCAACACAACAAAAACAGAATCTGTCAAAAACAGACCAGTATGTAACAATCTGTATATTTCGTATACCTCTGGTATCCCAAAAAATCTGAAAAATTATGACAATTAGGGAAATTTGCATATCAATCAGAAGCAAAAAATAATCAACTCATAAGCTCTTTCTGGATAGGAATTAATAATAATTTCATGAGCATGAAGTTTCTGTATTTTTCAGCATGATTAAACAACCATCACCAAAACTAATCATAAAGGTTCTACTTGGCACAAACACTAAAAGAAACATAACAAAACACAATCATAACAGAATTATGATGGTGTGGACACAAAAAAACAGAAAGCAAAAAAGCAAAGATAAATTGATTGGGTTGCCTCCCAACAAACGCTATTGTTTAACGCCCTTAGCTAGGCATTGATAATTCAATGATGCTCACATAAAAGATAGCAATCGGACACGAAGAGAGCATCATGAAACATGTGAAAAACATATCTAAGTCTAACATACTTCCTATGCTTAGGAATTTTATAGGAAAACAAATTATCAAGACAAGCAATAACTACCATATGCAAGGAAGAAGAAAGAGACAATAGCAATCTCAACATAACGAGAGGTGAATTAGTGATATGAAAATTTCTACCACAATATTTTCCTCTCTCATAATAATTACATGTGGGATCATATTCAAATTCAACAATATAACTATCACATAGGATATTCTTTTCATGATCCACATGCATGCAAAGTTGACACTCTTCAAAAATAGTGGGATTATCATCAACTAAAGTCATGAGTTCTCCAAACCCATTTTCAATATTATTGCAAACATTATTATAAATATCATATTCATCATGAGGCTTAAACAAATTTTCAAGATCATAGGAAAAATCATCACCCCAATCATGATCATCGCAACAAGTAGTGGACATAGCAAAACTAGCATCCCCAAGCTTAGGGTTTTGCATATTTTTAGCATGATTGACATTAATAGAATTCATAGTGAAATCATTCAATCATGCTTTTCATTCAAGGAGCCCTCGTGAATCACTTCATAAATTTCTTCATCACAATTTTCAGATTCACGCATCTCAAGCAAAACTTCATAAAGATAATCTAGTGCGCAAAAATCACTAGCAACTGGTTCAACATAATTGGATCTCTTAAAGAGATTAGCAAGTGGGTGAGGATCCATATCAATAGATTTTTAGCAAGCAAAGATGCAATCATATTGAAGGCACATAGCACACACGCAAAGGAAAGGCAAACGAAAAAGGCAAATAAAGTAAATGCAAGAGATGAGTTTGCGATAGTTACTTGGATATGCTTCACTTTGAATACTCCCCCACAACGGCGCCAGAAATCCTTCTTGCTACCTCTTGAGCTTGCGTTGGTTTTCCCCTTGAAGAGGAAAGGGTGATGCAGCACAGTAGCGATAAGTATTTCCCTCAGTTTGAGAACCAAGGTATCAATCCAGTAGGAGTATCAAGATGAGGCACCAATGTACCTGCGCAAAAACAAACAAACTGGCACCCAACGCTATAAAGGGGTTGTCAATCCCTTCACGATTATTTGCAAGGTGAGATCTGAAGGAGAAAAGTGCAACAAAGTAAGTTTGAGGATCTGAATAAATGATGTGAAGTAGACCTGGGGGCCATAATGTTCACTAGAGGCTTCTCTCATGATAGCAAGTATTACGGTGGGTGAACGAATTACTGTCGAGCAATTGATAGAATCGTGCAAAGTCATGATGATATCTAAGGCAATGATCAAACATATAGGCATCATGTCCGAGACAAGTAGACCGATACTTTCTGCATCTACTACTATTACTCCACACATCGACCGCTATCCAGCATGCATCTAATGTATTGAGTTCATAACAAATAGAGTAACGCCTTAAGCAAGATGACATGATGTAGAGGGATAGATTCATGCAATATGATATAAACCCCATCTGTTTACCCTTGATGGCAACAACATGATGCGTGCCTCGCTACCCCTTCTGTCACTAGGTGAGGACACCGCACGGTATGGACCCAAAACCAAGCACTTCTCCCATTGCAAGAATTATAGATCAAGTTGGACAAACGAAACCCACAACTCAAAGAGAATTACAAGGATACAAAATCATGCATATAAGAGATCGGAGGAGACTCACATAATATTCATAGATAATATGATCATAAATCCACAATTCATCCGATCTCGACAAACACACCGCAAAAATAAGTTACACCGGATAGATCTCCATGAAGATCATGGAGAATTTTGTATTGAAGATCCAAGAGAGAGAAGAAGCCATCTAGCTACTAGGTATGGACCCGAAGGTGTGTGGTGAACTACTCACGCATCATCGGAGAGGCAATGGTGTTGATGAAGAAGCCCTCCATGTCCAGATCCCCCTCCGGCAGGGCACCAGAACGCGCCCAGATGGGATTTTACGGAGACAGAAGTTTGCGGCGGCGGAAAAGTATTTTCGTGGCTCTCTCTGGTGGTTTTGGATTTTTAAAGAATTTATAGGCGAAAGAGGTAGGGCAAAGGAGCCACGTGGGGCCCACAAGCCTGCCAGGCGTCCCCCCCCCAGGTCGCGGCTAGGGGGCTTGTGAACTCCCCCGAGGTCTCCTGCCTTGGTTCTCAAGTCCCGTGCGTATCTTCTGTTATGGAAAAAATCATCCCGCGGGTTTTATTCCGTTTGGACTCAGTTTAATATTCTTTTGTGGAAAAGGTCAAACACACGGAAAAAATAGAAACTGGCACTTGGCACTGAGTTAATAGGTTAGTCCCAAAAAAGATATAAAATAGCATATTCATGCATATAAAACATCCAAAGTTGACAAGATAATAGCATGGAACCATCAAAAATTATAGATACGTTGGAGACGTATCATGAGACCATCCTGCTTGGGGTGAAGAAACATCTAACTCTATTGTGTAGCCTCAACGGGCAGATTCTAGGGTTGAGTATAAATAGGGTCTTCTTCCACCTTTGGCAGTTGACGAACATAGCTTAACTCCCACCACTCATCCAAATTTTTCAAACTTCGATTCCTCGATCTCTATCCAACCAATCCACCTCATATTTTAGGGAGAACAAGAGGAACACATGACCTACACGTCCATCCAATTAAAATCTCAGTCCTTTGATTCATTGCAAGATCCTTGTAACTCTTGTTACTCTTGGGTGTTTGGGCATCCTAGATGGTTGAGGTCACTTCAGAGCCACATTTCATTGTGGCGAAACTTTGTGGTGATGTTTGAAGCCTTGAATTAAATTGTGTAGAGAGCCCCAACCTTGTTTGTAAAGGTTCCAACTATTGCCTTCAAGGGCACCACCAGCGGATTCACAACACCTTACATCATGCAAAGGTGTGAGGAGAATAGAGTAAGTCCTTCATATGCTTGGGAAGCATTGTTCCCCCACACCCCTCCGATGGAGATGTACCTCCCCGAAAGGAGGGATCTTCGAAAACCCATCGTTATTTTTAACAACTCCACTTGTGGTTATCTCGTCCCTTTACTTTGTGCAAGTTTATTATCTTGTCATTGTTGTGCTTTTCATATAGGTTGTCCATCCAGTTGCATATCTAGATATATAACCTATTATTTTGTTGAGCCTAAAATTTCCAAAAGAAGTTAAACATGTATTGGTTGCCTAATTACACCCCCTCGGTCTAGTCGACCATAACAATCCTTTCAACCACGCAGATGTCGTCGACCCGGAATGAGCATCGCATTGTACGGACAATCGTGTCAGTTTGGTCTTGGTGTCGCCAGATTTCCTCTCCACATTAAACATCCTCGTTGTCATCGTATTATCTCTATCTATGACCTCATGTTGGTCTCGTTTGTGTGGCGCGCCATTGCAAAGGATCGGGGCTTCTCACACATGTAATGCCTTGGCATTGGCCTTGTGTTGTCCTTGCTCGACATGACCTACTCGATGTCAGTCAATACGAGGCGGCTGGCAGCCGCCAGAGTCGTCCTGAGCATGAACATCATGTGACTCGCGTCGTCTTACGTTGTGCTCGATGTGGTCAGCATCATCGAGTTCTTTTGCAACGAGTCCCCAAAGTCCATGAAGATCATGGGTGCAATGCTGTCCCAACTTGCCATCGTCGGTTATGGGGTGTGGCAGCACACCAGAGTGGATCCCAGATGACCTCAACGAGGGCCACCTCGTGTTGGTCTCACCATGCTCAATCTGTTGCTATTCACTTACTTCTCTATTAGATATAAATGACAGAGATTGTGCGTGTATTCATCCTTTCATCTTGAGGTAATTACAGTAGGGTGCATAAACTTTTGCGGTGGAATCGATTCCTCTAAGAACTTGCAAAGGAAAATGAAGTGTCCCTAAGACTTGTGGTGCATGATTTGACTCATATAAAATCATCAACACATGGCACTTTTTTCTCTTACAAGTATGTGTGTGTTTTTTCTAAACCTATTTTATTTCCCTCATCTTTACCATCGTGGTGAACGTTTAGTTTTTCGATAGATGGTGGATTTTCTTAGAGAAAATGAAGCATCAAGTGGGGGTACAAACACAACGAGCACATACCCAACCTCTATATAATTAGAACACACACGACCAACACAAACGCACACATAAAAAAGATCACAACGGTAGAAAAAACAAATAAAAAAACTTGAAACGGACAAAACAATCTACAAGAGCAACCATATCCGCACAAGCCATCTCCTGACATCACCAATACAATGGGAAGGAATCTTCAATAGCAAAGCCTTCAGGAAGGGAATGACACTCCTATGCAACCATCGCTGGATCCAACCACCAAAGGCCACATCATTGGTTTTCACCCTCAAGAACAAGTCCAAACAATGCATTCAACAAGTAAACCATACAAGAAAGATCGTCATTGCCAAATATAACTAATAAGGGCGAGACCTCAAGTTTTGACCACAGAGCAGCTCGAGGCTGATGCTTGAGAAGAACCATCAAATTGAAGTCATCTTTGGATGTCGCCGCCATTTTTTGTGATCCTAGCATCTTCATGCATAGAATGGTCTTCACGTGAGGTGCCACACAAGTTCGACTATGCTCGCACAAGCAGACAGTCAATCCACACCAAGAAACGGTCGCCGCCAACAACTCTCAATAGTGAAGGTCGTTGTTGCACATTGAAACGAAGATTGAAGGAGCAAGGTCACGTAGCTGTCAGACCTTGTGTTTGTACCACTTTGCTATGCTATGACTTTACAAAAATTTGGACCAAATAAAAAAAATTGTGTGCTTGTGATGCTTGAATTGATTGTTATTTGCTCGTTTGCATATTTGGGTTTTTATTCTCAAAAATTCTCCTTCTCTCAAGCCTCATCTTATTGCTCCAAATCCTTGTCCAATAACAATACCATGTGTATAGGATATAAAAATATTTTTACAATTTTTTTACCATAAAGCATTTATTTAATTTAAACTTTCAAAAAACCCTGAATTGAGGTTTGTACTACAGTTCTCAAATAAGGAACATGTTTTGCCCCAAATATTGTATTTGGATCCTATTATTCAAATGACTTCCCAAAACCACAAAATAATTATTTTAAAAGTTATTTTCTTATTTTATCTATATACCTTTTTCTGAGGCCAGAAATGGTATTTTATAAAGAAAAATTATTCATTGCTTCCAAAATATTCGAGAAAAAATAGGGAAACTCACTCGACATATATTTTCCATATATAAGAGTTTACACACATGGTCATGTTCAAAATATTGGACAAAACCCTTCAAATCCTTTTCTGTCTATTTCAAGTATTTGAAATATTTTTATAGGAAATATTCTCAAATGATTCTAGGAAATTTTTGTAAAGTCACACATGATATATGTGATGATCTTGCCAAGTTTCATATCAATCCAAATTGGTTTTATTCACCAAAATATTCCAAAACCCTCTCTATCTAGAACCAAATTTGAGCAACTTTGCATTGCCAAGTTTGTGCAATTGATCCCAAACTTTTGGGGCATGCTTTAATCACTAAATAATGCCTCCACGCCAAGTGGTGTATTGTGAGGAATTGTTTTGCATGGTTAGATTTACAGAAACCCATTTTCAGTTAATTTTTAGGGTTTTCCAAGTCTACATTGGCAACTATCTTCAAATAGGCTCAAATCATGTGATCAAGCTTATTTTTACTCATCATTAGATCCTATTAAATCTAAATGTAAGTGGGCAAAGTTATCTTTCCCAAAACTACATTTAACACCTCCTGGTGATTTGGTAAAACCCATGTTTTCACCCCTTCCATTGTTCTCCTTCACCCCCAATTTTTACCACAGCTTCATCTAGTCACCATGCACTCTGGGTAACTCTCCCCTAGCCTCTGCTTAATCATTGATGGGGTAAACCCTCATTTCTACCTCTCGACAACCAAGACCATCACCATTTCTACCTCTCCTCCTTTATTACCCCTACTTCTCTTAGCCCGCATAGCCTCTAGAGCATCTCCAGAACCCCCATGTACTAAGGGACAAGTCGGGACACGTACAGGGCACGCAAAGCATGCCATGGCATGCCAAAAGCATGCTCTGGAGCATGCTACAGTTCCTCCTCGCACTATAGCTAGAGCATCCCGAGGCCCTCGACCACATTGGCACGAGGGAGCTTATCCCCTGGCCCTCCTCGATGTCTGCAAATGCCCAACGATCGGCACCCTCCTATCTCCCCCTCTGATGACCTCTGCAGCGCACGCCCACGGTCGCCCGGCTCGGCCAACAGGCTGCTTCACACGCGCGATGCCTCTGACCTCTCCCCGCTCCCTCTCTCTCTTCTCCTAGGCATGGTAGAACCCCACAAACGCCCCTGACCCAACCCAGGCCGTCCCTGAGGCCGTCATGGTCAGTTCCGCGGACGCCCGTGAGCTCAGCTCAAGGTGCACCCCTGGACGCCTATATAAAGCCCCCCGGGCCTCTCCATTGACCTCCTTCCACTCCCTATCCACCTTAATCGCGCCCCTTCCCACCAATTCTTCTCCCCGAGCTCTCTGCGCTCAGGATTGAGCCGAGCACCGCCGTCGCTGGTCGCATGCATTTGCATGGTAAGGGTCTCCTCTGACCCTGCTCTTTCTCGATCTGGAACAGTGGCATCGCGCTGACGCGATTCCTTTGTAACACCCTGGATTTTGCCCATTTCTTTTTCCTTCGATTTTGGTCTGGTTTTGCTTTTCTGTGGCTTGATAGTTTTGAAACCTAAAGGGATCACCCTCGATTTCTTTTTCCTAGTGGCTTGCCAACCTTCAAACCATCCCAAGACCTTGCCATTTCCATCTTGAGCCAATCCCAATATTCTTTTCTCTGGGAATATTCCTTTTTCTTTTAAAGGAATAACCTTCGTTGCCTTGGGTTGTGAAGCAACCCCATTTCTATCATTCCAAGAATTCCCAAATAATTCTCATAAATCTCTTGGGTCATATCTTCCTCAGATATGACAAAATCTTTCTTTGCCATGTTCAAAAATATTCCTCAAATATTCCTTTTCTGATTTTGCCCTATCTGTCAAGTTGTGAAGCAAGTACCCTTTTTATTTGCTTTATTTCTCTAAAAACTTGTGGGCACTCTTTCCTATCCATATAATTGCCTCATGCCAAAATTCAACTCAATTTAGCTAGTGAATATTTCTTGGCAAATTTCCAAAGTTTCTGATCCAGAGGAAGCTTTGTGAAGCAAGTGCTAGCTAGGAGTGTTAAAATGATTTGAAACTTTGCCATCATCTCAATATGCTCAAATTATGCCTCTCCACAAAATTTGAGCATCACTCCTTCAACCATGTGACCATATGTCACGCCCAAGATGCGACCCTATCCTCAATTTGGCACGAGGGCCTCGTCAGGGATAGAAGCGCATCTCGTCGTGTCGCAAGAATGGATATCGTTACAAGTACATGTACTGAAAAGAAGAGATATATAGAGAGTTGGCTTACACTCGCCACAAGCTACATCAGAGTCACATCAGTACATTACATAATCATCAAGAGTAAGAGCAGGGTCCGACTACGGACGAAAACAAACGACAAAAGAAGAACGACGTCCATCCTTGCTATCCCAGGCTGCCGGCCTGGAACCCATCCTAGATCGAAGAAGAAGAAGAAGAAGCAACTCCAAATGAACAATCAACGCGCTCGCTCAAGTGACCTCTACCTGTACCTGCAACTGGTGTTGTAGTAATCTGTGAGCCACAGGGGACTCAGCAATCTCATTTCCAAAGGTATCAAGACTAGCAAAGCTTAATGGGTGAGGTATGGTTAAGTGGTGAGGTTGCAGCAGCGGCTAAGCATATGTTTGGTGGCTAAACTTAAGAGTACAAGAATAAGAGGGGGAAGATCTACGCATAGCGGACGTGAACTACAGATGATCGAATGAATGATCCTGAACACCTACCTACGTCAGACATAACCCCGCTGTGTCCTCGATCGGAGTAAGAACTCGCGAAGGAGACAGTCACGGTTACGCACACAGTTGGCATGTTTTAATTAAGTTAACTTCAAGTTATCTAGAACCAGTGTTAAACAAAGTTTCCATGTTGCCACATAACCGCGGGCACGGCTTTTCGAAAGATTTAACCCTGCAGGGGTGCTCCAACTAGTCCATCACAAATTACCACAAGCCGCATAGAAATCCTCAATCATGAAGCTCGCGATCTCGTCGGATTCCCTAGTGGAAAACCTCAACTCTGAGATTACCCAAAGCATCACCGGAATCCCGATGCACAAGATATCTCGTCAAAGGTAAAACTAATCCAGCAAGGCCGCGCGACGTGTTGACGAACCCGATAGGAGCCGCGTATCTCGTTCTCAGGACACGACGGATGGAACTAGCTACAGGTGCCAAATCTCGAGTTTCCTCGTGGTGGCCCCGCAGGCAGACCGTTTGGGACCAACACCATCAGCACTGGCCCCCCATGTTTATGTAAAATTACTCCTCGGGTAGCGCTAACTCCCTATGCATTTCAATTTATCAAAATTATTATGTTGGGAAAATATAGAACCAAAGTTGGGCCTTGCCAGACCAGCTTTAATCTAAAACGAATTATCAAGGGGGTCCCCATAACAACCCCGATCGTGTTAGGAGCGCTCGTTTATGGAACATAACACCGGTAGCCGATACTAAGGGGGCAAAGGTGGAACAAAACACCAGGCTAGAAAGGCCGAGCCTTCCACCTTTTACCAAGTATATAGGTGCATTAAATTAAATAGCAATTAATATGGTGATATAACAAGGAACCCATGTTTTCACATAGAAGCAACTGCACCTGCAACTAGCAACGCTATCAACAGGGTTAAGCAAGCAGTAACATAGCCAATCAGTGGTTTGCTAGGTCGAACAGGTTGAAGGTTTCATGGCATTGTTGAGAGGCTGATATTTAACATCTGGTAGGAAACGAGACATAACGATAGAGACGGTAAATTTAGCATGGCAATGATAGTAATGGTATCTGGGGAAATGATCATCTTGCCTGAGATCCCGCTTGGAAGAAGAATGCCTCCGTGAAGCAGACGAACCGAGTAGTCGAACGGGTCATCACATCCGACACGCTTGCGGAACTCTATCGAGACGGGGAAAACCGGAAACAAGCATCAACACACGAAATTCACCACACGATGCACAACACAAATGATGCATGAGCAGCTGAAAACATGCAAGTCACGGCATGACAATCCACACAATCAAACACTACACATTAAGTGAAGTTCAATATGCAACGAGTTGCATATTGACGAAACTCCACGCTAATTATTTAGTTCTATCCCGATTAGATACACGGCAATATTAAATGTGGTTAAACATGGCATGAGGTGAAGCGGAAATTAAACTACATATCTAGGCATTTTAAATAAGGTCGGAAATGTCATATAGCATCTCCGAGACGACATCACATGTTAACTTACAATTATGTCCAGATCAGAACTAACACGTTTAATTAGTTGTTAAACAGCAAAACAAATAGGTTCACGTGATTCTACGCATCCAGGCAAGCAATCTACACATAGGAACATCTCCAACGGAGCTACGGAACAAAAGTTACAAGCATCGCAAGATATGATGGCATGAATGCAACATGTGTGCAACGTCGGTCACGAGCACGTCAAAACATACAAACAGCAAGAGAAAATGAAACTACACGAGATTCTAAGCAAGTTTCATCTAGGACACGATCAAATCGGAGCTACGGTTCAACATCTACGAGCAAAACAAGAAAACACTACAATCTGCCAAAATCAGCCACATAGCATATTCTACGCCCCACAACTACGGCTACACAACTCCGATATGCACAAGCAAGGCATGGCACGGAACAGGGCAAGGAGCACTACTACGAACAACTAACAACAACTAGCATGGCAGCAAGGATCACTAGAGAAAGAAGTCACAAAATGGCATCTCACACACTATTTCAGACTTAGTGAAAATTACACCTCATGAAAGTGCAGTTTTCGATCTGAAGCCATATTGACAGCAGCAAAACCTATAGATACAGGACTCCAAATGGCATGAAACTTTACAGCATGCTAGACAAACACAAGGGCTACAACTTACTCCATTGGACCAACCTCAAAAGAGCTACAGATCAAAAGGAAGAAGCAAGACAAGACAGCAACAAAATAATAACAGATTCCAGACTTAGAAATATTTCAGCTCCTCCAAATCAGCACTATTTCTATCAACTTGAGAGCAAGCAAACAACACCTAAACATGCATTTCTATTGCAACTAAAAATACCAGGGGCTAAACAAAACATCCAATATCAACTCTCTAGTTGACAACTCCGTCAAACGACGCACGGAATAAATCCTACGAATTAAACAAAAGGGCAACTTAGCAAAATATCGCACGAACTAACTTCCTCAAAAGCTAAAACTAATTGCACAGAAAAATCCAATGAATTATTCTACCCCGGAAACATATAAAATATGTGGGGTTTGCAACACAAAATAATGCCACACATTAATGCGAGATAAACACCTAGATACGGGAAAATAAACTACCAGCAATCCATACACGCAAAAATACAAATGACTGGTCTAAAATACATGGATAAATAGTCCCTGAAACATAGGCATTTTATCTAAGACACTCGAGCAACCCGGTCTTGCACGAAAAATAAATACGAATCGAAACCTATTAGGACAGCACGCTAAACAAAGCATTTGGCACGTTAAACTACGTCAAATAAATGTGCAAGTTTCAAATTCGGATTCTACGCGAAATTCTACCCCGATTACATATATAAAACGCTCCGATCCGATATACGGGTAAATATCTACGGACGTTCTAAGATATGCCTATTTTCTGGAATTTAGCTAATTCGAAAAGAAACCCTAAAATAAAAATACTACCGGGCCGAAACTACTAACAGGCCGAAAGTCAAAGGCGTAACATTGGCAAAAAAATGCCACGGGCGGGGAATACCTTGGGAAAGGCCACTAGGCCGGAGGTCGGTGGAGCTGAGGCAGGCCTGCTGGAGGAGGCGGCCCACGAGCGGAGGCCGGCCTGGCGCGGCGCTGAGCTGGGCCACGGGGCGCTGGAGGCGAGGTCGGCCCAGGAACGGAGGGGCAGGCCCGCGCGCTGGCGAGGCCCAGCTGGGGCTGGCTCGGTCACGGGAGGGATCTCCTCGTCCTCCCATGCGGGACCCCCTGGCGGCGGCGGCTACCGGGGCGCGGCGGCGCATGGCGGCGCAGAGGCCGGAGGCGGCTGGGAGGCGGCGGCCGGAACCGGGCGGCGGCTCGCCGGATCTGGCGGAAGGCGGGCGCTGCAGGGGCTGGCAGCGAGCGGCTACCACGGGGGGTTCCTGGCCGGCGAGGAAGGCAAGGCGGCTGGGTTGCCGCGGCAAGGTTGCTGGCCAGCGGCGGGGAAAGGAGCTGCGGCTCGGGCTCCTTCGGTGAGCTGCAGGGACGCGGCGGCGGCACTCTGGCTACCGGCGAGGGAGCCGCTCCGGCGAGGGCTGGAGGGAAGCTTCGGGCAGGGAGCCTCGGGCAAGGCGGGGGCGCGATGGTTCCGGGCCCGGCGGGCCCGATCTGGGCTTGCGGGCCCGCGGCGGCTGGGGGAGGAGAGAGGCTGCGGCTAGGGTTTCAGGCGCGGAAAACGAGGCAGGATTAGGGGGAGGCTGTCTGAAAATTAGAAGGGGTCTATATATAGACAAGCGGGGGGGGGGGGGGGGCTCGGTTAACCGGAATCGCGCTCCGGATCCAACCGCGGGGTCGGATTCAGACGATTCCGAACGCGGGTATGGGTACGCGGCCGTGTAGAGGGGATATCCGGGGACGAGAGGGAGAACGGGCGGCGCGGCAACGAATTAAAAACACCGACAGACGTCCAACGGTAGACCGAATACGATGCCGCTACGGTCGACCGTTCGGGTACCAGACGGTCTCCGATCGCGACGAAATTCGACAGGCGGCCTAGCTATATCTAATCGCGACCGCGTGCCAAGTTTCACCTCGATCAGAGAAAGTTTTAAATGCACTTTAAAAACAGGGTTTCGACGGTGCCGCGGGCGCGTGCGAGTGCGGTCTTGCTCAGAACGAACAACGACGAGAACCGGCAACTAACAACGGATGCAAGTTTTGAAAACGGGCGGCAACGGAGACGCCGATGCAATGCAGATGATGCGCATGATGCGATGATGATGCGACAAATAAAATAAATCACACGGCGAAAACGGAAAGAAAAGGGGAATCTTCTGGAACGTCGGCATCGGGCTGTCACAACTCTCCTACACTACAAGAAGATCTCGCCCAGAGATCCAAGAATGAAAGGGGGGAGGATGAGAAAGAACAAGAGGTAAAAACTTAGTCGCTTCTTTGACAACGAGTGAAAACAACAATCCTTGAAGGTTGCAAAGAGATGAGGACTGATATGAGAAAGAAGCAAGAATTCACGAAAAAATTCGGCAGCACTTCGGTAGGAGAATGGGACTAAAAATTCGAAAAGGTAGGAGAAATAGACAATAATCACAACAAACAAGTAAATAGAGCAAGGGGACACCATGATCTTGATAGAACAACAAGATTGACCCAAAAGAGCAACATCACAAAGCCTCCGGAACAATAGAATAGGAACTAGCTCAAGCGGAAGAAGAGAATGAAGAAAAGAATGACAACTACTAACTCCAATGAACTTGACAAGCACCCTTGCGAGAAGAATTGAACGGAGTTGTTGGAAAAACAACAACGAAAAGAACAAGATAGTAGTGGGCTTAAGGAAATCATCTCACATTTATGAGGTGACAACCAACCACTAAAAGGAACAAGGATAGATTGGGAGAAACAAGACATGAACAATTACTTGCACCAAGAGGATACATTGAGAACTTGGATTAATGACAAGCACCATGATAGCACAATCCATAGGAAAAGCTTTAGGTGAAATCCAAACCAAGATAGCTCAAAGAAGAAATCATGGGTTGCAAATATCTCATGATCATAGAATCGATGGATTTAATTATCTAATTCTTGAAAGGAATACTCTTCGAGGCTCCTACACTAACAAGAATGCTATAATACCACCTCAAAGGATAAAGGAGGAACAATTGAGAATGGATTGAAACCTTGATGAATCACCAAGAAGGACCTCCATATACAAATGAATGATGCAAACATATGAAGGTAGAAAAGAATAAGATTAAGACCTTGCCAAGATTTAGATGAAGCAACACGAAAAGATACTTGAGAAAACTTGGAACTCCGGAAAAGAAAGATAAGAACACTAGAGAAAAAGAATTGATATCGAGAGCCACTCCGGACGAAGAATTGAAATCATTTGATGAAACAAGAATAAGAATTATGTTATGCTTATCCTTCATCAAGTTTAATTGATGACAAGCAACGGATTAAGCATACAACTTATTCCTCTAGAAATGAATCTTGGAGAAACAGAGAGAAAAACACCACTGAAGAAAAATTGAAGGAAGCACCGGTAAGAATTCACAATTGAATGCGAAAACCAAGAATTAATGGAGATACAAGAGAATGAGGAGATCATGATCCACCTAAGATAAAAACTTACACAAAACACCGGATAATCGAGAGACGAACGAAGAGACAACAATTGAGAAGAATTGAGGATGAAAGCTGAAAGCTGAGAACGAAGAATCTTCTAAAATGATGGTCTTCGGAGGAACGAGAAATAAAAACAACTCAGAAATGCACCGGATAGCACGAAAGGGATTACTCATTATTGGAAATAATGAGAGGGTAACACGAAGCTGAGATGACAATCTTCACAAGAACGGAGCAAGATTTATGAGGAACACTCCTTCGAATCTTCAAAGGAGAGAATGACGAGAAAAACATCACCAAGAATACTGAGACACTCCGGAATAAAGAAAAATGCAAGGTTGAGCCAATATGAGAATTAATTCAAATAGATCTTCAAGAAGGCATATGACTGATGAAAATCATACTTACATCATAGTTGAAAATAATTAGAGATCTCTGGAAAGATTAGAAGAGACATATAAGATCCTGGGAAAAACCTGTGGGTTATGGGCCCACTCAAAGAACCACTGTTAGAAAAGATTGCTTAGAAGAGAGATATTGCACCGGTATGAAGAGAACTAGATGAGGTTAGCACCCCGAAATAACTGAAGGATCGAGAATCAGGACTTCTGAAATATCTTCAACACTCCGGATAGAAAAAAGAGGAATGAATAGCAAGATAGGCTCATAAGAATTTCCAACGTCGGAAAGAATTTAATGGTTGAAAAGGATGTGATGACCATGGATAACTGAAATGAATTCACCGGAAAAGATGACAAGAATGAATAAAGATGAACACGACGCTCCTGAGAATAATCACAATGAATCACCGGCTACGAAAGGAAGAACAGATAGCGGAAGCACAATGAAATGAATGCGCTTGAATGAAATCCAATCACCGAAGAAAAAGGGCGGGAGGGCGGGGAAAAACAAAGACAACTTAGGACGGATGAGATGAACTCCGGAATAAAATGAGATACTGATCTGCAAGAATTGGGGAGGATTCAATCCACTTGGAGAGAACACACCGGTTGGAAAATAATTAACATGACGACTCCGGTTGACAAAATTGATATGACAATTGATTGAGCAAAAGGATTAGCATTCACATAAAAAATTATGAGAACACCTCTTAGGAAAGATCTGAAATCACCACTTGACATCGAAGCAACTGAATTACCATATTCCAACAAAAAAAAGGGTGCGGCTTGCAATTAGCCAGAACAAACTCATGAGAAAGATTTCGTCCGATATTTTCGTGGACAGGATCGCACGGGCTCGATTTTACAGTAGCCATCAAGTGCAAGGCAGTACACCCGACATCCGAAGCATCCCCGAGTCGTAGCAAGCTACAAGGACTCTTTAAGACATAACGTGTACCGCTATAAGTCGACCGTGAATAAACGAATCCACTAGATGTCGAACCCCAACCTAACATCAAGAATTTGTTGGAAGATTATCCTATAAGCAACTACTTGAATTCCTACTTATAAATTCCCGAAATATCTGGTCATGCAATCTGGTACACGGATACAAGGAGTAATATCACACAACTCCTATACTAACCCGTCACTTGTATCACATCCATCAACACATGACCAGAATCTCGGACCTTCATCTACAACAGATCCTCGTGATCACAACGATACAAAGTATGGCAGTACTCCCGAACAATCTGCACCAGTACTGGGGACATCGGGGTTATCTCACCACTTCTAGTATTGAAGCAATTACGAACATCCTTCGTCCTGAGATACTAAGAAATCTGAATGATAACGATGTGCTCAAGAAACCCCTGGAGCTCAACTCCCCGGAAGAAAATCAAGTCAGACAGGAGGCACCAAGACAGAACTCCGTCACATCGGCATCATATAGATTCCAAAAATATCCACGTGATCCTAAAAAAAATTGAGTGGGAAGAGGAGTAGAGTAAATTATTACGTCAAGATTCCTCACAGAGCATAGAAGAGGAGAAAAAAGAATCCTACTCTCCATATATAACTAGACTCAAATCAGTTTTTTCACTAGACTCGACTCGGCCAAGTTCGATCAATCAAGGGGGCTCCTAGGTCGGTACGGCTCTGATACCAACTTGTCACGCCCAAGATGCGACCCTATCCTCAATTTGGCACGAGGGCCTCGTCAGGGATAGAAGCGCATCTCGTCGTGTCGCAAGAATGGATATCGTTACAAGTACATGTACTGAAAAGAAGAGATATATAGAGAGTTGGCTTACACTCGCCACAAGCTACATCAGAGTCACATCAATACATTACATAATCATCAAGAGTAAGAGCAGGGTCCGACTACGGACGAAAACAAACGACAAAAGAAGAACGACGTCCATCCTTGCTATCCCAGGCTGCCAGCCTGGAACCCATCCTAGATCGAAGAAGAAGAAGAAGAAGCAACTCCAAATGAACAATCAACGCGCTCGCGTCAAGTGACCTCTACCTGTACCTGCAACTGGTGTTGTAGTAATCTGTGAGCCACAAGGGACTCAGCAATCTCATTTCCAAAGGTATCAAGACTAGCAAAGCTTAATGGGTGAGGTATGGTTAAGTGGTGAGGTTGCAGCAACGGCTAAGCATATGTTTGGTGGCTAAACTTACGAGTACAAGAATAAGAGGGGGAAGATCTACGCATAGCGCACGTGAACTACGGATGATCAAATGAATGATCCTGAACACCTACCTACATCAGACATAACCCCGCCGTGTCCTTGATCAGAGTAAGAACTCACGAAGGAGACAGTCACGGTTACGCACACAGTTGGCATGTTTTAATTAAGTTAACTTCAAGTTATCTAGAACCAGTGTTAAACAAAGTTTCCACGTTGCCACATAACCGCGGGCACGGCTTTCCGAAAGATTTAACCCTGCAGGGGTGCTCCAACTAGTCCATCACAAATTACCACAAGCCGCATAGAAATCCTCAGTCACGAAGCTCGCGATCTCGTCGGATTGCCTAGTGGAAAACCTCAACTCTGAGATTACCCAAAGCATCACCGGAATCCCGATGCACAAGATATCTCGTCAAAGGTAAAACTAATCCAGCAAGGCCGCCCGACGTGTCGACGAACCCGATAGGAGCCGCGTATCTCGTTCTCACGACACGACGGATGGAACTAGCTACAGGTGCCAAACCTCGAGTTTCCTCGCGGTGGCCCCGCAGGCAGACCGTTTGGGACCAACACCATCAGCACTGGCCCCCCTGTTTATGTAAAATTACTCCTCGGGTAGCGCTAACTCCCTATGCATTTCAATTTATCAAAATTATTATGTTGGGCAAATGTAGAACCAAAGTTGGGCCTTGCCAGACCAGCTTTAATCTGAAACGAATTATCAAGGGGGTCCCATAACAACCCCGATCGTGTTAGGAGCGCTCGTTTATGGAACATAACACCGGTAGCCGATACTAAGGGGGCAAAGGTGGAACAAAACACCAGGCTAGAAAGGCCGATCCTTCCACCTTTTACCAAGTATATAGGTGCATTAAATTAAATAGCAATTAATATGGTGATATAACAAGGAACCCATGTTTTCACATGGAAGCAACTGCACCTGCAACTAGCAACGCTATCAACAGGGTTAAGCAAGCAGTAACATAGCCAATCAGTGGTTTGCTAGGTCGAACAGGTTGAAGGTTTCATGGCATTGTTGAGAGGCTGATATTTAACATGTGGTAGGCAACGAGACATAACGATAGAGACGGTAAATCTAGCATGGCAATGATAGTAATGGTATCTGGGGAAATGATCATCTTGCCTGAGATCCCGCTTGGAAGAAGAATGCCTTCGTGAAGCAGACGAACCGATGTAGTCGAACGGGTCCTCACATCCGACACGCTTGCGAAACTCTATCGAGACGGGGAAAACCGGAAACAAGCATCAACACACGAAATTCACCACACGATGCACAACACAAATGATGCATGAGCAGCTGAAAACATGCAAGTCACGGCATGACAATCCACACAATCAAACACTACACATTAAGTGAAGTTCAATATGCAACGAGTTGCATATTGACGAAACTCCACGCTAATTATTTAGTTCTATCCCGATTAGATACACGGCAATATGAAATGTGGTTAAACATGGCATGAGGTGAAGCGGAAATTAAACTACATATCTAGGCATTTTAAATGAGGTCGGAGATGTCATATAGCATCTCCGAGACGACCTCACATGTTAACTTACAATTATGTCCAGATCAGAACTAACACGTTTAATTAGTTGTTAAACAGCAAAACAAATAAGTTCACGTGATTCTACGCGTCCAGGCAAGCAATCTACACATAAAGAACATCTCCAACGGAGCTACGGAACAAAAGTTACAAGCATCGCAAGATATGATGGCATGAATGCAACATGTGTGCAACGTCGGTCACGAGCACGTCAAAACATACAAACAGCAAGAGAAAATAAAACTACACGAGATTCTAAGCAAGTTTCATGGAGGACACGATCAAATCGGAGCTACGGTTCAACATCTACGAGCAAAACAAGAAAACACTACAATCTGCCAAAATCAGCCACATAGCATATTCTACGCACCACAACTACGGCTACACAACTCCGATATGCACAAGAAAGGCATGGCACGGAAGAGGACAAGGAGCACTACTACGAACAACTAACAACAACTAGCATGGCAGCAAGGATCACTAGAGAAAGAAGTCATAAAATGGCATCTCACACACTATTTCAGACTTAGTGAAAATTACACCTCATGAAAGTGCAGTTTTCGATCTGAAGCCATATTGACAGCAGCAAAACCTATAGCTACAGGACTCCAAATGGCATGAAACTTTACAGCATGCTAGAGGAACACAAGGGCTACAACTTACTCCATTGGACCAACCTCAAAAGAGCTACAGATCAAAAGGAAGAAGCAAGACAAGACAGCAACAAAATAATAACAGATTTCAGACTTAGAAATATTTCAGCTCCTCCAAATCAGCACTATTTCTATCAACTTGAGAGCAAGAAAACAACACCTAAACATGCATTTCTATTGCAACTAAAAATACCAGGGGCTAAACAAAACATCCAATATCAACTCTCTAGTTGACAACTCCGTCAAACGACGCACGAAATAAATCCTACGAATTAAACAAAAGGGCAACTTAGCAAAATATCGCGCGAACTAACTTCCTCAAAAGCTAAAACTAATTGCACAGAAAAATCCAATGGATTATTCTACCCCGGAAACATATAAAATATGTCGGGTTTGCAACACAAAATAATGCCACACATTAATGCGAGATAAACACCTAGATACGGGAAAATAAACTACCGGTAATCCATACACGCAAAAATACAAATGACTGGTCTAAAATACATGGATAAATAGTCCCTAAAACATAGGCATTTTATCTAAGACACTCGAGCAACCCGGTCTTGCACGAAAAATAAATACGAGTTGAAACCTATTAGGACAGCACGCTAAACAAAGCATTTGGCACGTTAAACTACGTCAAATAAATGTGCAAGTTTCAAATTCGGATTCTACGCAAAATTCTACCCCGATTACATATATAAAACGCTCCGATCCGATATACGGGTAAATATCTACGGACGTTCTAAGATATGCCTATTTTCTGGAATTTAGCTAATTCGAAAAGAAACCCTAAAATAAAAATACTACCGGGCCGAAACTACTAACAGGCCGAAAGTCAAAGGCGCAACATTGGCAAAAAAACGCCACGGGCGGGGAATACCTTGGGAAAGGCCACTGGGCCGGAGGTCGGTGGAGCTGAGGCAGGCCTGCTGGAGGAGGCGGCCCACGAGCGGAGGCCGGCCTGGCGCGGCGCTGAGCTGGGCCACGGGGCGCTGGAGGCGAGGTCGACCCAGGAGCGGAGGGGCAGGCCCGCGCGCTGGCGAGGCCCAGCTGGGGCTGGCTCGGTCACGGGAGGGATCTCCTCGTCCTCCCGTGCGGGACCCCCTGGCGGCGGCGGCTGCCGGGGCGCGGCGGCGCAGAGGCCGGAGGCGGCTGGGAGGCGGCGACCGGATCCGGGCGGCGGCTCGCCGGATCTGGCGGAAGGCGGGCGCTGCACGGGCTGGCAGCGAGCGGCGACCACGGGGGGTTCCTGGCCGGCGAGGAAGGCAAGGCGGCTGGGTTGCCGCGGCAAGGTTGCTGGCCGGCGGCGGGGAAAGGAGTTGCGGCTCGGGCTCCTTCGGTGAGCTGCAAGGACGCGGCGCCGCCACTCCGGCTACCGGCGAGGGAGCCGCTCCGGCGAGGGCTGGAGGGAAGCTTCGGGCAGGGAGCCTCGGGCAAGGCGGGGGCGCGACGGTTCCGGGCCCGGCGGGCCCGATCTGGGCTTGCGGGCCCGCGGCGGCTGGGGGAGGAGAGAGGCTGCGGCTAGGGTTTCGGGCACGGAAAACGAGGCAGGATTAGGGGGAGGCTGTCCGAAAATTAGAAGGGGTCTATATATAGACAAACGGGGGGGCTGGGTTAACCGGAATCGCGCTCCGGATCCAACCGCGGGGTCGGATTCGGACGATTCCGAACGCGGGTATGGGTACGCGGCCGTGTAGAGGGGATATCCGGGGACGAGAGGGAGAACGGCCGGCGCGACAACGAATTAAAAACACCGACACACGTCCGACGGTAGACCGAATACGGTGCCGCTACGGTCGACCGTTCGGGTACCAGACGGTCTCCAATCGCGACGAAATTCGACAGGCGGCCTAGCTATATCTAATCGCGACCGCATGCCAAGTTTCACCTCGATGAGAGAAAGTTTTAAACGCACTTTAAAAACAGGGTTTTGACGGTGCCGCGGGCGCGTGCGAGTGCGGTCGGGCTCAGAACGGACAACGACGAGAACCGGCAACTAACAACGGATGCAAGTTTTGAAAACGGGCGGCAACGGAGACGCCGATGCAATGCAGATGATGCGCATGATGCGATGATGATGCGACAAATAAAATAAATCACACGACGAAAACGGAAAGAAAAGGGGAATCTTCTGGAACGTCGGCATCGGGCTATCACACCAAAGCTTCAAATCTTTGTCTCTGGTCATTATTTTGGATTGTGAAGCAACTATATTTTATGTTTCTCCATAAATTCTGAAATTTTTACGAGGACATTCTCCTGTCTATAAAACCTTGCTAAACCAATTTTCAGCTCATTCTATTTAGCCAATTATTCCCAATAATTCTCCTAAGTTTGTGTCCAGTAGGATATTGTGTGAAGGAAGTGCCACTTTGGCTGATCAAGATGGCATGAAATTTATACAACATCTTCATAAACCCAAAATATTCATCTCCTCCAAGTTTCAGCTCCATCCAAGCCAGAATGTGAGTGCCACATCAAAATCTCTATTCTGGACCAGATTAGCTAGTTCCAAAGCAACCCTATCAAATATTGCTCCTGTGCTCCTCAAATTTCACAGGATCATAGTCCTTACTACCCTAAACCTCCCAGACATGGTGCTTTGCCCTTATCCCTTCTCTGTTGACCTCAGTAATAGGGCCAAGTCTGCAACAGGAAACTTCCAGTGAAGTTTCCCATCAACTCGTGGTATCTTTTAGTGATATATCAGCTTAGTTGGACCCCTCTTTGGATGGTCTATCTGCTAGACATAGTGTACCAGCCTCTCTTGTCCTCTCAGTGCCAGTGCACGCGGTGACCACGCCTTTGGCATGCCAAACGCACGTTGTGTGCATTGGGGCCCTTGATTTTGCCGATTCCCCCTCTCCCTCGAGCTCTAGTCATGTCTAGCAGCTCCGCCTCGTCGTCCCCTTCTTCCTGGAGCCCTCTCCCCCTCCGGATTCTGCCTTGCCGCGCCGTGATGAGCTCCGTCCTGTTTCTGGAGTAGCATCCATGTTGTTTTCTTCTCTCAAGCTCTCCCGAGCCGTCCCCTCCCCTCCTCGAAGCTGCTCGACGCCGCTACCGGCCAGCCACGCCACCCCCATAGCTCCAGTGTTCGACTAAGGTTGTCGTGGCGGCCGTCCTCATCGCCTCCCCATGGCCGGCTATAAATAGCCCGTACGGAGCCCTCCCCGAGCACACCCAACACCGGCAGTAACGCCTCTCTCTCCCAGCTACCACCCTGGCCTCCCATCACCGCTCGTAGCCGCCATGACCGCCACGGCACTCAGCTAAAATTCGAGCTCCGTGGTCTCTCCCTCTCCACCTAACCACCACCGAAGACCCTCACCACCACCACGACGAGACCCCCACCTCCAGTTCGCTCCGGGAAGGCCCATGGCCTCGGGTTCAATCTAGCCAGTGCCGCCGTCCGCCGCCGCCCATGCTCCGCTCAAGTCCGAGCTCCTCGGCACCCGGATCCTACGCCAATGGATGCGCCTCTTCGCGGGGAACCCATCCCTAGGCCGAGCGCCGCCGGAGATGGCCTGTAGCTCCAGCAATCGCCGTCGGGAGCCATCCCTCTTCTCTGCCAGGCAGGCGCGGGAGGAAGACGAAGGCCGTGTGGGCGGGCCCGACCAGGCAGTGGCTCAGTGCCCTCCCTCCGTTTTTTAGCGATAGGGGGTACAGGTGGGCCAGCCCACTGGCAGCAGTAGTAGTGCACAGCATCAGCGGCCGCTTTCGGCCCAGAGCAGCCCAAGAGCATAGTGCTCTTTTTCTTTATCGGTGGAATAACTGGTTAGGACCAGTACGCAAATAAAATAATTGCAGAAAGGCCCCTGGAAGAAAAAACACCATATCTTTTTGCTCGGGACTCCGATTCCAGTGATTCCAAAGCCCACGTCTTCGTATCGTCGAGCCCGTCAATATGGTATCATTTCCACCATGTGATCACACAGTGGAAATGACCATGTTGCCCTTGCCATAAACAGCCCCTCCTCCTCCGAGAGAACTGTTTCCGGCAATTCCTTCCGTGAGCTTCTCGCCCTTCTTCCCGGTGGTTCCATCATCCCAGGCAAGCCACAACTCTCATTTGCTTAATCGCACTTCAATACCATAGCTCAGTTAACTATTTTAATCACAAGTATATTTGTTTATAGTCTGGAGTTTGAGTATGCAACGGTTGAATAGATGACTACCGTGTTGAGTACAAGACTGTTAGTAACTAATATTTTTACCCACTAATTTACACTATATTGTTGAGATTACTGTCTATGATTACTTTGTGAATATGGATCAACAGCAATGGCTTGAGATTATTATTTATCAGATTACTGTAATGTGGGAGCGTCAGCTATAACAGACATATTATTCGGGATAAGATACCTAGTTGGTTGATCAGAGTCACCTGCCCGGTCTCATCAGTGCAACCACATTTGCCGATATGGGATGGCCTTGACTTGGTCTGATCGCGTGATCTTTCACCGGTACCTCCAAAGAGGGAGGGTTATGCACGCGTGCTACCTTGGCCCCGTAGGCGGTGATAACCATGTGATCCCAGTTGAGTTGTTTGGGCCCATCCCCGGTTGGGACAGTTTAGTTTGGCCACGACGGTGGCAGGTGTCAGAAGGACACAGGGCCACCCATGGCAGGACTCCGGGGTAGGATGAATGTCGGGGGTACGATGAAAGAGTCACGGGTCAGGCAAGTTTTGTTGGAGCAACACTGGTCCACCCGAATGGGATCACGAGGTCAGTGCTCCATAGTGTGGGTAAAGTGTGCAACCTCTGTAGAGTGTCAAACCTATTCGAATAGCCGCGTCCACGGTATTGGACAGCCCGACCAGACCTCAGTAGGTGGTCAACCGTAACTATGATAGTAATGATGGAAGAACTCGTCTGAGGATGATAAAAGTTGGGCATCGTGCCGATGATAAGTCTTGGTATCCGTCTTGAGGATACTCGCTAAAGGTTCTTGGTAAGAACACAAGAGTTGGTATCCCCTGAGTATGGTGAGAGTAGCCTGGTATAGTTAGTTATCTACCACTCCCTTAGTAATAACAACCCTTTACTTAATCCTGATTGTTATGATGTTGTCTTGCCTTAATGCTAATGTTTGTTGTGAGCTTGCGAGTACATTCAAAGTACTCACCTGGCTTGCCATGCCAGTTTGCAGGTCATGCCTTGATTGCTTAGTTGTCAAGGATTCCGAATTGCGAGCTAGGATATGTGTTCCAGCCAGAGTCCCTGTGGAGTGGAGTTCATCACATCGGTCATTGTTCCGCTTCTAGTGTAGGATTTACCAAGGCGATGTAATCCATGTATCCTTGTAATCTTTTCGATAGTAATAAAGAGTTGATTTGTTCTATTCCAACGGTTCCGTATTCCAGAAGACTTGTCCTTGGGCTGGAATACGGGG
Source organism: Hordeum vulgare subsp. vulgare (assembly GCF_904849725.1). NCBI lineage: Eukaryota > Viridiplantae > Streptophyta > Magnoliopsida > Poales > Poaceae > Hordeum > Hordeum vulgare. The sequence continues at coordinate 526,483,863 of NC_058523.1, forward strand.
TGTTCCGGTTTCCTCTGAGCCGGGGTGCCACATCCCTCTCCTCCCCGGTCGTTTTGCAGCTCCGGACGGCCCCGTCGTTCACCTCCCGAGCTCCTTCATCACGGCCTCCTCGTTGCCGGCAACCTAGGGCGCCCGGGTGACCAACTCCACCTCCTTCCGGTTGGCGACGTCACCCTGGTTCCATTCCTGCAGTTAGCTCGCCTCACCGTGCCCCAGAGTGTCGCCAGTGAATCCGTGCTCCTCTCTGGTTGCAGGGTTAGGGATGACACCTGGGGCCCACCTGTCATCCTCTCCCCCTCACGTTCCCCTTAGTGTGGCTGGCGTTGGGCCCCACCTGTCAGGTTTAAAACCCATGCAGGCGCGTGCCTCAGCTCGTCTGGCTTGGATGGCCTTTGGGCCGGCCCAGTTGTGGGTCGATCTCGCCCATGCACATAGCCCCTTCTTTTTCTTTTCCTTTTATGTCATTTTCTTCCAAATTTTCTACAAGAATAAATATTCCTCCAAGTCCAATGATTCCAATTTGAAAAATCTTGTAAAAATACCACCTATTTTATTATGCCACTTGTGCAATTTTTTAAAAAAGTTTCATGCACTGTTTTTTAACCCTGTTTTAAATATTCAAAGCCACTGTTAAAATGCTTTCCACCACTTTTTACACCCCAAAGCAAAACCTAATAATTTTCTCAATGCTAGTATTCACTCTAGTATTTTACGAAAATAGTTTGACATTTTCAGGTGTGATTTATTTTTCCTGTTTTTTTCGTGGCCTTATTTTTGCCCGTTATATTGTGACAGATTGCGTTGTTAACGAATAGCTTGGACAAGAAGGATTTGAAGAGCCTGAGAACTTTGTTGAGTCAGGCAAGCAACCCTTTGATCATGTCTAAGAAACCATTTTATACATGGCATATAGCACTTTATTCCGTTGCATTGAATCATGATGAAGTGGTGACCACTTTGATGGGTTTCCCATGTTACTTTATCGTTGATACTTGCATTAGGATAAATCTAATTTCTACTTAGAGTTCTGTGGGTGGGAAGTAGACAGGCTGCTTGGGACGGGAATATGCATGGTGTTGGGAAAGAAATGATTTCAAGAACCTTTCAAAAGCATTGTTAGGTGCCATTAATGCCCGATGAAGATGGTGTTGAGATAACCACTTGAGAAAGAAGTGGTGTACGGAGGCAAGTGAGTGTATTGTTTTCGAAAACAGATTGGTTTAAGTAGCGACCGTTACTCCAACCATGCATGTACAACCACAATATCCATTATGGAATGAGGCTTTGTTGATTACTTTGGTCGATACTAGCAGAGAGCCCGCATTATTAGTGGCGGGAGCAGGGACGGAGCTCCCGTGTAGCCATTGGTTTCAATTGACACCAATGTGTTCTGGTTTTTCAGCTAATAGTATTAACAAAAAGTGTGTCTGATCCCAGCCCAAAAATCTCATTGACCCGAGCCCAGCAGCTAAGGCTGCTAATCCCTAAAGCTTTAGCCCATAATGACCATAAAATTTTAAGAAAAAATAACAACCTGCGGCAGCAAACAATGACACAATGCTTGTCCCATTGCATAGGCACGTTTTTATGGGTGTATCGATTAGTCAATGTACACTGTCGTACGCCCAAGCTGTACCTGTACGTGAACAGACGTACGCCCTCGTAACCTCATCTCTTCGCCTCCTCATCTGGTTCCCTAATCCCGCCGCAGCGAACGCCGGCGAACTCGACGTCGTTTCATCTCGTCTCAAGAATGGTGACATCGGCCGACTGTCTGCCACTGCATAATATTTAATCTGCAAATATTTCGCATCCGAGGTAATTAATCTGCACCCACTTTGATCTCTCGGTCTCTATATTGTCTACAAATCATCGTGTTTTGGTTTCGTAATGGCTGTTGGTAGGTAATTTTGATTAGTTTCTCTTATTTGAATCCCCTAGGATCACGAGGATATGGATATTTTTTTGTTGAAAGGGAAACGAACAACACCAGATAGTAATGTGACAAGGACTTCAAGGCCAGCTAGACCAAGACAAGATCTTGCATCAAATAGGCCAGTACACAAAGAATAGATGAAGTTCCTTCGCCTCCGGTAGAAATTAACTTAGATGAAGTTCCTCATGATCCAGCTGATCGAAAAAGAATAGGCCAGTACACAAAGAATCCTAAGAAGCAAGATGAGATTGGAAGAATGTATATAAACCAAAAGAAGGCTGTAAATATCCTCTAAAAACCATCGGACGAGCTGAACGGAGATTTAATCCGAAATAGTATAAAGACAAGCATTGAATAGAGTATAGTGATAAGGTGCATAAGGCATTTTTCTGTGTTGCTATCTATTTAGAGATTACATCGACGGCCAAGGTGGTAATGATGCATTTGTTGTTAAAGGTTTCTCTTGTTGGAATAAGAGACATAGACTACATACTCATGAGGGTGAAGTTAATAGCTTTCACAATGTAGCGGTTAAAAGATGTGATGCTTTAATGAATCAAAATCAGTCCATTAAGGTTGCCCTCAACAATCAAACCGATATCACAAAGAAGCAAAATCGTATTTGGCTGAATACTTCGGCTGAATCGGATAGATACTTGCTACATCAAGGTTTAGCTTTCCGTGGAAATGATGAATCGAAGGATTCAAAAGATAAGAGGAATTTTCGAGAGTTGGTACAAACATTAGCAAATCAGAATGAGGATGTAAGGAAGGTAGTCCTTCAGAATGCTCCAAAAAATTACAAATGAGTGTCTACAGATATTCAAAAGGAACTTGTGAGTTATTTTGCAAAGGTGAATAACAACCATCACTATTGAGTACTATATATTTATTTCATGTAATTTATCTCTATAAGCACTCATAGTGACATTCTCCCTTGCTTTGCACAGATAATGCTGGATTCTATTCTTGAAGAGATTGGTGGTGATGTTTTCAGTTTATTGATTGATGAGGCTTTAGATGTGTCAGATAAAGAACAAATGGATGTTTTCTTGAGATAAGTTGACAAGCTTGGACTAATCCTGGAACGTTTAGTTGGAATTGTACATGTGAATGAAAGATCTGCAACGTGTTCAAGTCAACCCTTGAAAAATTGCTTGCTAATATTAGATTAAGCTTCAAACAACTCAGAGAGCAATGCTATGACGCTGCAAGCAATATGGGCGATGATTTTAATGGCTTGAAAGCCAAAATTCTAGAAGACAATTGGTCAGCATATTATGTGCATTGTTTTGCTCACCAACTTCAATTGGTTATAGTGGCAATTTCAAAGAAGAATGAAGATACTGCAGATTTCTTTTATATGATCTCTCTTCTATTTAATGTGGTTGGATCTTCTTGCAAAAGAAAAGACATGATCGGAGAGAGTAATCAAAAAATGTAAAAAAGACCATAAGTAGTGGACGAATTAGTACCGGCAGAGGGCTAAATCAAGACCAGTCACTTCAAAGGGCAGGAGACACCCGTTGGGGTTCTCACTATAGAACCCTTTCAAGCTTAATCCAGTTGTTCCCGTCAATTGTTAGTGTCCTGAATTATGTAGCAAAAGAAGGCAAGAAGGATTCCAAGAAAAGTGAAGCACGGGGCCTTCTATCATATTTTGGAACCTTTGATTTTGTGTTCTATTTGCACATGATGTTGTTGGAAATGTTCCCTAGAGGCAATAATAAATTAGTTATTATTATATTTGCGTGTTCATGATAATTGTTTATTATCCATGCTAGAATTGTATTGATTGGAAACTCAAATACATGTGTGGATACATAGACAACACACTGTCCCTAGTGAGCCTTTGAAGGACTAGCTCGTTGATCAAAGATGATCAAGGTTTCATGGCCATAAAGATGAGATATCGTTTGATAACGGGATCACATCATTAGGAGAATGATGTGATGGACAAGACCCAAACTATGAACGAGCATATGATCGTGTTAGTTTATTGCTACTGTTTTCTGTATGTCAAATTATCTGTTCCTATGACCATGAGATCATGCAACTCCCGCACACTTGAGGAATACCTTGTGTGTATCAAACGTCACAACGTAACTGGGTGACTATAAAGGTGCTCTATAGGTATCTCTGAAGGTGTCTGTTGGGTTGGCATGGATCAAGACCGGGATTTGTCACTCCGTATGACGGAAAGGTATCTTAGGGCCCACTCGGTAATGCAACATCACAACAAGCCTTGCAAGCAATGTGACTAAAGAGTTAGTCACATGATTTTGTATTACAGAACGAGTAAAGAGAGTTGCTAGTAACGATATTGAACTAGGTATAGAGATGCCGATGGTCGAATCTCGGGCAAGTAACATACCGATGGACAAAGAGAACAACATACGGGATTAACTCAATCCTTGACATAGAGGTTCAACTGATAAAGATCTTCGCGGAATATGTAGGAGCCAATATGAGCATCCAGGTCCCGCTATTGGTTATTGACCAGAGAGTGTCTCAGGTCATGTCTACATAGTTCTCGAACCTGCAGGGTGTGCACACTTAAGGTTTGGTGACGTTTTGGTATAATTGAGTTATGTATATTGGTGACCGAAGGTTGTTCACAGTCCCGAATGAGATCACAAACATCATGAGGAGCTCAGGAATGATCCGGAGGTAAAGATTGATATATAGGAAAGTGGTTTTTGAACTCCAGAAAAGTTTCGGGCATTTCCGGCAGTGTACCGGGAGTGACGAATGGGTTCTGGGGGTCCACTAGGTGGGCCCACCCACCCCAAAGGGTCTCATGGGCTGTGTGAGGACGTGAACGAGCCCCTAGTGGGCTGGCCAAAACACCCACTAAATCCCAATGTGGCTAGGAGGTGGGAAGGAAGAAACCCAAGTGGCGAAGGGAGATCAAGTCGAATCCTACTAGGAGTAGGATTGGAGGTGGACTTCCACCTCCTCCCACTTTGGCTGAACCCTTGAGGGTTTGAGGTTGCCTCCTCCCCTCCCTTCCTCCTATATACACTAGAGGATTTTAGGGCAGCCCTAACCCGAATAAGCCACGTGCTACCCTTTCTCTCTAGGTCATTTTCTCCTCTAAATTAGTTCAGTAGAGCTTGGCGAAGCCCTGCTGGATTAGTTCACCACCAACACCACCACTCCGTCGTGTTGGAGAACTCATTTACCTCTCCGCCCCTCTTGCTGGATCAAGAAGGCGGAGATCGTCATCGAGCTGTACGTGTGCTGAACGCGGAGGTGTCATCCGTCCGACACTAGATCGGGATGGATCGTGATGGGATCGCGGGACGGATCGTGATGAGATCGCGGAGCGGACTGTGATTTGGATCACAAAGATGTTCCACTATATCAACCGCGTTATATGTTGGGGAACGTCGCATGGGAAACAAAAAATTTCCTACGCGCACGAAGACCTATCATGGTGACGTCCATCTATGAGGGGGGTTTCAAATCTACGTACCCTTGTAGATCGCACAGCAGAAGCGTTAATAAACGCGGTTGATGTAGTCGAACGTCCTCATGTCCCTCGATCCGCCCCGCGAACCGTCCCACGATCCGCTCCGATCTAGTGCCGAACGGACGGCACCTCCGCGTTCAGCACACGTACAGCTCGACGATGATCTCGGCCTTCTTGATCCAGCAAGAGAGACGGAGAGGTAGATGAGTTCTCCGGCAGCATGACGGCGCTCCAGAGGTTGGTGGTGATCTAATCTCAGCGGGGCTCCGCCCGAGCTCCGCAGAAACGCGATCTAGAGGAAAACCCGTGGAGGTATGTGGTCGGGCTGCCGTGGAAAAGTTGTCTCAAATCAGCCCTAAAACCTCCGTATATATAGGTGGGAGGGGAGGGGCCTTGCCTTGGGGCTCAAGGAGCCCCAAGGGGTTCGGCCGAAGGGGGGGAGGAGGAGTCCTCCTCCAATCCTAGTCCAACTATTGCTTCTTCATAATTCGCAGGCTCATTGTTGTCTAACAACATAATTGATAAGACGGGATTACCGTACCACTCTGGAGTAGCACGCGGTCTCGCCGACCTGCGAGGTCCGATAGGAACTTGATCTGGAATTTCATGATCATCATCATTAATTTACTCCTCAACCGGCGTTGCAACGACAGGGGTTTCCCCTTGCCCTGCGCCACCATCCAGAGGGATAAGAGGTTCGACAACCTCATCAAGTTCTATCTTCCTCCCACTCAATTCTCTCGAGAGAAACTCCTTCTCGAGAAAAGCTCCATTCTTAGCAACAAACACTTTGCCCTCGGATTTGAGATAGAAGGTATACCCAATTGTCTCTTTCGGGTAACCTATGAATATGCACTTTTCCGCTTTGGGTTCCGGCTTTTCAGGCTGAAGCTTTTTGACATAAACATCACATCCCCAAACTTTAAGAAATGACAACTTTGGTCTTTTGCCATACCACAGTTCGTATGGTGTCATCTCAACGGATTTTGATGGTGCCCTATTTAAAGTGAATGCAGTTGTTTCTAATGCATAACCACAAAACGATAACGGCAAATCGGTAAGAGACATCATAGATCGCACCATCTCTAATAAAGTACGATTACGACGTTCGGACACACCATTACGCTGTGGTGTTCCAGACGGTGTCAACTGTTAAACAATTCCACATTGTCTTAAGTGAGCACCAAACTCGAAACTCAGATATTCACCCCCACGATCAGACCGTAGGAATTTGATCTTCTTGTTACGATGATTTTCAACTTCACTCTGAAATTGCTTGAACTTTTCAAATGTTTCAGACTTGTGCTTCATCAAGTAGACATAACCATATCTACTCAAATCGTAAGTGAAGGTGAGAAAATAACGATATCCGCCGCGTGCCTCCACGCTCATCGGACCACACACATCGGTATGTATGATTTCCAACAAGTCACTTGCACGCTCCATTGTTCCAGAGAACGGAGTTTTAGTCATCTTGCCCATGAGTCATGGTTCGCACGTGTCAAGTGAATCAAAGTCAAGTGGCTCCAAAAGTCCAACAGTATGGAGTTTCTTCATGCGTTTTACACCAATATGACCTAAGCGGCAGTGCCACAAAAACATGGCGCTATCATTGTTAACTCTAACTCTTTTGGTCTCAATGTTATGTATATGTGTATTATCACTATCAAGATTCAATATGAACAATCCTCTCACATTGGGTGCATGACCATAAAAGATATTACTCATAGAAATAGAACAACCATTATTCTCTGACTTAAACGCGTAACCGTCTCGCAATAAACAAGATCCAAATATAATGTTCATGCTTAACGCAGGCACTAAATAACAATTATTTAAGTTCATAACTAATCCTCATGGTAACTGAAGTGAAACTGTGCCGACGGCGATTGCATCAACCTTGGAACCATTTCCCACGCGCATCGTCACTTCATCCTTGGCCGGCCTTCGCTTATTCCGCAGTTCATGTTCTGAGTTGCAAATATGAGCAACAGAACCGGTATCGAATACCCAGGCACTACTACGAGAGCTGGTTAAGTACACATCAATAACATGTATATCAAATATACCTGATTTTTCTTTGGCCGCCTTCTTATCAGCCAGATACTTGGGGCAGTTGCGCTTCCAGTGACCCATACCCTTGCAATAATAGCACTCCGTTTCACGCTTAGGTCCAGCTTTGGGTTTCTTCGTCGGATTGGCAACAGGCTTGCCGCTCTTCTTTGAATTACCCTTCTTTCCTTTGTCGTTTCTCTTGAAACTAGTGGTCTTATTCACCATCAACACTTGATGCTTTTTACGGAGTTCTGACTCTGCGACTTTCAGCATCGCGAACAACTCCTCGGGTGACTTGTTCATCCCTTGCATGTTGTAGTTCAACACAAAGCCCTTATAGCTTGGCGGCAGTGATTGAAGAATTCTGTCAGTGATAGCTTCTTGCGGGAGTTCAATCCCCAGCTCAGCTAGACGGTTTGAGTACCCCAGACATTTTGAGCACATGTTCACTGACATACGAATTCTCCTCCATCTTGCAAGCATAGAATTTGTCGGAGGTCTCATACCTCTCGATCCGGGCGTTCTTCTGAAAGATAAACTTTAACTCCTGGAACATCTCATATGCTCCATGACGCTCAAAGCGACGTTGAAGTCCCGGCTCTAAGCCATACAAGACTGCACATTGAACTACTGAGTAGTCCTCCTTACGTGTTAACCAAGCGTTCTTAACATCTTGGTCAGCCGCAGCGGGTGGTTCATCTCCTAGCGCAGCATTAAGGACATAATCCTTCTTCCCAGCTTGCAAGAGCAACTTAAGATTACGAGCCCAGTCTACAAAGTTGCTTCCATCATCTTTCAACTTAGCTTTCTCTAGGAACGTATTAAAATTCAGGGTGACTGTCGCGTGAGCCATGATCTACAACAGAAATATATTCAAAGTGGACTTAGACTATGTTCAAGATAATTAGAGTTTAACTTAATCAAATTACTTGCTAAACTCCCACTCATAAAGTACATCTCTCTAGTCATTTGAGTGGTCTATGATCCAATTCCACTAGCTCAAGTCCGATCATCACGTGAGTTGAGGATAGTTTCAGTGGTAAGCATCCCTATGCTAATCATATCAACTATATGATTCATGATCAACCTTTCGGTATCATGTGTTCCGAGGCCATGTCTGCACATGCTAGGCTTCGTCAAGCTTAACCCGAGTGTTCCGCGTGTGCAACTATTTTGCACCCGTTGTATGTGAACGTTGAGTCTATCACGCCCGATCATCACGTGGTGTCTCGAAACGACGAACTATAGCAACGGTGCACAGTCGGGGAGAACACAATTTCGTCTTGAAATTTTAGCGAGAGATCACCTCATAATGCTACCGTCGTTCTAAGCAAAATAAGGTGCAAGAAAGGATTAACTTCACATGCAATTCATAAGTGACATGATATGGCCATCATCACGTGCTTCTTGATCTCCATCACCAAAGCACCGGCACGATCTTCTTTGTCACCGGCGCCACTGTTGGGGAACGTCGCAAGGGAAACAAAAAATTTCCTACACACACGAAGACCTATCATGGTGATGTCCATCTACGAGAGGGGATGAGTGATCTACGTACCCTTGTAGACCGTACAGCAGAAGCGTTAGAGAATGCGGTTGATGTAGTGGAACGTCCTCACGTCCCTCGATCCGCCCCGCGAACAATCCCGCGATCAGTCCCACGATCTAGTACCAAACGGACGGCACCTCCGCGTTCAGCACACGTACAGCTCGACGATGATCTCGGCCTTCTTGATCCAGCAAGAGAGACGGAGAGGTAGAAGAGTTCTCCGGCAGCGTGACGGTGCTCCGGAGGTTGGTGATGACCTTGTCTCAGCAGGGCTCCGCCCGAGCTCCGCAGAAACGCGATCTAGAGGAAAAACCGTGGAGGTATGTGGTCGGGCTGCCGTGGAAAAGTCGTCTCAAATCAGCCCTAAAACCTCCGTATATATAGGTGGGAGGGAGGGGGCCTTGCCTTGGGGCTCAAGAAGCCCCAAGGGGGTCGGCCGAGTCCAAGGGGGAGGACTCTCCCCCCCCCCAAACCGAGTTGGACTAGGTTTGGTGGGAGGGAGTCCCCCTTCCTTCCCACCTCCTCCCTTTTTTTTCTTTCTCTCTTGATTTTCTTCTCCTTGGCGCATAGGGCACTTGTGGGCTGTCCCACCAGCCCACTAAGGGCTGGTGTGTCTCCCCAAAGGCCTATGGGCTTCCCCGGGGTGGGTTTTCCCCCCGGTGAACTCCCGGAACCCATTCGTCATTCCCGGTACATTCCCGGTAACTCCGAAAACCTTCCGGTAATCAAATGAGGTCATCCTATATATCAATCTTCGTTTCCGGACCATTCCGGAAACCCTCGTGACGTCCGTGATCTCATCCGAGACTCCGAACAACATTCGGTAACCAACCATATAACTCAAATACGCATAAAACAACGTCGAACCTTAAGTGTGCAGACCCTGCGGGTTCGAGAACTATGTAGACATGACCCGAGAGACTCCTCGGTCAATATCCAATAGTGGGACCTGGATGCCCATATTGGATCCTACATATTCTACGAAGATCTTATCGTTTGAACCTCAGTGCCAAGGATTCGTATAATCCCGTATGTCATTCCCTTTGTCCTTCGGTATGTTACTTGCCCGAGATTCGATCGTCAGTATCCGCATACCTATTTCAATCTCGTTTACCGGCAAGTCTCTTTACTCGTTCCGTAATACAAGATCCCGCAACTTACACTAAGTTACATTGCTTGCAAGGCTTGTGTGTGATGTTGTATTACCGAGTGGGCCCCGAGATACCTCTCCGTCACACGGAGTGACAAATCCCAGTCTTGATCCATACTAACTCAACTAACACCTTCGGAGATACCTGTAGAGCATCTTTATAGTCACCCAGTTACGTTGCGACGTTTGATACACACAAAGCATTCCTCCGGTGTCTGTGAGTTATATGATCTCATGGTCATAGGAATAAATACTTGACACGCAGAAAACAGTAGCAACAAAATGACACGATCAACATGCTACGTCTATTAGTTTGGGTCTAGTCCATCACGTGATTCTCCCAATGACGTGATCCAGTTATCAAGCAACAACACCTTGTTCATAATCAGAAGACACTGACTATCATCGATCAACTGGCTAGCCAACTAGAGGCATGCTAGGGACGGTGTTTTGTCTATGTATCCACACATGTAAATGAGTCTTCATTCAATACAATTATAGCATGGATAATAAACTATTATCTTGATACAGGAATTATAATAATAACTATATTTATTATTGCCTCTAGGGCATAATTCCAACAGTCTCCCACTTGCACTAGAGTCAATAATCTAGCCCTCACATCACCATGTGAATTACATTGTAATAAATCTAACACCCATACAGTTCTGGTGTCGATCATGTTTTGGCCGTGGAAGAGGTTTAGTCAGCGGGTCTGCTACATTCAGATCCGTGTGCACTTTGCATATATTTACGTTCTCTTCCTCGACGTAGTCGCGGATGAGGTTGAAGCGTCGTTCAATGTGTCTGGTCTTCTTGTGAAACCATGGTTCCTTTGCTAAGGCAATAGCACCAGTGTTGTCACAGAACAAGGTTATTGGATTCAGTGTGCTTGGCACCACTTCCAAGATCCGTCATGAACTGCTTCATCCAGACACCCTCCTTAGCCGCCTCCGAGGCAGCCATGTACTCCGCTTCACATGTAGAATCTGCTACGACGCTTTGCTTGGAACTGCACCAGCTTACTGCACCCCCATTAAGAATAAATACGTATCCGGTTTGCGACTTAGAGTCGTCCGGATCTGTGTCAAAGCTTGCATCGACGTAACCTTTTACGGCGACCTCTTCGTCACCTCCATACACGAGAAACATCTCCTTAGTCCTTTTCAGGTACTTCAGGATATTCTTGACCGCTGTCGAGTGATCCACTCCTGGATTACTCTGGAACCTACCTGCCATACTTATGGCCAGGCTAACATCCGGTCTAGTGCACAGCATTGCATACATGATAGAACCTATGGCTGAAGCATAGGGGACGGAGCGCATATGCTCTCTATCTTCATCAGTTGCTGGGCACTGAGTCTTACTCAATCTCGTACCTTGTAAAACTGGCAAGAACCCTTTCTTGGACTGTTCCATTTTGAACCTCTTCAAAACTTTATCAAGGTATGTGCTTTGTGAAAGTCCTATCAAGCGTTTTGATCTATCCCTATAGATCTTAATGCCTAGAATGTAAGCAGCTTCTCCTAGGTCCTTCATAGAGAAACTTTTAATCAAGTAACCTTTTATGCTCTCCAAAAGCTCTACGTTGTTTCCAATCAGTAATATGTCATCCACATATAATATTAGAAACGCCACAGATCTCCCACTCACCTTCTTGTAAATACAAGATTCTCCAACCACTTGTATAAACCCAAATGCTTTGATCACCTCATCAAAGCGTTTGTTCCAACTCCGAGATGCTTGCACCAGTCCATAAATGGATTGCTGGAGCTTCCACACCTTGTTAGCACTCTTAGGATCGACAAAACCTTCGGGTTGCATCATATACAACTCTTCCTTAAGGAAACCGTTAAGGAACGCCGTTTTGACATCCATCTGCCAGATTTCATAACCGAAAAATGCAGGTATTGCTAACATGATTCTGACGGACTTAAGCATCGCTACGGGTGAGAAAGTCTCATCGTAGTCAACTCCTGGAACTTGTGAAAAACCCTTTGCCACAAGTCGAGCTTTATAAACGGTCACATTACCGTCAGCGTCCGTCTTCTTCTTAAAGATCCATTTGTTCTAAATAGCCTTGCGGCCCTCAGGTAGTATCTCCAAAGTCCACACTTTGTTCTCATACATGGATCCTATCTCGGACTTCATGGCTTCTAGCCATTTGTTGGAATCTGGGCCCACCATTGCTTCTTCATAATTTGCAGGTTCATTGTTGTCTAACAACATGATTGATAAGACGGGATTACCATACCACTCTGGAGCAGCGCGTGATCTCGTCGACCTGCGTGGTTCAACAGAAACTTGAACTGGAGTTTCATGATCATCATCATTAACTTCCTCCTCAACCGGCGTCGCAACGACAGAGGTTTCCCCTTGCCCTGTGCCACCATCCAGAGGGATGAGAGGTTCGACAACCTCGTCAAGTTCTATCTTCCTCCCACTCAATTCTCTCGAGAGAAACTCCTTCTCGAGAAAAGCTCCGTTCTTAGCAACAAACACTTTGCCCTCGGATTTGAGATAGAAGGTGTACCCAACTGTCTCTTTTGGGTAACCTATGAAGACGCACCTTTCCGCTTTGGGTTCCAGCTTTTCAGGCTGAAGCTTTTTGACATAAGCATCACATCCCCAAACTTTAAGAAACGACAACTTTGGCCTTTTGCCATACCACAGTTTGTATGGTGTCGTCTCAACGGATTTTGATGGTGCCCTATTTAAAGTGAATGCAGCTGTTTCTAATGCATAACCCCAAAATGATAACGGCAAATCAGTAAGAAACATCATAGATCGCACCATCTCTAATAAAGTACGATTACGACGTTCGGACACACCATTACGCTGTGGTGTTCCAGGCGGTGTCAACTGTGAAACAATTCCACATTTTCTTAAGTGATCACCAAACTCGAAACTCAGATATTCACCCCCACGATCAGACCGTAGGAACTTGATCTTCTTGTTACGATGATTTTCCACTTCACTCTGAAATTGCTTGAACTTTTCAAATGTTTCAGACTTGTGCTTCATCAAGTAGACATAACCATACCTACTCAAATCGTCAGTGAAGGTGAGAAAATAACGATATCTGCCGCGTGCCTCCACGCTCATTGGACCACACACATCGGTATGTATGATTTCCAATAAGTCACTTGCACGCTCCATTGTTCCGGAGAACGGAGTCTTAGTCATCTTGCCCATGAGGCATAGTTCGCACGTGTCAAGTGAATCAAAGTCAAGTGACTCCAAAAGTCCATCAGCATGGAGTTTCTTCATGCGCTTTACACCAATATGACCCAAGCGGCAGTGCCACAAAAATATGGCGCTATCATTGTTTACTCTAACTCTTTTGGTCTCAATGTTATGTATATGCGTATCGCTATCAAGATTCAATTTGAACAATCCTCTCACTTTCGGTGCATGACCATAAAAGATGTTACTCATAGAAATAGAACAACCATTATTCTCTGACTTAAAAGAGTAACCGTCTCGCAATAAACAAGATCCAGATATAATGTTCATGCTCAACGCAGGCACTAAATAACAATGATTTAAGTTCATCACTAATCCCGACGGTAGCTGAAGTGACACTGTGCCGACGGCGATTGCATCAACCTTGGAACCATTTCCTACGCGCATCGTCACTTCATCTTTCGCCAGCCTTCGTCTATTCCGCAGTTCCTGTTTCGAGTTGCAAATATGAGCAATAGAACCGGTATCGAATACCCAGGCACTACTACGAGAGCCGGTTAAGTACACATCAATAACATGTATATCAAATATACCTGATTTTTCTTTGCCCGCCTTCTTATCTGCCAGATACTTGGGGCAATTGCGCTTCCAGTGACCCATACCCTTGCAATAGTAGCACTCCGTTTCAGGCTTAGGTCCAGCCTTGGGTTTCTTCGGCGGATTGGCAACAGGCTTGCCGCTCTTCTTCGAATTGCCCTTCTTGCCTTTGCCGTTTCTCTTGAAACTAGTGGTCTTATTCACCATCAACACTTGATGCTCTTTACGGAGTTCAGACTCTGCGACTTTCAGCATCGCAAACAACTCGCCGGGAGACTTGTTCATCCCTTGCATGTTGTAGTTCAACACAAAGCCTTTGTAGCTTGGCGGCAGTGATTGAAGGATTCTGTCAGTGATAGCTTCTTGCGGGAGTTCAATCCCCAGCTCAGCTAGACGGTTTGAGTACCCAGACATTTTGAGCACATGTTCACTGACAGACGAGTTTTCCTCCATCTTGCAAGCATAGAATTTATCGGAGGTCTCATACCTCTCGATCCGGGCGTTCTTCTGAAAGATAAACTCCAACTCTTGGAACATCTCAAATGCTCCATGACGCTCAAAGCGACGTTGAAGTCCCGGTTCTAAGCCATACAAGACTGCACATTGAACTATTGAGTAGTCCTCCTTACGTGCTAACCAAGCGTTCTTAACATCCTGATCAGCCGTAGCGGGTGGTTCATCTCCTAGCGCAGCACTAAGGACATAATCCTTCTTCCCAGCTTGTAAGATTAGCTTAAGATTACGAGCCCAGTCTACAAAGTTGCTTCCATCATCTTTCAACTTAGCTTTCTCTAGGAACGTATTAAAATTCAGGATGACTGTCGCGTGAGCCATGATCTACAACACAAATATATTCAAAGTGGACTTAGACTATGTTCAAGATAATTAGAGTTTAACTTAATCAAATTATATGCTAAACTCCCACTCAAAAAGTACATCTCTCTAGTCATTTGAGTGGTTCATGATCCACTTACACTATCCCAAGTCCGATCATCACGTGAGTTGAGTATAGTTTCAGTGGTAAGCATCCCTATGCTAATCATATCATCTATATGATTCATGATCGACCTTTCGGTCTCATGTGTTCCGAGGCCATGTCTGCACATGCTAGGCTCGTCAAGCTTAACCCGAGTGTTCCGTGTGCGCAACTGTTTTGCACCCGTTGTATGTGAACGTTGAGTCTGTCACACCCGATCATCACGTGGTGTCTCGAAACGACGAACTGTAGCAACGGTGCACAGTCGGGGAGAACACAATTTCGTCTTGAAATTTTAGTGAGAGATCACCTCATAATGCTACCGTCATTCTAAGCAAAATAAGGTGCATAAAAGGATTAACATCACATGCAATTCATAAGTGACATGATATGGCCATCATCACGTGCTTCTTGATCTCCATCACCAAAGCACCGGCACGATCTTCTTGTCACCGGCGCCACACCATGATCATCCATCAACGTGTTGCCATCGGGGTTGTCGTGCTACTCATGCTATTACTACTAAAGCTACTTCCTAGCAAAATAGTAAACGCATCTGCAAGCACAAACGTTAGTATAAAGACAACCCTATAGCTCCTGCCGGTTGCCGTACCATCGACGTGCAAGTCGATATTTCTATTACAACATGATCATCTCATACATCCAATATATCACATCACATCGTTGGCCATATCACATCACAATCATACCCTGCAAAAACAAGTTAGACGTCCTCTAATTTTGTTGTTGCATGTTTTACGTGGTGACCATGGGTATCTAGTAGGATCGCATCTTACTTACGCAAACACCACAACGGAGATATATGAGTTGCTATTTAACCTCATCCAAGGACCTCCTCGGTCAAATCCGATTCAACTAAAGTTGGAGAAACCGACACTTGCCAGTCATCTTTGAGCAAAGGGGGTTACTCGTAACGATGAAACCAGTCTCTCGTAAGCGTGCGAGTAATGTCGGTCCAAGCCGCTTCAATCCAACAATACCGCGGAATCAAGAAAAGACTAAGGAGGGCAGCAAAACGCACATCACGCCCACAAAAACTTTTGTGTTCTACTCGAGAAGACATCTACGCATGAACCTAGCTCATGATGCCACTGTTGGGGAACGTCGCAAGGGAAACAAAAAATTTCCTACGCGCACGAAGACCTATCATGGTGATGTCCATCTACGAGAGGGGATGAGTGATCTACGTACCCTTGTAGACCATACAGCAGAAGCGTTAGAGAACGCGGTTGATGTAGTGGAACGTCCTCACGTCCCTCGATCCGCCCCGCGAACAATCCCGCGATCAGTCCCACGATCTAGTACCAAACAGACGGCACCTCCGCGTTTAGCACAAGTACAGCTCGACGATAATCTCGGCCTTCTTGATCCAGCAAGAGAGACGGAGAGGTAGAAGAGTTCTCCGGCAGCGTGACGGCGCTCCGGAGGTTGGTGATGACCTTGTCTCAGCAGGGCTCCGCCCGAGCTCCGCAGAAACGCGATCTAGAGGAAAAACCGTGGAGGTATGTGGTCGGGCTGCCGTGGAAAAGTCGTCTCAAATCAGCCCTAAAACCTCCGTATATATAGGTGGGAGGGAGGGGGCCTTGCCTTGGGGCTCAAGGAGCCCCAAGGGGGTCGGCCGAGTCCAAGGGGGAGGACTCTCCCCCCCCCCCCCAAACCGAGTTGTACTAGGTTTGGTGGGAGGGAGTCCCCCTTCCTTCCCACCTCCTCCCTTTTTTTTCTTTCTCTCTTGATTTTCTTCTCCTTGGCGCATAGGGCACTTGTGGGCTGTCCCACCAGCCCACTAAGGGCTGGTGTGTCTCCCCCAAGGCCTATAGGCTTCCCCGGGGTGGGTTGCCCCCCCGGTGAACTCCCGGAACCCATTCGTCATTCCCGGTACATTCCCGGTAACTCCGAAAACCTTCCGGTAATCAAATGAGGTCATCCTATATATCAATCTTCGTTTCCGGACCATTCCGGAAACCCTCGTGACGTCCGTGATCTCATTCGGGACTCCGAACAACATTTGGTAACCAACCATATAACTCAAATACGCATAAAACAACGTCGAACCTTAAGTGTGCAGACCCTGCGGGTTCGAGAACTATGTAGACATGACCCGAGAGACTCCTCGGTCAATATCCAATAGCGGGACCTGGATGCCCATATTGGATCCTACATATTCTACGAAGATCTTATCGTTTGAACCTCAGTGCCAAGGATTCGTATAATCCCGTATGTCATTCCCTTTGTCCTTCGGTATGTTACTTGCCCGAGATTCGATCGTCAGTATCCGCATACCTATTTCAATCTCGTTTACCGGCAAGTCTCTTTACTCGTTCCGTAATACAAGATCCCGCAACTTACACTAAGTTACATTGCTTGCAAGGCTTGTGTGTGATGTTGTATTACCGAGTGGGCCCCGAGATACCTCTCCGTCACACGGAGTGACAAATCCCAGTCTTGATCCATACTAACTCAAGTAACACCTTCGGAGATACCTGTAGAGCATCTTTATAGTCATCCAGTTACGTTGCGACGTTTGATACACACAAAGCATTCCTCCGGTGTCAGTGAGTTATATGATCTCATGGTCATAGGAATAAATACTTGACACGCAGAAAACAGTAGCAACAAAATGACACGATCAACATGCTACGTCTATTAGTTTGGGTCTAGTCCATCACGTGATTCTCCCAATGACGTGATCCAGTTATCAAGCAACAACACCTTGTTCATAATCAGAAGACACTGACTATCATCGATCAACTGGCTAGCCAACTAGAGGCATGCTAGGGACGGTGTTTTGTCTATGTATTCACACATGTAAATGAGTCTTCATTCAATACAATTATAGCATGGATAATAAACTATTATCTTGATACAGGAATTATAATAATAACTATATTTATTATTGCCTCTAGGGCATAATTCCAACAGCCACACCATGATCTCCATCAACGTGTCGCCATCGGGGTTGTCGTGCTACTCATGCTATTACTACTAAAGCTACATCCTAGCAATATAGTAAACGCATCTGCAAGCACAAACGTTAGTTTAAAGACAACCCTATGGCTCCTGCCGGTTGCCGTACCATCGACGTGCAAGTCGATATTAACTATTACAACATGATCATCTCATACATCCAATATATCACATCACATCGTTGGCCATATCACATCACAAGCATACCCTGCAAAAACAAGTTAGACGTCCTCTAATTGTTGTTGCATGTTTTACGTGGTGACTATGGGTATCTAGTAGGATCGCATCTTACTTACGCAAACACCACAACGGAGATATATGAATTGCTATTTAACCTCATCCAAGGACCTCCTCGGTCAAATCCGATTCAACTAAAGTTGGAGAAACCGACACTCGCCAGTCATCTTTGAGCAACGAAGTTGCTCGTAGCAATGAAACCAGTCTCTCGTAAGCGTACGAGTAATGTCGGTCCGAGCCGCTTCGATCCAACAATACCGCGGAATCAAGAAAAGACTAAGGAGGGCAGCAAATCGCACATCACCGCCCACAAAAACTTTTGTGTTCTACTCGAGAATACATCTACGCATGAACCTAGCTCATGATGCCACTGTTGGGGAACGTCGCATGGGAAACAAATATTTTCCTACCCGCACGAAGACCTATCATGGTGATGTCCATCTACGAGGGGGATTTCAGATCTACATACACTTGTAGATCGCACAGCAGAAGCGTTAATAAACGCGGTTGATGTAGTGGAACGTCCTCACGTCCCTCGATCCGCCCCGCGAACCGTCCCACGAACCGTCTCGCGATCCGTCCCACGATCCGCTCCGATCTAGTGCCGAACAGACGGCACCTCCGCGTTCAGCACACGTACAGCTCGACGATGATCTCGGCCTTCTTGATCCAGCAAGAGAGACAGAGAGGTATATGAGTTCTCCGGCAGCGTGACACCGCTCCGGAGGTTGGTGGTGATCTAATCTCAGCAGGGCTCCGCCCGAGCTCCGCAGAAACGTGATCTAGAGGAAACACTGTGGAGGTATGTGGTTGGGCTGCCGTGGAAAAGTTGTCTCAAATCAGCCCTAAAACCTCTGTATATATAGGTGGGAGGGGAGGGGCCTTGCCTTGGGGCTCAAGGAGCCCCAAGGGGTTCGGCCGAAGGGGGGAGGAGGAGTCCTCCTCCAATCCTAGTCCAACTAGGATTGGAAGGTGGAGTCCTTCCCTTCCTTCCCACTTCCCTTTTTTTCTCTTTGGTTTTCTTATCTCCCTGCGCAGGGGCCTCTCTAGGCTTGCCCACCAGCCCACTAAGGGTTGGTGCGGCACCCTTAAGGCCTATGGGCTTCCCCGGGGTGGGCTGCCCCCCCCCCCCCCGGGTGAACATCCGGAACCCATTCGTCATTCCCGGTACATTCCCAGTAATTCCGAAAACCTTCCGGCAATCAAATGAGGTCATCCTATATATCAATCTTTGTCTTCGGACCATTTCGGAAACCCTCGTGACGTCCGTGATCTCATCCGGGACTCCGAACAACATTCGGTAACCAACCATATAACTCAAATACGCATAAAACAACGTCGAACCTTAAGTGTGCAGACCCTGCGGGTTCGAGAACTATGTAGACATGACCCGAGGGACTCCTCAGTCAATATCCAATAGCGGGACCTGGATGCCCATATTGGATCCTACATATTCTACGAAGATCTTATCGTTTGAACCTCAGTGCCAAGGATTCATATAATCCCGTATGTCATTCCCTTTGTCCTTCGGTATGTTACTTGCCCGAGATTCGATCGTCAGTATCTGCATACCTATTTCAATCTCGTTTACCGGCAAGTCTCTTTACTCGTACCGTAATACAAGATCCCGCAACTTACACTAAGTCACATTGCTTGCAAGGCTTGTGTGTGATGTTGTATTACCGAGTGGGCCCCGAGATACCTCTCCGTCATACGGGGTGACAAATCCCAGTCTTGATCCATACTAACTCAGCGGACGCCTTCGGAGATACCTGTAGAGCATCTTTATAGCCACCCAGTTACGTTGTGACATTTGATACACACAAAGTATTCCTCCGGTGTCAGTGAGTTATATGATCTCATGGTCATAGGAATAAATACTTGACACGCAGAAAACAGTAGCAACAAAATGACACGATCAACATGCTAAGTCTATTAATTTGGGTCTAGTCCATCACATGATTCTCCCAATGATGTGATCCAGTTATCAAGCAACAACACCTTGTACATAGTCAGAAGACCCTGACTATCCTTGATCAACTGGCTAGGCAACTAGAGGCTTGCTAGGGACAGTGTTTTGTCTACGTATCCACACATGTATCTAAGTCTTCATTCAATACAATTATAGCATGGATAATAAACGATTATCTTGATACATGAATTATAATAATAACTTATTTATCATTGCCTCTAGGGCATAATTCCAACATTATATACGCTTTCGCTTAGCGATCTACAAGGGTATGTGGATCCGATCTCTCCTCTGGTAGATGGTCATCACCATGGATAGATCTTATGTATGCGTAGGAATTTTTTTGTTTCCCATGCGACGTTACCCAACAGATGTTCCATATACTAGGGAGTGCATGATGAATATGTTGATCGGCATAAACCAAGAAAAAGAACCAATATTACAGACCTTCATCATTACCAAATAGAGTGCCTTAATTTTGTTATTGATTGGCAACTTAGAGAGTTTGATGATAGATTCAATGAAGTTAATCATGCACTGCTTATCGACATGGCTTATTTCAACCCAAAAAAACTCATTCGCTGCTTTTTACTTGAAGAATTTATTGAAGCTAGCTTAGTTTTATCCCGATGATTTCAATTCAACACAATTGGTGGATCTTGATCATGAATTTCGAATTTTCGTTGACAATGTCTGAGTGGACCAAAGATTCGCCAATTTGGATGGTATTGCTGATCTTGCTAAAGTGTCGGTGGAAACTAAAAAGCACCTTGCTTTTTCTTTGGTGTATCAACTTCTCAAGTTGGTGCTAAGTTTGCCAGATGCCACAGCATCAATGGAGAGATACTTTTCAGCAATGAATATCATCAAGAGTGTTGTGAGGAACAAAATGGGTGACGAGTTCATGAGTGATTGCCTTATTTGCTATGTGGAGAAAGACATATTTTCTACGATAACAAATAATGATGTGATTGGTCTATTAAAGAAGATGAAAGATCGAGAACGAAAGTTACAAAATGTGAGTCTCATTTCACTTTTTTTTGCTTAATGATACTTATTTTCTGCATTATTTGTTTCTTACTATTGTTGTGAATATATTATATTCTTTTGTTCATCCTTTTCACGAAGTTACAAGTGAAACGTTCCAAAGTCATATTTTTGCTTTTTTCCAGAATATGTAAACAAGTGTTGTTTTATGACTTCGCTCAACCAATACTAGGTATGAATGTTTTATGTAGTAATAATACCACTGGCTCATTGCATATTTTTGCTATTTATATCGCTCTCAGTCATTATCTATGTTGTTGCACCACTATAATTTCCCCTAGAGGCCTATTGTGGGCAGCGGTTGACACCAGTGCCCATTTTCTTCTAGCTTCGTTCCTGTGCGGGAGTGATGTGGCCACTCGATACAGAGTCATGCCGGAAAGGACGACCATGGGTTGTTTCTACAGACACCAGGCACAACGTTGCGTGTTCTCATGGATGATACTAGTGATGTACATCATGAGGGATGGCACCAGGAGAGTGCTCCGCGTCCATGGCGGGCGAGTTCAATGTCAGTGTAAAATTGTTTTAACCAGAACAAAAGCTATTTTAACTCTAGTGTAAAATAATTTAAATTAGGACGTAGAGTTGAACTTGCTTAAGAATTAGTTCAACTTTAATGTAAAATTATTTGAATTAGAACTAAGGCTATTGCAACTCTAGAATAAATTTATTTAAACTAGGATAAAATGCTAATTCAACTCTAGTGTACAATCATTTAAATCCTAATGTAAAATTTATTTGAACTAGGACATGAGCAATATCAGTAAAACTATTTCGACAAGTGTATATGAGTTAGTTCAAATCTAACGTAGAACTATCTGAAACAGGACAAATAGGTAGTTCAAGTCTACAATGAAATTATTTTAATCATGACATGAGCTAGTTCACTTCTGCTTTAAAATATTTAAACTGGTGATAAATTCAAATAGCTTAGAACCGCCGAGATGGACACGCTTCTGGATGAAGTTGTGACAGTATTCTCCGCGTTGGATGTTAAATAGTCTCTACGCTTCCACTCCAGTGCCCAGCTGAACATTCCTGCACAGTTGAAGCTACACAGCTGAACATTCCTGCACAGTTGAAGCTACACAGCTGAACAAGTTGTCATGTCTATGCGGTGGATGGTTAGCTGTGTGAGCCGGATGCCTGCAGTGTGGTGCAATCAAGCTGGAAAGAACAATATACAAGACTGAACAAACGAAAGATTAATAAGTACCCATGTTCTTTCATGGACAGATGTATTCAAGCTGGATTAGAGAGCCTTCACAAACTGTGTCCACCAGCTATACTGGAACTGCATTGCTCGGTTGAAAAAAGCAGGGATGCCATAACACAGACATCAATATTATTCAGTAGCTACATCCGAATTGATCCGTTAAAATTAACACAATGACATAGAGTCTGCATAGATCCGTTAAAATTAACACAAGGACATAAGGTCTACATAGGCAGAGACGTTGGCATGCTTACTATTACTATCACATCAAAAACATCGGTATGAACTGAATAGATCCTGAATCTCTAATATGGTAAGTAAACCTTGGGCCTTGTGAGCAAAAGAGAACATGTTATGGACACCGGCACACCTCTTCGGGTGAAACTCGCAGCTCAATATGATGCCATCGACCTTGAAAGTAAATCGAGCAGATGTCTGCTTTCGGCAGCAGGATCAAACCTCTCCACTTTGACTAATGTGTTCTTCACTCTCCGCTCGTCGCTGTACGTTTCTTCTTTGACTTTCAGCCTGAGCAGATAATCCTGGAACAGACAGCTGAGCATGATCTCTGCAAAGCGAGGATCCCCGTTCTCTTTGTATGTAATGAGATCTAGCGCCGAGCAGCCTAGTAACTCTTGCGCGGTCTCCTGAAACGCTGTCACCCAAGCTGTTCCCGAGTGATCTTGAATCTGAAGCTGCAAAAGATACCTGTAATCACACTCTGGAAACTCCTTGTCGCATCTGTCACACACCCACAAGCCAGAAGTCCCCTTTGTCACTTTCTTATTGCACTGCCGGTCACCTTCCTTGGTAGGGCAAGCTGTGTAGCAGAAGTTGTCGCTCTTGAAGAATATAATGGAGGCTTTCACCGTAACCCAATCAGGTTTGTCTCCCATTCCAAGACCTTCATCCTTGATTTTAGCAATTGTCATTCGGACCTCGTTCCTTGATGCTGCAGGAGTGTGATCCCTAGATATGGACTGAGTAGAAGCATCCCTTCCTCCACCGTCGAACCATTGCCTCAGAGTATGAGCTTCAGAGAGATCAGGGTCGATGAGGAGTTGAGAGGAAGAAATTGTGCCGACACACTTGCCATTGAAATCATTCACTCTTCCTGTTTTGACACCCAGCACGGGGAAGACCCCGCGTTCAACCATTTCTTGCAGCTGTGAGCCTTCTCTGTTGCAAAAGTCACCCCACATGGTTAGATCAACACTTCGACCAGACATATCCTTCAGGCCAATAATTCTTTTCAGAGTTTCCGTGCCATTTTTCTTCTGTACTGTGGTGGAAGGGCTGACAGAGATAGCAACACCTATGATGTCAAGTACAGTACCGGTCGGAGTATCCTCAATTTCACTGATCGGTCTGAAGTTAAACTGCTGAGAGGGAATTGAGCTATCCTCATCAGGACAAAGATCCACTGATGAATCTCTCTCCAATGTGATCTCCCACTCACTGTTCAGATGGTTATAGTTCCTCTGTGCAGGTTTCAAGTTTCCTCTTGATACCACATAGACCTTACCAACTTCCACAACTTCATAGAAGCGATCAACGTGAGCGTTGAAACATGCTACCCGTATCTCACCCCCATCAGAATCAAGCAGGTCAAAGTTGAACACTTTGCCGTCACCTTTTGCATTGTGGTACCGCCGGATGTCTCCCTTTGCAGTAACTCTACCCTTGATAGCCCAGCGGCCCTGATAAGGATTTAAAGAAGATATGGGGATTATTCTAGCAGGGGCTTCATTTTTTGCAATTGCTCCTTGATTTTTGTAACTGGGTGCAGGACGATAAGATGGCTGTGCTGTTGGCTGGAAGACTGGAGATTTGTCACTGAGCCTGGTGGGTGTGTTCAAGGAGCTCCCTGCCACCGAAGGTTGGAAGACTGGAACATTGCCATTGGGCCTTGTGGGACTTGGGTTTCCTGCCGCCAAACCATATTGACGTGCTCCGTTAAATTGCTCCACTCTTGGGTTGTTTTGATTAGAGGATTCACTTTCTGGAGTAATCACTGGATTGCCAATGATGTCACACTCCGCGAGAAGAACTGTCAAATTCAGAACGACAATAACCCTACAGATATTCAACCAATCAGCTCAACAACAACAAATAATTTCACATACCCTCAAGACAAAAGAACTAATTTGCATTTGCACTAGTTACTTAGAAACTTGAATCATGGCACATTTCGGTTCACAAACTATGTTCCGGCAGCATTTATTGACGAGCAGATCACAAAAGACACAATGAAACAAAGTCAGTTGGCAGCTAAAATAGGTAAATGACAACTTGCATCATCAAGTATACTGCTGAACCAAGTGTGTAAAGCTGAAAGACACAAACCACTAAATGATTCAACCAGATAAAGACAGCTACATCTGTAAGCATGGCGTAAAGTACAGTGATCAAATAAACCTTCCATGCACCATATGACCCAATCAGTAAACAAGGAACCTAGCTGATGCACAGCATCACGACCAGTCGACTGGAGTATATAGCAACAACTTGCTGCATAACTAACTAAATGAACCAAAGCACACAACAAACTTCTTCTAATCATCAAAACGACCATAATGTCAGTTCTCTTTGCAGGTTTATCTCCAGTCTATTTGACGCTTATCTCTTATATTGAGTGTTTTATGAAATTCAAGGTAGAGGACCTCCGCTCCAGTTCATTCAGAAAATAACATCATTTAACCAGCCAGAAACGCACAGTGCCATAGCCAGATCTACGATTTTGCCACCATTATGAGTACCAGAAATATAATCCAATGAATTAAGTTTTACACAAACACCAAACCGTATCATGCCTCACAACACAACTTAATTACACATCCCAGTTGATACACAGATATCTTCTAGTCCTAAAAAGGAATTACAGAATCCAATTCAATCAGCAGCAGGTCAGTGGAACAAAATTTCGACGCCACTCTGGTTGAGTACTGTTATATCCTAGAGGGAAAAGACCTAGTTCACTTCTACGGATTATACTAGTACCTAAGGAAGCATAACATCTGTATCAGGATCAGCGTACACTGAATTTTCCAAGTATCAATCTAAAGCGAGACCCTCAACCAATTTGAGGGACAGCAACTCGCAGGGACCAATTAGACTACACTTACGCGCAGGAATCGCAGACCGCGACCACACGTGCCGAGCAGCGAGAATCCGCGCGCGGGCACGAACCCTAACCGAAACCGCCCGAATCGCAAGGGCAAACAACCGAGCATCGATCTACGCTAGAGGGATGCGGGAGGCGAACCTTCTTCCGCCGACCATGTTGATGACGTACTCGTCGAGCTGCACGACGGAGCCGCGGCGGATGAGCCCCGAGCGCGCCTGGTCGCTGAGCTGGCCGGCGAACATCGCGGGGCAGGTCTCGGCGCCGTCGGAGACGAGGCCGCGCCACCTGTCGCTCCGGGGCGTCCCCCTGCCGTCGACGTTGACGCAGCGCAGGTTGACGACCTGGACGATGGGCCTGAGGTTCGTGTCCCCCGCCAGCGCCGCCCCCACGCCGTTCGGGGTCAGCCTCGCCGACGCCATCGGTGGGCCGGATTCGCGGCAGGGTGGGGCGGAGAAGGTGGTGCGGATTTGAAAATCTGGGAGGTTTGGGGAGGCGTCGGAAATGGCGACGGGAGTCGAAGTGGGGGGGAAGAGGCGGTTGCGGTTGCTCGGTGGCGTCGCGGGCTCCTTCCCGGGGAAGACTGAGCTCCGATGAATCTGACCGTTGGATCGGGCCCGGATGGGATGATCGAGCGGCGGTGGACAACCCACGTAACGAGAGCGCGCGCGGCATTAACTTGGGCCTGGGCTGGGTGCTGGTGGACCCTGTGAGAACAAATCGATCACTTGCCTGAACGGCGGTGATTTCTTCTATTCTAGCCTCATTCCGAACGGGTCGGCCCATTTTTATTTTTCGTTTTTCTGTTTACTTCTCTCACCCAGTTTTTCAGCTGGTTTTTCGTCCTTTCTTTCATACTAGTAAGCTTGCACGTGCAACGCATGTTTCGATTGCCATCAAATAGTTTTAAGAATAATTGTCTTCGTGCTTTCAATTTTTTTGAAGATCCAGAACGGTTTTTGAAATTTCCAGAACATTATTTGAAAATCCAGAACATTTTTAAAATCCAGAATTTAAAAAAAAACATTTTTAGAATTTGAAGAACATTTTTTGAAAATACAAAAACAAAATTAACATTTTTCATAAATTCAAAACAATTTCTGGATTTTCAAAAGTTCTTCAAATTCGAAAAATGTTTTTTTTTATAAATATGTTCTAAATTTCAAATAGTCGTCGTTTCTCAGAAACATTCATCAC
This sequence comes from Hordeum vulgare subsp. vulgare, assembly GCF_904849725.1. Lineage (NCBI taxonomy): Eukaryota > Viridiplantae > Streptophyta > Magnoliopsida > Poales > Poaceae > Hordeum > Hordeum vulgare. Next base: position 526,510,568 of record NC_058523.1, read on the forward strand.
TTCAAAAAATGTTCAGGATTTAACAAAAATGTTCGGTTTTTAAAAAAAATGTGCATTATTTTAAGAATATGTTTGGTACTTTCAAAAAATGTTCAGTAATTTCAAAATATGTATGGTATTTGTTTAATTTTTAATTTATGTTCATCTTCGACAATTGTTCTTAAATGTCGAAAAATGTGTTTGATTATAAAATTGTTCTAAATTTCATAAAGTTATCATTTTCCAAAGTTTGTTCATAAATTCAAAAAATGTTTTGGATTTTTTAAAAAAAATTCTTCAAATTAGAAATAAGTTTTGCTTCCAATTCTAAAAGAAAAAACGAACCAAAAAGGAAAAAGAATGGAAATATGCAGAAAAGGAAAAAAAGAAAAAAAAGGAAAAAAGGAAATTATCAGTATTTTTTTAGCCAAAAAGGGCGGACCCAGTTGAGGCGATCCCCTTTACGAGCGAGGGACTCCCTACCGCAGAATGCGGCAGTTAGAAGCTGCCGAGTTGTGTACAGTGACTGCTACAGTTCACACTGCGTTTGGGCCTCATGCCCCGGGCTTGGGCCCTGGATCCGTCCCAGGGCAGTACATCTTAAAATTGATGAAGTAACCACAGGCGCTTTCGTAGTTGACTGAAAACACCTCTCACTGAACAAGCACACCGAGAAATCTAAATAAATTCAGGAAAAGCAACGATGCAAGTCGTCTTTAATCCTGGTGGAAGCTAGTAGCTAACCATCTCAGCACTCCGTTGAGATGATATTAGGATCAAAATTTTGTGAGATGGTCAGTTTGCAGCAATAACTCCAGGTGCACATTATAAATTCTCTATTTCCCTATCTCAAAACAATATTTGCTTATGCAAAATGTGTTTTGTTCACTCTAAAAAGTGGCAATATGATCAATCAAAATATCTTCCTACTCGAGTTTTCTTCCTTGTATGTCAACACACTGAATAATCACCACATCACATAACATCCGGAATAATCATATTTTTTCACATCTGCATAATATAATATTTTTTCAACACAAATTGTCAAAGAGAAATATTTACAGCTAAACCAAGTGTGAATTACATAATCGGATTGCTAACAGAGTCGGTTCACTACCAGTTATACATTATTATGTACACAACATAGCTTTCATGAGTCAGCAGCTCTGATTACGTCTTATAACCAAACAATCACGGAGAGGTGAGAAGGGCAATGTCTGATTACCGTGAAACGTAGCACACCGATACCAACATCTTCTTTTAGTACATTTTCTAACAAAGATCTTTAATTCAGTGAGTACGAGTGTCCGCTACTCAATGCACTCCGAAGGACGTCGACGTTCCACCCAATACATAATCAGAAGAGCTGTGAACACACGTCCAAGGAAAAGGTGTCACCTGAAGATTCAGATAGTGATGAAATAATCCCAACAAATTTGCAGAGACAACTCGGTATCGAAGGAGGTTGTCCACTAAAATAATGAGGTATAAAACTATACGCACATGGGGACCAAAATCTCGTGATTGAATATTTTGTCAGAGATTGGAGGAATATGGTCTTTTTCTCATTGGCGTAGTTAATGATCTGGAAGAGGACACCCGATATTCAGTTACCATGTGTTAAAACAAAAATCCTAAAAAAACATCCCATATCGAAGGAGAGTTAATATATAACTGAACGTGCTACGCACACAGATATACCTCTTGCAATAGATTGCTTGGTCCTCGGTAGATCGACAGAAAGCCTGGGATTATTCTAACAGATCACTAACTCCAAATTCAATAGATGGTCATCCCATGTTTTAGCCGAGAGTTCATTTGTGCTTTTGGTTTTCTCCTTCGATATGGTGACAAGCTTGCATTGCAAGAGGTATATCTCTGCACATAGCACGTTCAACGATATTAACTTATCACCTTTGCAATGGACATCTCACATAACCTTTTTTAAAACCTTCAAGATTAATCTAGCTTATGTTTTGTCTCTCATAGTTATACAAAAATCATGGTGAAATGTTGAGATGTCGGGCTTGAAAGGAGGTTAATTCAATTGTTAGTTCATATGTTGGATCTTTAGTTCTTTACCATTTGTTTTATTCCAATTTGATTGGTCTGATGTTTATACTTTGTTTAGTCAATGCTCTCTCAGATTCATAATGTAGTGCATATTTTAATTTTTGTAAGTCAAACATGTCTACATTTGACCAAGTTTATAGGATAAACTATCGACATATAAAACACTAAATAAATATAAATAAAAGTACACTTCATTATGCATCTAATGATAGTGAATGTTTATATGTTTTCCATTGACCTTAGTCAAAACATAGACATGTTTAACTTTTAGAGAACCAAATATGCACTACATTGTAAAACAAAGGGAGCATATGATTGCCTAAAAAAAGAAGCAAACAAGCTAGCGCACTTAGCATCTGCATTAGGTGATATCATCTTTCTCCAGAAAATCAACAATAAAAATAGATAACCCATCTATTAAGATAAGACTTCGAGCAAAAGTTATTTTATCAACATTTTACATGCCATAAAACTGATGCCATGTATTCAGTACCAAATAAAAAAATACCTATGACTACAATGTTGTAGTACCACACAAGCTATATGAGTACAAGATTTGTCCCAACGAATCAAAACGTTCTTTTTCGTCACTCTTTATTATCTTTTTTATCAATACTTTTACTGAAATAATAGAATACATCATTTTACTGTTTACATTTGCTATTTTTCATTCGCTGATTACAACTAAGGTTCAACACAATGCAGTTTAACAATCGGCAACTGCAACAATACAAACTCAAAAGAGTAAAATGACGACTCGGGACGGATACACAAACCGAGGAGACATAGCTTTAACAGTTAGAACCGTTCAAACCAAATAATCTCATACTAAGGGAGCCCATAGTCCGGACAGAGGCGTGGCCTGAGCAGTTTCAGTCAAAGAGAATGAATTTTCATCAATTTCAGAAACAGAGGAACTCAGGCATATATGCCGGTTCGAAACGAGATTCATTCTTAGTGCTTCATTAGGGGGGTTGACTGGCCTACAACTGAACTACAACACCTAGGTATAGACACAATTCAGTTTGATCGTGACACGAGTTTAAATTGCACACATAGCATGGATCAGAGATCAAGCTGAATTGTTCAAACTACCAAGTCCCAACACAGAGGTCAACAGGCAAGTTCTATGCTAGTCAGCTTCACTTCTTCCCAGTGTCATACTCTCAGATCCACCACCGTAAGTAGTAACTGGTTTCTCATTCGAAATAAGGCTCACATGTCTATCATCTTCTGAAACTGAAACACTGCACGAGTTCACAGATCCCATATCCACTTGATGCTGCTGTCCAATTTCTGATGTGTGAGAACAATAGGAAGATTCTTTACTGGCAGGAACTGAGTCAACTTCATCATTCCCAGCAGCTGAATTCTCATCAGGGCATTCTGTCTTTACAATCTCCAGTCTTATGTCTGAAGAAGGCTCGTCAGGCATACTATTTTCTGTGGTCATGGTTGTTGGAGGAATCTCCACACAGATATCAAAGAGAGATGGAGCTTCTGATCGAGTAGTACTTGCTTCAGCTTAACAATCCATGGAAGCGGACGAATCTAGATTTCCTGCAACTCAAGATCTCCGATCTCTACGATGAGATAACTCTTCATCATCGGCATTCAGTTCCACGTTGTCGTCGTCATCCGAAGCACCATAAAGGCACTCGGTCGGTACAGTTTCCACATCTACTTCCTGTGAAGATCCATGAGGTTCAATTCCACCGGTAGACGCTAGGAGAGTATCCCTTCTGACAACATTGAATAAAATACCATTCTCAATCTTTTCAGGCTGCAGCAAGTCACCTTCAGGGACCATGATACTCGCGGAAAGACCAAATGGAGACCTAGGAACAGGTGTATCATGAGGATCACAGCCTGTATTGCCTGAGGTCCTACCAGGAGTAACATGCCTTGGATGATTATCAACTGGCTCTCTACCAATTGGGTGACCAGCAAACAAGTTACTATTCGGTGTCAAAATATCACCTTCACTTCCCTTTGGTGATATTGTTCTGAATTCTGGGTCAATCTCAAGGTTCTGAACAAAGTTGATGAATTTATTAGCCGAGGTTGTCCTCATGAGAGGGCCACCACTTCTCGTCCATGAGTTCAAGTCTATACTCTCAGATTCACTGTCACTGCTATCATGTATACTATGTTGGAGATGGTGATTTTTGTTAGATGGCCCAGCAGTTCCTCCAACTGCTTGATGGTTTGTAACAGTGGGAGATGTGAGCAACTCCTCATCGAGAGAACCAGTTGAATTTTCTCTTGCTATGAGATTCCATGACGGAATCCTTCTAGATGGACAGAGTCTAATTGTAGCACCGTATCCTTGTGAAGCGGCTGCTCTTTCTGCACTTCTCTTCAGCCTACAGATGTGGTTCAGGAGGGCAACACATTCATCTAATGCAAGCTCAATAGCACAGTTTGCCCTGATGGCAGAGAGCTTTTCCCAAGTGCATCGCCTACCCTGACTTGCTGCTTTCTGAAGCTCAGAATACGAAGGATTCTATATGATCCTCGAATACTGATGATACAGAGAGAAAACGAACATTGGTAAGACTACTGATTAATGTGGTGAAGATTTGAAATGTGCACGAAAGAATGGATTAAGGAACATTCAAAACCTGAGCAAGAGTGGCTGGCATAACAATTGTCACATGACACCTCCGTGCTCCTGAAGCCCACATGCAATGAGTGTTCAGAGAAGTAACCACATGCAAAGTGTGAGAATCCTCTCCCGTTAGCTGTCAACCCATCAGAGAACATACAGTTTGGAGTAGGATTGCCTAGTGACACACTGCAGTGCTAGTTGATAAAAAACAAGATGATAGAAGATTGGATATCACCTTTCAGCAAACGTGCAGAGCTTGATTTAATACTCTCTCTGCATCGTACAAAGCAATAGTTCCAGTAGTAAGTTCTTTGTGAAAATGCTCTATATCACCTCCAAATAGGACATAAGGTACAAGGAACATCTTAAACGTGCATGTGTGAGGTTAATTTACAAGATATTAGATCGGGAAGTAGAAAGAGTGTTGCAATTCAACATAATGAAGGGGACAACAGGGTCACATTAGTATAAAAAACAACAAAATTTTCCTAAGTCAAGACTTTAATAATGATATGCGCTAAAGGGCTATCCAAATGTGTCCCATGTTAAAACATTTTCAGAGACTCCAAATTTGAAAGCACGTCTTGGATTTTAAGTTTTATGATCTCGTAATTACGTAACAAGCAAAATATTGATGTGTAAATAATTTGAGTTGCTTTCTTCTTATACCTGGATGGATGTAACGATAGTAGCTACATCATAAGTTGGAGTACACCGATTCTATAGGATATCTAAAGCATATGCTTCCATCAGCATAAACTACAAAGCATAAGAAAAATGTTAGTGAAAAATTAAACTGAAGAGTATTTAGATTAGTATACATTCTATTGGATTTCAAGCAGCATATTATAGAGAAATAGCAAGAGCTTCGTCAGTTCAAAATCATGAGCAACACATGTACTCAAAATATGATGTAAAGGATGTAGTATCCTTGATCGAGGTAATCAGCAAGTATGTATTAACATCACAAAATTTTATAGAATGGAGGGTAGCGAACCCGAGGTAGAGCCGCACACACACCGTGTCGGGCTCGGCCACACCGGATGAGTAATGTTGTTGTTATGCTGCCAAGCAAGTATAAAATTGGTATCGGTCCTTTGCTTTTAGTTGTTTTACACTACCAGTTTCCAAATTTCGGTCTCGTATGTTCACATTGAAGAGACAAGTAGAAACTACTCAGTATAGAAACATGGCTATGCCAGTGATTAATTCTCTGATCACTAAGTATGCATCTGATCTTTCATAATATATTATCATTAATCTGTTGACTTCAAATCTTGAGAAAAGCATAAATAACCTTAAGGTATGGGGGGTAGTTTAAGGACTCAAGTATGGAATTACCAATAGCCTGGGATAAAAAGTGTTTTAAAAGCATGTATTAGCCATTCAGCTGACTCTTCTTGCATCACATCCTGAGTCACTACAACACCAACATTTTAATAGTAAGGTTGAAAAGACCTCGATGACGCCTAGAGGGGGGTGAATAGGCTATTTAAAAACTTCTTCGGATTTGGCTTGAACCTAATGCGAAAATAAACTAAGAGGGTACTTGTCAAGCACAAATCCTAAATGCACTAGGCACTGCAACGTGTATCAACAACACGATCTACCAAGATGGACACAATACAGTTACTAACAAGCACAAGTAAGTTACACAAACTTACTTGAGCTATATCACATGACAAGTAGGTGAACGACACAAGATACTAGATCACACTATATCACACGATATATCAAAAGCTGCAAGTGTGAACGTGTGGATATAGAGGGTATGCTTGAATGATTAATCTTGTACAAGAAATAGCCAACACAATATAATGAGCACAACCAATATGCAATGTATGTATGCTCAAGTAACACAAGTAAACCACAAGTAAGGAGTTAGGGTTAAGGATAACCAAGGTCACTGAGACGAAGATGTATCCCGATGCTCACTTCCTTGGAGGGAAGCTAGTCACCGTTAGAGAGGTGGATGTTACCACGAAGGCACACCAACGCCACGAAGGCTCACCCTATTCTCCCTTTGAGATAACACCACGAAGGCGTTTCTCAACCACTAGTGGTAAGCCTTTGAGGTGGCTTCCAAACCCTCACAAACTTTTCCGGGGGAAATCACACAGATTGATTCCTCTCCAAAGAACTCCTACCGCCTAGGAGTCTCCAACCTCCAAGAGTAACAAGATCACGGGGAATGCTCAAAACTTGCTCAAATCTCAAATATCTTGGGTTGAGAGGAGGAGAGGGAGACGATCTATCTTTTGATTGGAACAACTCTCAAAGGGGCTCACAAATGCTCTTGTGATCTAAGATTTGGTGTGAGCAAATGTGTGTGAGGTAGAAATGTGTTCTTATGAGGATAAGGCTGTGTTGGGGGCCCTCTCACGAAGTGGGAGGAGGGTATTTATAGTGGGGAGAGAAAAACAGCCGTTGGGGACACTTTAAGTCACACACGGGTCGGACATCCGGCAGTTCACGGATGTCCGGGCGTCCACAAGGGGTCGGACGTCTGACATGGGTCGGACGTCCGAGGGCTGTAAATATATCTGGAACCACTGTGGAGTTGAACAGGGACCGGACGTCCGGAGCAGGCCGGAAGTCCGAGTTATTCGACTCAAACTTCTCTGGTGCAAGATTCCGGATTTCCGAAAGGTGACGGGCGCCCGGCCCTCGGACGTCCGGAGGGAACCGGAAGTCCGAGTTATATGGCTCAAGTTTCTCTGGTGCAAAGCTCCGGATTTCCGAAGCTGGTCGGACGTCCGGCCCTCGGACGTTCGGAGGGAGCCGGAAGTCCGAGTTATATGGCTCAAGTTTCTATGGTGCAAAGCTCCGGATTTCCGAAGCTCGTCGAACGTTCGGCCCTCGGACGTCTGGAGGGAGCCGGAATTCCGAGTTATATGGCTCAAGTTTCTCTGGTGCATAGTTCCGGATTTCCGAAGCTGGTCGGACGTCCGGGCCTCGGACGTCCGGAGGAGGCCGGATGTCCGGGCCTCGGACGTCCGGAGGAGGCCGGATGTCCGAGGCACTGGTCCTGTTTTCTGATAACAGCAGAGCAGTGGAGATGTGGTAAGAGCAGAACAGTGGATATCTAGTTTGAGCAAGTTCATCACAAAACCTGTGATCCCCTCTTAATAGTGCGGGATCCCTAAAGACTCCAGAATTATAAAAGGGGTACCGATGATCCATACTTGAGTGTATACTTTTATTCGCTGATCATCACTCCGCACCACTAATGTCAAAGGAACTTATACCTTTGAGTTAGCCCTTTCACTTGAGCTTGATGTTGTTGTTCCTTCTTGGCTCAAGTTGAAAGCAAGACATGATGAAGTCTTCAAGCAGCTCTCCCATACACAATGTGGAAAGCCTAGCTTATGTATTCATCTTCATTTGTCCACCATGTGAACATCCACAAGAATCAAGCATGTAGTGCTCAGGAATGCTTATCTTGATCTTGTCCTTGTTAGCACATGAGCTTGTCCTTATCAACACATGATCATTAACAATAGTTTCAATGATATATTCGTGCTGATCCACTTGAACTTGCACACCACAATCTTGATGACGATCACCACTTGACGTCATCCTTCATGGGTTGTATGAGATCTTCCTTTTGACGCAAGCCCATGGAAGCACACCTAACCCCCACATAGGACTCTCACAAAGACCATGGGTTAGTACACAAACACGTAATGGACAATGCTTACCATACCATGGGATCACTTGATCCATCTCGGTACATCTTATACGTTTTGTGTGTTGATCATCTTGATTTACTCTTTGTCTGAGATCTTGATCAACCTAGTGTCTCTATGACCATTCTTTGGATAATACCTTGAATACCATCTTGGTCATCATATAAACTCCTTGAACCCAACAGATGGACTTCAAGAAGTGCCTATGGACAAATCCTATAAATATAACTTAAGGCAACCATTAGCCCATAGGAATTGTCATCAATTACCAAAACCACATATGGAGATATATGCTCTAATAATCTCCCCCATTTTGGTAATTGAAGACAACCACTTCAAGAGAGTTTATATAAGGAAATAAGCATAACCAAGCGCACACATACAAGGTAATAATGCATGCGTGCAAGATGTAAATGCTTACGCAATAAAAGCAAAACCCTCTAAACATATCCAAAGTAAACTCTCTAAACTTCTCCCCCATTGGCATCGATTGCCAAAATGGACGGAAAGTTTAGAAAGCCAATATAGTAGGTGGTCCTCTCAAAAAGTGTGTACTTCTCAGCAAATGAGTGCAGAGAAATACACAAATACAATGATAATTAGTTCGAGGAAAACAAACTATATTGAGGACCCAAAGATTGCAAATAAAAGGATCGTATGCCACAAACACATACAAAAATAGAGGCAAGCAATCAAAAGGTTCCAGATGGAACAAACAATCATATGGTCCTTCGAACCACATGAATAAAAGATATTATGATAAAGGCAACAGAGTGTTTTATCAAAAACTAGAGAAGCTCCCCATGATTAGTGCACTAATACGAGATTTTTGTATTTGATACAGGTGCACAAAATAGGATCGTTGCTCCCCAAAAATGAATAAAAACACACAACGAGTGCAAGAAGATAGATGAGACAATAAGCATATCAATTGCACAAAACAAATGGTTGAGCAATATGTAAAAGAAGCAACTTAAGAATAGGCTCAACCAAAGTAATGTGTGTGAGTCATGGCAAAGCACTTGAGAAGACTAATATAAGGATGAGCATTACTCATCAACATAGTCTTGATGAAATGAGATACAAAGTGCAAGACATATCATTCCCACACACACATACTAGAAAATGGGTTCACAAGCTTACTAATAAACAAAATAAGAACCAACGCTTGTGACAACCCATTGTGAAGATAGGAAGTAAGAACCTTGTCAATAGGAGGGATACTAGTTGAAATGGCAAAACCCTCATCAAGACAAGCATGAGAAAAAATAATCTTCACGGCCAAAGAGTGCATCAAGATGTAGGAAAATAAGATACGCACTCAAAACAAATCCTTTCACGAAGCCACCAAACACTGAAAAAGGAAATGCAACGATGGACGTGAAAGAAAAGAGGATATCAATTAGAGATGTAACTTCTCTCATGTGTAAAAGATTCTAAGTAGAAGACAATCATGATGATATATATCCACAAAGAAGGATGTACACACGAAATGGTTACAAGAAGGAACAAACTAGATATCCAAAAGGAAGTCATAAATATATCAATGAGATCGTTTGCTTGGAAGCATAGCACATGGCCTAATATTTTCTTATTGTACAATATGAACTTCCAACATACGAACATCAAAGACATCCCAACTAGTAGTAAGACATCATCGTTCGGATGCTTTGAGAAAGCAAACAAGTACTACAAGAACGAATCAAGAGATTCATGCCATGATGCAACCTGGAAAAGAAAAGACAGGTTGGGGCCTTTGCAAGAAAAGAATGCAAGAAGTGGATACTTGTTACCGAGACAACATTGGATTGATGTAGTAGATAGTTGTTCTTTGATCATCCTAACTTGGCTCCAATAATCACATGGTCTCAACACCTTCCTTATAGGTGAGCCGAGCATCCAATGCATCTCCAGTTGTTCCTGGAATAGCAAAACAAACAATGTGCCCAAACTCATTGGGACCAAAGAGTTAGAAAACCAGCAATACATAGGACAAACTCCACATACATATGTGCATATAGGTATGAATTTGAATTTCATGCACACTTTAGCCAATTTATGACAAGGTGGAGTTTCCCCTATATATTGGGTCAAAGAAGGAAAGCAAGCAAAAGAAGTTGTATATAGTAGATATGCATGCTCAAGACTCTCAAGAATCAACTCAACACAAAGTTGATAAGTCACCAAAAGACAAGGTATCAAGTGATAATAAGATCTTAAACAAAAAAGAACTATCACTTGAAGGATATCAATTAAAAGATACCTCAAGGAATGAGATATCCATTGACACATGCCAAATAAAAGGAAACAAGAAACCAATTGAAGGAAAACAAACATGAGGTATCTAATTTCCAAAAGAGAGCTAGGTTCCAACAAACCAAGCCCTCGACAAATTTTCATGATGGCACAAAGCATCATAAAGAGCAAGACTTGCCTCCCATCAACACACACTTGATGGGGATCAAAAGATTTTATGATGGGTGAATAAAGAGAGTGTTCTAAAGAAAATAGGATAGCTCCCCCAAGGGACGTGCATTATATAGAATTTGCATTTAAATACAAAATGCACACGATGGGATCATCACGTTCTCTATATTTATAAAAACACTAGACATGTTAAAATAGATCCATAAGAGGCAAGGAAGATAAACGAAACACAAAATCCAATGTAAAGACGATTAGCAATTCCTATCACATGATGGGAATACCAATTGTCAAGGACAAGAAGTATTTTGGAAGTGATACTCATTGGTAGATCGCAAATATATCCAAGATCATCTTTACCCATAAAACGCAAGCAAATGACACTTGTAGATCTAACATGCCACCTAGGAACAATATAATTTACAATATCAACACTAAGTGGCAACACCTCGAATGTACACATTTTCTAGGTTTGTAATATGCACATAGAATATTACTCCCGATAATGTGATAAACCAACAATATTAACAAGTGGCAAATTAAAACCAACAAGAGATAATTAATGGTCCATATAGAATTTGAATTTCTCATGAGTAAGACATACCACATAGAAACTAGATAATCTTAAAATATCAAAACCAAGTGGTATTCCCCATGTATACACATTTATAGGATTGTGAGGTGTGCAAAGCACATCACTCCCCCACAATGGAATAATCCATTAATCTCTCTCAAGAGCCAACAAAAATACAAACAAGATGCAAAAAGGCTCAATACAAGACTCACATGTACATGATATGCAAACCAACATACACATACTCGATTACTCAAGATAAGCAAGTTGGAAGCACAACATATACAAATGCATGCAAGGTACAAAACCACAACATGCAAAGGGGCAAGCACCTAACAATGTAAACAGTTTAAGTATAAGTTACCGTAAGGAGGCACATTGGATATAAGATAGAAACTCAATAATCCAAATGACTTGGCTTGAGATAATATGAATGATGAAGACCCCTTAATTCTTCATTATGTATCCAAGTCTCTAATGTCCTCCATAGTCACCTATTGATCAAGTTTGAGCTTGTTGGTCCCCAACTACGTTGGGTCCTAAGAGGTTAATCACAATAGGCTTGGCAACCCAAATGGTTCTTTTCTTGACACCATTTTGAGTACCAAAAAACTTGGCAAACACATTGCCAACCTTATCCTTCCCAAGGGAATAGATATCATCAATAGTGATTGGGTTGGATAAGTTACCTCTTGTGCAAGACGAAGCGACATGACCCTTCTCATGACATAAGTAGCAACATCTACCCTTTGCTTTCTTCCCAGTTGATTTCTCACCTTGAGGAGTGTTGGCTTGGGTCTTATTGGGAAGAGGCCTTCCTTCAACTTGTAGTTGAGTGTGTGATTGAGTTTGTGGCCTCTTCCCTTGTTGCTTGTGACTTTGAGACTTCGTCTTCAATGGGCAAGATCTAACATGGTGCCCTTTAACTTTGCACTTGAAGCAAATGATTTTGGCCGAATTCTTAACTCGTTCTAGGCCACTCTTGTTCTTGTTTGAGTTTACTCCAACATCATTTTTGTCATTCGGAGATGTTTGCTCACACAGGACGTTGTTGAGTGTGGACATCCCTTCATGACACTGTTCCAAGTCTTTCTTCAAAGAAGTGACTTGGGCCTTGAGCCCTTTGATTTCCTCTGCATGGTTAGTTTTAATGCAAATACTAGAGGAAGTGTAAGTTTCATTGTTAGAGCAACAAGGCAAGGAAAGTAATTCATCACACGAGGTAGCAACATTATGAGTAGACGAATTACGAGGACTAACACATGGAAATATAGTACTTTGACTAGAAGTAGTGCCATTGTCCACATGAGGCTTATTTGATGTTACCTTGGTGATGATAGCCTCATGAGCTAACTTTTGCACATTATAGGATGTTAGAAGATCGGCATGAGAGCTTGTGAGCATTACATGGTTTTATTCCAACTTCCCATAATTGCTAGTTAGTAAATCAAGTTGAGCACGTAGCTCAATATTCTCCTTCAATGTTGATACTTCAAATGAGGTAGAGTTAGATGTACAAGTATCATCAACAATATGAGAGGAGTAAGTATAAAATAGAGACTTCTCATGAGTAGATTGAAGCTCCTCATAGATCTTAGAGGTTTTGATGAGCTCTCCCTTGACATTATTGCATTCAAGGAGAAGGACCTCAAAATCCTTTTTAAGTTTATCATGAGCAACTTCAATCTCTCCTTTTGAAGATCTTAAGTCTCTACATGCTTGATGACTCTTCTCAAGTTCATGTTCAAGTTGTTCACTTTTAGCTTGTTCATGATTAAGTGAATCATTACAATTTTCAAAGTAAGCAAGAACATCTTGGAATCTTTGAAGAGCGTTATTTTTAGCTTTATGAAGAATTTTACTGATCACATAGATATTTTCGGTCAAATCATCATCATCATCCTCATCGCAAATATCATCGTTATTGCACAGGGAAGATGATACCTCATTATTACCTCTTGCCATGAGGCACATGTGAACTGGAGGAGTTGATGATGATTCTTTTGGTGAATCAGATTCTTCATTAGTCAAAGGTACTTCATATTACTTTATTTCCCCTAAATGATTAGTCATAGAGCAACTAGGGAGAAACAAGATATTTTGATCAAGAGGACACGAGGAAGCAGGCATATCACCACAGACATTTGTCGAGGGATCTTTAGGTGAAATGCATGACCTATCAACACAATAATTTACACTATGTGTGTTGCTAGATATGCTCGTGTCCATAGAGGCTATGACATTTTCATCAACATATATTTCTCCACTCACCATGTCATTACCTTGTGAGATTGAAGATGCTGAGGTGTGCAAGCAATCGGATATGGAAGTAGTGGTGGACTCTTTAAGATCGAAAAGAGTGAAGAGCTCATGCACCAACTCCTTCATCATAATACCGTCTTCATCAAGATTGGACCCACCATATATGTATTCAAGCTTAGTCCAAACTTCATGAGCTGACTTGCAAGTCGAGATAGACTTAAACACTTCAGGACTTATGGTTCGATCAATGGCAAGAAAAGCCTCACAATCAAGATATATCTCATCCCTACAAGAACAATTCATAAAGTATTTGGGCCCAGGGCCCGAAAGTGATGAAGCATACGAATTCTCCATAGGGTATAATTTGTGCCATCAAAGTCAAAGATGCCATTGTGCACTAATCCAATAGTCGACATCGATACTTTCTAGGTCGTGAAACCTAATTAAAGAGAGACCTAGCTCCGATACCAATTGAAAAGACCTCGATGACGCCTAGAGGGGGGGGGGGGGTGAATAGGCTATTTAAAAAATTCTTCGGATTTGGCTTGAACCTAATGCGGAAATAAACTAAGAGGGTACTTGTCAAGCACAAATCCTAAATGCACTAGGCACTGCAACGTGTATCAACAACACGATCTACCAAGATGGACACAATACAGTTACTAACAAGCACAAGTAAGTTACACAAACTTACTTGAGCTATATCACACGACAAGTAGGTGAATGACACAAGATACTAGATCACACTATATCACACGATATATCAAAAGCTGCAAGTGTGAACGTGTGGATATAGAGGGTATGCTTGAATGATTAATCTTGTACAAGAAATAGCCAACACAATATAATGAGCACAACCAATATGCAATGATGTATGCTCAAGTAACACAAGTAAACCACAAGTAAGGAGTTAGGGTTAAGGATAACCAAGGTCACTGGGACGAAGATGTATCCCGATGTTCACTTCCTTGGAGGGAAGCTAGTCACCGTTAGAGAGGTGGATGTTACCACGAAGGCACACCAACTCCACGAAGGCTCACCCTATTCTCCCTTTGAGATAACACCACGAAGGCGTTTCTCAACCACTAGTGGTAAGCCTTTGAGGTGGCTTCCAAACCCTCACAAACTTTTCCGGGGGAAATCACACAGATTGATTCCTCTCCGAAGAACTCCTACCGCCTAGGAGTCTCCAACCTCCAAGAGTAACAAGATCACGGGGAATGCTCAAAACTTGCTCAAATCTCAAATATCTTGGGTTGAGAGGAGGAGAGGGAGACGATCTATCTTTTGATTGGAACAACTCTCAAAGGGGCTCACAAATGCTCTTGGGATCTAAGATTTGGTGTGAGCAAATGTGTGTGAGGTATAAATGTGTTCTTATGAGGATAAGGCTGTGTTGGGGGCCCTCTCACGAAGTGGGAGGGGGGGTATTTATACTGGGAAGAGAAAAACAGTCGTTGGGGACACTTTAAGTCACACACGGGTCGGACATCCGGCAGTTCACGGATGTCCGGGCGTCCACAAGGGGTCGGACGTCCGACATGGGTCGGACGTCCGAGGGCTGTAAATATATCTGGAACCACTGTGGAGTTGAACAGGGACCGGACGTCCGGAGAAGGCCGGAAGTCTGAGTTATTCGACTCAAACTTCTCTGGTGCAAGATTCCGGATTTCCGAAAGGGGACGGACGTCCGGCCCTCGGACGTCCGGAGGGAACCGGAAGTCCGAGTTATATGGCTCAAGTTTCTCTGGTGCAAAGCTCCAGATTTCCGAAGCTGGTCGGACGTCCGGCCCTCGGACGTTCGGAGGGAGCCGGAAGTCCGAGTTATATGGCTCAAGTTTCTCTGGTGCAAAGCTCCGGATTTCCGAAGCTCGTCGGACGTTCGGCCCTCGGACGTCCGGAGGGAGCCGGAAGTCCGAGTTATATGGCTCAAGTTTCTCTGGTGCATAGTTTCGGATTTCCGAAGCTGGTCGGACGTCCGGAGGAGGCCGGATGTCCGAGGCACTGGTCCTGTTTTCTGATAACAGCAGAGCAGTGGAGATGTGGTAAGAGCAGAACAGTGGATATCTAGTTTGAGCAAGTTCATCACAAAACCTGTGATCCCCTCTTAATAGTGCGGGATCCCTAAAGACTCCAGAATTATAAAAGGGGTACCGATGATCCATACTTGAGTGTATACTTTTATTCGCTGATCATCACTCCGCACCACTAATGTCAAAGGAACTTATACCTTTGAGTTAGCCCTTTCACTTGAGCTTGATGTTGTTGTTCCTTCTTGGCTCAAGTTGAAAGCAAGACATGATGAAGTCTTCAAGCAGCTCTCCCATACACAATGTGGAAAGCCTAGCTTATGTATTCATCTTCATTTGTCCACCATGTGAACATCCACAAGAATCAAGCATGTAGTGCTCAGGAATGCTTATCTTGATCTTGTCCTTGTTAGCACATGAGCTTGTCCTTATCAACACATGATCATTAACAATAGTTTCAATGATATATTCGTGCTGTCCACTTGAACTTGCACACCACAATCTTGATGACGATCACCACTTGACGTCATCCTTCATGGGTTGTATGAGATCTTCCTTTTGACGCAAGCCCATGGAAGCACACCTAACCCCCACATAGGACTCTCACAAAGACCATGGGTTAGTACACAAACACGTAATGGACAATGCTTACCATACCATGGGATCACTTGATCCATCTCGGTACATCTTATACGCTTTGTGTGTTGATCATCTTGATTTACTCTTTGTCTGAGATCTTGATCAACCTAGTGTCTCTATGACCATTCTTTGGATAATACCTTGAATACCATCTTGGTCATCATATAAACTCCTTGAACCCAACAGATGGACTTCAAGAAGTGCCTATGGACAAATCCTATAAATATAACTTAAGGCAACCATTAGCCCATAGGAATTGTCATCAATTACCAAAACCACATATGGATATATATGCTCTAACAAAGGTCAAATACAATTGATATGAATCCCTTGTGCAATGGTAGACACAAAAACAGTAGTATTTTACCAAACAGGAGACATGAATAAGTGAAGTTAATACCATATCCATGTCAGAGAGGTTAGTATATGAAAATTGCAATCTATGAGTAATATCTACTGAGAATGGCTTGTACAAATATGGAGAGCTTAGTTTATCGCTGACAAACATGGAGGTTAGTAGATGAAAATTGCAATCTATGAGTAATATGTACTGTGAAATTTTAACTTTTACCACATAATACATGCAGTGGTAAACTGTCATCCCACATTATTTTCCTTTAATTTGCCACATTATCCCGTTGAGCATTGCGTGAAGATATCTACTAACCTGCACATTCAGAAGAAAAAAAATGTTAAAAGCCAGTATCAAAAATAAATCTTCTAGCCATCTTTTCTAATGAGACGGATTAAACTAACACCCAGAGGAACCGCAAAAGTTTTTCATAGAAAACACTGAGTAAAAAGGGGCAAAAAAATGCTACTAACATGCCCTATGTATAAACTTTGTACAACCTGTCCCCCATGGATCAATACAAGCTGGAACCAATGTCCGGACCAATGGGAACCAATGTCTGGGCTGTCAAGATCTAAATGGTACTACTATATGGGAGGTGGAAGCCCTGAAACAAAAAACATACAAAATGAATTGATTAATCAAGATGTACATCAGAGTCAGTATGAATTTAACTTCTTAACTCGTGCCAAAGAAGAACAAGAAACAACTTATTGTCTCAAGACTAAAACGCCATATTAATTCTCAACAGCTTTGGGTGAACTGGTTCGCGCATGTAAGTTCAGTGCTCTGTGAGAACATGAATGTCAGTATGATTTTGCCCCTTTTTCTGTAGCAATGCCTCCACTTTAATCCTCAATCTAAACAACTACTCGTATTTTGTAATGCCACAGTTCACACGGTAGGCAACATGTCTAGCAATGAGCATCTCGACAAGAAGAACATAGAATGCAAAGCCATACTTCACACAGTAGATAACATTCCTAGCAATGAGCATCTCAACAAGAAGAACATAGAATATTGGAACAGAGAACTGCAAGTCACCTCATGACAATATAACCAGTCCAAGATATATCGATGCACAGAGAAAAATAAATGAGATGAAGCCCCTGAAAGAAAAAGAATATCAATTGTTAATGAATACAAACGCTTTTAGTGTCAGGATTACCTTCATACAATATCATGAAAACATGCTCCCGAAAATGAAAACAAGGAAAAAGCTGAATCGCATAGCATACCATATAACACCCCATCCAACGCCATTGCAAGGACAAGGGCAGATTTCAGCAAATTTCTCAGCATCACTTGAATTAACTCTTCGGGATATGGTGTCATCATAGATATCTAGAAAATTCAACCACATTTAACTTATATATACAGTCTGCAACTCACTGATTATTCTAACATGAAATTACAAGGAAAAGATGAATCCCCACAAAGAAACAAACAGTTTAAAGAACTGAAGGCCATGTTGATCTATTACATGTATATGCTAGAAAATAAAAATTGACAGAATTTAATCAAGAAATCTGTAGGTTAATGTATAACATGAAAGAATGGAGGGGGCAGACCAACCATTACATAGACAAAGAAATTGGATGTTGGGGATGTCTATGACTGCGTCGGGGGCGGAGGGTGGCGGCGTCGGGGCGGCTGTCATCAGGGGTGGAGGATGGCGGCGTCAGGGGCGGCCGCCGTCGAGGGCGGAGGTTAGCGGCGTCGGGCGCGGCCGCCGTCAAGGGCGGAGATTGGAGGCGTCGGGCGCGGCCGCCGTCAAGGGCGGAGGTTGGAGGCGTCATGTGCGGCCGCCGTCAGGGCGGAGGTTGGAGGCGTCGGGCGCGGCCGCCGTCAGGGCGGAGGTTGGCGGCGTCGGGTGTAGCCGCCGTCAGGGGCGAAGGTTGGGGGCGTCAGGGCGAAGGTTGGTGGCGGCGGAGAGTGCGGGCGGGCCGAGCGAGGCAGGACGACGTGGGGTGGCAATTAGCGCTAACGAAAACTGTCAGTTTCGTTAACGACGTTTGTAGACCCTTGATGAGGTAACTAAATGATTTAGATTAAGAGTTGGATATGCCCTCTCGTACTTTTATTAGTAGATATATTTTTTCAGTTTCTGGTTAATTTTTGAATATTATCTTGTAAATGAATATAAAGTTAGTCGTGCATGCATGACCACTTTTCCAAATCATAAAGTTTTTTTCTAAAATTACATGAATATTTGGACAGTTTTTCAAACTACATTGATTTTTTAACACATGGACATTTTTGTAACACGAAGCCAACATTATTTTCAGAACATATGGATATTTCACACCTGCGTGAACACTTTTCTAAGATCTATGAACTTTTTATGAAAACAAATATGAACTTATATAAGAATGTATTATTAATGCATGATGAATATTTTATTTCACACGTATTAACATATATATGTACGCAAATAATTTCACTTTTTGCATCATACTTTTTACCAAATTTAGAAAATTGATTTTTTGACATTATTATTTTCAAACATATTATTACTTTTTTGAAGTAAAAAATCGGGCTTAATGGTTGTGCTCTGGGATCTATGATAGATGTTTATCTGTGTATTTGACACTTAAGGCATTAAGCATCAAACAGGAGGGTTGAGGAGAGGGGGCTCCAATCTTTAAATGCTTGATGTTCTTCATCAGTGTGTAGTGGTAGTCTTGATGTGTTTTTAATGAATTTACTTCAGTTTCTTCTTTGACGGTGTCATGAATGTAGAGAGATTTGTGTCCTTGCATATCAAAATTTTCAGATCTGATGATGAGTTTATGCTATCGTGTCATTTTTTGGGGTTGGTTTTATTCTTTGTGTGAGTTAGAATTTTCATTCGCATTATGGTGAAGAACTTGTTATTCGATGACCTGCAGTTCTAGGGGTTCATCCCAACCCAAGTTCGTTCATCCTTTAATGCTTCCCATCTTATTGGATGGGTGACTCAATGGGCTTTCATAAACCACTATTGGTAATCATGTTTTGTGTGGGTGAAGGCATGGTTGTATCACCGCGCCAATTTAATTACAATGTCTTTACTAAAGTTTTGGAAGTATTTCGTGTTATAGATATTGATACCACAGAGCAAAGTCTTCAAGTGATATTATTGTAGTTCTTAGTGATAGGAGTTTTCTTCTGTTCTCATATTTTTTTCATCAATTTAACTATCGAGCTATGTCCCAGGCATATGCTACCTGCTCCACCGGTTCATGGCAACACACATAAAAAATTCGTAAATATCCATTTTTAAGGGGTCAAAGCGCATTCGATGTGGAAATGCTCCAAGTTGCAGCTTGCATTTTTTCAAGCATAGAAGCACACATATCATAATGGGCAATACACAACCAACAACAGATCATTGGCCCCAAAACTACGGCCCCAAGGAAGTAACGACAATGATATCTGGAACTCTTCCACCCACGGAGGAATTGAGATCAACCGAACGTGAAGTTCATCTAAAACATTAATCACTTATAACTGCCAAAAATAACAATTTATACAATGTTTTATTAGGTTATAAAGAAGATCCATTAATTTAATGACTGGCCGATCAATGGCCATATGTTTTTTCGTTTCTAATGGGATTTTCTAGCATTTTTTTTTCTGGTTAACCCATCACATACTTGTTACTATCTTAGAAAGATCACTGGTATATACTAGTATCATTTTTACAAAATGTTAACAGTCCAAAGAGAGCCTGGTCAGTGCAATGAAACATGAGAGCAAGCGCAAAGGCTGAATTTCAACATATTAGAATAAGTAAACAAGGGCATGAGAAACTAGAACACACTGAGAGCTTCCCTGTTTTGTCCCTGCTTCCAGTATGTGCTTTGAACCATGTGACGGGTTTTGCAGAGATGAAAATGAATGAAACAAACGAACAGACTGTTCTCTAAAATAGTGTCGCGCTGTACCCACAGTTTCTGTTTACTGTAGCGGTAGTGTCCGCGTTCTTTGCTCGTCGCTTCTCAATCGTTACCAAGTACCGTGAAGCCCACACGATTCTTGTTGTGCTTGGGTTCTCTTTTTCTTTCTCTTCTCTTGCTCATATGCTAATGACTTGGTTTCCTTGCTGACTCGGTGTCAATGCACTCCATCACTCGGAGCATATTCGTACTTGTTCCAGTTGTCTGCCTTCCAGTGATCTGTCCAGTCCAATCTATTCCTCCAAATTTTGAGTATCTGTTAAATTGCAACAGTGAGATGTGGGTTAGTGAAAGGACCAACATCTATGTAATCAGTAACTAAGTGTGTAATCTCTTGCATACGAACCCCATAAATATGATGTTAATGTGCAGACCACATAAATTGCTAAATTACAGTATCAAACTAAAAACAATTTTACAAATAGAAATAACTGTAGTATTAAAGAATGTGTTCATTTTACCCCCTTTGCATAACTATAGGTTTACATTACAATAAGTCTGTTGTGTCTTTTGCAGCTAATTTGTGCTTAGGGCTGCTGAGTGTGCTTCCAACAGTATGTAAAAGTAAGAGGCATGACATCAGTAATTAAACCTTTTATCTTTGAAGGGTGATAAAAATTCATACGTAATCAACTTCAAAATACCTCTTCGTCCCCATCAATATCTCCATGATTATTGATATATAGACTAAGATTGTATATGTCTGATCTGAATGTGATTATTCCACTGAGAAAAACTTCTAGCAAATCATATCCCCTGCACGAAATGAAAAGATAATGAATACACAATTTAAAAGCGAACACTGGGAAAAAGAGCTTGAGAGCTTTCGAGAGGCTTAGCTGGCTTACATTGATCCCGTCACTTTTGAAGTAATAACACGGCATTGTTTTTCATCAAAACATCTTGAGATACCGAAGCCAATTATTTTTGGAACCATATTATATTCCATAAGTATATCTGCCGGTTTTAGGTCTAAGTGAACAATATGATTCTAGCGGAGATAATTTAAAGCCTCACAAATTCCTTTGACTATACTATAGCGCTCTCTCTATTCATATCCACCAGAAGCATCTACAAAGGGAAAAGGAGATATTAAAACAGGTTATTGTGTGAGATGTTTCAAGTTCTTAATCTTTAAAAGTTAGATGTAGATGAGAGGATATACTTATATACTACTAATCCAGTTGTGGATGATCAAAAGAAAGAAACACAAAGATGGAAAAGCATGTTATGTGACGTGTGATCCTACCGTAGTCATGAAAACGTCCTTCCGATAGACACTCAAAGCAGAGCAACCTTTGTTGTACATCTGTCATGGAAATTGTTCCCTCATAGGAAGCCATTTCCCCATGTGCATAACCAAAATAACCCAGAAAGTATACTTTTTGTGCTTCGCCTTCATCAAACATTTAACCTCTCACTGGAATTCGCTATCATGAATATAAGACATGAGGAAAACTTCTTCACAGCGATTGCCCCATTTTGAAGAATTCCCTTTAGCCAAAACATGTTTTGTTAGAATAAACTCAACTTTTCTACTAATAAAGTATAAACTCAGCTATCAGACCAAGAGTAGTTGAGAGTTAGCGTACCTTATAAACCACTGCAAATCCACCCGTTGATGAGCTTTGAGAGACTTAACTGGCTTACATTGATCTGACTTTGATTTTCATCATAACGTATTAAGAGACCAAAGTCTGTAATTTAAAAAAAATTGTTGTCCATCGATATATTGACCGCTTTCAGATCTAGGTGAATGATACTTTTTTGGTCAAGGTAATATAAGCCCTCACAAATTCCTTTAATAATTTGATACTGCTTTCTCCATTCAAGTCCACAAGATGCATCTATAATACAGGGAGATGAAAGTATGTTTAGTATTTGAGATACTTAAAATCTGTAAAATAGTAGAGTGTACAACACAACAACTTCTGTTATATGCTGCTGATGCTTGAACCAAATCTCCATTATGATGGTAAAGGAGATAGCAAGAAAATGCAAGGAAAGGACAAAACATTTGACCATGGTGGACCATCTTATAAATTAATGGCCATATGTTGATACAACATTGTGTGTATGTATAGAGCATCATGACTACATTTGAACATGCCGCAAATGATAATAGTTGAACTTATGTCATGTACAATTGTGGGCTCTTTACAAATGGATGAGTGTTCAACTCGTGATCTGAACTTAAATTACACATATTAATCTAAGATCTCATAGAAACAACACATCTGGCTGACGTCTAGTTAATGTTCTTACAAAAGCATGTTGTTACACCACAGTGTCTCAAAAGGATTGAAAATGATTAAAGATATTTCCCACACGGTTACATGAGATAATGTGCTAGTTTTAAATTGATAAAAAGGGAGATGGTATTGTGATCATACCAGCGATATAATCATGAAGACTCCCTTTAGATACATACTCAAAGCAGAGCAATCTTGATATATCACATATGTCATATTAGTATCTCTATGTTTATAACACCCAAACTGTATATGTCTGACTTGAATGTGATAAGTGGTATAATCATATAGACTCCCTTTAGATACATACTCAAAGCAGAGCAATCTTTGGTAGATCCCATATGTCATATTAGTATCTCTATAATTATAACACCCAGACTGTATATGTCTGACTTGAATGTGATCGGTGATATAATCATATAGACTCCCTTTAGGTATATACTCAAAGCAGAGCAATCTTTGGTATATCTCATATGAGATATTAGTATCTCTATGATTATAACGCCCAAACTGTATATGTCTGACTTGAATATGACCAATGATATAATCATAAAGACTCCCTTTAGGTATATACTCAAAGCAAAGCAGTCTTTGGTATATCTCATATGAGGTATTAGTATCTCTATGATTATAACGCCCAAACTGTATATGTCTGACTTGAATATGACCAATGATATAATCATAAAGACTCCCTTTAGGTATATACTCAAAGCAAAGCGGTCTTTGGTAATATCTCATATGACATTAATATCTCTATGATTATAACACCCAAACTATATATGTCTGACTTGAATGTGCTTTTTTCACCGTAGAATTCTGGAGCCAAATAACCCCTGCAAGAAAATTGATGGATGAATACTAAATAAAATGCAGTATGATTCATATAGGCCTAAGAAAAAGATCAAGATTTCCGAGGCTTGGCCAACTTACGATGTTCATCCAAATTTTGAAATGATAATCCGGCACGAAAGTACTTTGAGAGACCAAAGTCAGCTATTTTCGGTACCATATTATCATCCAACAATATATTATCAGGTTTTAGGTCCAAGTGAACAATATGATTACGGTGAAGGTACCCTAAGCCCTTGTGATTTCCTTTGATTATTTGATGGTGCCCTCTCCATTCAACTCCACTGTGTGTATCTATACACGAAGAGAAGAAAGAGGAGTTAGTATTCAAGATAGTTGAAGTACTTAAGTTCCATATGCTATAGAGTACATGTCACTATAGTAATTGTCGTTGTCAAATGGGAACCAACTAGCAACACAGGTTTCATCCACATAGTCATCATCATCATTGATAAACAATAATTAAGACCCCCAAAAAGATGTCATCACATGTTCTTACCTTTGTGACGATACTTAAAACAGAGGAACTGTCTTTGTACATCTGCCATCACAAAGCTTCCCTCAAAGTCTACCACTCTCCCTTGTGCATCTGCACAATATCCTAGAAACCGTATGACGTTTTTGTGCTTCACCTCCATGAGGCATTTCATCTCTTCCTGGAACTTATCCCCCTCCATATGTTCTAGGTCACCCTGCAAACAAAGGTGGAGGAAACATACACGGTTTGTCAGGCTACTAAACCCAACTCCTGAATCACTCAAGTATTATATACTCCTCTGATCTGCACATAGAAGAGATTCCATAACAAAACTCTTTTTTCCACGGGGATGGCCTGGATACACTCAAATACACCTCGATGTGAACCGATAGGCTGATCATATGTTGATCAGAGGCTCAGCTCACCGCCCCACACAAGGCCACAGGCACCGGAGAAAACAGAAAAGAAGCTCCCAGCTCGGCCTACACCGATGGCAGCACAGTCGGCGTATCTAGCCCATATTGTGGGAGCAGCATGAGGTGTTGACCATCTCTGAAGAGAACGATCCCCAAACAAAGCCCTAGATCCTCACAAAGCTAGGCACCTTGCAATAACAAAACAATAAAATCTGAACATCACATCTGCGAAATAGATGGAGCGAGCATATCTCGTCCCCACACCAAGCAACAATTTTCATTTCGTCTGCTATCGCTCCCCACCGCAACTAGATCTGTCGAGGTCCTTGAGGCGTTTGACATCTTATTTGGAGGGGATGACAAAGCAGAGAAACTGGTGGTGACCAGTTCACATAGGGCTAGGAGGCTAGGACAAGGACACAGGCAAAAGCATACGGAGGATTCTACCAAAACATCCTAACTTGATTAACACAGCCTGCAGCAACACCGAACTTGATCTTCTGATATGATCTTAGCAAGGGGAATATCCTAGTTACCTGCAGATGCGCAGCGACGGCGAGCTTCAGATGATGCTGGAGCCCGCGGCGGGATAAGGGATAAGGGATGTGGTTGCTGGAATGAGTTCACCGACGGGAGGAACGGGGCTGTGATATAGGGACGTGCATGCACCTCCACGGAGCTGATTAGATATTTTCTTTTGCTCTGAGCTGATTAGATCTAGACTAGATCGTGCATCCATAGTAGCAGTAATATAATTTAAACGCGTCACGAGATCATTAATTATGCGGGAATCGTGCTGTTGCAAACATTTCAATAACAATAAGCCCACCATTTTCTTTTTTACAGAGAGTGTGACACCCACTCGTCCACACCCGACCGCGACCCAAGATCTACCGAGATGGATGCTTCAGGGCATCTGTCGTATGATCATCGTTGGTAAAATTGTCACATAGATGATTTTAATGACATGACACATAATAAAAAAAAAAATGAAATCGTATGAACTTGAAGCAACGGTTCAGGCACAAGCTTCGAGGCAAGCATGATCATTTCTTTAATATTTAGTAGGCCTGCTTGGTTATTTTAACTATAATTAACATACACTCTATTGAAGAACTTGTATGATGTGCTGTTGGCTGCTGACGTGGACACTTATACCAACGATAAAACATACAGACTATTGGAGATGCTCTCATGGATTTTCTTCTGTCTACTGGTAATATGGACTTATTAATACAACTGTTTGAATTTATGTGAAGATTCATGTAAGTAGATTTTTTTTATTTGAGTTTGCCTCATACTCCGTACATAGTTGGGCTTGGCTCATGAGTACGTTCTTTTCTTGGTGTTTTAAAATTTATTTCCTTTTTGCACAGTTGTCAACTTCATCCTTGTGTACGCAACTACGGTTGCACACACAGCCTGGCTATGCGATATTAAAGCTATATGCAACAAGGGAGGTGAATAGATCATGCGAAAAAATACCACCACCAACACTTGGATACTTCCATGCCGGAAAAAGCAGTCTCGCAAAGCCATGAACCTTTACTTTCATCATCAACATATGTGAGAGCTAGTGCCTCTTTGACTGACCAAAACTACAACTCCAGCTATATACACAGTAAAACAGTCAAATTTCAAACGGCCTTTTCGATCCATTCGATTCTCCCCACAAATCCATTTTTTTAACCCCACGCTGCCGATAAAGCATAGTTTACCACAAGCTTTCCGTCTATTGCAAAATTCTGCAGAGTTAATAACATAAGAACATGATCAGCATTCTTCTTCATTAATATGCCTTCTGAAATAACAGAAAATTAATGGCAACAACAAATGATGCTTGGTAACTCAGGAATAAATGAAAAAAATAGTATATGCATATGAACCATACATTCTTGGGCAGAGATAAATCTTGTTAGCAGGCCTCAAGATCCTAGATTTTGTATGTAAGTTTGCCAAGTAGAGATTTAAGAAAGAATACAGCTAGTGGCTAATTTACCAAGACAGCAATAGACACTCTACGAGTTATAACCCCGTGTCTCATTAACAAAAAGGGTGAGAGTCACACAAAAAGGGTAACAAATCCTAGAGTGTCAATCTTTGAGGTGATTGTAAATACTAAATGATTTCCCGTGGAAGGAATTATTCAGTTGCTAATTGATGACATAAAAGCACATACATGAGTGTACACATTTATGGTCACTAAAGGATGGAGATGTAACAAAATATGTTTATAAGTAGACAGAATCCAGAATCTTACATTATACAAGTCAATTACCAGCTCGTCTGGGCTTGGAGAAAACGAACTGTTGACATAGACAAACTGTAGGCAACATAGAAAACTGTCAGTGAATGGATACCTAGGGTTTCATGGATTAAATTTGCATCAAACCCAGGACTATATTCCTACCAGCGTATCCTGATGAAGTTGTCGGCGAAGAAACTCAATAACCCTCAAGAATTTATCTCGTCCTGAAATCTAGCAGGAGACACGGACACACAGGTTAATGGAGTTCATGCCGTGCAACACAAGGTAAACAGTTCATATTCCAATTCCAAGGACAAACACAAATGATAGCAGGATTTCAGTAAAGCCAACAAATTGAAGTAGTGGTATATCAACGAATTGAACTACTGTAACTCAGGCTAGGTTAACATTGGATACTTAGGACTAGGCGAAGTACTCAATTTCATGTCGAAGTTGCTCTTCTGGTTGGTTACAACCAAATAGCAGGTCCTAGCAAGGCTTCCAGCTTGCGACATTCGTCAAGTACATTATCTTCCAAAACCAGCTAGCAGACCCAAACTGCTGCAGGAAACCGTCAACCAAGGGGTGAAGAATCTGCCCGGTTTCAATGTCCCCATCTACGCAGAGATAGTACCCCAAACATCCGGCGGCTACTAGCCTACCAACTAGAAAAGCTTTCATCAGCCTATCTGAATCCTCTGACAAAATTCACCAGAGAAAACCCCAAGATCCGTGCAGAACCGAAACCTCGATTCCACCAAGCAGGGGCTGTTTGCGGGGAGGAACGAGAGCCGCACCTTGAACTTGTCTTGCTTCAGGATCGGCGCGTTGCCGGTCGAGCGAACGTGCACCACGACTGCAAGATCCCACGCGAACAAGGAGAAATTAAGCCCGCGGAGAAAAGAGCAGCGCCGGAGAGGATGGAACCCATGGGCGGGGGTGGCAAACCTTTCTGCTCAGCCTCGGAGCCGGCCATCGGAGCAGCTGTGAAGGCCGAGGAGGGGGGATTCAGGAGGTCCTGCTCGGCGACGCGACGAACTGTCTGACGAACCACCCGTCTCTTCTCCGTTGGGGTTGGGGATTAGCACACCGGGCGTAAGCAAACCCGGTGCCAGGAGAAGGTATCAATCAGGGCCGACGGGCGCGTCTAGGACACCCGCTTCGGGGAAGCTCCATACTTGGCCGGCCCATTAAAATGTTATATATACGTTCGTTCGTTTCTTTCTTGTTTGTTTTCGATCCATTATTTTTCTGTTTATCTATATATTTAATATTCTAAATATGTGTATTTAGAAATAATTTGAAAATTTAAATATTTAGCATGCATTAAAAAATGTTCATGTAATGTACAAAACGCGCATGTATTTCGCAAAGAATCTTCAAGCCATTAAAAAAGTTGTCCATTGCACTTCAAAAATGTGTACGCATTTTCAAAAATATGTTTGTGACATTGCAAAAAACTAGCAAAAGAAGCTGCGTGTTGTGACGAGAGAAAAGAAATACCATACTCCCCTAACCCCTCTCTCTCTCTGTGCGCGTGCGCGCGCATAAGATAAGAAACATGTTTTCTCTGTAAGGTTTTAGTGAGGCATGCTTAGGTGGTTATGAATGATTTTTTGTCTTCAATCATGATTTTGTTGAGGTGTTCATTTCAAAACTGAATCGGCGCCGGTATGAAAAAAAGACGGACCATGCACTTTTTATTTAGGTTACACGTTTAATAGTATTTTTTTAATGGTTAACAGGTAAAATAAAATCATATTCATATTCTACATATTTATCTAATCAAAATCCATATATAACATGTTAAATTCGAAGTTAGGGTTTAAAAATATGGATGTATTCTTTTAGAGTTGATATATATTGTGAGTTGATTAATTCAATTATCAAGGGTTTCCTACAAAAGCAAAAAAATCTAAGTTCAAACTGGCATGCAGGTTCATTACCAGAAACGGATTCCATGACGCATAATTCATCTGTCCATATATATTCCTAATTTCATATTCATCACCATTTCAAATCGGGCAAGGAGAAGTCGTCGGTTCTAGGATGGAATGATCTTTTGATCCAAAGATGCCGATCAAAGTTTTTTTGTAAAGAAAAAATCTGATTAAAAACTGGATCGTGGGCTGATTACCAGATACAATTACCAGATACAACAAAGGCTTTTCTATAAAATAGCACGACGGATAAAGAATATATATTTCCTTTACAAGTAAGCTTAGTTATTATAGATGTTGATACAATGTAAAATTGCGTTCCCATAGTTTTGCAAAAAATGTTTTGTGCTACTCAAAAGAAAGTTTGTCACATCTAACACATTTACAAGATATTTCGCGTGATTTTAAAAATGTTCACCGCATTTTACGAAAGATAATGAATAAACTTTAAAGGAAACATGTTAAAAAAAACATTAAAAAATAATAACCAATATACTCCCTTCATTCCTAAATATAAGTCTTTTTTTAGAGGTTTTACTAGGGACTATATACGGATGTATATAGACATACTTTAGAATGTAGATTCACACATTTTGCTCTGTATGTAGTCTCTTAGTGAAATCTTTTAAAAAACTTAGAGCATCTCCAACAGCCGCGCTTCGCGCCGCGTCCAAAAAATGTTTTTACAGCGCGCGCGCCGGCTGGTTTAGCGTAGGGATAGGCGCTGGCTCCAACAGCCGCGCTATAATGCAGCGCGCGCGCCGCTCCAGCAGTGCCCAAAAATGCAGCGCTCGCGGCAGGCACAAACCACATATACATTTCAAAAAATAGAAAAAAACGATCAAACAAACAAATAAATCAACAATAAATAGTTATTACAACTCAAACAAATAGTTTATCATTCAGTACAACAAATAATGCAATAAACACAACCAATAGTTCATGAACAATACAATACAAATAATGCAATCAAATCATGCTCTTTGTCGTCCATGCCATGCCCACCACTCTTCAATCAGATCCTTCTGAAGATCATACGACGAACTCATTTACAATGTTCAATACTATACTATAAAAACTACAATTCAAAACATGCACCAAATTCATAAATTTGAAACAATACATACCTTGTAGGCGTTTTGTCGAACACCTTGCGGGCGCGGCACGGCAGCGAGCGCTCGGGCGCTGTTCCTCGGACGTCGGAGGCCGGGGAAGCGCCGGCGGGCGCGGGCGGCGACGGCGGCTTGGGGATAGGCCGGGGCAGCGCCGAACGGTGGCGCGAGCGGCGCGGTCGGATGGGGACGGTCGCGAGAGTGCAGAGCGAGCGCAGAGAGTGCAGAGCCAGCGCAGGAGAGAGCAGGAGAGAGCGCAGAAGAAAGCAGGAGCGAGCGCGGGAGAGTCGCGCGCGCGGGAGCCGGCGCAGCAAATAATGGACGCGGGATTGCGTATCGGCCAGCGCGCTGAATTGGGAACGGCGCGCGTCGTTTTTTCGCATCCGCTGAAGCTGCCGCCGCGTTGCGCGCGCGCTAAAAAACGACTTTTTTTACGGCGCGGCGCTTGTATAACGCGGCTGTTGGAGATGCTCTTATATTTAGGAACCGAGGGAGTAGAAAACACACATAAAAACGTGCTAAAGCTTCTAAAACTGCTCCAACAAACACGCACCTATCGGGCCATTCCGCTAGCAAAAGCATGAAAGGCGAGGCGGTATTCGATCTATTTTCTATCAATACACGAGATACAACCTTGGCGCGTAAGGAAACCCAATGAAAGGAGAAGGTACCGATCAGTGCACTCACGGGTACGTCTAAAGCGGTCCTATCTTGCCCACTAGGGCGTGGAAAGCAACTCGCATTGCAAATGGATTGTCATAAACTACTTTCTCATGAAACCTTTTAGGGGTGCTGAACATTGGTCAATCAACACATTGTCCACTGCTAAGCGATAAGGCCACTTTCAATGCATTGATGTTAAGATGAGGTGCTAAGCATATTAAATAGTTTAGCAACTAAAGTCCCTAATGCATAGTTGCTTAGCTTATTGTAGATAAGCCTCCTTATTTAATGTTTTTGTAACTAAAGTTATGCATGCATTGATGCATTTCCTTCATTTAATTATTTTACCTAGGTTCACGCGCTTAGCATTGTTTCTTTCTGGGGTCATCACACTTATCTCTTTCCTATTAATTAATATGCCACATCAGATTTTTTGTCTATGTGACAGCCTTAGCACCTGTACAAGGTGGAGCATTGGGAGTAGCCTAATGCCCGCTTTGAAACCCACATCCACCCCCACCCCCACCTCCATCCCCACCCCGAGTGCTGGCATGGCATATGGGATAATCCATATTTGGGATTTGTGACGTGTCTTTCTACCTCTGTTTTAGGAAGGTTCTACTACCTTCTTCGAATTGGTTTAATTTTTCTATATTTCCTTCTGTTTTTCTTTTCATTTTTTAATATTTTTCTAATTTTCTTGTTGAGATCATGAATATTTTTTTGAATGTGTGAACATTATTAGAAGTAAGGAATATTCCTTTTAATTCATGTACATCTTATAAAATTCGTGAATAGTTTCTGAAATCTTAGATTTTTATTTTGAGTTCATGCAAAATTTGTGAATTCGCAAACACTTTTCCTATTTCGAGAATATTTTTAAACTCATGAACATTTCCTGAATTCTCTGTCTTTTTTTGAATTCATGGACATTTTATGAATTTGCGACCATTTTTGGAATTTATGGACATTTTTAGAATCATAAGATTTTTTAAATTCTTTGGTACATTGAATTCACATTTTTAAATTCAGGACATTTGTTAAATCATAACCATTTTCCAATCTTTTTTCAAATGAAAAACAGATTTAAAATTCACAAACATTTTTTATTCATTAACATCTTTTTTAATTTTGCAAACATTTTTTGAAAATTGACAAGTATTCTGGAATTCACGAACATTTTCAAACTTATTAGCGGTTTTCATATTCATGACCAATTTTTTGAATTGATTAACATTTTTCAAATTCATCAAACAATTTTCAAATCTTTTACTTTTTAAGAAAATCATTTATTGTCAAAAAGTCTTTCAAAATAAAGAAAAACAAATAGGAACAAACGCGGAAAACCGCTGTGAAAATATTACATATGTTATACAACCGAAGACTGGTCATAGAAGGATAGAACGAACCATAGGCTAGCGAACTAAACCCAACACCGGTCGTGCAGCGTAAGGTGCGTGTTGTTTTCTTTCTATTCCAAGCGTGCTGATTAAGAGCTTCCAAAACTCAATGACCTGAAATGCAATAGATAACGAATATACCTTTCAACGATTACTCTTACCTTCACCGGTTGTGACAAGTGGCGCACTGCATGCGTGCCACTTGTCGTAACCTGGAAGTTTTTTTTTTCGTAGATCTGTATTTTTGAAATGTTTTATCTCCTAAACCGTGTGTTTAAATCTCAACCCGTTTTCACCGTTGGCTTTTTCGCGTCGAGATCTTCAAAACTAGATCCCATGTTGATAGGTTTTGACGAACTTTTTTTCATGAAATAACCGGACAAAAAAACCGTACCTCACGCAATAGAAAAAAACCAAAAAATGCGGTTTTTTTCCTTTTCGAGAGGCACGGGTCGTGCCTCTCGCGAAGGCAAAACCGAGCTTCTCGCAGAAAATAAAGAGAGCACAAAACGCATTTTTTCCCTTTTCAGGAGGGCGTGCCTCTCGCAAAGGCAAAACCGTGCCTTTCGCGGAAGCAAAACCCGTGTCTCTCATAAAAAAACAGAAAACGCGTATTTTCCCTTTCGGGAAGGCAAAACCATGCCTTTCGCGAAAGCAAAACCGTCCCTCTAGTAAAAAACTTAAAACGCGTTTTTTTTTCTTTTCGAGAGACACGGGCATGCCTCTGAAGGCAAAACCGTGCCTTTCGTAAAAGCAAAACCGTGCCTCTCGCAGAAAATGAAAAAACATTTTTTTCTTTTCCGAAAGGCACGGTCGTGCCTCTCGCGAAGGCAAAATTGTGCCTCTTGCTGAAGCAAAACCGTGCCTCTCGCAAAAAAACAGAAAACAAGTTTTTTCGCTTAAAATAAAGAAAACCCAAAAGTTACGAAAGACCGTAAAAAACCATAACATCAAAAAAATCGGAAAAAGCCACTCAAAAAAGGCAAAAACGTCTGTGAAAAATAAAAACAACAAAATCCGAAGGGAACACTCAGAGCACGACACGTGATGACGGCACGTGGGAGCGAACGCTGAAAGGCTCTTCAGGGAGCGCTCGCTAACTAGTTGCTCCCCATGAAAAAGTACAAATGAGTACTCCAACCGAACGGGGCCGATGTGATTGTCTAAAGCGGGCCTCTCGGGCCCACTAAAGCCTGGAAGTAGATACGCATTGCAAATGGCTTGCTATGCGCTACTTCTAGGAGCTCCTATAGGGCGCTGCAGGCGCCTGCCCCCTCGGCCGGCCCATAAAACATCTCCTGTTGTCCTGTTGCAGGCCCTGAAAAAATTCATTGATTTTTAAAACGTGAATTACAAAACGTATATTAAAATTTTATTGTATCAAAAAGCACTAAATCAGATTTGCAAAAAGTTCAATGATTATGAAAAAATATTCACAGATTTTTAGAATATATTCATGGATTTTCAAAAAAAATACAAAATTTGAAAACATCGTCAATTTTGGAAAAACAATTCATAAATTTTTAAAAATAGTTCATTGATTTTTAAAAAAGTTCATGAATTTTAAAATATCTTCACCGATTTTTTTTAAAAGTTCACCGACTTCAAAATAAAGTTCATCAATCTTTCAAAATAGTTCATTGAATTTGATAAAAAAATCAGGAATTTAAAATATGTTCACCGGTTTCCAAAAAATGTTCACCGATTTTAAAAAAAACTTCATACTTTACAAATAGTTCATTGATTTTGAAAAAGTTCACAAATTTTCAAATATGTTCACGATTTTCAGAAAAACGTTCACCGATTTCAGCAAAAAGGTTCATAAATTTTAAAAAATGTTTATTTATTTTTTAAAAAACACTAATTTTAAAATATGTTCATAAAAATTGAAAAAGTTCATAGATTTTGAAAAAAAATTCAGCAAATTTTAAAAAGAGTTCATCGAATTTGAAAAAGAAAAAGAACAAAAACCAAAAAAATGTTCCAAATAAAAAAGAAAAACGAACAAATCAAATAGTAAAAAACAGAACAAAACCCCTCCAAATAAGAAAAGAAAGTCGAAAAAAGAAAATGAAAAAGAAATGAAAAAAAGAAAAAGGCGTGCTAGGAGAAAACATGGAAGAAGTAGTAGTAGAACAACTAATAGTCGATGGTCGGATGGTTGTTGCATCGTGGGGATCTCTGAGAGATCTCAGGATCGAATCCTGGTCGCCCTCTGGAGGTGCCGGTTAGGAAAATTGCACTATAACTGACGCGTGCAGCGTCAAATAGGGTAGAAAAACAAACAAGAGATTGAGATAAAACCAACTAACCTAGGCACGCCCAATCCTTGTTCTGTTAAAGGCTTCCAGTCTGTCACAGCAACAGTGATGGCACTCAAACTATGAGCAAGCCATTGTAGTCACCTCCAATATCTTGTCAAGCTGAAGGGCTCTACCGAGGGCCTAGGCTTTTGGGTTACAAAGTGATTGCCAAAATCAACTACGTCATATCCTTTTTTGCCAGCCAACCAAGAGCATCTTCAATAACAACTTAATATAGCAAATCAAAAAGTTATTTTAGGGTACTATTTTTTCTTGTTAATAATAAGTTTTTGTTGACATATGTATAATCCAAAAGGGGAGCCTTTAGGGCAGCTGTTGGAGCGTTTTCTTTGACAGAAAGTGATGTAAAACAAAAGAAAATGGTAATGCGTGGTTCGCTGC
The DNA here is from genome assembly GCF_904849725.1 of Hordeum vulgare subsp. vulgare. Lineage (NCBI taxonomy): Eukaryota > Viridiplantae > Streptophyta > Magnoliopsida > Poales > Poaceae > Hordeum > Hordeum vulgare. Next base: position 526,545,205 of record NC_058523.1, read on the forward strand.
CCTAAAAATTTAAGGCAGACACGCGCAAGAAGTAAATATACCTCATTAGGGGTTATTTTTCGAGCTACCCAAAAATGAGATCACGCAATTTTACATATTGAGCAACGCCTAAAAAGAAGGGACCACAACCGCCGCCCTATTATAGAGCTGTTGTTCGGGATGCTCTAACCCTCATAAGAATTATCCCTCTTTTTTTTCAAAACGAGCTCAAAGCTCATGATTAACAACGAGTACATCATAACTCACACCAAAATAGAAGATCACAAAGCAGAACAAGCAGAACATCACAAACTCAAACTCCAGGGTAACCTGATGGCGTGCAATATCACTATTGCTCTATAGTCAGAGCCAATTTTAGTTGGTGGTATGCTTTAAAAATGCATATCATTGTGCACCGATTTCTCCATGGGCATGCCTTCTTTTATTTTTTGAATTATTTAAAATATGAATTCAACTTCATAATCACATGAATTTCACGTGCATTGTCCGAGACATGTGTTGCATGCGAACCTTCACTAATGAATGACTGAGGTGAGCCAAGTCCGAACTTTAGTTTCGACACACGGACACAACATGTCTTCTTACATACAAAATACTAACCAATAGACTGGCAATTTGAACTTTGCATGTCTTTTTATTTTAGAAAAACACTGTAGATCTAATGAATATATTTAAAGCATAATACATAAGACATAGAGTTAGGCTAGAAGTTGGTACAAATAGTAAAGTAGTGATAATGAACAAGCAAAATAAAAACAATCTAAACAATGAAAACCCTATTGGGTAATCGCGGAAAACCGAAGCCATGTATACCACACTAAGAAACATTCAGTACTACAATATCAGTTCATACAATAGTTTGACTCATGTACATTGGTTCAGATTAAACCCTAAATTTCATTACATCTAACAAGAGCTCTCAAACTTAATTATAATTATAATTATAATTATAATTATAATTATATATATATATATATATATAATATACTATTAAGTCAATTCAATTTCAAGATCCATTAACATAGTTGTTCGCCATACATTTGTATGTAAGAGATTGCTAGTTTTTTCTTGTGAATTAGATATTTAAGAGTTCAAGTACTCCCTCCAATCTGAATTAATTGACGCGTCCTTTATAAATTTCATTTTATATTGTATTGTGGTTTTGTCAATTAATTCAGAGAGGTTTTGTCATTTAATTCGGATTGGAGGGAGTACCTTTTTTGAGTCAAAGGATATGATATGATAATATTTTAGATTTTTGTTGTAACATTTCACTTGGGCAATGACACGCTAAATCTTTATATCTATGCATCTAGGTTTGATTTTGTATAGCCTCAAAAGTTATGTACTTTTACTTCATATAAGAAGTTGAATAACAAAAATAACTGTGAACTAAAATGTTGCCCAAGAACATGTTATTTTAGTTCAAGACAAAGTGAAACTACTCAATGAAAAACTTCAAATTTATAATAGCAAGAGGGAATACATGCCCAATAGGTCCAAGAAGAAACTACTAATTTTGTTGCAAATTTTAGTTAAAAGTTTATGGGCCTATGTGTTTGAGCATCACATGATTTATTTTTACATGTTTGTGATGTATTGGCAGAACTAGATGCCTAATATGGGGGAAGTATGCATTAGATATATTTTGGCACAAGCCATGAACCTTTACTTTCATCAATACATGCAAGGAACTTTACAGTGCCTCTTGGACTGATCAACACTACAACTCCAACTATTCACAACCAGACAAATTTCAAACGTCCTTCTTAATCCACTCAATTATTCCCGCAAGTCCAACTTTTTAACCCCACGCTGCCCATAAAGCATACGATACAACAAGATGATTCCCGTCAATTGCAAAATTCTGCAGAGTTAACACAAAGAACATTAGCAATATCCTTCTCTAATATGCATGCCCCCTCAAATAACATAAAGTCAATGGCAATGACAAATGATGCTCGATGACTAAGAAATCCATTAAAAGATAGTATATATGTACGAAATATATATTCGTAGGCAGATATAAATCTAGTTAGGAGGTCTCAATATTCAAGACTTTGTATCTAATGTTGTCGACTAGAGATTTAAGAAAGAATCCACTATTCACCAATTTAATAACCCATCGAATATGTTTCTCACTGAAATGTGGCTCATTAACACAAAGGGTGACAAGTCCTAGTGTGTCGATTGGGGTGATAAATAAATGATTACCCAAGCAAGGAAATTATCAAGGTGCTAATTGATGGTGTAAACACACATCATATGCAAATGTACACTAAGGATGAGGATGCAAGTGGGAGACTGTTGGAATTATGCCCTAGAGGCAATAATAAATGTATAGTTATTATTATAATTCCTGTATCAAGATAATAGTTTATTATCCATGCTATAATTGTATTGAATGAAGACTCATTTACATGTGTGGATACATAGACAAAACACCGTCCCTAGCATGCCTCTAGTTGGCTAGCCAGTTGGTCGATGATAGTCAGTGTCTTCTGATTATGAACAAGGTGTTGTTGCTTGATAACTGGATCACGTCATTAGGAGAATCACGTGATGGACTAGACCCAAACTAATAGACGTAGCATGTTGGTCGTGTCATTTTGTTGCTACTGTTTTTCTGCGTGTCAAGTATTTATTCCTATGACCATGAGATCATATAACTCACTGACACCGGAGGAATGCTTTGTGTGTATCAAACGTTGCAACGTAACTGGGTGACTATAAAGATGCTCTACAGGTATCTCCGAAGGTGTTAGTTGAGTTAGTATGGATCAAGACTGGGATTTGTCACTCCGTGTGACGGAGAGGTATCTCGGGGCCCACTCGGTAATACAACATCACACACAAGCCTTGCAAGCAATGTAACTTAGTGTAAGTTGCGGGATCTTGTATTACGGAACGAGTAAAGAGACTTGCCGGTAAACGAGATTGAAATAGGTATACGGATACTGACGATCGAATCTCGGGCAAGTAACATACCGAAGGACAAAGGGAATGACATACGGGATTATACGAATCCTTGGCACTGAGGTTCAAACGATAAAGATCTTCGTAGAATATGTAGGATCCAATACGGGCATCCAGGTCCCGCTATTGGATATTGACCGAGGAGTCTCTCGGGTCATGTCTACATAGTTCCCGAACCCGCAGGGTCTGCACACTTAAGGTTCGATGTTGTTTTATGCGTATTTGAGTTATATGGTTGGTTACCGAATGTTGTTCGGAGTCCCGGATGAGATCACGGACGTCACGAGGGTCTCCGGAATGGTCCGGAAACGAAGATTGATATATAGGATGACCTCATTTGATTACCGGAAGGTTTTCGGAGTTACCGGGAATGTACCGGGAATGACGAATGGGTTCCGGGAGTTCACCGGAGGGGGGCAACCCACTCCGGGGAAGCCCATAGGCTTTTGGGGGACACACCAGCCCTTAGTGGGCTGGTGGGACAGCGCCAAGGGAGCCTATGCGCCAAGATAAGAAAATCAAAGGAAAAGAAAAAAAAAGAGGGAAGAAGTGGGAAGGGAGGGGGACTCCTCCCACCAAACCAAGTCCAACTCGGTTTGGGGGGGGGGAGTCCTCCCCCCCTTGGCTCGGCCGACCCCTTGGGAGTCCCTTGGACCCCAAGGCAAGGTCCCCCTCCCTCCTCCTATATATATGGGGCTTTTAGGGCAGATTTGAGACGACTTTCTCACGGCTGCCCGACCACATACCTCCATAGTTTTTCCTCTAGATCGTGTTTCTGCGGAGCTCGGGCGGAGCCCTGCTGAGACAAGATCATCACCAACCTCCGGAGCGCCGTCACGCTGCCGGAGAACTCTTCTACCTCTCCGTCTCTCTTGCTGGATCAAGAAGGCCGAGATCATCGTCGAGCTGTACGTGTGCTGAACGTGGATGTGCCGTCCGTTCGGTACTAGATCGTGGGACTGATCGCGGGATTGTTCGCGGGGCGGATCGAGGGACGTGAGGACGTTCCACTACATCAACCGCGTTCTCTAACGCTTCTGCTGTACGATCTACAAGGGTACGTAGATCACTCATCCCCTCTCGTAGATGGACATCACCATGATAGGTCTTCGTGCGCGTAGGAAAATTTTTGTTTCCCATGCGACGTTCCCCAACAGTGGCATCATGAGCTAGGTTCATGCGTAGATGTCTTCTCGAGTAGAACACAAAAGGTTTTGTGGGCGGTGATGTGCGTTTTTCTGCCCTCCTTAGTCTTTTCTTGATTCCGCGGTATTGTTGGATTGAAGCGGCTTGGACCGACATTACTCGTACGCTTACGAGAGACTGGTTTCATCGTTACGAGTAACCCCCTTTGCTCAAAGATGACTGGCAAGTGACGGTTTCTCCAACTTTAGTTGAATCGGATTTGACCGAGGAGGTCCTTGGATGAGGTTAAATAGCAACTCATATATCTTCGCTGTGGTGTTTGCGTAAGTAAGATGCGATCCTACTAGATACCCTTGGTCACCACGTAAAACTTGCAACAACAAAATTAGAGGACGTCTAACTTGTTTTTGCAGGGTATGATTGTGATGTGATATGGCCAATGATGTGATGTGATATATTGGATGTATGAGATGATCATGTTGTAATAGAAATATCGACTTGCACGTCGATGGTACGGCAACCGGCAGGAGCCATAGGGTTGTCTTTATACTAACATATTTGTGCTTGCAGATGCGTTTACTATTTTGCTAGGATGTAGCTTTAGTAGTAATAGCATAAGTAGCACGACAACCCCGATGGCAACACGTTGATGGATGATCATGGTGTGGCGCCGGTGACAAGAAGATCGTGCCGGTGCTTTGGTGATGGAGATCAAGAAGCACGTGATGATGGCCATATCATGTCACTTATGAATTGCATGTGATGTTAATCCTTTTATGCACCTTATTTTGCTTAGAACGACGGTAGCATTATGAGGTGATCTCTCACTAAAATTTCAAGACGAAATTGTGTTCTCCCCGACTGTGCACCGTTGCTACAGTTCGTCATTTCGAGACAGCACGTGATGATCGGGTGTGATAGACTCAACGTTCACATACAACGGGTGCAAAACAGTTGCGCACGCGGAACACTCGAGTTAAGCTTGACGATCCTAGCATGTGCAGACATGGCCTCGGAACACATGAGACCGAAAGGTCGATCATGAATCATATAGTTGATATGATTAGCATAGGGATGCTTACCACTGAAACTACTCTCGACTCACGTGATGATCGGACTTGGGATAGTGTAAGTGGATCATGAACCACTCAAATGACTAGAGAGATGTACTTTTTGAGTGGGAGTTTAGCATATAATTTGATTAAGTTGAACTCTAATTATCTTGAACATAGTCTAAGTCCACTTTGAATATATTTGTGTTGTAGATCATGGCTCACGCAAGTGTCATCCTGAATTTTAATACGTTCCTAGAGAAAGCTAAGTTGAAAGATGATGGAAGCAACTTTGTAGACTGGGCTCGTAATCTTAAGCTAATATTACAAGCTGGAAAGAAGGATTATGTCCTTAATGCTGCGCTAGGAGATGAACCACCCGCTACGGCTGATCAGGATGTTAAGAACGCTTGGTTAGCACGTAAGGAGGACTACTCAATATTTCAATGTGCAGTCTTGTATGGCTTGGAGCCGGGACTTCAACGTCGCTTTGAGCGTCATGGAGCATTTGAGATGTTCCAGGAGTTGAAGTTTATCTTTCAGAAGAACGCCCGGATCGAGAGGTATGAGACCTCCGATAAATTCTATGCTTGCAAGATGGAGGAAAACTCGTCTGTCAGTGAACATGTGCTCAAAATGTCTGGGTACTCAAACCGTCTGGCTGAACTGGGGATTGAACTCCCGCAAGAAGCTATCACTGACAGAATCCTCCAATCACTGCCGCCAAGCTATAAAGGCTTTGTGTTGAACTACAACATGCAAGGGATGAACAAGTCTCCCGGCGAGTTGTTTGCGATGCTGAAAGTCGCAGAGTCTAAACTCCGTAAAGAGCATCAAGTGTTGATGGTGAGCAAGACCACTAGTTTCAAGAGAAACGGCAAAGGCAAGAAGGGAAATTCGAAGAAGAGCGGCAAGCCTGTTGCCAATCCGCCGAAGAAACCCAAGGCTGGACCTAAGCCTGAAACAGAGTGCTTCTATTGCAAGGGTATGGGTCACTGGAAGCGCAATTGCTCCAAGTATCTGGCAGATAAGAAGGCGGGCAAAGAAAAATCAGGTATATTTGATATACATGTTATTGATGTGTACTTAACCGGCTCTCGTAGTAGTGCCTGGGTATTCGATACCGGTTCTGTTGCTCACATTTGCAACTCGAAGCAGGAACTGCGAAATAGACGAAGGCTGGCAAAAGACGAAGTGACGATGCGCGTAGGAAACGGTTCCAAGGTTGATGCAATCGCCATCGGCACCGTGTCACTTCAACTACCATCGGGATTAGTGATGAACTTAAATCATTGTTATTTAGTGCCTGCGTTGAGCATGAACATTATATCTGGATCTTGTTTATTGCGAGACGGTTACTCTTTTAAGTCTGAGAATAATGGTTGTTCTATTTCTATGAGTAACATCTTTTATGGTCATGCACCGAATGTGAGAGGATTGTTCATATTGAATCTCGATAGCGATACGCATATACATAACATTGAGACCAAAAGAGTTCGAGTAAACAATGATAGCGCCATGTTTTTGTGGCACTGCCGCTTGGGTCATATTGGTGTAAAGCGCATGAAGAAACTCCATGCTGATGGACTTTTGGAGTCACTTGACTTTGATTCACTTGACACGTGCGAACCATGCCTCATGGGCAAGATGACTAAAACTCCGTTCTCCGGAACAATGGAGCGTGCAAGTGACTTGTTGGAAATCATACATACCGATGTGTGTGGTCCAATGAGCGTGGAGGCACGCGGCGAATATCGTTATTTCCTCACCTTCACTGACGATTTAAGTAGATATGGTTATGTCTACTTGATGAAGCACAAGTCTGAAACATTTGAAAAGTTCAAGCAATTTCAGAGTGAAGTGGAAAATCATCGTAACAAGAAGATCAAGTTCCTACGGTGTGATCGTGGGGGTGAATATCTGAGTTTCGAGTTTGGTGCTCACTTAAGACAATGTGGAATTGTTTCACAGTTAACACCGCCTGGAACACCATAGCGTAATGGTGTGTCCGAACGTCGTAATCGTACTTTGTTAGAGATGGTGCGATCTATGATGTCTCTTACTGATTTGCCGTTATCGTTTTGGGGTTATGCATTAGAAACAGCTGCATTCACTTTAAATAGGGCACCATCAAAATCCGTTGAGACGACACCATACGAACTGTGGTATGGCAAAAGGCCAAAGTTGTCGTTTCTTAAAGTTTGGGGATGTGATGCTTATGTCAAAAAGCTTCAGCCTGAAAAGCTGGAACCCAAAGCGGAAAAATGCGTCTTCATAGGTTACCCAAAAGAGACAGTTGGGTACACCTTCTATCTCAAATCCGAGGGCAAAGTGTTTGTTGCTAAGAACGGAACTTTTCTCGAGAAGGAGTTTCTCTCGAGAGAATTGAGTGGGAGGAAGATAGAACTTGACGAGGTTGTCGAACCTCTCATCCCTCTGGATGGTGGCGCAGGGCAAGGGGAAACCTCTGTCGTTGCAACGCCGGTTGAGGAGGAAGTTAATGATGATGATCATGAAACTCCAGTTCAAATTTCTATTGAACCACGCAGGTCGACGAGATCACGCGCTGCTCCAGAGTGGTACGGTAATCCCGTCTTGTCAATCATGTTGTTAGACAACAATGAACCTGCAAATTATGAAGAAGCAATGGTGGGCCCAGATTCCAACAAATGGCTAGAAGCCATGAAATCCGAGATAGGATCCATGTATGAGAACAAAGTGTGGACTTTGGAGATACTACCTGAAGGCCGCAAGGCTATTCATAACAAATGGATCTTTAAGAAGAAGACGGACGCTGACGGTAATGTGACCGTTTATAAAGCTCGACTTGTGGCAAAGGGTTTTTCACAAGTTCCAGGAGTTGACTACGATGAGACTTTCTCTCCCGTAGCGATGCTTAAGTCCGTCAGAATCATGTTAGCAATAGCTGCATTTTTCGATTATGAAATCTAGCAGATGGATGTCAAAACGGCGTTCCTTAACGGTTTCCTTAAGGAAGAGTTGTATATGATGCAACCCGAAGGTTTTGTCGATCCTAAAAATGCTGACAAGGTGTGCAAGCTCCAGCGATCCATTTATGGACTGGTGCAAGCATCTCGGAGTTGGAACAAGCGCTTTGATGAGGTGATCAAAGCATTTGGGTTTATACAAGTGGTTGGAGAATCTTGTATTTACAAGAAAGTGAGTGGGAGCTCTGTGGCGTTTCTAATATTATATGTGGATGACATATTACTGATTGGAAACAACGTAGAGCTTTTGGAGAGCATAAAAGGTTACTTGAATAAAAGTTTCTCTATGAAGGACCTAGGAGAAGCTGCTTACATTCTAGGCATTAAGATCTATAGGGATAGATCAAAACGCCTGATAGGACTTTCACAAAGCACATACCTTGATAAAGTTTTGAAGAGGTTCAAAATGGAACAGTCCAAGAAAGGGTTCTTGCCAGTGTTACAAGGTACGAGATTGAGTAAGACTCAGTGCCCAGCAACTGATGAAGATAGAGAGCATATGCGCTCCGTTCCCTATGCTTCAGCCATAGGTTTTATCATGTATGCGATGTTGTGCACTAGACCGGATGTTAGCCTGGCCATAAGTATGGCAGGCAGGTTCCAGAGTAATCCAGGAGTGGATCACTGGACAGCGGTCAAGAATATCCTGAAGTACCTGAAAAGGACTAAGGAGATGTTTCTCGTGTATGGAGGTGACGAAGAGCTCGTCGTAAAAGGTTACGTCGATGCAAGCTTTGACACAGATACGGACGACTCTAAGTCGCAAACAAGATACGTATTTATTCTTAATGGGGGTGCAGTAAGCTGGTGCAGTTCCAAGCAAAGCGTCGTAGCAGATTCTACATGTGAAGCGGAGTACATGGCTGCCTCGGAGGCGGCTAAGGAGGGTGTCTGGATGAAGCAGTTCATGACGGATCTTGGAGTGGTGCCAAGTGCACTGGATACAATAACCTTGTTCTGTGACAACACTGGCGCCATTGCCTTAGCAAAGGAACCAAGGTTTCACAAGAAGACCAGATACACCAAACGACGCTTCAACCTCATCCGCGACTACGTCGAGGAGGAGGACGTAAATATATGCAAAGTGCACACGGATCTGAATATAGCAGACCCGCTGACTAAACCTCTTCCACGGCCAAAACATGATCGACACCAGAACTGTATGGGTGTTAGATTTATTACAATGTAATTCACATGGTGATGTGAGGGCTAGATTATTGACTCTAGTGCAAGTGGGAGACTGTTGTAATTATGCCCTAGAGGCAATAATAAATGTATAGTTCTTATTATAATTCCTGCATCAAGATAATAGTTTATTATCCATGCTATAATTGTATTGAATGAAGACTCATTTACATGTGTGGATACATAGACAAAACACCGTCCCTAGCATGCCTCTAGTTGGCTAGCCAGTTGATCGATGATAGTCAGTGTCTTCTGATTATGAACAAGGTGTTGTTGCTTGATAACTGGATCACGTCATTAGGAGAATCACGTGATGGACTAGACCCAAACTAATAGACGTAGCATGTTGGTCGTGTCATTTTGTTGCTACTGTTTTTCTGCGTGTCAAGTATTTATTCCTATGACCATGAGATCATATAACTCACTGACACCGGAGGAATGCTTTGTGTGTATCAAACGTCGCAACGTAACTGGGTGACTATAAAGATGCTCTACAGGTATCTCCGAAGGTGTTAGTTGAGTTAGTATGGATCAAGACTGGGATTTGTCACTCCGTGTGACGGAGAGGTATCTCGGGGCCCACTCGGTAATACAACATCACACACAAGCCTTGCAAGCAATGTAACTTAGTGTAAGTTGCGGGATCTTGTATTACGGAACGAGTAAAGAGACTTGCCGGTAAATGAGATTGAAATAGGTATACGGATACTGACGATCGAATCTCGGGCAAGTAACATACCGAAGGACAAAGGGAATGACATACGGGATTATACGAATCCTTGGCACTGAGGTTCAAACGATAAAGATCTTCGTAGAATATGTAGGATCCAATATGGGCATCCAGGTCCCGCTATTGGATATTGACCGAGGAGTCTCTCGGATCATGTCTACATAGTTCTCGAACCCGCAGGGTTTGCACACTTAAGGTTCGATGTTGTTTTATGCGTATTTGAGTTATATGGTTGGTTACCGAATGTTGTTCGGAGTCCCGGATGAGATCACGGACGTCACGAGGGTTTCCGGAATGGTCCGGAAACGAAGATTGATATATAGGATGACCTCATTTGATTACCGGAAGGTTTTCGGAGTTACCGGGAATGTACCGGGAATGACGAATGGGTTCCGGGAGTTCACCGGAGGGGGGCAACCCACTCCGGGGAAGCCCATAGGCTTTTGGGGGACACACCAGCCCTTAGTGGGCTGGTGGGACAGCCCCAAGGGAGCCTATGCACCAAGATAAGAAAATCAAAGGAAAAGAAAAAAAAAGAGGGAAGAAGTGGGAAGGGAGGGGGACTCCTCCCACCAAACCAAGTCCAACTCGGTTTGGGGGGGGGGAGTCCTCCCCCCCTTGGCTCGGCCGACCCCTTGGGAGTCCCTTGGACCCCAAGGAAAGGTCCCCCTCCCTCCTCCTATATATATGGGGCTTTTAGGGCAGATTTGAGACGACTTTCTCACGGCTGCCCGACCACATACCTCCATAGTTTTTCCTCTAGATCGTGTTTCCGCGGAGCTCGGGCGGAGCCCTGCTGAGACAAGATCATCACCAACCTCCGGAGCGCCGTCACGCTGCCGGAGAACTCTTCTACCTCTCCGTCTCTCTTGCTGGATCAAGAAGGCCGAGATCATCGTCGAGCTGTACGTGTGCTGAACGCGGAGGTGCCGTCCGTTCGGTACTAGATCGTGGGACTGATCGCGGGATTGTTCGCGGGGCGGATCGAGGGACGTGAGGACGTTGCACTACATCAACCGCGTTCTCTAACGCTTCTGCTGTACGATCTACAAGGGTACGTAGATCACTCATCCCCTCTCGTAGATGGACATCACCATGATAGGTCTTCGTGCGCGTAGGAAATTTTTTGTTTCCCATGCGACGTTCCCCAACAATGTACACTAAGGATGAGGATGCAAGAACATATTCATAAGTAGCTAGAATGTAGAATCTTACATTATATAAGTCGATTACCAGCTCGTCTGGATTGGTGAAAATGGGATTGATGAAAATGCACTGTTGACATAGACAAACTGTGGGCACCATAGAAAATTGTGAGTGAAAATTCAGTGCTATGGATTCCATCAAACTCGCGACTACGTACCAGTATATCCTTGTGAAGTTGTTTGTGAAGAAATTCGATAATCTTTGAGAATTTCTCTCTTCCTGAAATCTAGCAGTAGATACACATACACAAGCAACAAATTAATGGAAGTTCATTGTGTGCAACACAAGGTAAACAGTTTATAGTCCAATTTGAAAGAGAGCAGAATTTCAGTGAAGCCAGCGAATTGAAGTAGGCTACTAATGAATCCCCGGGACTACTGTATCTCTGGCTAAACATTAGATCCGCTATGAAGTTCATATATCTATGAGTCAGTCTCATGTTAGAGTCGCCATTTTAGTTAGCTACAACCAATTGTAGGTCATAGCAAGGTTTCCAACCTGCGACATTCAGTTCATCGAATAGAATATCTTCCAGGACCAGCAAGCAGACGAGATCGCTACAATTAACAATCAAGGGATGAAAAATATGCCTGGTTTATTGGCCTCCCCCTAGCAAACCTCCCCTGGTACTTTACTACTGCTGAAAAAAGAAACCAACAGACGAAGGAAAACTCACCACTAGGGGGATGGACGACACGGGTCCGCTGCGGGCGACGCCAGAGCATGCCGAGACCGCCATTAATGGCCACCTACCCCCGCACCTACCCACGCGCCATAGTTATTCCGCCCACCGCATCGAGTGCGCAAGGGATTCGCAGTCTCTGCCGCTCCCCACACATCGCAATCCCTCCTCGTGTCGCGCAGATGACGAACTCGCGATGGAGGAGACAAACTCGTCGACTGCGACCACAGGCGCAGGTGGCGTCACCGGTGGCGATCCGGGAAGTGGTGCCGATGCCGGTGGAGATGCGCCCGCAGATCGACTCGCACTCGCCAGAGGCGAGGGAGGAAATCCTGCGGGTGGTGAGGGAGAGGTTCCCGATCCGCGAGGCGTGGCCGGAGATCTGCATCGAGGTCATTAGGAGCAGCTTGTTCGCGGAGCGCTACCGGTTCGCCGGCGATGATGGAGGGATGGATTACGACATCATATTATGGGCCATCCAGGAGGCGGAGTTGTCCGATCCAGTACATGCGAAGAGATGGAGTCGCTTCAAGTCAACAAGGCCGTCCAGGCTCAACATCCGGCCGCCGTCAATCGTGGAGCTGGCCAACATCCCACTGGAGCATCTGCCTCCGGGGGTCAGCCCACCTCGTCTTCCCTGATGGGTGGCGCCCGTGGGCGTGGCCATGGAGCACGTCGCGGGCGTCCTATGGGGGCTCAGATTGGTGAGCCTCCCCATGGATGGGGATTCGGGCTGAGATCTCACTGGAACCAAACAAGGTACACAAATTTTCTGTGAAATATAGTTTTCCTGCTTGTGCAGAAGTTGGGGTTGATGGACTTAGGGTTAGAGATTCGAGGATTGTTCCTCGGGTTCATCTTAGGGGGGCTGAGGAGATGGTTTTGGCATCAGGAGATGGGGATGTTTTTCTTATTCATCCTACAGAAACTCATGGACGTGTGTCCAGTTCCACGTACCTGGTCAACCTACATACGAATTCCAATCCTGTATGTGCAGGGGAATCTAGTAAGGTTTATGGTATTAGAGTTGATCAAGTTGAGAAGGTTAAAGTAGGGGTTCCAGATTCGGGGATTTGTGTGAATTCTCAGACTAATTCTCTGGTTGTTGATGGATGTGTGTCCATTGCTCAACCGTTGGTGAGATCACGTCTAGTTAGTGGTGGGACTTTTTCAAAGGTAAACAGTGAAGATACAGAAAATTTTTGGACACCTTTGAGGGCCCAGGGTAACACTATACCATTGATCTTTGGATCAGTGGTGGAGGGGGAGACGGTATAGAGAAAGATGCCTTCTGGCTCAGTTGACAGAAAAGAAGAAGAGGTGGAGGAGTTTTATGGACAACTGTGGGTTAATCCCTCCCCCAGCCACCGCCAGCCCAGCCACAAATATCGCCCCCCAAAAAAAACCTAGATCGGCCATAGGCAGTCACCTGTTCTGGATCAAGAAATCTCTGCTAAGATGTGGGTGCTTCTCTGTAGAAGAGTGCCACCCTATTGTTCGTCCTGGCCGGTTTGATCCTATCCCCACAAGGTTCTGGATCAGTGAGGAAGGTGGAGCTAGGGGAGCTTATTTTGCATCTGTGGTGAACGGGATCATGGATCCTCAGGGGCAACAGAGACCCAAGAAGACCCCCCCCCTAAGAAAGGTGGTCAGGGAGTCCCTCCTCCACCTCCTAGGGCTCCTGTAGCTAAGGGGACAGTGGCAGTGCCGAAGCAATCAGGTAACACTGTTAAGAGTGCTCCAGTTGTTCAAAATGCAGCCCCTGCTCCAGTTCCAACCCCAAATCCAGTTTCTGTTGTGCAAGCCCTTGACCCAAGATATAAGGACATGATATGCTTCAATTGTAGCTGGCCTGGGCACTATGTGGGCAATTGTGTGGAACCAAAAAGATGTTTTATCTGTTCTGGTACACATAATGTCAATAATTGTATTGCATGGGCACGTCTGCAACCCACTGCTGAGTACTTTGGTAGTGCAGCAGTGGGCCTGTGATTTTATCATATTGATATCCCTGTTGCAGCTGAGTCCAATTGGTTAAATTACAAGAGTTGTGCAGTCCTGAAGGTGCTTAAGGGAGAGGTTTATGCTTCTGATCTGGTAGTGCAACTGAATGGGATATTCTATGAAGGAAAAGAGTGTCCTTGGCAAATTAGTGAGTTAGAAGAGAAGAAGTTTTTGTTGAGATTCCCACCTTGGAAGAAAGTGGAGGATTTCATTGAATTCCCTGCCTTTGACCTTCCCATTGATGGAGTTTATGTTAAGATATGTGAATGGGCTGGGATGTTGGAACCTTATGGTGAGCTGACTGAAGTCTGGATCCAAGTGGAGGGTATCCCACCAAGATCGTGTGCATGGAAGGTGTTTTCCCAAATAGACTCTTGCTTTGGTATCCTGGTTGATGTGGACTGGAATGGAATTTTCAAGAGCTTCTATGAAAAAGTCAGAATCAAGGTAGCTTATAGAGACCCTACCAAAATTCCTTATGAGAGATTGGTGGAGATGAAAAAGAAGTTGTACATCTTGTTCTTTACTGTGGAAGGATTTGATCAAGAGGGAGAAGGTTCTCAGGGAGATGGGGATGACCCTGATTTGGATGTTGAAGATGAAGATAAGGGGGATGAAGAGTTTGATCAAACCAGGGAGTATATGGATGGGGATGCCGATGAACCCATTGATGAACTAGATAAAGAAAATTTCTCCAAAGGCAAATGTGTTGGTTCTGGGAACAAGGTGGAAATGGCTTGCACATCTGCTGCCAGCTTTCATCCTGAGATGATGAAGGATGGGATACATGAACAGTTTTTGGTGGAAGCTGAAGTCAAAACTCATGTTGCTCAAATGGAAGTGTCTGAGGATGATGTTGAGGATATGAACCAATATATGGACATTGGCTCTCATATGGAATACTGTTATGCCGAGCTGAGGAAGATTGAGGTGGCTAATTCTGAAGGTGAAGATGAAATCATCCTTCTTGAGATGGTATGTCTTCTTGAGAATATAGCAACAAGCTTTGGATCAGCTAAGAGATCCCTGCTGGAGTCCTTAGAGATGGAGGAGATGGATAAGAGGAGGAAAGAAGATTCAGATAAAGAGAAGAAATGGGGGCATGTGCTCTCCACCAGACCTACTACAAGGCACCATGGTAATATCAAGATCATGGAAAAAGCTACTGCATACCTACAGAAGAAGAATCTGGAAATTCCTGCTTCCTTCCAAGGTAAATCTTTTGCTACTAATGATACACAAATACTTGTTGATCAAATTGCTAGAGTTGATATATGTGTAGGGGATAGTAATGAGGAACAGGGGAATATCATTCAGGATTTGATTCTTAGAGAGAGTCTTAGGTGTATGGAATTTGCAGATTCCAACTCTGAAATTGTGTTACCTGATAATCTTTACACTCCAACACATAAAAATGATAAGGGTTCTCCCTGTGGTGAAGACATGGTACAAACCAGACCAGTTGGTGTTGATGAATCTGGTAATACATGTCCAAACCTGATTAATCCCACGAGGCTTTGTAGCATGTCCCACCCTTTTAGAATATCATGATAGGGGATTTTTGGAACATACGTGGTCTAGGACAACCTGGAAAAAGTCAACGCCTTCAAGAATTTTTGAGGGTTAATAATGTGGATTTTGTGGGTTTCTTTGAAACCAAGAAGGAGAACATTGATAGTAATATGCTGGATAGGATTGCGGGTAATAAATGTTTTTCGTGGCACCAGCTGCCTGCTCGAGGTATAGCTGGTGGTGTCCTTGTGGGCATTAATGGGGATCTTTTTGAGATTGTTGGTTTTGTGGACCAAGAATTTTGTGTAACAACTAGAGTGAGGAATAAATCTGAAAATTCTATTTTGCAGTTTGTTGCTATTTATGGCACTGCTTATAATGAGCGCAAGATAGATTTTATTGCAGAATTACATGAGGTTATGGAGAAAGCCTCTTATCCAATTATTTTGGGTGGGGACTTTAACCTGATCAGATTTGACTCTGATAAAAGTAGTGCTAATGTGAACCATTCCACTTCTTTCCTGTTTAATGACTAGATCAATAAGTGGGGGCTGATGGAAATCAATGTGGCAAATAGGAAGTACACCTGGTGTAATAATCAGGAGGACCCCATATATTCCACTATTGATAGAGTGTTTGTTTCCCCTTCTTGGGATGCTCTATTTCCTTTATCAATTCTTAGGGCTTTACCTAGAATTGGCACTGACCATACCCCCCTCTTACTCGATACATTGGCTCGGAGGGTTACCTCCCCAAAAATGTTCAGGTTTGAAAAATGGTGGCTGGAGCAACCTGATTTTAAAGGTATGGTTGAAACTGTGTGGAATGCCCCAATTTTGGGTGGATCTGCTATTGATATTTGGATTGCTAAATCTAAACACCTTAGAAAAAAGATTAAGGGTTGGAGTGTGAATATTGAAGCAGCTATTAAAAAGAAAAAGAAGGACCTTATAATGGAATTTGATATCTTAGATGTCTTTGCAGAGTCTAACCGTACTACAAATGTTGATATTAAGCGTATGAGAGATATTAAAGTGGAACTGGAAAATATTATGAGGAAGGAGGAGATTGCCTTGTGGCAAAGATCCAGGGATCGTAGAATTAGGGAGGGGGATAAAAATAATGCTTATTTTCATGTGTTAGCAAACCACCGCCACAAGAAGAATCATCTTTTTGAACTTGTTGGTGAACATGGACCTGTTTATTCTTCTGAGGAGATGTTGGAGGTGGCGACATCCTTTTATAAAAGGTTATTTTGCCATGAAGAAAGACATAATATTCATCTTGGTCCTGCCTTTTGGGAGGAGGTTGAACTAATTACATTATGTGAAAATGAAAATCTCCAGAAAAACTTCTGAGAGTCTGAGGTGAAGGAAGCCATTTTTGGCTCAAATTCCAATGGTGCCCCGGGCCCGGATGGCCTCTCGTTCCCGTTTTACCAAACCTTTTGGGACCTGATCAAAGCTAATTTTATGGCTATGGTTAGGGACTTTGAGGAGGATAAGTTGGACATTCATAGACTAAACTTTGCTTTGATCATTTTAATCCCAAAGGAGCCTGATGCCAATGTTATGAAGAAATTCAGACCAATTAGTCTTAATAACTGTGGTGTTAAGATTTTCTCCAAAGTTTTGACCAATAGGTTGTCCCGTATTAGTGATAGATTTCCTAATCAAACTGCCTTTATTAAAGGTAGGTATATCCTGGAGAGTGTGGTACTGGCGCATGAAGTGATTCATGAGGTGAAGAAAACCAATAATCCTGGGCTTGTGCTCAAACTGGATTATGAAAAAGCATATGATCGGGTTAGTTGGGAATTTTTGTTTGAAATGCTTGAATCCCGAGGCTTTGGCTCTAAATAGATTTCCTGGATTAAAAGACTATTGTTCCAGGGGACCTTTAGTGTCTGGATTAATGATACCACAGGTCCCTACTTTGTAGGAGGGAAAGGTCTCAAACAATGGGGTCCCATATCCCCAATTCTCTTTAACCTAGTGGCTGATGTATTCACTAAGATGCTTACTAAAGCTACCAGCCAGGGGTTGATATCAGGGTTGCTGAATAATGTTATTCCAGGAGGGATTGTCACTCTTCAATATGCAGATGATACTCTCCTCTTTCTAGAGGATTCCTATGAAAAAGCAAAGAATTTTAAATGGATCATGTCATATTTTGAAAGTATATCTCGTATGAAAATCAATTTCCATAAAAGTGATTGTAGCAGTCCCCGACAACGACACTAGAAAAATGTTGTTGATGTGATCCTGACTTGATGCCTCCACGGCAACGGAGACAGAACTCCTCCCAGTTGCTCAACAATTAGCAATTGTCTTGCAATGGCCCACCAGCGCGTGGGTTCGCGGCAGTTTTCGAGGGTAGATTATTCAACCCAAATTTGTTGGTTCGCCCAACAGGAAGTGGAAGGATACTCTCAAGTATTAGCAGTTGAATGTGTCTGATTCAACCACACCTGAAAGATTAGTATCTGGAAACAAAGTATCAGTAGCAAAGTAGTATGATAACAACGGTGCCAGAAACGATCTGTTGATGGCAGACTATTCCTAACGGTTGTATCAATGGCGCCAGAAGCTGCCCGTGGACGGGAAATATTCTTTCCCGGCAACGATGCGAGAAAAAGTATTGTAGCAGGTAGCAGAAGTGTAACGAGTAACAGCAGTGGCAAGGAACAACAGTAGTGACAGCAGTAGCAAGTAGCAACAGTAGCAAGTAACAGCAGTAGCAAGTAACAGCAATAGCAAGTAGCAGCAGAGCAAAGCAAGTAACAGCAGCAGCAACAGTAGTAACAGCAGCAGAGCAAAACAAGTAACAACAGCAGAGCAAAACAAGAACAACAGCAAAGCAAAACAAGTAACAACAGTAGTGGGACAAACTCGTAGGCAATGGGTCGATGATTTGTTTGGATGACATTCATCATGCAACAGTTATAACACAGAGAGATATGTGGCTAGCTCCCGTTCGTCAATGTGATGTAGGCATGCATTTCGTGTGTCGTCATACGTGCTTAGGGAAAAGAACTTGCACGACATCTATTGTCCATCCCTCCCGTGGCAGCGGGGTCCAAAAGGATACTATGGGATATTAAGGTTCTCCTTTTAATAAAGAACCGGAACAACACATTAGCACTTGGTGAACACATGAACTCCTCAAACTATGGTCATCACCGGGAGTGGTTCCGGTTATTGTCACTCCGAGGTTGCCGGGTCATAACACATAGTAGGTAACTACAACTTGCAAGATCGGATCTAAAACACACATATATTGGTGACAACATAATAATTTCAGATCTGAAATCATGGCACTCGAGCCCTAGTGACAAGCATTAAGCATGGCAAAGTAGTAGCAACATCAATCTCAGAACATAGTAGCTACTAGGGATCAATCCCCATCAAAACTAACTCGATTACATGATAGATCTCATCCTACTCATCACCGCCCAGCGAGCCTACGAATAGATTACTCACGAACGATGATGAGCTTCATGGAATTGGAGAGGGAAGAAGGTTGATGATGACGATGGGGACGATTTCCCCTCTCCGGAGCCCAAAACAGACTCCAGATCTGCCCTCCACTTGAAGAACAAGATGTGGCGGCGTCTCCGTATCACAAACGCGATGAAATCTTCTCTCTTGATTTTTTTCGGGACGAAAGTGAATTTGTAGAGCTGAGTTTGGGGGCGGCAGAGCCACGTGGGCCCCACAAGCTTGGTAGCCACCACCAGGGGGGCGGCGGCTATAGGGCTTGTGGCCCACTCGCCCATCCCCTCCGGTGGATCTTTGCGCAGGTATTTTTCATATTTTCCAGAAATATTCTCTGTAAATTTTCAGGACGTTCCGAGAACTTTCATTTCTGCACAAAAACAACACCATGGCAATTCTGCTGAAAACAACGTCAGTCCAGGTTAGTTCCATTCAAATCATGCAAATTAGAGTCCAAAACAAGAGCAAAAGAGTTTGGAAAAGTAGATACGATGGAGGCGTATGAACTCCCCCAAGCTTAAAACCTTGCTTGTCCTCAAGCAACTCAGTTGACAAACTGAAAGAGAAAGAAAAACTTTGACAAACTCTATTTGATCTTGTTGTTGCAACTATGTCTAACTCATAACCAGAATTTTAGCAAGATCACAAGTTAACCACATAAGCAAGTGACACAAGGGTCTCACCGTAAAACTAATATCAATGGCATAATCAGCTAAGGAGCAAATAATAATGAGTTTCAGATACCAACAATTCAATCAAAACAAGCATGAAGCAATATGAATAGGTGGTATCTCGCTAGCTCTTTCTCAGACCGCAAAACATAAATGCAGAGCACTTTCAAAGATCAAGGGCTGACTAAACATTGTAATTCATAGCAACGAAGGTCCAGTCATAGTCATACTCAATATCAATCAAAAGCAAAGCATAAAAATGACAGAGGTGCTCTCTAATTGGTGCTTATACAAGAGGAGGATGACTCAACAGGAAAATAAATAGACAGGCCCTTCGTAGAGGGAAGCATTGATTTGCAGAGGTGCCAGAGCTCAAGCTTTGGAAACAGAGATAATAATTTTGGGTGGCATGCTTCCATTGTCAACGAAATGACCAAGAGTTCTCAATATCTTCCATGCTACTCATGCTATAGGCGGTTCCCAAACAGAAAAGTAAAGTTTTAACTCCCCCACCACCAATCAATCACACTCCACGGCGAGCCGAATCCTCGGGTACCGTCCATACTAACATCAATCCGGGGGGAGTCTTGTTTTAAAGTTATGTTTTCGATTTAAGCGTGGAACTGGGCATTCCAGTTACCGGCCCCTTTCTCGTGAATGATAGTGAATAAACACATGTCGAGGATAACACGCCTAACATGGAAGATATCAATAGCCCCCTGTCACCACATGAGCGGTTCGGGCATGCAAAACAAATTATTTCTTGAAGGTTTAGAGAATGGCACATGCAAATTTACTTGGAATGGCAGGTAGATACCACAAATAGGTAGGTATGGTGGACTCTCATGGAAAAACTTTTGGGTTTATGGAAGTGGATGCACAAGCAGTATTTCACTTAGTACAAGTGAAGGCTAGCAAAAGACTGGGAAGCGACCAACTAGAGAGCGACAACAGTCATCAAGATGCAATGAGTTTGACTAACATTGAGTGCAAGCATGAACAGGATATAAATCACCACGAATACGAACATCATAGAGGCTATGTTGATTTTGTTTCAACTACATGCATGAACATGCGCCAAGTCAAGCCACTTGAATCATTCAAAGGAGAATACCATCCTATCATACTACATCATAGTCATCTCAAAATCTATGTTGGCATTCAAGACAAACCATTATAAGCTCTCAGCTAATTAAGCATGGCATCAGAAACTATGATCTCTAAGTTGTCATTGCAAACATGGTCCTCTCACAACAAAGCTGAATCTGGGACGACAAGCTAGTCATATTTACAAAAACAAAATAGATAGAGTTCATACCAGCTTTTCCAGTCTCAATCACTTCATCATATATCATCATTATTGCCTTTCACTTGCACGATCGAACAATGTGAACAATAATAAAAGTGCTCATGCATTGGATTAAGCTGAATCTGCAGGCAAACACAAAGGAGAAGACAAAGTAATATGGCTCTGCTACGGCAACAAAAGTCCTTCCAATGGCGCCAGAAATAAGCGTGTTGATGGGAGACTATTCAAGCGATCCCCCCCCCCCCGGCAACGGCGCCAGGAATCCTTCTGCTACGGGCTACGCCTTTAGGGACTTCCTTGGCAAATATGCAAATGATTCCCCCGTGGCCTTGGAGCCTTGCGTTGGTGTTCCCTCAAAGCGGAAAGGGTGATGTAGCACAACGGCGGTAAGTATTTCACTCAGTTTTGAGAACCAAGGTATCGATGCAGTGGGAGGATCGCGTCAAGTCACAAGTACCTGCACAAACACAAAGAGCTTGCACCCAACGCTATGAAGGGGTTGTCAATCCCTTATAGATTGTTTGCAAAGTGAGAACTGAAAGCAAAAAAGTAAATGAAGCAAAGTAAAAGTGAAAGTGGAGACGATAGTTGTGAATAGACCCAGGGGCCGTAGTGTTCACTATTGGCTTCTCTCATGAAAGCAAGTAGACGGTGGGTGAACGAATTGTTGGAAATATGCCCTAGAGGCAATAATAAATTAGTTATTATTATATTTCTTTGTTCATGATAATCGTTTATTATCGATGCTATAATTGTATTGATTGGAAACACAGTGCATGTGTGGATACATAGACAAAACACTGTCCCTAGTAAGCCTCCAGTTGACTAGCTCGTTGATCAAAGATGGTCAAGGTTTCCTGACCATAGGCAAGTGTTGTCACTTGATAACGGGATCACATCATTAGGAGAATCATGTGATGGACTAGACCCAAACTAATAGACGTAGCATGTTGATCGTGTCATTTTGTTGCTACTGTTTTCTGCGTGTCAAGTATTTGTTCCTATGACCATGAGATCATATAACTCAATGACACCGGAGGAATGCTTTGTGTGTATCAAACGTTGCAACATAACTGGGTGACTATAAAGATGCTCTACAGGTATCTCCGAAGGTGTTCGTTGAGTTAGTATGGAATCAAGACTGGGATTTGTCACTCCGTATGACGGAGAGGTATCTCGGGGCCCACTCGGTAATACAACATCACACACAATCCTTGCAAGCAATGTGACTTAGTGTAAGTTGCGGGATCTTGTATTACGCAACGAGTAAAGAGACTTGCCGGTAAACAAGATTGAAATAGGTATGCGGATACTGACGATCGAATCTCGGGTAAGTAACATACCGAAGGACAAAGGGAATGACATACGGGATTATATGAATCCTTGGCACTGAGGTTCAAACGACAAGATCTTCGTAGAATATGTAGGATCCAATATGGGCATCCAGGTCCCGCTATTGGATATTGACCGAGGAGTCACTCGGGTCATGTCTACATAGTTCTCGAACCCGCAGGGTCTGCACACTTAAGGTTCGACGTTGTTTTATGCGTATTTGAGTTATATGGTTGGTTACTGAATGTTGTTTGGAGTCCCGGATGGGATCACGAACGTCACGAGGGTTTCCGGAATGGTCCGGAGACGAAGATTGATATATAGGATGACCTCATTTGGTTACCGGAAAGTTTTCGGGCATTACCGGAAAAGTTTCGGGCTCATCGGTAGTGTACCGGGAGTGCCGGGAGGGGTGACGGGGACCATCGAGAGGGGTGTCACGCCCCAAGGGGTCTCATGGGCTATGGGAAGAGATAAACCAACCCCTAGTGGGCTGGAATAAATTCCCACTAAGGCCCATAAGGTTTGAGAAGGGAAAAACACAAGGTGGAAAGAGTTTTCAAGTGGGAAGGTGGAATCCTACTCCAAGTAGGATTGGAGTAGGACTCCTCCACCTCAAATTTCGGCCAAACCTTGAGGGTTTGAGGCTTCCTCCTCCCCTCCCTCCCTCCTATATATACTGAGGTATTAGGGCTGATTTGAGACAACTTTTGCCACGGCAGCCCGACCACATACCTCCACGGTTTTTCCTCTAGATCGCGTTTCTGCGGAGCTCGGGCAGAGCCCTGCTAAGATTAGATCACCACCAACCTCCGGAGCGCCATCACGCTTCCGGAGAACTCATCTACCTCTCCGTGTCTCTTGCTGGATCAAGAAGGCCGAGATCATCATCGTCGAGTTTTTTGTGGTCGGTGATGTGTGTTTTGCTTCCCTCCTTAGTCTTTTCTTGATTCCGCGGTATTGTTGGATCGAAGCGGCTCGGACCAACATTACTCGTACGCTTACGAGAGACTGGTTTCATCGCTACGAGTAACTCCGTTGCTCAAAGATGACCGGCGAGTGTCGGTTTCTCCAACTTTAGATGAATCGGATTTGACCGAGGAGGTCCTTGGATGAGGTTAAATAGCAATTCATATATCTCCGTTGTGGTGTTTGCGTAAGTAAGATGCGATCCTACTAGATACCCATGGTCACCACGTAAAACATGCAACAACAATTAGAGGACGTCTAACTTGTTTTTGCAGGGTATGCTTGTGATGTGATATGGCCAACGATGTGATGTGATATATTGGATGTATGAGATGATCATGTTGTAATAGTTAATATCGACTTGCACGTCGACGGTACGACAACCGGCAGGAGCCATAGGGTTGTCTTTAAACTAACGTTTGTGCTTGCAGATGCGTTTACTATATTGCTAGGACGTAGCTTTAGTAGTAATAGCATGAGTAGCATGACAACCCCGATGGCGACACGTTGATGGAGATCATGGTGTGACGCCGGTGACAAGAAGATCGTGCCGGTGCTTTGGTGATGGAGATCAAGAAGCACATGATGATGGCCATATGATGTCACTTATGAATTGCATGTGATGTTAATCCTTTATGCACCTTATCTTGCTTAGAACGACGGTAGCATTATGAGGTAATCTCTCACTAAAATTTCAAGACGAAATTGTGTTCTCCCCGACTATGCACCGTTGCGACAGTTCTTCGTTTCGAGACACCACGTGATGATCGGGTGTGATAGACTCAACGTTCACATACAACGGGTGCAAAACAGTTGCACACGCGGAACACTCGGGTTAAGCTTGACGAGCCTAGCATGTGCAGACATGGCCTCGGAACACATGAGACCGAAAGGTCGAGCATGAATCGTATAGTTGATATGATTAGCATAGAGATGCTTACCACTGAAACTATTCTCGACTCACGTGATGATCAGACTTGAGATAGTGGATTTGGATCATGTACCACTCAAATGATTAGAGAGATGTACTTTTGAGTGCGAGTTCTTAAGTAATATGATTAATTGAACTAATTGTCATGAACATAGTCTAATGGTCTTTGCGAATTACGATGTAGCTTGCGCTATAGCTCTACTGTTTTTATATGCTCCTAGAGGAAATTAGTTGAAAGTTGATAGTAGCAAACTTTGCAGACTCAGTCTGTAGAACCAAGGATTGTCCTTATTGCTGCGCAGAAGGCTTATGTCCTTAATGCACCACTCGGTGTGCTGCACCTCGAGCGTCGTCTGTAGATGTTGTGAACATCCGACATACACGTTTCTGATGACTACACGATAGTTCAGTACAAAATACTTAATGGCTTAGAAGCAAGGCGCCGAAGATGGTTTGAAACGTCACGGAACATAAGAGATGTTCTAAAGAGATGAAATTGTGATTTCATGCTTGTGCCCTTGTTAAGAGGTATGAGACCTCCGACAAGATTCTTTGTCCACGAAGTAAAGGAGAAAAGCTCAATCGTTGAGCGTGTGCTCAGATTATCTGAGTACGAAAATCGCTTGAATCAAGTGGGAGTTGATCTTCCAGATAAGATAGTGATGGTTCTCCAAAGTCACTGCCACCAAGCTGTGAGAGCTTCGTGATGAACTATAACATATCAAGGGTAGATACAATGATCCTTGAGCGATTCGCGATGTTTGACACTGCGAAAGTAGAAATCAAGAAGGAGCATCAATAGTTGATGGTTAGTAAAACCACTAAGTTTCGAGAAAGGCAAGGGCTAGAAGGGATACTTCGTGAAACGGCAAAGCAGTTGCTGCACTAATGAAGAGACCCCAGATTAAACCCAAGCCCGGGACTAAGTGCTTCTGTTATGAGGGGAACGGTCACTGAGGCGGAGCAACTCTAGATACTTGGTAGATAAGAAGGCTGGCGAAAGTCGAAAGAAGTATATTTGATATACATGATGTTGATGTGTACTTTACTAGTACTCCTAGTAGCACAAGGGTATTAGATACCGGTTCGGTTGCTAAGTGATTAGTGACACGAAATGAAAGCTACACCATAAACGGAGACTAGCTAAAGGCGAGGTGACGATACGTGTTGGAAGTATTTCCAAGGTTGATATGATCAAACGTCGCACACTCCATCTACCATCGGGATTGGTGTTAAAACTAAATAATTGTTATTTGGTACTTGCGTTAAGCATGAACATGATTGGATCGTGTTTATTTTAATACGATTATTCATTTAAAGAGAATAATGGTTACTCTATTTGCTTGAATAAATCACCTTCAATGGTTTATTGAATCTCGATCGTAGTGTTACACATGTTCATAATATTGGTGCCAAAAGATACGAGGTAATGATGATAGTACCACTTACTTGTGGCACTGCCGCTTGAGTCATGTTGGTGTAAATTGCATGAAGAGGCTCCATGCTGATGGATCTTTATACTCACTTGATTTTGAAATCACTAGTGACATGCAAATAATACCACATGAGCAAGGCCTTGTTTTCATTGAGATGAAACAAGATAGTAACTTGTTGGAAGTGATACATTTTGATGTATGCAGTCCAATGGGTGCTGAGGCACGCAGTGGATATCATTATGTTCTTACTTCAATGACGATTTGAGTAGATACTAGAGTATTTACTTAGTGAATCACAAGTCTGAAATATTGAAAAGTTTAATTCTGTTTTGGAGTGAAGTTCGTCGTAACAAGAGGATAAACTGTCTACGATATGATCATAGAAATGAATATCTGAGTTACGAGTTTTGGTACGCAGATAAGACAATGTGGAAATTGTTTCTCAGTTCATGCCACCTGGAACATCATAGTGTGATGATGTGTCTGAACGTCATAGCCACGCACTAATTGGTATGGTGCATGCTATGATGTCTCTTATCGAATTACCACTATCATTTATGGGTTATGCATTAGAGACAACCGCATTCACTTTAAATAGGGCACCGCGTATTTCCGTTGAGATGACACAATATAGACTGAGGTTTAGAGAAATATAAACTGTCGTTTCTTGAAAGTTTGGGGCTTCGACACTTATGTGAAAAAGTTTCAGTCTGATAAGCTCGAACCCAAAGCGGATAAATGCATCTTCATAGGATATCCAAAACAGTTGGGTACATCTCCTATCTCAGATCCTAAAGCAAAGTGTTTGTTTCTAGAAACGGATCCTTTCTCGAGGAAAGGTTTCTCTCGAAAGAATTGAGTGGGAGGGTGGTAGAACTTGATGAGGTTATTGAACCATCACTTCAACCAGTGTGTAGCAGGGCGCAGGAAGTTGTTCCTGTGGCGCCTACACCAATTGAAGTGAAAGATGATGATGGTGATCATCGAGCATCAGATCAAGTTACTACAAATCTCATAGGTTGACAAGGTCGCGTACTGCTGCAGAGTGGTACGGTAACCCTGTCTTGGAGGTCATGTTGTTGAGCAACAGCGAACCTACGAGTTATGGAGAAAGCAATGGTGGGCCCGGATTCCGAAAAATGGATGGAGGCCATGAAATCCGAGAGAGGATCCATGTATGAAAACAAAGTGTAGACTTTGGAAGTACTACTTGATGGTAGTAAGACTATTGAGTAAAGATGGATCTTTAAAAGGAAGACAGACGATGATGGTGATAAGTCACTATTAAGAAAAGCTCAACTTGTCGCAAAGATGTTTCCGACAAGATCAAACAGTTGACTATGATGAGACTTTCTCACTCGTAGCGGTGCTAAAAGTCTGTTAGAATTATGTTAGTAGTTGCTGCATTATTTATGAAATATTGCACATAGGATGTCAAAACATTGTGTCCTCGACGGTTTCCTTGAGCAAACATTGTATGTGATACAACCAGGAGGTTTTGTCGATCCTAAAGATACTAGCAAGTATGCAAGCTCTAGCGATCCTTCAATGGACTGGTGCAAGCATCTCGGAGTTGGAATATACACTTTGATGAGATGATCAAAGATTTTGGGTTTGTACAAGGTTTATGAGAAACTTGTATTTCCAAAGAAGTGAGTGGGAGCACTATAGAATTTCTGATAAGTATATGTGGTTGACATATTGTTGATCAGAAGTAATGTAGAATTTCTGTAAAGCATACAAGGTTGTTTGAAAGGACTTTTCAAAGGAGTACCTGGATTGCGCTACTTGAACGTTGAGCATCAAAGATCTATGGGGATAGATCGAAATCACTTAATAGAAGTTTCAACAAGATGCATGCCTTGACAAGTTTTTGAAGGAGTTCAAAATAGATCAGCGAAGAAGGAGTTCTTGGTTGCGTTGTGAGGTGTGAATTTGAGTAAGACTCAAAACCCGACCCCGGCAGAATAAAGAGAATAGACGAAGGTCATCTTCTATGCCTTAGCCGTAGACTCTAAAGTATGCCATGCTGAGTACCGCACCTGATGTGTGCCTTTCGGCAAGTCTGTTAAGAGGTACACAGAGTGATCCAGGATTGAATCACCCATCAGCGGTCAAAGTTATCCTTAGTAACTAAATAGACTAAGGAATTTTTCACGATTATGGAGGGTGTTAAAGAGTTCGTCGTAAAGGGTTACGTCGATGCACGCTTTGACACTAATCCGAATAACTATGAGTAGTGAAACGGATTTGTATAGTAGAGTAGATATTTGGAGCATTTCCGAATAGCACATAGTAGCAACATGTTGGAAATATGCCCTAGAGGCAATAATAAATTAGTTATTATTATATTTCTTAGTTCATGATAATCGTTTATTATCCATTCTATAATTGTATTGATTGGAAACACAATACTTGTGTGGATACATAGACAAAACATTGTCCCAAGTAAGCCTCTAGTTGACTAGCTCGTTGATCAAAGATGGTCAAGGTTTCCTGGCCATAGGCAAGTGTTGTCACTTGATAACGGGATCACATCATTAGGAGAATCATGTGATGGACTAGACCCAAACTGATAGACGTAGCATGTTGATCGTGTCATTTTGTTGCTACTGTTTTCTACGTGTCAAGTATTTATTCCTATGACCATGAGATCATATAACTCACTGACACCGGAGGAATGCTTTGTGTGTATCAAACGTCGCAACGTAACTGGGTGACTATAAAGATGCTCTACAGGTATCTCCGAAGGTGTTAGTTGAGTTAGTATGGATCAAGACTGGGATTTGTCACTCCGTGTGACGAAGAGGTATCTCGGGGCCCACTCGGTAATACAACATCACACACAAGCCTTGCAAGCAATGTGACTTAGTGTAAGTTACGAGATCTTGTATTACGGAACGAGTAAAGAGACTTGCCGGTAAACGAGATTGAAATAGGTATACGGATACTGACGATCGAATCTCGGGCAAGTAACATACCGAAGGACAAAGGGAATGACATACGGGATTATATGAATCCTTGGCACTGAGGTTCAAACGATAAGATCTTCGTAGAATATGTAGGATCCAATATGGGCATCCAGGTCCCGCTATTGGATATTGACCGAGGAGTCACTCGGGTCATGTCTACATAGTTCTCGAACCCGCAGGGTCTGCACACTTAAGGTTCGACGTTGTTTTATGCGTATTTGAGTTATATGGTTGGTTACCGAATGTTGTTCGGAGTCTCGGATGAGATCCAGGACGTCACGAGGAGCTCCGGAATGGTCCGGAGGTAAAGATTGATATATAGGAAGTCCTGTTTTGGTCACCGGAAAAGTTTCGGGCTCATCGGTAGTGTACCGGGAGTGCCGGGAGGGATGCCGGGGACCATCGGGAGGGGTGTCACGCCCCAAGGGGTCTCATGGGCTATGGGAAGAGATAAACCAGCCCCTAGTGGGCTGGAATAAGTTCCCACTAAGGCCCATAAGGTTTGAGAAGGAAAAAACACAAGGTGGAAAGAGTTTCCAAGGGGGAAGGTGGAATCCTACTCCAACTAGGATTGGAGTAGGACTCCTCCACCTCCAATTTCGGCCAAACCTTGAGGGTTTGAGGCTGCCTCTTCCCTCCCCATCCCACCTATATATACAGAGGTTTTAGGGCTGATTTGAGACGACTTTTCCACGGCAGCCCGACCACATACCTCCACGGTGTTTCCTCTAGATCGCGTTTCTGCGGAGCTCGGGCGGAGCCCTGCTGAGACAAGGTCATCACCAACCTCCGGAGTGCCGTCACGCTGCCGGAGAACTCTTATACCTCTCTGTCTCTCTTGCTGGATCAAGAAGGCCGAGATCATCGTCGAGCTGTACGTGTGCTGAACGCGGAGGTGCCGTCCGTTCGGTACTAGATCGTGGGACTGATCGCGGGATTGTTCGCGGGGCGGATCGAGGGACGTGAGGACGTTTCACTACATCAACCGCGTTCACTAACGCTTCTGCTGTACGGTCTACAAGGGTACGTAGATCACTCATCCCCTCTCGTAGATGGACATCACCATGATAGGTCTTCGTGCGCGTAGGAATTTTTTTTGTTTCCCATGCGTCGTTCCCCAACAGTGGCATCATGAGCTAGGTTCATGCGTAGATGTCTTCTCGAGTAGAACACAAAAGTTTTTGTGGGCGGTGATGTGCGTTTTTCTGCCCTTCTTAGTCTTTTCTTGATTCCACGGTATTGTTGGATCGAAGCGGCTCGGACCGACATTACTCGTACGCTTACGAGAGACTGGTTTCATCGCTACGAGTAACTCCGTTGCTCAA
This sequence comes from Hordeum vulgare subsp. vulgare, assembly GCF_904849725.1. Taxonomy (NCBI): domain Eukaryota; kingdom Viridiplantae; phylum Streptophyta; class Magnoliopsida; order Poales; family Poaceae; genus Hordeum; species Hordeum vulgare. The sequence continues at coordinate 526,575,148 of NC_058523.1, forward strand.
AGATGACTGGCGGGTGTCAGTTTCTCCAACTTTAGTTGAATCGGAATTGACCGAGGAGGTCCTTGGATGAGGTTAAATAGCAATTCATATATCTCCGTTGTGGTGTTTGCGTAAGTAAGATGCGATCCTACTACATACCCATGGTCACCACGTAAAACATGCAACAACAAAATTAGAGGACGTCTAACTTGTTTTTGCAGGGTATGCTTGTGATGTGATATGGCCAACTATGTGATGTGATATATTGGATGTATGAGATGATCATGTTGTAATAGTTAATATCGACTTGCACGTCGATGGTACGGCAACCGGCAGGAGCCATAGGGTTGTCTTTATAACTAACGTTTGTGCTTGCAGATGCGTTTACTATTTTGCTAGGACGTAGCTTTAGTAGTAATAGCATGAGTAGCACGACAACCCCGATGGCGACATGTTGATGGAGATCATGATGATGGAGATCATGGTGTGACGCCGGTGACAAGAAGATCGTGCCTGTGCTTTGGTGATGGAGATCAAGAAGCACGTGATGATGGCCATATCATGTCACTTATGAATTGCATGTGATGTTAATCCTTTTTGCACCTTATCTTGCTTAGAACGACGGTAGCATTATGAGGTGATCTCTCACTAAAATTTCAAGACGAAATTGTGTTCTCCCCGACTGCGCACCGTTGCTACAGTTCGTCGTTTCGAGACACCACGTGATGATCGGGTGTGATAGACTCAACGTTCACATACAACGGGTGCAAAACAGTTTCGCACGCGGAACACTCGGGTTAAGCTTGACGAGCCTAGCATGTGCAGACATGGCCTCGGAACACATGAGACCGAAAGGTCGAGCATGAATCATATAGTTGATATGATTAGCATAGAGATGCTTACCACTGAAACTATTCTCGACTCACGTGATGATCGGACTTGAGATAGTGGATTTGGATCATGTACCACTCAAATGACTAGAGAGATGTACTTTTTGAGTGGGAGTTCTTAAGTAATATGATTAATTGAACTAATTATCATGAACATAGTCTAATGGTCTTTGCGAATTACGATGTAGCTTGCGCTATAGCTCTACTGTTTTTATATGTTCCTAGAGAAAATTTAGTTGAAAGTTGATAGTAGCAAACTTTGCAGACTAAGTCTGTAAACGAGGATAGTCCTTGTTGCTACGCAGAAGGCTTATGTCCTTAATGCACCACTCGGTGTGCTGCACCTCGAGCATCGTCTGTGGATGCTGTGAACATCCGACATACACGTTTCTGATGACTACACGATAGTTCAGTGCAAAATCTTAATGGCTTAGAAGCAAGGCGCCGAAAACGTTTTAAAACGTCGCGGAACATACGTGATGTTCTAAAGAGATGAAATTGTGATTTCATGCTTGTGCCCTTGTTAAGAGGTACGAGACCTCCAACAAGATTCTTTGTCCACAAAGTAAAGGAGAAAAGCTCAATCGTTGAGCGTGTGCTCAGATTGTCTAAGTACGACGATCACTTGAATCAAGTGGGAGTTAATCTTCCAGATGAGATAGTGATGGTTCTCCAAAGTCACTGCCACCAAGCTGTGAGAGCTTCGTGATGAACTATAACATATCAAGGATATATACAATGATCCTTGAGCGATTCGCGATGTTTGACAGTGCGAAAGTAGAAATCAAGAAGGAGCATCAATAGTTGATGGTTTGTAAAACCACTAAGTTTCAAGAAAGGCAAGGGCTAGAAGGGATACTTCGTGAAATGGCAAAACAGTTGCTGCACTAATGAAGAGACCCAAGATTAAACCCAAACCCGAGACTAAGTGCTTCTGTAATGAGGGGAACAGTCACTGAGGCGGAGCAACTCTAGATACTTGGTAGATAAGAAGGCTGGCAAAAGTCGAAAGAAGTGTATTTGATATACATGATGTTGATGTGTACTTTACTAGTACTCCTAGTAGCATGAGGGTATTGGATACCGGTTCGGTTGCTAAGTGATTAGTAACACGAAATGTAAGCTATGGCATAAACGGAGACTAGCTAAAGGCGAGGTGACGATAAGTGTTGGAAGTGTTTCCAAGGTTGATATGATCAAACGTCGCACGCTCCCTCTACCATCGGGATTGGTGTTAAACCTAAATAATTGTTATTTGGTGCTTGCGTTAAGCATGAACATGATTGGATCGTGTTTATTGCAATACGATTATTCATTTAAGGAGAATAATGGTTACTCTATTTTCTTGAATATTCACCTTCAATGGTTTATTGTATCTCGATCGTAGTGTTACACATGTTCATGATATTGGTGCCAAAAGATACGAGTTAATGATGATAGTACCACTTACTTGTGGCACTGCCGCTTGAGTCATGTTAGTATAAATTGCATGAAGAGGCTCCATGCTGATGGATCTTTGTACTCACCTGATTTCGAATCACTAGTGAATTGCATATCATACCACATGAGCAAGGCCTTGTTTTCATTGAGATGAAATAAGATAGTAACTTGTTGGAAGTGATACATTTTGATGTATGCAGTCCAATGGGTGCTGAGGCACGCAGTGGATATCATTATGTTCTTGCTTCAATGACGATTTGAGTAGATACTAGAGTATTTGCTTAATGAATCACAAGTCTGAAATATTGAAAAGTTCAATTCTGTTTCGGAGTGAAGTTTGTCGTAACAAGAGGATAAGTCTATGATATGATCATAGAAATGAATATCTGAGTTACGAGTTTTGGTACGCAGTTAAGACAATGTGGAAATTGTTTCGCAGTTCATGCCACCTAGAACATCATAGTGTGATGATGTGTCTGAACGTCATAGCCACACACTATTTGGTATGGTGCATGCTATGATGTCTCTTACCGAATTACCACTATCGTTTATGGGTTAAGCATTAGAGACAACCGCATTCACTTTAAATAGGGCACCACGTATTTCCGTTGAGATGACACAGTATAGACTGAGGTTTAGAGAAATCTAAACTGTCGTTTCTTGAAAGTTTGGGGTTTCGACACTTATGTGAAAAAGTTTCAGCTGATAAGCTCGAACCCAAAGCGGATAAATACATCTTCATAGGATATCCAAAACAGTTGGGTACATCTCCTATCTCAGATCCGAAAGCAAAGTGTTTGTTTCTAGAAACGGATCCTTTCTCGAGGAAAGGTTTCTCTCGAAAGAATTGAGTGGGAGGGTGGTAGAACTTGATGAGGTTATTGAACCATCACTTCGACCAGTGTGTAGCAGGGCGCAGGAAGTTGTTCCTCTGGCGCCTACACCAATTGAGGTGAAAGCTGATGATGGTGATCATCGAGCATCGGATCAAGTTACTACAAACCTCGTAGGTTGACAAGGTCACGTACTACTGCAGAGTGGTACGGTAACCCTGTCTTGGAGGTCATGTTGTTGAGCAACAGTGAACCTACGAGTTATGAAGAAAGCAATGGTGGGCCCGGATTCCGACAAATGGATGGAGGCCATGAAATCCGAGATAGGATCCATGTATGAAAACAAAGTGTAGACTTTGGAAGAACTACTTGATGGTCATAGGACTATTGAGTAACGATGGATCTTTAAAAGGAAGACAGACGATGATGGTGATAAGTCACTATTAAGAAAAGCTCGACTTGTCGCAAAGATGTTTCCGACAAGATCAAACAGTTGACTATGATGAGACTTTCTCACTCGTAGCGATGCTAAAAGTCTGTTAGAATTATGTTAGTAGTTGCTGCATTATTTATGAAATATTGCACGTAGGATGTCAAAACATTGTTTTCTCGACGGTTTCCTTGAGCAAACATTGTATGTGATACAACCAGAAGGTTTTGTCCATCCTAAAGATACTAGCAAGTATGCAAGCTCCATTGATCCTTCAATGGACTGGTGCAAGCATCTCGGAGTTGGAATATACACTTTGATGAGATGATCAAAGATTTTGGGTGTGTACAAGGTTTATGAGAAACTTGTATTTCCAAAGAAGTGAGTGGGAGCACTATAGAATTTCTGATAAGTATATGTGGTTGACATATTGTTGATGAGAAGTAATGTAGAATTTCTGTAAAGCATACAAGGTTGTTTGAAAGGAGTTTTCAAAGGAATACCTGGATTGCGCTACTTGAACGTTGAGCATCAAAGATCTATGGAGATAGATCAAAAGCGCTTAATGAAAGTTTCAATAAGATGCATGCCTTGACAAGTTTTGAAAGAGTTCAAAATAAGATCAGCAAATAAGGAGTTCTTGGTTGCATTGTGAGGTGTGAATTTGAGTAAGACTCAAAACCCGACCCCGGCAGAATAAAGAGAATAGACGAAGGTCGTCTTCTATGCCTTAGCCGTAGAATCTCAAGTATGCCATGCTGTGTACTGCACCTGATGTGTGCCTTGACTCAAAGTCTGTTGAGAGGTACAGAGAGTGATCCATGATTGAATCACTAGCAGCGGTCAAAATTTATCCTTGGTAACTAATGGACTAAGGAATTTTTCTCGATTATGGAGGTGGTTAAAGAGTTCGTCGTAAAGGGTTACGTCGATGCAAGCTTTGACACTAATCCGAATAACTATGAGTAGTGAAACGGATTCGTATAGTAGAATAGATATTTGGAGTATTTCCGAATAGCACATAGTAGCAGCATCTATAAGATGACATAAAGATTTGTAAAGAACACACGGGTCTGAAAGTTTCAGAACCGTTGACTAAAACCTCTCTCACCAGCAAGACGTGATCAGACCCCATAACTATATGGGTGCTGGATTCGTTGGAATCACATGGTGATGTGAACAAGATTATTGACTCTAGTGCAAGTGGGAGACTGTTGGAAATATGCCCTAGAGGCAATAATAAATTAGTTATTATTATATTCCTTAGTTCATGATAATCGTTTATTATCCATGCTATAATTGTATTGATTGGAAACACAATACTTGTGTGGATACATACACAAAACACTGTCCCTAGTAAGCCTGTAGTTGACTAGCTCGTTGATCAAAGATGGTCAAGGTTTCCTGGCCATAGGCAAGTGTTGTCACTTGAGAACGGGATCACATCATTAGGAGAATCATGTGATGGACTAGACCCAAACTGATAGACGTAGCATGTTGATCGTGTCATTTTGTTGCTACTGTTTTCTGCGTGTCAAGTATTTATTCCTATGACCATGAGATCATATAACTCACTGACACCGGAGGAATGCTTTGTGTGTATCAAACGTCGCAACGTAACTGGGTGACTATAAAGATGCTCTACAGGTATCTCCGAAGGTGTTAGTTGAGTTAGTATGGATCAAGACTGGGATTTGTCACTCCGTGTGACGAAGAGGTATCTCGGGGCCCACTCGGTAATACAACATCACACACAAGCCTTGCAAGCAATGTGACTTAGTGTAAGTTACGAGATCTTGTATTACGGAACGAGTAAAGAGACTTGCCGGTAAACGAGATTGAAATAGGTATACGGATACTGACGATCGAATCTCGGGCAAGTAACATACCGAAGGACAAAGGGAATGACATACGGGATTATATGAATCCTTGGCACTGAGGTTCAAACGATAAGATCTTCGTAGAATATGTAGGATCCAATATGGGCATCCAGGTCCCGCTATTGGATATTGACCGAGGAGTCACTCGGGTCATGTCTACATAGTTCTCGAACCCGCAGGGTCTGCACACTTAAGGTTCGACGTTGTTTTATGCGTATTTGAGTTATATGGTTGGTTACCGAATGTTGTTCGGAGTCCCGGATGAGATCCAGGACATCACGAGGAGCTCCGGAATGGTCCGGAGGTAAAGATTGATATATAGGAAGTCCTGTTTTGGTCACCGGAAAAGTTTCGGGCTCATCGGTAGTGTACGGGGAGTGCCGGGCGGGGTGCCGGGGACCATCGGGAGGGGTGTCACGCCCCAAGGGGTCTCATGGGCTATGGGAAGAGATAAACCAGCCCCTAGTGGGCTGGAATAAGTTCCCACTAAGGCCCATAAGGTTTGAGAAGGAAAAAACACAAGGTGGAAAGAGTTTCCAAGCGGGAAGGTGGAATCCTACTCCAACTAGGATTGGAGTAGGACTCCTCCACCTCCAATTTCGGCCAAACCTTGAGGGTTTGAGGCTGCCTCTTCCCTCCCCCTCCCACCTATATATACGGAGGTTTTAGGGCTGATTTGAGACGACTTTTCCACGGCAGCCCGACCACATACCTCCACGGTTTTTCCTCTAGATCGCGTTTCTGCGGAGCTCGGGCGGAGCCCTGCTGAGACAAGGTCATCACCAACCTCCGGAGCGCCGTCACGCTGCCGGAGAACTCTTCTACCTCTCCGTCTCTCTTGCTGGATCAAGAAGGCCGAGATCATCCTCGAGCTGTACGTGTGCTGAACGCGGAGGTGCCGTCCGTTCGGTACTAGATCGTGGGACTGATCGCGGCATTGTTCGCGGGGCGGATCGAGGGACGTGAGGACGTTCCACTACATCAACCGCGTTCACTAACGCTTCTGCTGTACGGTCTACAAGGGTACGTAGATCACTCATCCCCTCTCGTAGATGGACATCACCATGATAGGTCTTCGTGCGCGTAGGAAATTTTTTTGTTTCCCATGCGTCGTTCCCCAACACAGCATCTATAAGATGACATAAAGATTTGTAAAGAACACACGGATCTGAAAGTTTCATAACCGTTGACTAAAACCTCTCTCACGAGCAAGACATGATCAGACCCCAGAACTATATGGGTGTTGGATTCGTTGAAATCACATGGTGATGTGAACTAGATTATTGACTAGTGCAAGTGGGAGACTGTTGGAAATATGCCCTAGATGCAATAATAAATTAGTTATTATTATATTTCTTTGTTCATGATAATCGTTTATTATCCATGCTATAATTGTATTGATTGGAAACACAGTGCATGTGTGGATACATAGACAAAACACTGTCCCTAGTAAGCCTCTAGTTGACTAGCTCGTTGATCAAAGATGGTCAAGGTTTCCTGACCATAGGCAAGTGTTGTCACTTGATAACGGGATCACATCATTTGGAGAATCATGTGATGGACTAGACCCAAACTAATAGACGTAGCATGTTGATCGTGTCATTTTGTTGCTACTGTTTTCTGCGTGTCAAGTATTTGTTCCTATGACCATGAGATCATATAACTCACTGACACCGGAGGAATGCTTTGTGTGTATCAAACGTCGCAACGTAACTGGGTGACTATAAAGATGCTCTACAGGTATCTCCGAAGGTGTTCGTTGAGTTAGTATGGATCAAGACTGGGATTTGTCACTCCGTATGACGGAGAGGTATCTCGGGGACCACTCGGTAATACAACATCACACACAAGCCTTGAAAGCAATGTGACTTAGTGTAAGTTGCGGTATCTTGTATTATGGAACGAGTAAAGAGACTTTCCGGTAAACGAGATTGAAATAGGTATGCGGATACTGACGATCGAATCTCGGGCAAGTAACATACCGAAGGACAAAGGGAATGACATACATGATTATATGAATACTTGGCACTAAGGTTCAAACGATAAGATCTTCGTAGAATATGTAGGATCCAATATGGGCATCCAGGTCCCGCTATTGGATATTGACCGAGGAGTCACTCGAGTCATGTCTACATAGTTCTCGAACCCGCAGGGTCTGCACACTTAAGGTTCGACGTTGTTTTATGCGTATTTGAGTTATATGGTTGGTTACTGAATGTTGTTCGGAGTCCCGGATGGGATCACGGATGTCACGAGGGTTTCCGGAATGGTCCGGAGACGAAGATTGATATATAGGATGACCTCATTTGGTTACCGGAAAGTTTCCTGGCATTACCGGAAAAGTTTCGGGCTCATCGGTAGTGTACCGGGAGTGCCGGGAGGGGTGACGGGGACCATCGAGAGGGGTGTCACGCCCCAAGGGGTCTCATGGGCTATGGGAAGAGATAAACCAGCCCCTAGTGGGCTGGAATAAGTTCCCACTAAGGCCCATAAGGTTTGAGAAGGGAAAAACACAAGGTGGAAAGAGTTTCCAAGTGGGAAGGTGGAATCCTACTCCAAGTAGGATTGAAGTAGGACTCCTCCACTTCAAATTTCAGCCAAACCTTGAGGGTTTGAGTCTGCCTCCTCCCCTCCCTCCCTCCTATATATACTGAGGTATTAGGGCTGATTGGAGACAACTTTTGCCACGGCAGCCCGACCACATACCTCCACGGTTTTTCCTCTAGATCGCGTTTCTGCGGAGCTCGGGTGGAGCCCTGCTAAGATTAGATCACCACCAACCTCCGGAGCGCCATCACGCTGCCGGAGAACTCATCTACCTCTTCGTCTCTCTTGCTGGATCAAGAAGGCCGAGATCATCGTCGAGCTGTACGTGTGCTGAACGTGGAGGTGCCGTCCGTTCGGCACTAGATCGGAACGGATCGTGGGACGGTTCGTGGGACGGTTCGCGGGGCGGATCGAGGGACGTGAGGACGTTCCACTACATCAACCGCGTTCACTAACGCTTCTGCTGTGCGATCTACAAGGGTACGTAGATCGAATATCCCCTCTCGTAGATGGACATCACCATGACAGGTCTTCATGCGCGTAGGAAATTTTTTGTTTCCCATGCGACGTTCCCCATCACGAATTACTGTCGAGCAATTGATAGAACCACGCAAAGTCGTGACGTTATCTATGGCAATGATTATATCTATAGGCATCACGTCCAAAACAAGTAGACCGATAATTTCTGCATCTACTACTATTACTCCACACGTCGACCGCTATCCAGCATGCATCTAGTGTATTAAGTTCATAAGAACAGAGTAACGCCTTAAGCAAGATGACATGATGTAGATGGACAATCTCATATCTATGATAAAAGCCCATCTTGTTACCCATGATGGCAACAACACGATGCGTGCCTTGCTGCCCCTTCTGTCACTGGGAAAGGTCACCACACGGTATGAACCCAAAACCAAGCACTTCTCCCATTGCAAGAATCATAGATCTAGTTGGCCAAACAACACCCAAGACTCGGAGAGACTTACAAGGATATCAAATCATGCATATAAGGAATCAGCAAAGACTCAAATATAAATCATAGATAATCTGATCACAAATCCACAATTCATCGGATCACGACAAACACACTGCCAAAGAGGATTACATCGGATAGATCTCCATGAAGATCATGGAGAACTTTGTATTGAAGATCCAAGAGAGAGAAGAAGCCATCTAGCTACTAACTACGGACCCGTAGGTCTGAAGTGAACTACTCACGAGTCATTGGAGGGGCGATGATGTTGATGTAGAAGCCCTCCAGCTCCAAAGTCCCCTCCGGCAGGGCACCGGGAAGGGTCTCCAGATGAGATCTCATGGAAACGGAAGCTTGCGGTGGCGGAAAAGTGTTTTCGTGGATGCCCTGAATTTTTTCTGGATTTTAGGGAATATATAGGCGAAAGAGCTAGGGCAGGGGAGCTCTAGGGGGCCACAAGCCTGGTAGCCGCCGCCCCCCTGGTGGCGACTACAGGGCTTGTGTGCCCCCTGTGGCCCTCCTGCATTGGCCCTCAAGTCCCCTAATCTTCTTCTGTTCTGGAAAAATTTATTTTGGGGATTTTATTCCGTTTGGACTCCGTGCCAAAATCAGAACTGAAAAGAGTCAAAAACACAGAAAATATAGGAAGTGGCACTTGGCACTGAATTAATAAGTTAGTCCCAAAAAAGATATAAAAGGTACATAAAACTTCCAAAGTTGACAAGATAACAGCATGAAAGCATAAAAAATTATAGATACGTTTGAGACGTATCAGGCTCTTTGAAAGCTAAACAGGTATGCATGCAAGAGCCACTAAACGTTGTAACCAATATCTTCTACCTTGACCCAAAGAAAAAGAAAACTATTTACACGGGAAAACTCCCAACAAGCAAAAGAAGAAAGGAAAATCTTTTTGGGTTTTCTCAAAAGGACACAAATCAAGAAAATGAAAATAAACTAGCATGGATAATACAGTGGCAAAGTGTAAACACCGACTAACAAAGTGAAAGCATAATCATGAATGCAAGGTCGGTGGGAACACGTACTCCCCCAAGCTTAGGCTTTTGGCCTAGCTTGGTCTACTCCCAAGGCAAGAAATAACCAGCTCCGGGATACTCTGGAGCGGACTGTGGATGCCACTGTTGTGTGAGCTCCTCTGGCTCCCACTGATAAACTGGCGTCTGGTACTCGACTGGCGGCTCGGGCACGGGCACGTGTGGTTGGGCCAAGCCCCAATATGCGTAGATGTCCGAGGGAATAATAATATACCTGCCTGCATGAAGATCGAACAAAGAAGGAGCAGGCAAAGTAATAGTCTCTCGAGTACCCTGACTAAATACCAGGTTATATATCATCCGTCTACTAGCATCTCTATTCAGGAAATCATGGCGAACCATGCTGTCATAATCCAGATATTTCTCAGGAAGAAGCATCTCTCCTTCCTCCCCCAGTCTAACGGGTATCTCAAAGTGTTTGGCAAGACGGGTAGAATAGATACCTCCATAGACGACACCCTTGTTTGTGTTCAACCGCTGAGCTACTATAGCACCTAGGCTATAAGTCTTATCGTTATAAAGGCCTTCGCGCAAAACCGCAAGGTCTGGAGAGCTAAGTGATCCAGCCTCCCCACGGCCAATCAAACATCTTCCCACAAATAATGAGAAGTACCGAAGCACAGGAAAATGTATGCTAGCAATTCTAGCGTGAGACACTACTCTCTCCTCTCCAACAACAATAGTACCTATGAAATCCTCCAAGTCCCGTGCACGAGGGTCATGAATATCCCCAACATAAGGTAATTTGCATACATTGCAAAAATCCTATAGTGTCATGCACTGGGGGATGTCGTATAACATGAACTCAACCATGGGAGGATTCTTCCTCGGATAAAAGTTGAAGCTTTGAACAAAAATATTGGTGAGGAGGAGGTATTGTGAGCACTTATCTTCAACAAACGCGGTAAGACCTGCATTCTCCACCAAGTAATAAAAGTCTTCATAAAGCCCGGCGGCGCGCAAAAATTCATCACTTGCCCACTCGCACGCTCGAATTTCTGTGACTCGAGGAACCACGTACTTGGGGTGATTCTTCTCATCCTCTTTGGAGTTACGGCTTGAAGAGCCTCTCAAGAACCTCCTCATCTTTTTCCTTTTCTAGCTCTGAAAAATTCTGAAATTTTTAGAGACTTCGAAAGAAAAGTGAGTAAGGATTAACCCAACTCGTAGCAACTACTCCTACTAGTGCCTAGAGACCGTATCACGCGCTAAAACTACTTGGGACCAGCTAAAATCAACATTTCAAGCTCAAGAACAGTGTCACCAAGGTAGCAAGAATACGCGAAGGATAAAGCACTAGAGCAAAAACTAATTGGACCAATGGAGGAGTCACTTACCAAGGAGTAATTTCCCCAAAACGGTTCGGAGAATGGTGCTTTGAGCAAGGAGATCGAAAATCTCAGCCAAATGAGCAAGAACACGGGTTTGAGCTGCGAAACGATTTTTTTCTGGAGGTAGAAGAAGAGGATGGGAGCTGGAATGAGTGGAGGGGGTCCCTGTGGGCCCCACAAGCTTGGTAGCAGCCACCACGGGGGCGGCGGCTACAGGGCTTGTGGCCCACTGGTGTGGCCCCCAGGCCAGCTCTCAATCCCAGTATTTTTCAAATATTCTAAAAAAAATCATACTAGATTTTCAGGACCATCGGAGAACTTTTATTTTCGGGGTATTTTTCTCCGGGACGCTAAAACAGAAAGCAGGAAAAACTAAACTAAATCTATCATTTTTCTTCTAAGCAACATAAAGTAAAAGCTTAAAACAGAGGTATGTGACTCTTTGATTCATCCATTGCATGGTCATCGAAAGAAATCCGTCAATGGGGTTGATCAAATCCTCATGACAAAACTTTTTTGAATCGCAAGAGGAAACGGAGAATTGTCGAATGGCCACTAAGTCACCTCAATGGGTATATGCATCTCCCCAACAAGCAAATCATACTTCATCTTGACACGAGGAATAGGGCATTCAAAGCTCCCAATAAGAATCGATGAAGTTTTTTCGATAGCATTGATGCAATGTACTTGATATCATTTCTTCGGAAAGTGCACTGTATGCTCATTACCGTTGACATGGAAAGTGACATTGCCTTTGTTGCAATCTATAACAGCCCCTGCAGTGTTTAAAAAGGGTCTTTCGAGGACGATAGCCATGGCATCGTCCTCGGGAATATCCAAGATAACAAAGTCTGTTAAGATAGTGGTGTTAGCAACCACATTAGGCACATCCTCGCAAATGCCGATAGGGAAAGCAGTTGATTTGTCGGCCATTTGCAGAGAAATTTCAGTGGGTGTCAACTTATCCAGTTCAAGTCTACGATAAAGAGAGAGCGGCATGACACTAACACCGGCTCCAAGGTCACATAAGGCAGTTCTTACGTAGTTTCCTTTAATGGAGCAAGGTATAGTGGGCACTCCAGGATCACCAAGTTTTTTTAGGAGTTCCACCTTTGAAAGTGTAATTGGCAAGCATGGTGGAGATCTGAAGATCTGGTATCTTCGTTTATTAGTCACAATATCTTTCATGTACTTGGCATACGGAGACATTTTGAGCATATCAATTAACCGCATCTGCAGAAAGACGGGTCTTATCATCTCAACGAAGCGCTCAAAATCCTCATCATCCTTTTTCTTGGATGGCTTAGGAGGAAAGGGCATGGGTCTCTGAACCCATGGCTCCCTTTCTTTACCATGCTTTCTATCAGTGAAGTCATTCTTATCGTATCTCTTAGGTTGTGGGTTATCAGGATTAACCGTAGGTTCAATCTCCACATCCTTATCATTGCTAGGTTGAGCCTCATTATGAACATCGCTGTCCATATTGTCACCAGGTTCATTTTCATCACCAGATTGTGTTTCTGCATCAGACGCAGAAATATCATTTGGTTCTTCAGGTGTGACGATATTTGGTGAACTGACATGTATGTTTCTATCATCCTTCTTCTTAGGATGACTGGGTGTATCAACATTAATTCCTTGAGAATCTTGATCAATTCTCTTAGGATGGCCTTCAGGATACAAAGGTTCCTCAATCATTTTGCCTCCTCTAGTAATGACTCTGACAGAGTTGTCATTTAATTCATTGAGCAAGTCATTCTGAGCTTTAAGTACTTGTTCTACCTGAGTAGTAATCATAGAGGCATGTTTACTCAGAAGCTTCAGATCATTGACATTTCTGTCTACACAAGCACTTAAATGACTAAGCATACGAGTACTTTGTTCCAAATGTCTGCTATCATAATCATTGAAACTCTGTTGTTTGGCAACAAAGTTGTCAAATTCATCAAAGCATAGGCTAGCAGGTTTATCAAAAGGAATATCACTCTCATCAAACCTACGCAGAGAATTCACTTCTACTGCTTGTATCGGGTTATCGAGACCATGGATCTCTTTGATAGGTGGTAGGTTTTTGACATCTTCAGATCTAATGCCTTTCTCTTGCATAGATTTCTTGGCTTCTTGCATATCTTCGGGACTGAGGAATAGAATACCTCTTTTCTTAGGAGTTGGCTTAGGAGGTGGTTCGGGAATAGTCCAAGCGTTATCGTTGATCAAGATGTTATTCAGTAGAATCTCAGCTTGTTCTATAGTTCGTTCCCTAAAAACACAACCGGCACAACTATCTAGGTGGTCTCTAGAAGCATCGGTAAGTCCGTTATAGAAGATATCAAGTATCTCGTTCTTCTTAAGAGGGTGATCAGGCAAAGCATTCTGTAGTTGGATGAGCCTCCCCCAAGCTTGTGGGAGACTCTCTTCTTTGAGTTGAGCAAAGTTGTATATTTCCTCCAAGGGAGCTTGCTTCTTATGGGCAGGGAAATCTTTCCCACAGAAGTAATAGACCATATCCTCGGGACTACTCACACATCCAGGAGCAAGAGAAGTGAACCAGGCTTTAGCGTCATCCTTTAGAGAGAAAGGAAACAACTTAAGGATATAGTAGTAGCGCTTCTCCTCACTAGTGAAAAGGGTGGCTATATCGTGTAGTTTGCTAAGATGGGCTACGACCGTCTCAGACTCATAACCGTGGAAAGGATCAAATTCGACTAGAGAGATTATCTCAGGTTCTACAGAGAATTCATAATCCTTATCGGTGATAAAGATAGGTGAAGTGGCAAACTTTAGGTCGTATTTCATCCTAGCTTTCAAAGATTTTTCCTTCCACTTGAGAAGTAATTTCTCAGCTCATAGGCATCCTTACACGCAAGAAAATCCTCAGCTATCTCTCCCTCCATAACATAACCCTCAGGTATATCAGACAATTCATATCTAGGAGAGCTAGATCTAGCAGGAGCAAAAGCAGGTTCTATCTCAATAGTATCGGCAGTTTCAGAAGCATCACGAGCATTGGTAGTAACTCTAGCAATATGAGCATCAAGGAATACCCCTAGTGGCATATCAGGCAAAGTAGTATCTCTAGCAGAATCAAGCATAGCATTTGTAGCAGTATCATGCATAGTATCTCTAGCAGTATAAGACATAGCATCATAAGCATCATCAAGCACATGCGACATATCAAGACTTCTAGCAGGAGGTGATGTCGCAAACTGTTGGAATTATGCCCTAGAGGCAATGATAAATGTAATTATTATTATAATTCCTGTATCAATATAATCGTTTATTATCCATGCTATAATTGTATTGAATGAAGACTCATTTACATGTGTGGATACATAGACAAAACACCGTCCCTAGTATGCCTCTAGTTGGCTAGCCAGTTGATCAATGATAGTTAGTGTCTTCTGATTATGAACAAGGTGTTGTTGCTTGATAGCTGGATCACGTCATTGGGAGAATCACGTGATGGACTAGACCCAAACTAATAGACGTAGCATGTTGATCGTGTCATTTTGTTGCTACTGTTTTCTGCGTGTCAAGTATTTATTCCTATGACCATGAGATCATATGACTCACTGACACCGGAGGAATGCTTTGTGTGTATCAAACGTCGCAACGTAACTGGGTGACTATAAAGATGCTCTACAGGTATCTCCGAAGGTGTTAGTTGAGTTAGTATGGATCAAGACTGGGATTTGTCACTCCGTGTGACGGAGAGGTATCTCGGGGCCCACTCGGTAATACAACATCACACACAAGCCTTGCAAGCAATGTAACTTAGTGTAAGTTGCGGGATCTTGTATTACGGAACGAGTAAAGAGACTTGCCGGTAAACGAGATTGAAATAGGTATGCGGATACTGACGATCGAATCTCGGGCAAGTAACATACCGAAGGACAAAGGGAATGACATACGGGATTATATGAATCCTTGGCACTGAGGTTCAAACGATAAGATCTTCGTAGAATATGTAGGATCCAATATGGGCATCCAGGTCCCGCTATTGGATATCGACCGAGGAGTCTCTCGGGTCATGTCTACATAGTTCTCGAACCCGCAGGGTCTGCACACTTAAGGTTCGACGTTGTTTTATGCGCATTTGAGTTATATGGCTGGTTACCGAATGTTGTTCGGAGTCCCGGATGAGATCACGGACGTCATGAGGGTTTCCGGAATGGTCCGGAAACGAAGATTGATATATAGGATGACCTCATTTGATTACCGGAAGGTTTTCGGAGTTACCGGGAATGTACCGGGAATGACGAATGGGTTCTGGGAGTTCACTGGGGGGGCAACACACCCCGGGGAAGCCCATAGGCCTTGAGGGTGGCACACCAGCCCTTAGTGGGCTGGTGGGTCAGCCCAAAAGGCTCTATGCGCCAAGGAGAAGAAAATCAAGAGAGAAAGAAAAAAAAAAGGAGGAGGTGGGAAGGGAGGGGGACTCCCTCCCACCAAACCAAGTCCAACTCGGTTTGGGGGGGGGGGGAGAGTCCTCCCCCTTGGACTCGGCCGACCCCCTTGGGGCTCCTTGAGCCCCAAGGCAAGGTCCCTCCCTCCCACCTATATATACGGAGGTTTTAGGGCTGATTTGAGACGACTTTTCCACGACAGCCCGACCACATACCTCCATGGTTTTTCCTCTAGATCGCGTTTCTGCGGAGCTCAGGCGGAGCCCTGCTGAGACAAGGTCATCACCAAACTCCGGAGCGCCGTCACGCTGCCGGAGAACTCTTCTACCTCTCCGTCTCTCTTGCTGGATCAAGAAGGCCGAGATCATCGTCGAGCTGTACGTGTGCTGAACGCGGAGGTGCCGTCCGTTCGGTACTAGATCGTGGGACTAATCGCGGGATTGTTCGCGGGGCGGATCGAGGGACGTGAGGACGTTCCACTACATCAACCGCATTCTCTAACGCTTCTGCTGTACGGTCTACAAGGGTACGTAGATCACTCATCCCCTCTCGTAGATGGACATCACCATGATAGGTCTTCGTGCGCGTAGTAAATTTTTTGTTTCCCATGCGACGTTCCCCAACAGTGGCATCATGAGCTAGGTTCATGCGTAGATGTCTTCTCGAGTAGAACACAAAAGTTTTTGTGGGCGGTGATGTGCGTTTTTCTGCCCTCCTTAGTTTTTCTTGATTCCGCGGTATTGTTGGATTGAAGCGGCTTGGACCGACATTACTCGTACGCTTACG
Organism: Hordeum vulgare subsp. vulgare; assembly: GCF_904849725.1. Taxonomy (NCBI): domain Eukaryota; kingdom Viridiplantae; phylum Streptophyta; class Magnoliopsida; order Poales; family Poaceae; genus Hordeum; species Hordeum vulgare. Next base: position 526,591,698 of record NC_058523.1, read on the forward strand.
AGAGACTGGTTTCATCGTTACGAGTAACCCCCTTTGCTCAAAGATGACTGGCAAGTGTCGGTTTCTCCAAATTTAGTTGAATCGGATTTGACCGAGGAGGTCCTTGGATGAGGTTAAATAGCAACTCATATATCTCCGTTGTGGTGTTTGCGTAAGTAAGATGTGATCCTACTAGATACCCATGGTCACCACGTAAAACATGCAACAACAAAATTAGAGGACGTCTAACTTGTTTTTGCAGGGTATGCTTGTGATATGATATGGCCAACGATGTGATGTGATATATTGGATGTATGAGATGATCATGTTGTAATAGAAATATCGACTTGCACGTCGATGGTACGGCAACCGGCAGGAGCCATAGGGTTGTCTTTATACTAACATTTGTGCTTGCAGATGCGTTTACTATTTTGCTAGGATGTAGCTTTAGTAGTAATAGCATGAGTAGCACGACAACCCCGATGGCAACACGTTGATGGATGATCATGGTGTGGCGCCGGTGACAAGAAGATCGTGCCGGTGCTTTGGTGATGGAGATCAAGAAGCACGTGATGATGGCCATATCATGTCACTTATGAATTGCATGTGATGTTAATCCTTTTATGCACCTTATTTTGCTTAGAACGACGGTAGCATTATGAAGTGATCTCTCACTAAAATTTCAAGACGAAATTGTGTTCTCCCCGACTGTGCACCGTTGCTACAGTTCGTCGTTTCGAGACACCACGTGATGATCGGGTGTGATAGACTCAACGTTCACATACAACGGGTGCAAAACAGTTGCGCACGCGGAACACTCGGGTTAAGCTTGACGAGCCTAGCATGTGTAGACATGGCCTCGGAACACATGAGACCGAAAGGTCGATCATGAATCATATAGTTGATATGATTAGCATAGGGATGCTTACCACTGAAACTATACTCAACTCATGTGATGATCGGACTTGGGATAGTGTAAGTGGATCATGAACCACTCAAATGACTAGAGAGATGTACTTTTTGAGTGGGAGTTTAGCATATAATTTGATTAAGTTGAACTCTAATTATCTTGAACATAGTCTAAGTCCACTTTGAATATATTTGTGTTGTAGATCATGGCTCACGCGACAGTCATCCTGAATTTTAATACGTTCCTAGAGAAAGCTAAGTTGAAAGATGATGGAAGCAACTTTGTAGACTGGGCTCGTAATCTTAAGCTAATCTTACAAGCTGGGAAGAAGGATTATGTCCTTAATGCTGCGCTAGGAGATGAACCACCCGCTACGGCTGATCAGGATGTTAAGAACGCTTGGTTAGCACGTAAGGAGGACTACTCAATAGTTCAATCTGCAGTCTTGTATGGCTTAGAACCGGGACTTCAACGTCGCTTTGAGCGTCATGGAGCATTTGAGATGTTCCAGGAGTTGAAGTTTATCTTTCAGAAGAACGCCCGGATCGAGAGGTATGAGACCTCCGATAAATTCTATGCTTGCAAGATGGAGGAAAACCCGTCTGTCAGTGAACATGTGCTCAAAATGTCTGGGTACTCAAACCGTCTAGCTGAGCTGGGGATTGAACTCCCGCAAGAGGCTATCACTGACAGAATCCTTCAATCGCTGCCGCCAAGCTATAGAGGCTTTGTGTTGAACTACAACATGCAATGGATGAACAAGTCTCCCGGCGAGTTGTTTGCGATGCTGAAAGTCGCAGAGTCTGAACTCCGTAAAGAGCATCAAGTGTTGATGGTGAATAAGACCACTAGTTTCAAGAGAAACGACAAAGGCAAGAAGGGCAATTCGAAGAAGAGCGGCAAGCCTGTTGCCAATCCGCCGAACAAACCCAAAGCTGGACCTAAGCCTGAAACGGAGTGTTACTATTGCAAGGGTATGGGTCACTGGAAGCGCAATTGCCCCAAGTATCTGGCAGATAAGAAGGCGGGCAAAGAAAAATCAGGTATATTTGATATACATGTTATTGATGTGTACTTAACCGGCTCTCATAGTAGTGCTTGGGTATTCAATACCGGTTCTGTTGCTCATATTTGCAACTCGAAACAGGAACTGCGGAATAGACGAAGGCTGGCGAAAGATGAAGTGACGATGCGCGTAGGAAATGGTTCCAAGGTTGATGCAATCGCCGTCGGCACAGTGTCACTTCAGCTACCATCGGGATTAGTGATGAACTTAAATCATTGTTATTTAGTGCCTGCGTTGAGCATGAACATTATATCTGGATCTTGTTTATTGCGAGACGGTTACTCTTTTAAGTCAGAGAATAATGGTTGTTCTATTTCTATGAGTAACATCTTTTATGGTCATGCACCGAATGTGAGAGGATTGTTCATATTGAATCTTGATAGCGATACGCATATACATAACACTGAGACCAAAAGAGTTAGAGTAAACAATGATAGCGCCATATTTTTGTGGCACTGCCGCTTAGGTCATATTGGTGTAGAACGCATGAAGAAACTCCATGCTGATGGACTTTTGGAGTCACTGGACTTTGATTCACTTGACACGTGCGAACCATGCCTCATCGGCAAGATGACTAAGACTTCGTTCTCCGGAACAATGGAGCGTGCAAGTGACTTATTGGAAATCATACATACCGATGTGTGTGGTCCGATGAGCGTGGAGGCACGCGGCGGATATCGTTATTTTCTCACCTTCACTGACGATTTGAGTAAATATGGTTATGTCTACTTGATGAAGCACAAGTCTGAAACATTTGAAAAGTTCAAGCAATTTCAGAGTGAAGTGGAAAATCATCGTAACAAGAAGATCAAGTTCCTACGGTCTGATCGTGGGGGTGAATATCTGAGTTTCGAGTTTGGTGATCACTTAAGACAATGTGGAATTGTTTCAGAGTTAACACCGCCTGGAACACCACAGCGGAATGGTGTGTCCGAACGTCGTAATCGTACTTTATTAGAGATGGTGCGATCTATGATGTCTCTTACTGATTTGCCGTTATCGTTTTGGGGTTATGCATTAGAAACAGCTGCATTCACTTTAAATAGGACACCATCAAAATCCGTTGAGACGACACCATACGAACTGTGGTATGGCAAAAGGCCAAAGTTGTCGTTTCTTAAAGTTTGGGGATGTGATGCTTATGTCAAAAAGCTTCAGCCTGAAAAGCTGGAACCCAAAGCGGAAAAGTGCGTCTTCATAGGTTACCCAAAAGAGACAGTTGGGTACACCTTCTATCTCAAAACCGAGGGCAAAGTGTTTGTTGCTAAAAACGGAGCTTTTCTCGAGAAGGAGTTTCTCTCGAGAGAATTGAGTGGGAGGAAGATAGAACTTGACGAGGTTGTCGAACCTCTCATCCCTCTGGATGGTGGCGCAGGGCAAGGGGAAACCTCTGTCGTTGCGACGCCGGTTGAGGAGGAAGTTAATGATGATGATCATGAAACTCCAGTTCAAGTTTCTGTTGAACCACGCAGGTCGACGAGATCACGTGCTGCTCCAGAGTGGTACGGTAATCCCGTCTTGTCAATCATGTTGTTAGACAACAATGAACCTGCAAATTATGAAGAAGCAATGGTGGGCCCAGATTCCAACAAATGGCTAGAAGCCATGAAATCCGAGATAGGATCCATGTATGAGAACAAAGTGTGGACTTTGGAGATACTACCTGAGGGCCGGAAGGCTATTCAGAACAAATGGATCTTTAAGAAGAAGACGGACGCTGACAGTAATGTGACCGTTTATAAAGCTCGACTTGTGGCAAAGGGTTTTTCACAAGTTTCAGGAGTTGACTACGATGAGACTTTCTCACCCGTAGCGATGCTTAAGTCTGTCAGAATCATGTTAGCAATAGCTGCATTTTTCGATTATGAAATCTGGCAGATGGATGTCAAAACGGCGTTCCTCAACGGTTTCCTTAAGGAAGAGTTGTATATGATACAACCCGAAGGTTTTGTCGATCCTAAGAATGCTAACAAGGTGTGCAAGCTCCAGCGATCCATTTATGGACTGGTGCAAGCATCTCGGAGTTGGAACAAACTCTTTGATGAGGTGATCAAAGCATTTTGGTTTATACAAGTGGTTGGAGAATCTTGTATTTACAAGAAAGTGAGTGGGAGCTCTGTGGCGTTTCTAATATTATATGTGGATGACATATTGCTGATTGGAAACAACGTGGGGTTCTTAGAGAGCAGAAAAGGTTACTTGAATAAAAGTTTCTCTATGAAGGACCTAGGAGAAGCTGCTTACATTCTAGGCATTAATATCTATAGGGATAGATCAAAACGCCTGATAGGACTTTCACAAAGCACATACCTTGATAAAGTTTTGAAGAGGTTCAAAATGGAACAGTCCAAGAAAGGGTTCTTGCCAGTTTTACAAGGTACGAGATTGAGTAAGACTCAGTGCCCAGCAACTGATGAAGATAGAGAGCATATGCGCTCCGTCCCTATGCTTCAGCCATAGGTTCTATCATGTATGCGATGTTGTGCACTAGACCGGATGTTAGCCTGGCCATAAGTATGGAAGGTAGGTTCCAGAGTAATCCAGGAGTGGATCACTGGACAGCGGTCAAGAATATCCTGAAGTACGTGAAAAGGACTAAGGAGATGTTTCTCGTGTATGGAGGTGATGAAGAGCTCGCCGTAAAAGGTTACGTCGATGCAAGCTTTGACACAGATTCGGACGACTCTAAGTCGCAAACTGGATACGTATTTATTCTTAATGGGGGTGCAGTAAGCTGGTGCAGTTCCAAGCAAAGCGTCGTAGCAGATTCTACATGTGAAGCGGAGTACATGGCTGCCTCGGAGGCGGCTAAGAAGGGTGTCTGGATGAAGCAGTTCATGACGGATCTTGGAGTGGTGCCAAGCGCACTGAATCCAATAACCTTGTTCTGTGACAACACGGGTGCCATTGCCTTAGCAAAGGAACCACGGTTTCACAAGAAGACCAGACACATCAAACGACGCTTCAACCTCATCCGCGACTACGTCGAGGAAGAGGACGTAAATATATGCAAAGTGCACACGGATCTGAATGTAGCAGACCCGCTGACTAAACCTCTTCCACGGCCAAAACATGATCAACACCAGAACTGTATGGGTGTTAGATTTATTACAATGTAATTCACATGGTGATGTGAGAGCTAGATTATTGACTCTAGTGCAAGTGGGATACTGTTGGAATTATGCCCTAGAGGCAATGATAAATGTAATTATTATTATAATTCATGTATCAAGATAATCGTTTATTATCCATGCTATAATTGTATTGAATGAAGACTCATTTACATGTGTGGATACATAGACAAAACACCGTCCCTAGTATGCCTCTAGTTGGCTAGCCAGTTGATCAATGATAGTCAGTGTCTTCTGATTATGAACAAGGTGTTGTTGCTTGATAGCTGGATCACGTCATTGGGAGAATCACGTGATGGACTAGACCCAAACTAATAGACGTAGCATGTTGATCGTGTCATTTTGTTGCTACTGTTTTCTGCGTGTCAAGTATTTATTCCTATGACCATGAGATCATATGACTCACTGACACCGGAGGAATGCTTTGTATGTATCAAACGTCGCAACATAACTGGGTGACTATAAAGATGCTCTACAGGTATCTCCGAAGGTGTTAGTTGAGTTAGTATGGATCAAGACTGGGATTTGTCACTCCGTGTGACGGAGAGGTATCTCGGGGCCCACTCGGTAATGCAACATCACACACAAGCCTTGCAAGCAATGTAACTTAGTGTAAGTTGCGGGATCTTGTATTACGGAACGAGTAAAGAGACTTGCCGGTAAACGAGATTGAAATAGGTATGCGGATACTGACGATCGAATCTCAGGCAAGTAACATACCGAAGGACAAAGGGAATGACATACGGGATTATATGAATCCTTGGCACTGAGGTTCAAACGATAAGATCTTCGTAGAATATGTAGGATCCAATATGGGCATCCAGGTCCCGCTATTGGATATTGACCGAGGAGTCTCTCGGGTCATGTCTACATAGTTCTCGAACCCGCAGGGTCTGCACACTTAAGGTTTGACGTTGTTTTATGCGTATTTGAGTTATATGGTTGGTTACCGAATGTTGTTCGGAGTCCCGGATGAGATCACGGACGTCACGAGGGTTTCCGGAATGGTCCGGAAACGAAGATTGATATATAGGATGACCTCATTTGATTACCGGAAGGTTTTCGGAGTTACCGGGAATGTACCGGGAATGACGAATGGGTTCTGGGAGTTCACCGGGGGGGGGGGCAACCCACCCCGGGGAAGCCCATAGGCCTTGAGGGTGGCACACCAGCCCTTAGTGGGCTGGTGGGACAGCCCAAAAGGCTCTATGTGCCAAGGAGAAGAAAATCAAGAGAGAAAGGAAAAAAAAGGAGGAGGTGGGAAGGGAGGGGGACTCCCTCCCACCAAACCAAGTCCAACTCGGTTTGGGGGGGGGGGGAGAGTCCTCCCCCTTGGACTCGGCCGACCCCCTTGGGGATCCTTGAGCCCCAAGGCAAGGTCCCCTCCCTCCCACCTATATATACGGAGGTTTTAGGGCTGATTTGAGACGACTTTTCCACGGCAGCCCGACCACATACCTCCACGGTTTTTCCTCTAGATCGCGTTTCTGCGGAGCTGAGGCGGAGCCCTGCTGAGACAAGGTCATCACCAACCTCCGGAGCGCCGTCACGCTGCCGGAGAACTCGTCTACCTCTCCGTTTCTCTTGCTGGATCAAGAAGGCCGAGATCATCGTCGAGCTGTACGTGTGCTGAACGCGGAGGTGCCGTCCGTTCGGTACTAGATCGTGGGACTGATCGCGGGATTGTTCGCGGGGCGGATCGAGGGACGTGAGGACGTTCCACTACATCAACCGCGTTCTCTAACGCTTCTGCTGTACGGTCTACAAGGGTACGTAGATCACTCATCCCCTCTCGTACATGGACATCACCATGATAGGTCTTCGTGCGCGTAGGAAAATTTTTGTTTCCCATGCGCCGTTCCCCAACACAAACTTACTCATAACTGAAGGTGAATCAAGAACAGAACTAGATGGCAGTGCCTTACCTCCCCTCGTAGTTGAGGGCAAAACTTTGGTTTCAGGATCTTTCAGATTCTTCATAGTGATCAGCAGATATAAATCCCAAGTGACTCAGAGAATATAGCAATCCCTTCCCCGGCAACGGCGCTAGAAAAATGCTGCTAGCAGTCCCCGGCAACGACACTAGAAAAATGATGTTGACGTGATCCTGACTTGATGCCTCCACGGCAACGGAGCCAGAACTGCTCCCAGTTGCTCAAAATTAGCAATTGTCTTGCAATGGCCCACCAGCGCGTGGGTTCGCGGCAGTTTTCGAGGGTAGAGTATTCAAACCAAATTTGTTGGTTCGCCCGACAAGAAGTGGAAGGATACTCTCAAGTATTAGCAGCTGAATGTGTCTGATTCAACCACACCTGAAAGATTAGTATCTGCAAGCAAAGTATCAGTAGCAAAGTAGTATGATAACAACGGTGCCAGAAACGATCTGTTGACGGCAGACTATTCCTAACGGTTGTACCAATGGTGCCAGAAGTTGCCCGTGGACGGGAAATATTCTTTCCCGGCAACGGTGCGAGAAAAAGTATTGTAGCAGGTAGCAAAAGTGTAACGAGTAACAATAGTGGCAAGGAACAACAGTAGTGACAACAGTAGCAACAGTAGCAAGTAACAGCGGTAACAAGTAGCAACACAACAAAGCAAGTAACAACAGCAGCAACAGTAGTAACAACAGCAGAGCAAAACAAGTAACAACAGCAGAGCAAAACAAGTAACAGCAACAGAGAAAAATAAGTAACAACAGTAGTGGGACAAACTCGTAGGCAATGGGTCGGTGATTTGTTTGGATGATATTCATCATGCAACAGTTATAACACGGAGAGATATGTGGCTAGCTCCCATTCGTCAATGTGATGTAGGCATGCATTCCGTGTGTCGTCATACGTGCTTAGGGAAAAGAACTTGCATGACATCTATTGTCCATCCCTCCCGTGGCAGCGGGGTCCAAAAAGATACTACGGGATATTAAGGTTCTCCTTTTAATAAAGAACCGGAACAACGCATTAGCACTCGGTGAACACATGAACTCCTCAAACTATGGTCATCACCGGGAGTGGTTCCGGTTATTGTCACTTCGGGGTTGCCGGGTCATAACTGTTGAGGAACGTCGCATGGGAAACAAAAATTTTCCTACGCGCACGAAGACCTATCATGGTGATGTCCATCTACGAGAGGGGATGAGTGATCTATGTACCCTTGTAGATCGTACAGCAGAAGCGTTAGAGAACGCGGTTGATGTAGAGGAACGTCCTCACGTCCCTCGATCCGCCCCGCGAACAATCCCGCGATCAGTCCCACGATCTAGTACCGAACGGACGGCACCTCCGCGTTCAGCACACGTACAGCTCGACGATGATCTCGGCCTTCTTGATCCAGCAAGAGAGACGGAGAGGTAGAAGAGTTCTCCGGCAGCGTGACGGCGCTCCGGAGGTTGGTGATGATCTTGTCTCAGCAGGGCTTCGCCCGAGCTCCGCGGAAACACGATCTAGAGGAAAAACTATGGAGGTATGTGGTCGGGCAGCCGTGAGGAAGTCGTCTCAAATCTGCCCTAAAAGCCCCATATATATAGGAGGAGGGAGGGGGACCTTGCCTTGGGGTCCAAGGGACTCCCAAGGGGTCGGCCGAGCCAAGGGGGGGAGGACTCCCCCCCAAACCGAGTTGGACTTGGTTTGGTGGGAGGAGTCCCCCTCCCTTCCCACTTCTTCCCTCTTTTTTTTCTTTTCCTTTGATTTTCTTATCTTGGCGCATAGGCTCCCTTGGGGCTGTCCCACCAGCCCACTAAGGGCTGGTGTGTCCCCCAAAAGCCTATGGGCTTCCCCGGAGTGGGTTGCCCCCTTCCGGTGAACTCCCGGAACCCATTCGTCATTCCCGGTACATTCCCGGTAACTCCGAAAACCTTCCGGTAATCAAATGAGGTCATCCTATATATCAATCTTCGTTTCCGGACCATTCCGGAAACCCTCGTGACGTCCGTGATCTCATCCGGGACTCCGAACAACATTCGGTAACCAACCATATAACTCAAATACGCATAAAACAACATCGAACCTTAAGTGTGCAGACCCTGCGGGTTCGAGAACTATGTAGACATGACCCGAGAGACTCCTCGGTCAATATCCAATAGCGGGACCTGGATGCCCATACTGGATCCTACATATTCTACGAAGATCTTTATCGTTTGAACCTCAGTGCCAAGGATTCGTATAATCCCGTATGTCATTCCCTTTGTCCTTCGGTATGTTACTTGCCCGAGATTCGATCGTCAGTATCCGTATACCTATTTCAATCTCGTTTACGGGCAAGTCTCTTTACTCGTTTCGTAATACAAGATCCCGCAACTTACACTAAGTTACATTGCTTGCAAGGCTTGTGTGTGATGTTGTATTACCGAGTGGGCCCCGAGATACCTCTCCGTCACACGGAGTGACAAATCCCAGTCTTGATCCATACTAACTCAACTAACACCTTCGGAGATACCTGTAGAGCATCTTTATAGTCACCCAGTTACGTTGCGACGTTTGATACACACAAAGCATTCCTCCGGTGTCAGTGAGTTATATGATCTCATGGTCATAGGAATAAATACTTGACACGCAGAAAAACAGTAGCAACAAAATGACACGATCAACATGCTACGTCTATTAGTTTGGGTCTAGTCCATCACGTGATTCTCCTAATGACGTGATCCAGTTATCAAGCAACAACACCTTGTTCATAATCAGAAGACACTGACTATCATCGATCAACTGGCTAGCCAACTAGAGGCATGCTAGGGACGGTGTTTTGTCTATGTATCCACACATGTAAATGAGTCTTCATTCAATACAATTATAGCATGGATAATAAACTATTATCTTGATACAGGAATTATAATAATAACTATACATTTATTATTGCCTCTAGGGCATAATTCCAACAATAACACATAGTAGGTAACTACAACTTGCAAGATTGGATCTAAAACACACATATATTGGTGACAACATAATAATTTCAGATATGAAATCATGGCACTCGGGCCCTAGTGACAAGCATTAAGCATGGCAAAGTAGTAGCAACATCAATCTCAGAACATAGTGGATACTATGGATCAATCCCCGTCAAAACTAACTCGATTACATGATAGATCTCATCCTACTCATCATCGCCCAGCGAGCCTACGAATAGATTACTCACGAACGATGAAGAGCTTCATGGAATTGGAGAGGGAAGAAGGTTGATGGTGACGATGGCGACGATTTCCCCTCTCCGGGGCCCAAAACGGACTCCAGATCTGCCCTCCAAATGAAGAACAGGATGTGGCGGCGCCTCCGTATCGCAAACGCGATGAAATCTTCTCTCTTGATTTTTTTCGGGACGAAAGTGAATTTATAGAGCTGAGTTTGGGGGCGGCAGAGCCCCGTGGGCCCCACAAGCTTGGTAGCCGCCACCAGGGGGACGGCGGCTACAGGGATTGTGGCCCACTGGCCCATCCCCTCCGGTGGATCGTTGCGCAGGTATTTTTCATATTTTCCAGAAATATTCTCCGTAAATTTTCAGGACGTTCCGAGAACTTTCATTTCTGCACAAAAACAACACCATGGCAATTCTGCTGAAAACAACGTCAGTCCAGGTTAGTTCCATTCAAATCATGCAAATTAGAGTCCGAAACAAGGGCAAAAGAGTTTGGAAAAGTAGATACGATGGAGGCGTATCAGTGATCTTATTACCATTAATGTGGATGATGAGAGAGCAAAAATCTTTGCCCAGATTTTTTGCTGTAACATGGGTTCCATCCCTATTAAATATTTGGGGGTACCCTTGCATTATGATAAGCTGGGAAGAGAGCATTTACAACCTATCATTAATAGGATTATCAAGGGAATTTCTGGGTGGTAGGGTAGGTATCTGACCTATAAAGGGAAGATTATTCTGCTATGTGCATGTGTGGTTAGTATTCCTGCCTACTTGATGGCAGTGTTGAAATTTCCTAAATGGGCCATCAATGCTATCAAATCTCAGATGGCTCATTTTCTGTGGGGGAACATGGGAGACCAACACAAATATCATTTGGCACAGTGGGGGCTGGTATCCAGGAAAAAGGAATTTGGTGGGTTGGGGATACCTAATATTAGAGAATATAGTATGGCCTTGTTAGCTTCCTGGGGGAAGAGATTCTATAATAGTAGTGACAGTGACTGGAAGAAGCTCCTTGTTTATAAATACAATGTTGATAGTCCCAACATTTTTTGGTCCAGGCAACAGGGGGTCCCCCTTTTGGAAGAGTATTTCTTGGGCTTTTCAAGCTGCCAGGAATTTTTATGAATGGAAGATTGGTGATGGTAATAATATTAGATTTTGGCATGATAAATGTGCTGGGGATTGTTCCCTTAAAGTCAGATTCTGGGGCCTATTTGAAATCTGCAATCAACAAGATTGTGTGGTGTCCCAGGTTTGAGATGGGAATACTCTCAAACTCACTTTTAGAAGATGTGTGGACCAAGGGTTGATGAATATTTGGGAGAATCTTATTGAACATATTAAGAATTTCCCCTTATCTAATAACCCTGATATGCATGTTTGGGTGTTAGAGCATAATGGCATTTACTCAGTTAGATCATTCTACAAATGCACTAATTTTGGTGGGGTGAATTCTCCTTTTGGAGATACCTTATGGAAGATTATTTGCCCCCAGAACATCCATGTATTTTTATGGCTGTGTTTATATAACAAAGTTTTGACTAGAGACAATGTGTCTAAGAGAAAGAATATAGATGACTTAACTTGCCTGTTTTGTAGTGAAATGGAAACTGTACAACACTTTTTTATTGTATCAATGCTGAATATATTTGTTCTATTGTCTCTGAGTTTTTTGTGATAAGAAAGATTCAATGTTTTGATGATATATCTTCCATGTGGAAAGTAAATAAGAAGAGAATTATGCTTAATATGGGCACGGCTGCCTCCTTGTAGAGTATCTGGACATTGAGAAACGATTTTTGCTTCCAGGGACATTCATGGAGGGGTATGGGATGCGGCCTTGCCAAGCTAAGAGGGACTTTGCAAAAATGGCTGGTGCTCTGCGACGCTGCACAAGCGGGGGTGCTGAGAAGATTTATCCTGCTACTGGACAAACATCGAGGCGAGCTACTTCGAATAGCATGGACGGTTTCTGATTGATGCTTTGGCTTGTAATATGGCAGGATTGCTAAGTACTCGTTTGCAGGTTTTTTCCTGGTAGTGAGATTAGTATTTTGTGTTAGTCGCTTGCCATCTTAGGACATTACTTGTGTGTTATGCCTGGTGTGGTGGATCTTAGATTTACCGAGTGGTGGTAGTCGTGGATTATGTGGTGTTTTATTGCTTCGTTTAATAAAATGGGACAGGGGGAAACCCCTTGCGTGCAAAAAAAACGTCCCCTGGTTTATCTTTATACTACTGGAAAAGTTCTTCAGTTTATCCAAATTCGCTGACTAAATTCAGCAGAGAAAACCGCGAGATCCGAGTAAAACCGAAACCTCGATTCCACTAAAGCAGGGAACTACCGCGGGCGGGCCGTATGTACATTGAAAAATTCCACTCACACGCGGTTTGCAGGCAGGAATAAGAACTGGAAGGGAAAAAAGAAAAGAGGAAAACCGGACCTTGAACTTGTTTAGCCTCAGCATCGGCGCGTCGTCGACAAAGCGAAGGTGCACCACGACTGCAAAATTCCAGAGCAACAAGGTATAATTTATTAAGAAAAATTCCGTCGGAGCAGCGGAGGACACGGGCATGAGTCGCAAACCTTTCTGATCATCGTCAGAGCTAAACCTGAGAATGGTTATTATAAAACCGGGTGTAACGGTTCGGTTCTTAATTTGGGTTTGATTGGTTTTGGTTTTATTGGGCTGAGTTTTTTTAGTTTGGTTTTGGTTTGGGTATGTGAAGAAACTAGTTTGGTTATAGTTGGTTATGGGTTTAAACGGTTTGATTATTAGCGTTTATAAACTATGGGTCCAAACCGGTTTCTAGGCATTGGTTATATGCAATGACCAACGACAACCGAAAACGAGTATGTTTGATCCGCGTGCATGCTGTAATGCACTTTGTAATTATGTATTATGGAGAAACACTACATGAAAATCGGAAGTGTTTGCTTGTGCTTTGGCTAAGCAATTTGGTTTTAATACACTTATTAGTGAGATTTTTAGTCGTGGGCATTTTATTTTTGCCTCTTGCTGTGTGCTGACTGTATCTCACGGATAACTTTTTCCCAAACTGCTGTAGATGTACTTATGCATTTTCTATCTCATTTGCTTCTTAACATGTCAATTTGTACAATCATATGTAAATTAAAGCAAACCCATAGTTATGTACTGGGTTTAAACCCACGGTTATGTATTGGGTTTAAATTGGTTTGGGTGGAAAAAAATACTGGGTTCAATTTTGGTTGGGCTAAAAATGACATTAAATGGGTATGGTTCAAGTATGGTTTTGAGAGATAAATGAACGGGTATGGTTCAAGTATGGTTCAAGTATGAAACCATTCTCACGTTTAGTCAGAGCCGGCCATCGGAGCCGAGGACAGGGGGTTGACGCGAACCCGTAATGATCACAAGAAACGAACGGCCTGGTAGGAGACCGTGTTCATAAGCAAACCCACCAATTCCCGGGAGAAGGGTACCAATCAGTATTCCGTTGGGACCTGCGATGAACTGACGGACAATCAGTTCTCCGTTGGGAACTAGCAGACCGTGTTCATAGGCCCTGTTTGGATCCCAGGGTTAGAGTTAGATTGGGTTAGAGTTGAGCTATCTAACCCTTAAAAATCCAAACAGGTAGGGTTAGATTGGGTTAGATGCATCTAACCCACCCAAAAACTCTAACCCACCCAAGAGGTGCTTTTTTGGGTTAGAGTTAGGTGGGGACAAAAAAAAAGAAAAAAAAATCACTTCTTACCGCATCCACCCGCACCGGATCCTCCCACCAACCCCCGTCCCTCCCGTCGCCCTCCCTCCTCACCGTCCCAGCCGCCGCACCCTGCCGCGGCCAGCCCCGCCCCGCCGTGCCCTGCCGCCGGCCGCCCCAGTCTCTGCCGCACGCCGAGCCTTCTGGCGCGGCTCGCCCCGCCGCGCCCTGCCGTTGGCCGCCCCGCCCCGCCCGCCCTGCAGCCGGCCCGCCCTGCAGCCGGCCCGCCCCGCCCCGCCCCGCCGCCGACCTGCCCCGCCCCGCCCCGCCGCGCCCTGCCGCCGGCCGCCCCAGCCTCTGCCGCACGCCCAGCCTTCTGCCGCCGGCCTGCCCCGCCCCGCCCCGCCGCGCCCTGCCGCCGGCCGCAGCCCCCGCAGGTACGTATGTGTGCGTGTGTGTGTCTTTTTTATACTTGATTTGTGAGCGAGAGCAGGCCACACAACGATCGGCCATACCAAATCCGGCAGTGAATATGGACAAAAGTAACCAAATGATTAAGAAAGGGCATTTATTGCCAATCTAACCCTCTCATCCAAACACCTCTTGGGTTAGAGTTAGTTTAGGGTTAGTTGAGGGTTAGAATCTAACTCTAACCTCTAATCCGGTTAGAGTATCCAAACAGGGCCATAAGCAAACCCACCAATTCCCGGGAGCCCCTCAAAAAAAAAATCCCGGGAGAAGGGTACCAATCAGTACTCTGGGCCGAAGGATCAACGGGCACGTCTAGAGGGGGCCTGGCAGGCCCACTAAGGCCTTGAGGCGGCCACACACACACAAACGGGCTGTTACACGCTACTTTCATTTTGGATTGCCTCAAAAAAAAAAGACGGTACATTCATTTTGGCAAAGAAAGAAAGGAGCAAAGCAACACACTGTCTGCTGTCGAGCTGCGGTGCTGCCTGCACAAGACATGCTTGGAGGAGCAGTGAAAACAGGCATGAGGCTGAGATTGAGGTAAACCAACTAGGCAGGCTACGCCCTAATCCTCGTTCTGTCAGAGGCTTTAAGCCTGCCACGGCCACACAGTAACAGCAGCGATGCTAGAAGCAAAGCCATTGGAGCCACCTGCAGCATCTCGTCAAGTTGGAGTGCACCACTGACTTAGCTGACAGTGTGCAGGTGTAGGAGCAGGTGCTGCGTACGTGTCTGAACATCGATTGATACTCCTGCACTGCACTGCACTGCACCCAGAGCCCCAGGCCCGATCGATGCAGCTTAATACAGTACACAGTATTAGTTAGATTATTAGGACGTTTAGTTTAAGCTCCCTGACGAGCCGCGACACTGGCGATGGAGCACGGGAAACCGAGATAAATACATCCTCTGCCCGCATCGGATCCCCCTGGACTGACAAAATAACCCAAAAAAACAGGCACAGAGGGTTCAAATCAAAATCTAAATTAAACTGATGTACAGTACGTCCTACTGAACTAACACTAACTACCGCATGCGGTGACGACGCGGCGAGGCAGGCATCTCGGCGCCGCACCGACCTCCTGACCCGAGTATTCAAAAGGAGGCAAGCGTGGTGAGTGGTGACCGCGAGCGAGCTACCGGCTCTCCTGCGCCTGCGGCGACCACGTTGCAGGGCTCGCTATCCCGAGGCGTCAGACTGCGCAACCGGGTTAGTTAAATCGGCATGTCTAGCCTAGAGCTAGCTAGTTAAGCACTGCGCATGACGGTTGTTTAGCCGGTTTGCCCCTGACAGGATCCCAGAGTTCTAGGTTGCCCATCAACATGACAGTCGCTTTTCTAGCTCATCTCCGTTGTTTTCTTGCTTGCCGTTGATCTGACTGTCGCCCTTTGACCTCAGAATCATCTACCCTTAGCGCCTTGCTAATCAGTGCACGTAGCCTCACACGTGTTCTGCCATGATTTGTACACGCGAGGAGGAACACCTGCGCTGCTCAAACCGAAAGAACATAGTAATGGTGCTGCTACACCAAGCACCATAGAAAACCGTAACAGCTTTCTGATTACAATCATCAAAGGAGGCAGACATGCCCTCCCGTCGATCTGCTCCTGGGCTTCTCGCAACCGTGTCGCGGGCAGCCGGTGCAGGTGCCTGCCCATACCATGATACAGGCATGCAGCAGCGCCATTGAACCACCCGCCCGGAACAGGGAAAATAAAAGAGAATCAGTGGTCACCAGTCAGTCACCACCGCAAATATACTAGGCGCCACAACGGGGCAGGGCCAGACACCAGCCCAGCACATGCTGAAGCTTACACGGAAATGGCAGCCAGGACCTGCCCGTCCACCGCAGCTGGGGACAGTGTCAGTGCTACAATAATGCCGTCGCTTAAGCGGCTGCAGAGCGAGGGCGCTCCGCTTTCTATCCCGATTCAATTAACACGGCGACACGGGCGGAGACACGGCGCCGTACGCCCACCAGTCACCACCACCGCCCTGACCACGGACCCGTCGTCGAGCACCTCTCCTCGTGCGCCCTCACGTGAACCCTGCAGCCTGCAGATTCGCCGCTGCGCTGCAGGCGGTGGCGCGCGCACGGGTCGGTCTCGGCTCGGTGTTGAACGGACCATGCGTGCGTGCGTGCGTGCGTGGCAGCGGCGCCCAGTGCGCGGTGACCGTGCGCGGCCTTGTTTAATCGGCGCCGCTGGAGCAGAGATGCGGCTACCCACTGGCCACTGGGGCATCGACTAAATTTCTACCGGCCGCGTGTGTACGGACGACTGACGAGCACTGACCGGTCTCTTGGCCGCTTCGGCCAACAAACTCGTGATTACGCACTGAAATCAATTTAACCTCTAGCTTAGCTCGGGTCGTACGACCTGCCGGCCGGAAGAACACGGCTCGATCCATTATTAACCCAGGTTGAGGTGCGCTTGAAAGTTTCGCCGTGCCGCTACAGTGTCTACAATAAACGTGCGACTTGCCTGGCCTGGCCCACGCGGCAGTGGCGCGTAGAGCTCAGACCGGTACTTGCGCCCATGACTCGGGACACTGTCACGGCGCACCGCTACGGCAGGCAGACAGCGCCCTACCAAAAGCCACTGTGGAGCGCATGCATGCATGCAGCGCGCAGGGCAGGCATGCGATGCGATGCGATGCATGCAGCGCTGGCGGTCAGCAGTCAGCAAATCTGGGCCTAGATCGGTCAATCCGTCCAGCTGCTCGCATGGGCGCAGCGCCTGACACACGCTCTGACATCGTCTCAGGGGCTGGCTGGCCGGCCGGACGGCCGGCAGCAATTGCACTGCGGCTGCCACTGCCATTGCCAGCCATTCAATTCGCCCAGCCCAGCCCAGCCCAGGAGTCGTTGTCAGTCTCCCCCCCCCCCCCCCCTGCAGCTCGGCCAGTGACACTGCACCCGGCCAGCTTCTTGCAGTGAGTGAGAAACGGCTGAATGGAGCTTGGACTTGCCATGCAGTGTGTAGAGCACTGAAACCTAGCTCTAGCTAGCTAGGAGTGACGTGACATCACGAAAGAAACGGTAGAGACCAGAGAGCGCAGGAGGCTTGCTCTTGACCAAGCCAAAAGGTCAGTCATGGAGGAGAAAAGTAACAGTATGTTTAGTGCTTATCAGAGGCATGGCGTGACCAAGTTGGAGTACTGTATTGTCCTAAATAAGTACTGTACTGTACGAGCGTCACAGGCAGCATAAAGTAAAGCTGGTGATGCTGAGCAGTGTGTGGTGTGGGCGGCCGGGCTTCTCAGCTTTGAGCAGAATCAACAGATGTGACAAACCATCTCACACAGAGGAATCAGAAAGAGAAAAGAAAAAGGACGTTAACAAAAGCGAACACGCTCGGCTCAGCTCAGCTCAGCTCGCAAGCTAGCATCTCATGATATCACAGGTGTACTGCAAGGAAAGAGGAAGATCTATTCCCTGATGAAAGATTCAGATTGCCTCACCCCTACTGATTAACATAGTAGCCTCGCCACCCCCATGGATGTCGTGGAAATGTTACACTCGACCAAAGCAAACATTACAAATTAATAAAGAGAAGGAAGGAAGAAGAAATGAAAATGATGGTCGTGGTAGGTTCCGGCGTTTCAACATCTTCAGCGCTAGAACTGTGCATGCATGCCTCGAGATAGCTGGTCCAGGGCACGTCGGCATGCAGCTCGAGTAGCACGCCGGGAAAGCACCAATCGATTCGCTCCGTACGTGCGTGTTCGTGGAGATGGCCTCTCGTTGCAGCAATCCAACACTTCGTACTTCTTCTCGTTGGGACTTGGATCATTCACCTGCAGATCGTGAAAAAGAACCATTCAGCCAAGGAAAACAATGGCTTCGTTTCGAAGTGAAAGAGAAGAAGATACGTGACGTACCGTGGTGGTAACGGGAGGTGGTGGTGATGGGGAGGTCGTTGGCGGTCATGGGGATGGAGATGGAGAGCTGGGTCTCACCCTCGAGCCCCATCCATGACCCCTTGTTCCCGGTCTTCTCGTGCGGCCACTCGTCGAAGAACGGCCGGAGAGGCTTCTGGTCGGCGGAGTCGCCGTGCCCCGACGACGGCTTGTCGAGCCTCAGGTCAGCGCCCAGCAGGAAGCAGTGCTGCTGCTGCTGCCGCCTCTCCTTCTCCTCGGCCTCTTCTTTGCCGGACAGGTCGATGGCGTACGCTGCGTTGTTGCCGTAGCCGCCGCACCCGGGGAAGAGCGACGTGGGGTTGTGCTGCTTCGGCTCCATGCCGCCGAGCTGCTTGAACTGCCACTGGCCGTGGCCGCCGGCGCTGCCGTGGTGTTGGTGGTGCTGGTGGTCCCTGTCGGTGGTGACGTCGGAGGAGAAGAAGGCGTGCTCGCCGCCGCCGTGCACCTCCTTGACGCTGTGCCCGTAGGCGTAGCTGTCCTTGCTGTGGTCCATGGTGGAGTAGTAGGACGGCGGCGGGTGCGGGTGGGTGGTGTCGAGGTGCAGGTGGAACGGGCTGACCTGCGCGGCGTGGTGGTAGGCGCTCCCGTGCTGCTGGCGGCCGGCGGAGGCGTAGGGGCCGCCGTAGAGCGCGTGGTAGGGTGCCGCGTCGTGAGTCGTGGCGGCGTGGCGGTGGTAGGACGGCGCGGGGGAGGTGGTGGTGGTGGCGACGGTGACGGCGGAGTGGACGTTGGAGGAGGAGGAGGAGGCCGAGGAGGAAGGCGGCGGCGGGGGCGTGGCCAAGGACATTTCCACAGGCTTTCTTGAACGGTTCTTGCCGCGGTGCATGTGCTTCTCGCAGTACTTGGAGTCTGGGTACGCCTCCCTGGAGCAGCGCCACTTCTTGCCGTCCGTCCGCCGGCACCGCCCCGGCTCCGGGTCCTCCGGCTTCCGGCCGAACCCCATCCCGAAGCAACCCCAGCCCACTGCAACACCGTTAGTAAGCACGTCGGTACAGAGTACGGAAGGGCACGTAAATGGAAGGAAAATTATGGAGGCGGTGAACACTTACGTGCGGCCTGCGGAGGGAAGGCGAGGGAGGGGGAGGTGGCGAGGGCGGAGTCGAGGAGGAAGCTGCGGCGGAGCGGGAGGAGGAGGTCGGAGGGGATAGGCACGCCGGAGGCCATGTACTTGTAGATGAGCGCCTGGTGCTCCAGCTCCTGCCACTGCGTCGCCGTGAACGGGCACCGCCCCCCGCCTGCCCCCACGCCGCCGGCCCCCGCGCGACCGCCCATCATCATCATCGTCTCCGGCTCGTACCCCACTGCGGCTGCCCGAACACAGCAACCTAGCTAGCTAGCTACGCTGTGGTTGTGAGGCACGGACCTTGGCGATCGACGTGGTGCGGTGGGTTCAGAATGGCGATGCTCTTGTGAGGGGAGAGAGGTGGTGAGTGGAGGGGAGCACTCTCTGAGGATGGGAGGCTGGGGGGTTTTGTAGTGGGACGGAGGAAGCAGGAGGGCTGACGGGCGCAGTCACGGTGACCGTTCCCGTCCGGTGGCTAACCAAAAGTTGGAGGGTCCGCTAACGTGGGATTCTACAGTACGGTGGCTTCACCGTTGGTGGTATGTGTCGCCGAGGAACCCATTCAAACGATCCACAGTTCTAGTCGTCCTATTGCCAGAAAGTATCTACGACAGTGCATCTCGTGTGCACGTCAGCCGTATCTAGGCTCTTGTGTGTCGAGTTGAGTTTTTTAAAAGTGTGATTTAGTTTCATGCAAAAAATGCAACTTGTACTTTTTCATCAAAGTGCAAGTTGCACTTAAAAGTTCTTAGCAGACAACCCCAGTTCCCCCGAAAAGAGTCCATTTTAAACCTTGAATTCATAGAGGTTCGGCGAATCAAACCCTGAAGTATAAATCCCTGTTGTTTGCACCCTAAACTATATGATTCCGGTCTAAATCGAACCCTGAAACATAAAAATGCTCACGTGAGAAATGTTAACGAGGATTCGGTTGGCTGATGGGCCACGGAGCGCGTTGGGTCGGCCCATTTTATTTTTTTGGTTAGACTGCTAAAAAAAGGCTGCCACATAGTCTAAAAAATTTAAAACAAAAAAATGAACACAAAAGGTTTATAAAAGCAAAAAAAGTTAATAAAAGAATGCAGTACAAACTTTTCTGTTGTGTAATTTTCCGTGTGGCATTTCCAAATTTATTTAAATATTATAAAAACATTACATGGCATTTTAAAATATATTTAAATATTATAGAAATAGTACATGACATTTCAAAATATAATTAAATATTATAAAAATACTACTTTGCATTTAAAAATATATTTAAATATTATAAACATAGTACGTGGCATTTTAAATATTATAAAAATAGTACATGGCACTTTAAAATATATTTAAATATTATAAAAACAGTACGTGCCATTTCAAAATATATTTAAATATTATAAAAGTAGTACGTGGCATTTCAAAATATATTTAAATATTGTGAAGTCCGAGAGCGAGATGGGCTTGAGTGGGCTGGTCCAGTCATTTTCGTGCATGTCCCTCGCAGCGCAGCCCAATTCTGATCAAATGAACAATCCTGATTTGCCAAATGAACTTAGGGTTCTTTTTAGACCAGGATTGCATAGTTTATGATGCAATCGACACGGATTTTGAGTTGGAGGTTCATTTCGCCGAACCTCTATAAATTCAGGGTTCAAAATGGACTTTTTCCATTCCCCCTCCCCATTACCACGATACACCGTGTGCATGCGTCTCGGGGCCAAACTCAGCTTGGGACGCTCTTCCTCTCCTCCTCGCCGCCGCTTGTGGGCGTTCGTTGCGCGAAGCCCATGCGACGCACACGGCGGCGGGCCCTCTCCTTACCTCTCGTGGATGAGGTCGAGGCGGGCGCGACTCAACCACTCGTGGGGTCGCTGGGTACCGTGGGGACGCTCAGATCCGGTGGATGTCCGGCCCCATGACGCTGGTGGCGGAGGCTAGGTTGTGGTCATTGTCAGCGTCAAAGCTGGCTGATCTCGAGTAGGGGGTCCGTGTTGGGGAACGTCGCATGGGAAAAAAAAAAATTCCTACGCGCACGAAGACCTATCATGGTGATGTCC
Source organism: Hordeum vulgare subsp. vulgare (assembly GCF_904849725.1). Lineage (NCBI taxonomy): Eukaryota > Viridiplantae > Streptophyta > Magnoliopsida > Poales > Poaceae > Hordeum > Hordeum vulgare. The sequence continues at coordinate 526,613,105 of NC_058523.1, forward strand.
ATATACGAGAGGGGATTTCCGATCTACGTACCCTTGTAGATCGCACAGCAGAAGCGTTAAGAAACGCGGTTGATGTAGTGGAACGTCCTCACGTCCCTCGATCCGCCCCGCGAACCGTCCCACGAACCGTCCCGCGATCCGTCCCACGATCCGCTCCGATCTAGTGCCGAACGGACGGCACCTCCGCGTTCAGCACACGTACAGCTCGACGATGATCTCGGCCTTCTTGATCCAGCAAGAGAGACGGAGAGGTTGATGAGTTCTCCGGCAGCGTGGCTGCGCTCCGGAGGTTGGTCGTGATCTAATCTCAGCAGGGCTCCGCCCGAGCTCCGCAGAAACGCGATCTAGAGGTAAAACCGTGGAGGTATGTGGTCGGGCTGCCGTGGCAAAAGTTGTCTCAAATCAGCCCTAAAAAACCACTATATATAGGAGGGAGGGAGGGGAGGAGGCAGCCTCAAAACCTAAAGGTTTGGTCGAAATTGGAGGTGGAGGAGTCCTACTCCAATCCTACTTGGAGTAGGATTCCACCTTCCCACTTGGAAACTCTTTCCACCTTGTGTTTTTTCCTTCTCAAACCTTATGGGCCTTAGTGGGAACTTATTCCAGCCCACTAGGGGTTGGTTTATCTCTTCCCATAGCCCATGAGACCCCTTGGGGCGTGACACCCCTCCTGATGGTCCCCGGCACCCCTCCCGGCACTCCCAGTACACTACCGATGAGCCCGAAACTTTTCCGGTAATGCACGAAAACCTTCCGGTAACCAAATGAGGTCATCCTATATATCAATCTTCGTTTTCGGACCATTCCGGAAACCCTCGTGAAGTCCGTGATCTCATCCGGGACTCCAAACAACATTCGGTAACCAACCATATAACTCAAATACGCATAAAACAACGTCGAACCTTAAGTGTGCAGACCCTGCGGGTTCGAGAACTATGTAGACATGACCCGAGTGACTCCTCTGTCAATATCCAATAGCGGGACCTGGATGCCCATATTGGATCCTACATATTCTACGAAGATCTTGTCGTTTGAACCTCAGTGCCAAGGATTCATATAATCCCGTATGTCATTCCCTTTGTCCTTCGGTATGTTACTTACCCGAGATTCGATCGTCAGTATCCGCATACCTATTTCAATCTTGTTTACCGGCAAGTCTCTTTACTCGTTGCGTAATACAAGATCCCGCAACTTACACTAAGTCACATTGCTTGCAAGGATTGTGTGTGATGTTGTATTACCGAGTGGGCCCCGAGATACCTCTCTGTCATACGGAGTGACAAATCCCAGTCTTGATCCATACTAACTCAACGAACACCTTCGGAGATACCTGTAGAGCATATTTATAGTCACCCAGTTACGTTGCGACGTTTGATACACACAAAGCATTCCTCCGGTGTCAGTGAGTTATATGATCTCATGGTCATAGGAACAAATACTTGACACGCAGAAAACAGTAGCAACAAAATGACACGATCAACATGCTACGTCTATTAGTTTGGGTCTAGTCCATCACATGATTCTGCTAATGATGTGATCCCGTTATCAAGTGACAACACTTGCCTATGGTCAGGAAACCTTGACCATCTTTGATCAACGAGCTAGTCAACTAGAGGCCTACTAGGGACAGTGTTTTGTCTATGTATCCACACATGCACTGTGTTTCCAATCAATACAATTATAGCATGGATAATAAACGATTATCATGAACAAAGAAATATAATAATAACTAATTTATTATTGCCTCTAGGGCATATTTCCAACAGTCTCCCACTTGCACAAGAGTCAATAATCTAGTTCACATCACCATGTGATTCCAACGAATCCAACACCCATATAGTTATGGGGTCTGATCACGTCTTGCTCGTGAGAGAGGTTTTAGTCCACGGTTCTAAACTTTTAGATCCGTGTGTTCCTTACAAATCTTTATGTCATCTTATAGATGCTGCTACTATGTGCTATTCGGAAATACTCCAAATATCTACTCTACTACACGAATCCGTTTCACTACTCATAGTTATTCGGATTAGTGTCAAAGCTTGCATCGACGTAACCCTTTATGACGAACTTCTTAACCACCTCCATAATCGAGAAAAATTCCTTAGTCCATCAGTTACTAAGGATAAATTTTGACCGCTGCTAGTGATTCAATCATGGATCACTCTCTGTACCTCTCAATAAACTTTGAGTCAAGGCACAAATCAGGTGCGGTACCCAACATGGCATACTTCAGATTCTACGACCAAGGCATAGAAGATGACCTTCGTCTATTCTTTTTATTCTGCCGGGGTCGGGTGTTGAGTCTTACTCAAGTTCACACCTTACAACGCAACCAAGAACTCCTTCTTTGCTGATCTATTTTGAACTCCTTCAAAAACTTGTCAAGGCATGCATCTTGTTGAATCTTCTATCAAGCGCTTTCGATCTATCTCCATATATCTTTGATGCTCAACGTTCAAGTAGCGCAATCCAGGTATTGCTTTGAAAACTCCTTTCAAACAACCTTGTATGCTTTACATAAATTCTACATTACTTCTGATCCACAATATGTCAACCACATATACTTATCAGAAATTCTATAGTGCTCCCACTCACTTCTTTGGAAATACAAGTATCTCATAAACCTTGTACAAACCCAAAATCTTTGATCATCTCATCAAAGTGTATATTCCAACTCCGAGATGCTTGCACCAGTCCATTGAAGGATCGCTGGAGCTTGCATGCTTGCTAGTATCTTTAGGATCGACGAAACCTCCTGGTTGTATCACATACAATGTTTGCTCAAGGAAACCGTTGCGGAAACAATATTTTGACATCCTATGTGCAATATTTCATAAATAATGCATCAACTACTAACATAATTCTAACAGACTTTTAGCATCGCTACGAGTGAGAAAGTCTCATCATAGTCAACTGTTTGATCTTGTCGGAAACATCTTTGCGACACTTTTCTTAATAGTGACTTATCACCATCATCGTCTGTCTTCCTTTTAAAGATCCATATTTACTCAATAGTCCTATGACCATCAAGTAGTTCTTCCAAAGTCTACACTTTGTTTTCATACATGGATCCTCTCTCGGATTTCATGGCCTCCAGCCATTTGTCGGAACCCAGGCCCACGATTGCTTTCTTCATAACTCGTAGGTTCACTGTTGCTCAACAACATGACCTCCAAGACAGGGTTACCGTACCACTCTGCAGTAGTACGCGACCTTGTCAACCTACAAGGTTTGTAGTAACTTGATCCGATGCTCGATGATCACCATCATCAGCTTTCACTTCAATTGGTGTAGGCGCCACAGGAACAACTTCCCGTGCCCTACTACACACTGGTTGAAGTGATGGTTCAATAACCTCATCAAGTTCTACCACCCTCCCACTCAATTCTTTCGAGAGAAACCTTTCCTCGAGAAAGGATCCGTTTCTAGAAACAAACACTTTGCTTTCGGATCTGAGATAGGAGATGTACCCAACTGTTTTGGATATCCTATGAAGATGCATTTATCCGCTTTGGGTTCGAGCTTATCAGACTGAAACTTTTTCACATAAGTGTCGAAGTCCCAAACTTTCAAGAAACGACAGTTTAGATTTCTCTAAACCTCAGTCTATACTGTGTCATCTCAACGGAAATATGCGGTGCCCTATTTAAAGTGAATGCGATTGTCTCTAATGCATAACCCATAAACGATAGTGGTAATTCGATAAGAGACATCATAGCATGCACCATACCAAATAGTGTGTGGCTATGACGTTCAGACACATCATCACACTATGATGTTCCAGGTGGCATGAACTGCGAAACAATTTCCACATTGTCTTAACTGCGTAACAAAACTCGTAACTCAGATATTCATTTCTATGATCATATCGTAGACAGCTTATCCTCTTGTTACGACGAACTTCACTTCGAAACAGAATTGAACTTTTCAATATTTCAGACTTGTGATTCATTAAGTAAATACTCTTGTATCCACTCAAATCGTCATTGAAGTAAGAACATAATGATATCCACTGCGTGCCTCAGCACCCATTGGACTGCATACATCAAAATGTATCACTTCCAACAAGTTACTATCTTGCTTCATCTCAATGAAAACAAGGCCTTGCTCATGTGGTATGATTTGCATGTCACTAGTGATTCAAAATCAAGTGAGTATAAAGATCCATCAGCATGGAGCCTCTTCATGCAATTTATACCAACATGACTCAAACGGCAGTGCCACAAGTAAGTGGTACTATCATCATTACCTCGTATCTTTTGGCACCAATATCATGAACATGTGTAACACTACGATCAAGATTCAATAAACCATTGAAGGTGATTATTCAATAAAATAGAGTAACCATTATTCTCTTTAAATGAATAATCGTATTGCAATAAACACGATCCAATCATGTTCATGCTTAACGCAAGCACCAAATAACAATTATTTCGGTTTAACACCAATCCCGATGGTAGAGGGAGCGTGCGACGTTTGATCATATCAACCTTGGAAACACTTCCAACACGTATCGTCACCTCGCCTTTAGCTAGTCTCCGTTTATGCCGTAGCTTTCATTTCGTGTTACTAATCACTTAGCAACCGAACCGGTATCCAATACCCTCGTGCTACTAGGAGTACTAGTAAAGTACACATCAACATGATGTATATCAAATATACTTCTTTTGACTTTTGCCAGCCTTCTTATCTACCAAGTATCTAGAGTTGCTCCGCCTCAGTGACCGTTCCCCTCATAACAGAAGCACTTAGTCCCGGGCTTGGGTTTAATCTGGGGTCTCTTCATTAGTGCAGCAACTGCTTTGCCGTTTCACGAAGTATCCCTTCTAGCCCTTGCCTTTGTCGAAACTTAGTGGTTTTACTAACCATCAACTATTGATGCTCCTTCTTGATTTCTACTTTCGCAGTGTCAAACATCGCGAATCAATCAAGGATCATTGTATCTATCCTTGATATGTTATAGTTCATCACGAAGCTCTCATAGCTTGCAGGCAGTGACTTTCGAGAATCATCACTATCTTATCTGGAAGATCAACTCCCACTTGATTCAAGCGATTGTCGTACTCAGATGATCTGAGCACACGCTCAATGATTGAGCTTTTCCCCTTTACTTCGTGGACAAAGAATCTTGTCGGAGGTCTCATACCTCTTAACAAGGGCACAAGCATGAAATCACAATTTCATCTCTTTAGAACATCTCTTATGTTCCATGACGTTTCAAAACGTCTTCGGCGCCTTGCTTCTAAGCCATTAAGTATTTTGTACTGAACTATCGTGTAGTCATTAGAAACATGTATGTCGGATGTTCACAATATTTACAGACGACGCTCGAGGTGCAGCACACCGAGTGGTGCATTAAGGACATAAGCCTTCTGCGCAGCAACGAGGACAATCCTCGGTTTTACAGACTCAGTCTGCAAAGTTTGCTACTATCAGCTTTCAACTAAATTTTCTCTAGGAACATATAAAAAACAGTAGAGCTATAACACAAGCTACATCGTAATTCGCAAAGACCATTAGACTATGTTCATGACAATTAGTTCAATTAATCATATTACTTAAGAACTCCCACTCAAAAAGTACATCTCTCTAGTCATTTGAGTGGTACATGATCCAAATCCACTATCTCAAGTCCGATCATCACGTGAGTCGAGAATAGTTTCAGTGGTAAGCATCTCTATGCTAATCATATCAACTATACGATTCATGCTTGACCTTTCGGCCTCATGTGTTCCGAGGCCATGTCTGCACATGCTAGACTCGTCAAGCTTAACCCGAGTGTTCCGCGTGTGCAACTATTTTGCACCCGTTGTATGTGAACGTTGAGTCTATCACACCCGATCATCACGTGGTGTCTTGAAACGAAGAACTGTCGCAACGGTGCACAGTTGGGGAGAACACAATTTCGTATTGAAATTTTAGTGAGAGATCACCTCATAATGCTACCGTCGTTCTAAGCAAGATAAGGTGCATAAAGGATTAACATCACATGCAATTCATAAGTGACATGATATGGCCATCATCATGTGCTTCTTCATCTCCATCACCAAAGCACCGACACGATCTTCTTGTCACCGGCGTCACACCATGATCTCCATCAATGTGTCGCCATCGGGGTTGGCGTGCTACTCATGATATTACTACTAAAGCTACGTCCTAGCAATATAGTAAACGCATCTGCAAGCACAAACGTTAGTTTAAAGACAACCCTATGGCTCCTGCCGGTTGCCGTACCATCGACGTGCAAGTCGATATTAACTATTACAACATGATCATCTCATACATCCAATATATCACATCACATCGTTGGCCATATCACATCACAAGCATACCCTGCAAAAACAAGTTAGACGTCCTCTAATTGTTGTTGCATGTTTTACGTGGTGACCATGGGTATCTAGTAGGATCGCATCTTACTTACGCAAACACCACAACGAAGATATATGAATTGCTATTTAACCTCATCCAAGGACCTCCTTGGTCAAATCCGATTCAACTAAAGTTGGAGAAACCGACACTCGCCGGTCATCTTTGAGAAACGGAGTTACTCGTAGCGATGAAACCAGTCTCTCGTAAGCGTATGAGTAATGTCGGTCCGAGCCGCTTCGATCCAACAATACCGCGAAATCAAGAAAAGACTAAGGAGGGCAGAAAAACGCACATCACCGCCCACAAAAACTTTTGTGTTCTACTCGAGATTACATCTACGCATGAACCTAGCTCATGATGCCACTGTTGGGGAACGTCGCATGGGAAACAAAAATTTCCTACACGCACGAAGACCTATCATGGTGATGTCCATCTACGAGAGGGGATTTCCGATCTACGTACCCTTGTAGATCGCACAACAGAAGCGTTAAGAAACGCTGTTGATGTAGTGGAACATCCTCACGTCCCTCGATCCGCCCCGCGAACTGTCCCGCGATCCGTCCCACGATCCGCTTCGATCTAGTGCCGAACGAACGGCACCTCCACGTTCAGCACACGTACAGCTCGACGATGATCTCGGCCTTCTTGATCCAGCAAGAGAGACGGAGAGGTATATGAGTTCTCCGGCAGCGTGACGGCGCTCCGGATGTTTGTCGTGATCTAATCTCAGGAGGGCTCCGCCCGAGCTCCATAGAAACGCGATCTAGAGGTAAAACCGTGGAGGTATGTGGTCGGGCTGCCGTGGCAAAAGTTGTCTCAAATCAGCCCTAAAATCCCACTATATATAGGAGGGAGGGAGGGGAGGAGGCAGCCTCAAAACCTAAAGGTTTGGCCGAAATTGGAGGTGGAGGAGTCCTACTCCAATCCTACTTGGAGTAGGATTCCACCTTCCCACTTAGAAACTCTTTCCACCTTGTGTTTTTTCCTTCTCAAACCTTATGGGCCTTAGTGGGAACTTATTCGAGCCCACTAGGGGCTGGTTTATCTCTTCCCATCGCCCATGAGACCCCTTGGGGCGTGACACCCCTCCTGATGGTCCCCGGCACCCCTCCCGGCACTCCCAGTACACTACCGATGAGCCCGAAACTTTTCCGGTAATGCACGAAAACCTTCCGGTAACCAAATGAGGTCATCCTATATATCAATCTTCGTTTCGGACCATTCGGGAAACCCTCGTGACGTCCGTCATCTCATCCGGGACTCCGAACAACATTCGGTAACTAACCATATAACTCAAATACGCATAAAACAACGTCGAACCTTAAGTGTGCAGACCCTGCGGGTTCGAGAACTATGTAGACATGACCCGAGTGACTCCTCGGTCAATATCCAATAACGGGACCTGGATGCCCATATTGGATCCTACATATTCTCCGAAGATCTTATCGGTTGAACCTCAGTGTCAAGGATTCATATAATCCCGTATGTCATTCCCTTTGTCCTTTAGTATGTTACTTGCCCGAGATTCGATCGTCAGTATCCGCATACCTATTTCAATCTCGTTTACTGGCAAGTCTCTTTACTCGTTCCGTAATACAAGATCCCGCAAATTACACTAAGTCACATTGCTTGCAAGGCTTGTGTGTGATGTTGTATTACCGAGTGGGCCCCGAGATACCTCTCTGTCATACGGAGTGACAAATCCCAGTCTTGATCCATACTAACTCAACGAACACCTTCGGAGATACCTGTAGAGCATATTTATAGTCACCCAGTTACGTTGTGACGTTTGATACACACAAAGCATTCTTCCGGTGTCAGTGAGTTATATGATCTCATGGTCATAGGAACAAATACTTGACACGCAGAAAACAGTAGCAACAAAATGACACGATCAACATGCTACGTCTATTAGTTTGGGTCTAGTCCATCACATGATTCTGCTAATGATGTGATCCCGTTATCAAGTGACAACACTTGCCTATGGTCAGCAAACCTTGACCATCTTTGATCAATGAGCTAGTCAACTAGAGGCCTACTAGGGACAATGTTTTGTCTATGTATCCACACATGCACTATGTTTCCAATCAATACAATTATAGCATGGATAATAAACGATTATCATGAACAAAGAAATATAATAATAACTAATTTATTATTGCCTCTAGGGCATATTTCCAACAGTCCGAACTATGGATCTAGAATTGATGGGTAACAAGAGACGATGAAGAAAATGTTTTATCCAAGTCCTTTTAATGGAGGTAAAACACTATGTCATGTTTTTGTTGTTATTGATGGAGTAGTAGAGAGAACAGAGTTGATCTACTGCGAGGTCGGATGTTGTGGTCTAACCCTAATCGTAATGAGCTTAATGTGTCATACGAGCTATGGCTCCCTAGCTTATATAGATGCCCCGGATGTTTAGAGTTTACACAAGGTCGGTTACAACATAGAAGGAACATGTCGATTACTACGTCGCCTTGTGTTAGATCATATTTCTCCATGTGTGGTTTTGGTAATTGATGACAATCCATATAGACTAATGGTTGCCTTGAGTTATATTCGAAGAATTTGTCCATCGACACTTCTGCAAGTCCATCGGTTGGTTTCAAAGAGTTTATATGATGACCAAGATGGTATTCAAGGTTTTATCCAAAGATTGATCATAAAAACACTAGATTGATCAAGACTAAGTCAAAGAGTGAATCAAGTCGATCAACACATAAAGCATACAAGATATATCGAGAGGGATTAAGGGATCCCATGGTATGGTAAGCATTGTCCATTACGCTTTGTGTACTGACCCATGTTGTTCGTGAGAATTCTGTGTGGGGTTAGGTGTGTTTCCATGTGCTTGTGTCAAATGGAAGATCTCATATAACCCATGGAGGATGACATCAAGTGGTGATCGTCATCAAATTTGCGGTGTGCAAGTTCAGGTGGAGCATCACGAAGATATCATGCTTGAAGCTTGTCATCCATTGTGGTGGCAATGAACTTGTGAAGATGTGCTAAAGAGTGGCTCACCCATAGTGAGTATGGGGGAGCAATCAATTAATCTTCATCAAGACACCACAATCAAGAAAGGTGGTCCACCTTGAGGAAGTCAAGATCGTCGTCATCTAACTCAAGTGGACTATGTGCAAGGTATACGTTTGCCCTTGATAGGTTTTCTATTTTAGGATAGATTTGTTGGAAATATGCCCTAGAGGCAATAATAAAATAGTTATTATTATATTTCTTGTTTCAAGATAATCGTTTATTATCCATGCTATAATTGTATTGAATGGAAACATAAATGCATGTGTGTATATATAAACAAAACTATGTCCCTAGTAAGCCTCTAATTGACTAGCCTGTTGATCAAGGATGGTTAAGGTTTCCTAACCATATACAAGTGTTGTCACTTGATGACGAGATCACATCATTGGGAGAATGATGTGATGGACAAGACCCAAAATATAAACGTAGCATGTGGTCGTGTCATTTTGTTGCTATTGTTTTGTGCATGTCAAGTATTCATTCCTATGACCAAGAGATCATGTAACTCACTAACAACGGAGGAATGCCTTGTGTGTATCAAACGTGGCAACGTTACTCGGTGACTATAAAGGTACTCTACATGCATCTCCGAAGGTGTCCGTTGAGTTAGCATGGATCAAGACTGGGATTTGTCACTCCGTGTGACGGAGAGGTATCTCGGAGCCCACTCGGTAATACAACATCACATACAAGCCTGACAAGCAATGTGACTAAAGAGTTAGTCACAGGATCTTGTATTGAGGAACGAGTAAAGAGACTTGCCGGTAACGAGATTGAAATAGGTATGAGGATACCGACGATCAAATCTCGGGCAAGTAACATACCGAAGGACAAAGGGAATGATATACGTGATTGTTTGAATCCTTGACATAGAGGTTCAACCGATAAGATCTTCGTAGAATACGTAGGATCCAATGTGGACGTCCAGGTCCCGCTATTGGATATTGATCGGAGAGTGTCTCAGGTCATGTCTACATAGTTCTCGAACCCGCAGGGTGTGCACACTTAAGGTTCGGTGACGTTTATGTATAGTTGAGTTATAGGTGCAGGTGACTGAAGTTTTATTCGGAGTCTGGGATGAGATCCCAGATGTCACGAGGAGTTCCGTAATGGTCTGGAGACGAAGATTGATATATAGGATTGTTGCATTTGGCTTCCGAGAAGATTTCAGGCATTTCCGGTAAAGTACTGGGAGTGACGAATGGGTTTTGGGGTTTTACCGGGAGGGGCCACCCACCCGGGAGAGAACCTAATAGGCCCATGGGTGGCGCACCAGCCCTTAGTGGGCTGGTGAGGCCAGCCCAATAGGGCTATTTCAGCCAAAGGAGAAAAACAAAGGAAAAGGAAAAAAAAGAGGAGGTGGGAAGGAAGGAAGGGACTCCTCCTTCCAAACCGAATTGGAGGAGGTTTCCTTCCTTCCTAGCTCGGCTGAAGCCCTCCTAGTTCGAGTAGGAGGCAAGCCACCACCCCTTGGTTCCTCCTATACATACTAGAGGTTTTAGGGTTTTTGAGACACAACTTTGCCACGTGCAACCCTAAACCTCTACTTCGTAGTTCTTCCTCTAGATCGGATTTCTGCGATGCTTAGGTGAAGCCCTGCAGGAATAGATCACCACCACCACCGGCGCACCGTCACGCTGCTGGAGAACTCATCTTCTTTCCTGCCTCTCTTGCTGGATCAAGAAGGCGGAGATCGTCATCGAGCTGTACGTGTGCTAAACGTGGAGGTGCCGTCCGTTCGGTACTAGATCGGGATGGATCGTGGGACGATGATGATTTGGATCGCGAAGACGTTCCACTACATCAACCGCATTTCTTAACGCTTCCCGCTTAGCGATCTACAAGGGTGTGTAGATCCAATCTCCCTCTCGTAGATGATCATCACCATGGTAGGTCTCCATGTGCGTAGGATTTTTTTTGTTTCCCATGCAACGTTCCCCAACAAGATTGTCATACTCTCAAGGGGCTCTTTCAAGTGAGTAGTTTGATCGTATTGTTTCTGGAGAGCTCAAACCATTTGCATCCTTGCATCATATTTCTTGGTACTTTTTTGGGGGTTTTCTTTGTGTGTTTTAGAGCTTATGGTCATCTTCATGACAAGCTCGAGTTCATCGAAAATGGAGTCCATATGCACCTTCTATGATGTTTTCGATGATTGGAGTGTTTGTCGGTTCTTCATCCATAGACGTTTCACATTTCTATATCATTGGCATTTTCATAACTGCATGTTCTTAAGATAACCAACAAGCTTGAGTTTTCTCAATTCGAAACTCGTATGCGAACGTTAGGGCAGTTTAGGGCAGGTTTTCTCTCTCAAGCGGAAGTACTGCTGGGGCAGAGTGGTAGTACCGCTCTGGCGGTATTGCCGCCCTCCCGTGTTGGCCTCTCTTCCAGTTATAATTTTTCTCTGGCTTCATCGGTGCCTTTTCCCACTTTGAGCATAAGTAACGTTGTTGGATAGCCCTTCTCGTCCTCAATCTAACAAGCTTGAGTTTGCTCAATTCGGAGCTCGTATGCGAAAGTTATGGCAGTTTTAGTGGCAGGGCAGTTTATCTCTCTCAAGCGGAAGTACCGCTCAGAGTTGGGCGGTACTACCGCTTGGGCGGAAGTACCGCTGAAGTTGAGCAGTACTACCTCTTAGGTGGTACTGCCGCTCCCTACTTCCGGCCTCACTTCCCCTTATGTTTTCAGTTTTTCGATTCTACTTAACAATTATTTTGGAGTGAAAGTTTGTAGCGGAAGTACCGTCCTGAGCGGTACTTCTGCTTTGTTTCTTCCTTGTTAGTGAGTAGCGGTAGTACCGCTCTAGCGGAACTATCGCTCCCCGTGTCGCATGTTTGTTGGCTGCCCGACCTATAATTCCGTGCAAGCAGAAGTACCGCTCGGGGCCGCTCCTGCACGACTTATGCGCAGAAAACAGTGAGATTTGCTACCTCTATATAAGGGGTCTTCTTCCCCAATGGTCTTTATCTCTTGAGCTCATATTCTTCCCCCATTGTTAACCTTCTTAGAGCTTGCTAATTCTCAATCCCTGCAATAATTCCTACTAGTTTTTGAGGGAAAAGAGAGAGTAGATCTAGATCCACATTTCCACCAATCACTTTGTCCTCTATGTGAGGGGAACCACTTGGATCTTGATCTTGGAGTTCTTTGTGAGCTGCTTGTTCTTTCTGTCATATTCCTCCATAGCTTTTGTTGTTGTGGAGGGATTTGAGTGTGAGGGACTTGACCACCTCGTGTGTTCTTGCCATTGCATTAGTTGCATCGGTTTGAGTTCTCCACAGTGATACGTGAAAGTGAAAAGTTTAAGAAGCTTATTACCCTTGGGTACTTGGTATCCTAGAAATTGTTCGTCGTGGATGCTTTGGCGTACTACAAGCTTGGTGGTGCCTCAGAGCTCAATCATTGTGGTGTAAAGCTCCGGGCAAGCTTCGCGGTCTCCAATTAAGTTGTGGAGATTGCCCCGAGCATTTGAGGTCATCTTGGATCCACATTCCATTGTGGAGCAGCTTCGTGGTGTTGTTGGGATCCTCCAATTAAGTTGTGGAGATTGCCCCAACCTTGTTTGTACGGGTTCGGTGACCATATTCAAGGATCCCTTAGTGGAATCACGACATCTTGCATTGTGCAAGGGCGCGAGGAGATTAAAGTGACCTTAGTGTCATCTTGGGGAGCATTGTGCCTCCACATCGCTCCAAACGGAGATTAGCATCCACAAGGGTGTGAACTTCGGGATACATCATCGTCTTTGTGTGCCTCGGTTATCTCTTACCCGAGCCCTTTACTTTGTGATAGCCATATTGTTTCTTGTTATATATCTTGCTATTACTTAGTTGTTTATCTTGCTTAGCATAAGTTGTTGGTGCACATAGGTGAGTAGTTTTAGGTTTTGTTCTTGAAAAATTAAATGATAGTTCTATTCCGCATTTGTTCAAGATTAAACCGTAATTATTTTCAAGCGCCTATTCACCCCCCTCTAGGCGACATCCATGTCCTTTCACCTTTGATTGCACACCAAGTCTTCGGAAGAGTCCATCTTAAGTCTGATGCTTCTACTAGCGATTGAACATGGCCCGGGAGGCCAGCCCATGAGAATAGGAAGACGGCCCAAGAAACCCTCAATCCTGGACTCTCTCACTAGCCCCCGAACTAGCCTCCAACGCCGAAATCTTCTTCCTTTGATGATGTCATAGGATCTCTGGCTTGCGAGGCGAGTTGCTTTCTTCCTTTAACCGGTGATAGCTCGATTATCGATGACTCCTTATCCTTTAAATGCATAGAAAAGATGTCTATATATATATAATTTTTGATTTACAGGCCGACCATTTGACAATGAGTAGTATCTCTACTTATTCGAGAGGTCATGGTTGGTCAAGGCCCGTAGCCTTTCACGAAAGAGCGGTTCGAGACCATTTTACTGACACGTTCTATCATGGAGATTGTGCCCCTCTTTTTGAGGGACATGGGTTATGGTTTGGGTTTATCCCACACGCCCATAAGCACGCAATTTCATTGGGAAGTTGAGGAGTTTATGGCGCAGTGGTGGGGCCTTCGGTATTCTGGCGAGCCATAAAAGGTAAAACCGTCACCTCGGCCTCCTTACGAACCTCAGATCTCGCACACCATCACCATTCCCTGCTCCCAAAGCTCCAGCGCCCCGGCTCCCCTCCTCCTCCCAGTCTTTAGAATCCCCTCATCAGTCCGGCTATGGCAAGCACTGGTTCCAAGGGAAAGTGGGAGGCCTTCTATCTTACTGAGAAGGACATCCTAGAGTTGAAGAGCTCTAGCTACATGTCTGAGAAAATTGCCCATCATGCTCCGGAGAAGGTTCAGGTCATCCCCACACCCAAAGATAGGGAAAGAGTAGTTTTCGTCCCTCATTTTCTGGGGTTTAAGTTTTCCCCTTCACTCATTTGTTCGGGGGGTCATGTTCTATGATAACCCACAAGTATAGGGGATCGCAACAGTTTTCGAGGGTAGAGTATTCAACCCAAATTTATTGATTCGACACAAGGGGAGCCAAAGAATACTCTCGAGTATTAGTAGTTGAGTTGTCAATTCAACCACACCTGAAAGACTTAGTATCTTTAGCAAAGTTTTAGTAGCAAAGTAGTATGATAGTAATGGTAGCGGCGGTAATAGTAGTAGTAGTAATTTGTATAGCAAGTGTAAAAGCAGTAGCGGTAAAGTAACTTAGCAAGGACCAGCATATGAAAAGCTCGTAGGCATTGGATCGATGATGGATAACTATGTCGGATGGCATTCATCATGTAACAGTTATAACATAGGGTGATATGTAACTAGCTCCAGTTCGTCAATGTAATGTAGGCATGTATTCCGTATTTAGTCATACGTGCTTATGGAAAAGAACTTGCATGACATATTTTGTCCTACCCTCCCGTGGCAGCGGGGTCCTAATGGAAACTAAGGGATATTAAGGCCTCCTTTTAATAGAGAACCAGAACAAAGCATTAGCACATGGTGAATACATGGGATCCTCATACTATGGTCATCTCCGGGAGTGGTTCCGGCTATTGCCACTCCGGGGTTGCCGGGTCATAACATATAGTAGGTGACTACAACTTGCAAGATAGGATCAAGAACACACATATATTGATGAAAACATAATAGGTTCAGATCTGAAATCATGGCACTCGGGCCCTAGTGACAAGCATTAAGCATAGCAAAGTAGTAGAAACAACAATCTTAGAACATAGAGGATACTAGGGATCAAACCCCATCAAAACTAACTCGATTACATGATAGATCTCATCCAACCCATCACCGTCCAGCAAGTCTACGATAAGATTACTCACGAACGATGGAGAGCATCATGTAATTGGCGATGGAGGATGGTTGATGATGACGACGACGTCGATTTCCCCTCTCCGGAGCCCAGAACGGACTCCAGATCTGCTCTCCCGAGTAAGAACAGGCGGTGGCAGCGGCTCCGTATCGTGAAACGCGATGAACTCTTCTCTGTGATTTTTTTCTGGGCGAGAGAGGTTATATAGAGTTGGATATGAAGTCGGAGGAGCCACGTGGGCCCCACGAGCCTGCTAGCCCTAGGGGGCGCCTACACGGCTCGTGGCCCACTGGCAGCGTATCTTCAGTTGATTCTTTCTCTGATATTTTTTATATATTCCATAAAAAATCCTCGTAAGTTTCCAGGTCATTCCGAGAACTTTTATTTCTGCACAAAAACAACACCATGGCAGTTCTGCTGAAAACAACATCAGTCCGGGTTAGTTTCATTCAAAGCATGCAAATTAGAGTCTGAAACAAGGGCAAAAGAGTTTGGAAAAGTAGATACGTTGGAGACGTATCATTCTACTATGGGCTTGATTTCCACGATCTCCCCCCGAACTCCATCACCCATCTTCCCACCTTCATCACAGTCTGCGAGGCCTTCTTGCGGGTCCAACCACATATCGACCTGTGGTTAAAGGTTCTTAAAGTCAAGCCCAAGGTCGTTAATGGCGAGCAGACTGACTATGGAGGGGTGATGATCAACAAGCTCGACGGGGCCACTTGGCCCAAGGGCACATTCATCGACACCATCAAGTCATGGCAGGAGGAGTGGTTCTATATCAGCAAGCCGTGTAACGCACGCGAGGCAGACCCTCTCGCATTTTGATCTGGCCCTCCCACCCGTCTCATGTCATGGTCGGAGAAGGCCCTAGATTAGGGGGAGGTAGTGGACGTGAAGGAGCTTACAAAGAGGATCTGCGGTCTAATGGAGAAAATCGATCTGACTAATGTAATCCACGTGATGCTATGATGTCTACTACACAACCTTCTTCTTGTCAAAGGCCGACTGAAAATTGTAATTCATGGCAAAGAAGATCCAGTCATATTCATACTCAATATCAATTAATAGCAAAGCATATAAATGACGGAGGTGCTTTCTAACTGGTGCTTTTTAATAAGAAGAGGATGACTCAACAGAAACGTAAATACATAGGCCCTTCATAGAGGGAAGCATTGATTTGCACACGTGCCTGATACGTCTCCAACGTATCTATAATTTTTTATGGTTTCATGCTATTATCTTGTCAAACTTTGGATGTTTTGCATGCCTTTTATATATTTTTTGGGACTAACTAATTAACTCAGTGCCAAGTGCCAGTTCCTGTTTTTCCATGTTTTTGACCCCTTTCAGAGGAGATTTTGAAACGGAGTCCAAACGGAATAAAATCCCCGAAAAGAATTTTTCTGGAACGAAGAAGATCAGGAGACTTGAGAGCCAAGGCAGGGGAGCCCCAGGGGCCCCACAAGCCCCCACCCCGCGACCAGGGGGGAGGCTGCGGCCCACAGGCTTGTGGGCCCCCTGGGTGCCCTTTGCCCTAGGTTTTGCGCCTATATATCCCCAAAAATTCCACAAAAAATCAGGAGATCACCGAAAGTACTTTTCCGCCGCCGCAAGCTTCTGACTCCACAAGATCCCATCTGGGGCACGTTCTGGTGCCCTCCCGGATGGGGGATTCATGGAGATCTATCCGATGTAGTCTTCTTTTGCGGTGTGTTTGTCGAGATCGGATGAATTGTGGATTTATGATCAGATTATCTATGAATCTTATTTGAGTTTCTTTTGATCTCTCTTATGCATGATTTCATATCCTTGTAATTCTCTTCGAGTTGTGGGTTTTGTTTGGCCAACTAGATCTATGATTCTTGCAATGGGAGAAGTGCTTGGTTTTGGGTTCATACCGTGCGTGACCTCACCAAGTGACAGAAGGGGTAGCGAGGCGCGCATCATGTTGTTGCCATCAAGGGTAAAAATATGGCTTTTTCATCATTGGTTTGATATTATCCCTCTACATCATGTCATATTGCTTAAGGCGTTACTCTGTTCGTCATGAACTCAATACACTAGATGCATGCTGGATAGTGGTTGATGTGTGGAGTAATAGTAGTAGATGCAGAAAGTATCGGTCTACTTGTCTCGGACGTGATGCCTATATGTATGATCATTGCCTTAGATATCGTCATGACTTTGCGCGGTTCTATCAATTGCTCGACAACAATTTGTTTACCCACCGTGATATTTGCTATTTTGAGAGAAGCCTCTAGTGAACAATATGGCCCCCGGGTCTACTCCACATCATATTTTCAGCATTACACTTTTTACTTCGTTGCACTTTCCGCCTTCAGATCTCACTTTGCAAACAATGTTGAAGGGATTGACAACCCCTTTGAAGAGTTGGGTGCAAGCTCATTTGTGTTTGCGCAGGTACTCTGGACTTGACGAGTCCCTCCTTTTGGATCGATACCTTGGTTCTCAAATTGAGGGAAATACTTACTGCTCCTATGCTGCATCACCCTTTCCTCTTCAAGGGAAAAACCGACGCAAACAAGAGAAGTAGCAAGATGAATTCCTGGCGTTGCTTGGGAAGGACTTTTATTGCCGTAGCTGAAGAATTTCTGGCACCGTTGCCAGGGAGGAAGATCAAGTCAAGAATTCATCCAAGTACGTGTCGCAAACTCATCTCTTGCATTTACTTTGTTTGCCAGTTGCCTCTCGTTTTCCTCTCCCCCACTTCACCAATTTTCCTTTTTCGTTTGCCTTTTTCCGTTTGCCTTTTCGTTCACCTTTTCTCGCTTGCTCTTTGTTTGCTTGTGTGCTTGCTCGCTTGCCGAAGTCACCATGAATGAAAACACCAAACTTTGTGACTTCTCGAATACTAATAATAATGATTTTATTAGTACTCTGATTGCTCCCGCCGCTAGTGTGGAGTCATACGAAATCAATGCCGCTTTGCTGAATCTTGTTATGAAAGAGCAATTCTCCAGCCTTCCTAGTGAAGATGCCGCATCCCATCTCAATACCTTCATTGAACTTTGCGACATGCAAAATAAGAAAGATGTGGATAATGACGTGATTAAATTGAAGCTTTTTTCCTTTCTCGTTGCGAGATCGCGCAAAAACTTGGTTTTTCTTCTTTGCCCAAAAATAGTATCGATTCTTGGGATAAGTGCAAAGATGCTTATATATCCAAGTATTTTCCGCCGGCTAAGATTATCTCTCTCCGTAATGATATCATGAATTTAAAGCAACTTGATCATGAACATGTTGCACAATCTTGGGAGAGAATGAAATTAATGATTCAAAATTGTCCCGCTCATGGCTTGAGTCTTTGGATGATTATTCAAATCTCTTAGGCTGGCTTGAATTTCGCTTCTAGAAATATCTTGGACTCCGCCTCAGGTGGAACGTTCATGGAAATCACGTTAGGGGAAGCCACAAATCTCTTAGACAACATCATGACGAACTATTCTCAGTGGCACACTGAAAGGTCACCTACTAGTAAGAAGGTACACGCTATAGAAGAAATTAACTCGTTGAGTGCTAAGATGGACGAGTTAATGAATTTGGTTGCTAGTAGAAGTGATCCTTTGGACCCTAATGATATGCCCTTCTCTTCTTTGATTGAGAGTAGAAACGCTAGCTTGGACGTTAATTCTGTTGGTAGGAATAACTTTGGCAACAACAATGCTTTTGGAGGAAACTATGTTCCTAGGCCTTTTCGTAGTAACTCCTCTAATAATTTTGGCAACTCCTACAAGAATACCCATGGAAATTGCAATAGATTATCCTCTGATCTAGAGAGTAATATCAAAGAGTTCATCAACTCTCAAAAGATTTTCAATGCGTCCATAGAGGAAAAGCTACTCAAAATTGACGATTTGGCTAAGAGCGTTGATAGAATGTCTAGTGATGTTGATGCTTTGACAGTTAGATGTGCTCCTCCCAAAATCAACATGGATGAAACTTTGAAAGCTATGCATGTTTCCATGATTGATAGCCAAGAAAGAACCGCCCAAATTCGTGCTAGACATGAATGGATTCAAAAGGCGTGTTCTCGTGATAAGAATCACGAAGATCTTAAAGTGCTTGGTGTGACTCCCATTTAATCTTTGTTTTCTTGTGTCAAACCTAATGATTATGGGGCTGTATATGAAACCACTTTAGTTGAAAAGTGCCCCAATGATTCAGAGTACATCTATCTTGATGCTAAAAGCATTGAAAGTGGAGTATAAGATGTTAAAACTTTGAGTAGTAATGAAATTACTACCGTGGATTTCAAGGAATTCAATTATGATAGTTGCTCCTTGATTGAATGCATTTCTTTGATGCAATCCATGTTAAACTCTCCACACGCTTATAGCCAAAACAAGGCCTTTACCGATCATATCATCGAAGCTATGATAAAATCTCTTGAAGAGAAACTTGAATTGGAAGTCTCTATCCCTAGAAAGCTTCGTGATGAGTGGGAACCTACCATCAAAATCAAAATCAAAAACTATGAATGCAATGCTTTGTGTGATTTGGGTGCTAGTGTTTCTGCGATTCCAAAGTCTTTATGTGATGTTCTGGGTTTTAATGAGATTGAAGAGTGTTCTCTTAATTTGCATCTTGCTGATTCTACTATCAAGAAACCCATGGGAAGGATCAATGATGTTCTTATTATTGCAAATAGGAACTATGTACCCGTGGATTTCATTGTGCTTGACATTGATTGCGATCCTACATGCCCTATTATTCTTGGTAGACCTTTCCTAAGGACTATCGGTGCTATCATCGATATGAAGGAATGGAATATTAGATTTCAATTCCCTTTAAGGAAGGGCATGGACCACTTCCCTAGAAAGAATATAAGATTGCCTTATGAATCCATGATGAGGGCCACTTATGGTTTGAGCACCAAAGACGACGATACGTGATTCTATCGCTTTTATGCCTAGCTAAGGGCGTTAAACAATAACGCTTGTTGGGAGGCAACCCAATGAATTTATCTTTTTATTTATGTTTTGTTGCATCCACACCATGATAGTTCTGTTGTGATTGTGTTTTTTGTGTTTGAGCCAAGCAAAACCCTTATGACTAGTCTTGGTGACGGTTGTTTGATCGTGCTGGAAAAAGACAGAAACTTTTCGCTCACGAGATGATTTGTCATTTTTATTCAGAAAGAGATTTTGAGTTTATTCTTTTTGCTGCTGGTTGATATGCCTTTTTCCCACGCAGTCGTATGTTTTCAGATTATTTGAGGTACCAGAAGTATACGAAGTATACAGATTGCTACAGACTGGTCCGTTTTTGACAGATTCTGTTTTTGTTGAGTTGGTTGCTTGTTTTGATGATACTATGGTTAGTATCGGGGGGGGGGGGTACTAGCCATGGAAAAGTGAGAATATAGTAACACAACACCAATATAGATGGAATTCAAGTTTGCTACAGTACATAAGGAAGTGGTAGTTTGTTTTCTTGTGCTAATGTTATCATGAGTTTCTGTTTAAGTTTTGTGTTGTGAAGTTTTCAAGTTTTGGGTGATGTTGTCATGGACGATGAGATAAGGATTGGAAATAGCTCAAGCTTGGGGATGCCCAAGGCATCCCAAGTCAAATTCAAGGACACCAAAAAGCCTAAGCTTGGGGATGCCCCGGGAAGGCATCCCCTCTTTCGTCTTCAATCCATCGGTGACATTACTTGGAGTTATATTTTTATTCACCACATGATATGTGTTTTGCTTGGAGCGTCTTGTATCTTAGGAGTCTTTTGTTTTTGTTGTGTCACAATCATCCTTGCTGCACACCCTTTTTGAGAGAGAGAGAGACATGCACTCATCATGATTTTGCTCGAATGCTCATAGTGATTCACTTATATCTTTTGAGCTAGATACTTTTGCTCTATGTGCTTCACTTATATCTTTTAGAGCACGGCGGTGCATGACTTGGTAGTTGGCTTATTCTACGAAAGTAGTCCCAATTGTGATAGGTACCCAAAGAGGATGCAAAAACCTCCATCTTCATGTGCATGGAGTATAAAGAGAAGTTTTGATTCCTCTCAATTAGTTTTGAGACGTGGATTCGGTAATATTGAGAGCTATGTTAGTAGGGTGTTGTGAATCTAGAAATACTTGTGTTGAAGTTAGTGATTCCCGTAGCATGCACGTATGGTGAACCGCTATGTTAGGAAGTCAGAGCATAATTGATCTATTGATTGTCATCCTTTGTGTTGAGGTCGGGATCGCGCGATGGTTAACACCTACCAACCCTTCCCCTAGGAATATGCGTTTCGCACTTTGTTTCGATTACTAATAAAAACTTTCACAACAAGTATGTGAGTTCTTCATGACAAATGTGAGTCCATGGTATAGATTCACTTTCATCCTCCACCATTGCTAGCCTCTCTAGTGCCGCGCAATTCTCGCCGGTACACAAACCCACCATATGCCTTCCTCAAAACAGCCACCATACCTACCTACTATGGCATTTTCATAGCCATTCCGAGATATATTGCCATGCAAGTCCCACCGTTCCGTCTCATGACTTTTGCCGTCACTCTCATATTGCCATTGCATGATCGTAAGATAGCTAGTGAGATGTTTTCAACGTCATACGCCATGCTAGATCGTTGCACATCCCGGTACACTGCCGGAGGCATTTTCTATAGAGTCATCATCATCTTGAGCTTTGAAGCTATGAGTAAATAAAAGTCTGATGATCATCATTATTAGAGCATTGTCCCATGTGAGAAGTAAAAAAAAAAGAGGCCAAAGAGCCCAAAAAAAAGAGGAGAAAAAAGAGGAGGCCTAAGAGCCCAAATGAAAAAGAGAAAAGAGAGAAAAAGAGAGAAGGGACAATGCTACTATCTTTTTCCACACTTGTGCTTCATAATAGCACCATGTTCTTCATGATTGAGAGCTTCTTGCTTTATCACCACCATATGCTAGTGGAAATCTTCATTATAAAACTTGGCTTGTATATTCCAATGATGGGCTTCCTCAAAATTGCCCTAGGTCTTCGTGAGCAAGCAAGTTGGATGCACACCCACTAGTTTACCTTTTGAGCTTTCACATACTTATAGCTCTAGTGCATCTCTTGTATGGTAATCCCTACTCATTCACATTGATATCTATTAATGGGCATCTCCATAGCCCTTTGATACGCCGAGTCAATGTGACCATCTCCTTCTTTTTTGTCTCACGACCACCACCACACTCTATTCCACTTATAATGCTATATCCATGGCTCACGCTCATGTACTGCGTGATAGTTATAAAAGTTTGAGAAAGTAAGAGTGCGAAAACAATAACTTGGCCAATACCGGGGTTGTGCATGATTTACATTAGTTGTGTGAGGATGATGGAGCATAGCCATACTATATGATTTTGTAGGGATAACTTTCCTTGGCCTTGTTATTTTGAAAGTTCATGATTACCTTGCTAGTTTGCTTGAAGTATTATTGTTTTCATGTCAATAGAAAACTATTGTTTTGAATCTTATGGATCTGAACATTCATGTCACATGAAAGAAGTTGCAAAGGAAAACTATGCTAGGTAGCATTTGTTGGAAATATGCCCTAGAGGCAATAATAATTAGTTATTATTATATTTCTTTGTTCATGAGAATCGTTTATTATCCATGCTATAATTGTATTGATTGGAAACACAGTGCATGTGTGGATACATAGACAAAACACTGTCCCTAGTAAGCCTCTAGTTGACTAGCTCGTTGATCAAAGATGGTCAAGGTTTCCTGACCATAGGCAAGTGTTGTCACTTGATAACGGGATCACATCATTAGGAGAATCATGTGATGGACTAGACCCAAACTAATAGACGTAGCATGTTGATCGTGTCATTTTATTGCTACTGTTTTCTGCGTGTCAAGTATTTGTTCCTATGACCATGATATCATATAACTCACTGACACCGGAGGAATGCTTTGTGTGTATCAAACGTCGCAACGTAACTGGGTGACTATAAAGATGCTCTACACGTATCTTCGAAGGTGTTCGTTGAGTTAGTATGGATCAAGACTGGGATTTGTCACTCCGTGTGACGGAGAGGTATCTCGGGGCCCACTCGGTAATACAACATCACACACAAGCCTTGCAAGCAATGTGACTTAGTGTAAGTTGCGGGATCTTGTATTACGGAACGAGTAAAGAGACTTGCCGGTAAACGAGATTGAAATAGATATGCGGATACTGACGATCGAATCTCGGGCAAGTAACATACCGAAGGACAACGGGAATGACATACGGGATTATATGAATCCTTGGCACTGAGGTTCAAACGATAAGATCTTCGTAGAATATGTGGGATCCAATATGGGCATCCAGGTCCCGCTATTGGACATTGACCGAGGAGTCACTCGGGTCATGTCTGCATAGTTCTCGAACCCGCAGGGTCTGCACACTTAAGGTTCGACGTTGTTTTATGCGTATTTGAGTTATATGGTTGGTTACCGAATGTTGTTCGGAGTCCCGGATGAGATCACGGACGTCACGAGGGTTTCCGGAATGGTCCGGAAACGAAGATTGATATATAGGATGACCTCATTTGATTACCGGAAGGTTTTCGGAGTTACCGGGAATGTACCGGGAATGACGAATGGGTTCCGGGTGTTCACCGGGGGGGGGGGGGGGGGGCAACCCACCCCGGGGAAGCCCATAGGCCTTGGGGGTGGCGCACCAGCCCTTAGTGGGCTGGTGGGACAGCCCAAGAAGGCCCTATGCGCCATAGGAAGAAAATCAAAGAGAAAAAAAGAGGAGGTGGGAAAAGGGGGAAGGACTCCTCCTTACAAACCTAGTTGGATTCGGTTTGGAAGGGGAGGACTCCCCCCCTTGGCTCGGCCGACCCCCTTGGGGCCCCTTGAGCCCCAAGGCAAGGCTCCCCTCTTCCCCCTATATATACGGAGGTTTTAGGGCTGATTTGAGACAACTTTGCCACGGCAGCCCGACCACATACCTCCACGGTTTTTTCCTCTAGATCGGGTTTCTGCGGAGCTCGGGCGGAGCCCTGCTGAGATCAAATCACCACCAACCTCCAGAGTGCCATCACGCTACCTAAGAACTCATCTACCTCTCCGTCTCTCTTGCTGGATCAAGAAGGCCGAGATCATCGTCGAGCTGTACGTGTGCTGAATGCGGAGGTGCCGTCAGTTCGGCACTAGATCGTAGCGGATCGTGGGACGGATCGCGGGACGGTTCGTGGGACGGTTCGCGGGGCGGACCGAGGGACGTGAGGACGTTCTACTACATCAACCGCGTTTCTTAACGCTTCTGCTGTGCGATCTACAAGGGTACGTAGATCGGAAATCCCCTCTCGTAGATGGACATCACCATGATAGGTATTCGTGCGCGTAGGAAATTTTTTGTTTCCCATGCGACGTTCCCCAACAGCATTCCACATCAAAAATTCATTCTTTATCACTTGCCTACTCGAGGACGAGCATGAGTTAAGCTTGGGGATGCTTGATACTTCTCCAACGTATCTATAATTTTTGATGGTTTCATGCTATTATCTTGTCAAACTTTGGATGTTTTGCATGCATTTTATATATTTTTTGGGACTAACTTATTAACTCAGTGCCAAGTGTCAGTTCCTGTTTTTTTCCATGTTTTTGACCCCTTTCAGAGGAGATTTTGAAACGGAGTCCAAACGGAATAAAATCCCTGAAAAGAATTTTTCCGGAATGGAAGAAGACCAGGAGACTTGAGAGCCAAGGCAGGGGAGCCCCAGGGGCCCCACAAGCCCCCACCCCGCGGCCAGGGGGAAGGCTGCGGCCCACAGGCTTGTGGCCCCCCTGGGCGCCCTTTGCCCTAGGTTTTGTGCCTATATATCCCCAAAAATGCCACAAAAAATCAGGAGATCATCGAAGTACTTTTCCGCCGCAAGCTTTTCTCTCTGCGAGATCCCATCTGGGGCACGTTCTGGTGCCCTGCCGGAGGGGGGATTCGGACACGGAGGGCTTCTTCATCAACACGATGACCTCTCTAATGATGCGTGAGTAGTTCACCATAGACCTACGGGTCCATAGCTAGTAACTAGATGCCTTCTTCTCTCTCTTGGATCTTCAATACAAAGTTCTCCATGATCTTCATGGAGATCTATCCGTTGTAATCTTCTTTTGCGGTGTGTTTGTCAAGATCTGATGAATTATGGATTTATGATCAGATTATCTATGAATCTTATTTGAGTTTCTTCTGATCTATCTTATGCATGATTTCATATCCTTGTAATTCTCTTCGAGTTGTGGGTTTTGTTTGGCCAACTAGATCTATGATTCTTGCAATGGGAGAAGTGCTTGGTTTTGGGTTCATACCGTGCGGTGACCTCACTCAGTGACAAAAGGGGTAGCGAGGCACGCATCGTGTTGTTGCCATCAAGGGTAAAACGATGGGGTTTTCATCATTTGTTTGAGATTATCCCTCTACATCATGTCATCTTGCTTAAGGCGTTACTGTGTTCATCATGAACTCAATACACTAGATGCATGCTAGATAGCGGTCGATGTGTGGAGTAATAGTAGTAGATGCAGAAAGTATCGGTCTACTTGTCTCGGACGTGATGCCTATATGTATGATCATTGGCTTAGATATCGTAATGACTTTGCGCGGTTCTATCAATTGCTCGACAGCAATTTGTTTACCCATCGTGACATTTGCTATTTTGAGAGAAGCCTCTAGTGAACACTATGGCCCCCGGGTCTACTCCACACCATATTTTCAGCCTTACACTTTTTACTTTGTTGCACTTTCCGCCTTCAGATCTCATTTTGCAAACAATCTTGAAGGGATTGACAACCCCTTTGAAGCGTTGGGTGCAAGCTCGTTTGTGTTTGCGCAGGTACTCTGGACTTGACGAGACCCTCCTTCTGGATCGATGCCTTGGTTCTCAAACTGAGGGAAATACTTACTGCTCCTGTGCTGCATCACCCTGTCCTCTTCAAGGGAAAAACCGACGCAAACAAGAGAAGTAACAAGAAGAATTCCCGGCGTTGCTTGGGAAGGACTTTTGTTGCCGTAGCAGTGCTGGAGCTCAAGCTTTTTAAAATAGAGATAAATAATTTTGGGTGGCATGCTTTCATTGTCAACGTGATGACCAAGAGTTTTCACCATCTTCCATGCTACACATATTATAGGCAGTTCCCAGACAGAATAGTAAAGTTTTGACTCCCCCACCACCGATCAATCACACTCCACGACTAGGCGAATCCTCGAGTGTTGTCCATACCAACAACAATCCAGGGGGAGTTTTGTTTGCAATTATATTTTTGATTTGATTTGAGCATGGAACTGGGCATTCCGATTACCGGCCCCTTTCTCGTGAGTGATAGTGAATAAACACGTATCGAGGATAACACACCTAGCATGGAAGATACTGACCGCCCCTTGTCACCACATGAGCGGTTCAGGCATACAAAACAGATTATTATTTGAAGATTTAGAGAGTGGCAGATGCAAATTTACTTGGAACGACAGGTAGGTATGGTGGACTCATATGGAACAACTTTGGGTTTATGGAAGTGGATGCACAAGCAGTATTCCCGCTTAGTACAAGTGAAGGCTAGCAAAAGACTGGGAAGCGACCAACTAGAGAGCAACAATAGTCATCAAAATGCATTGAAATTAACCAATGTTGAGTGCAAGCATGTCACGCCCAAGATGCGACCCTATCCTCAATTTGGCACGAAGGCTCGTCAGGGATAGAAGCGCATCTCGTCGTGTCGCAAGAATGGATATCGTTACAAGTACATGTACTGAAAAGAAGAGATATATTTAGAATTGGCTTACACTCACCACAAGCTACATCAGAATCACATCAGTACATTACATAAACATCAAGAGTAAGAGCAGGGTCCGACTACGGACGAAAACAAACGAGGAAAATAAGAACGACGTCCATCCTTGCTATCCCAGGCTGCCGACCTGGAACCCATCCTAGATCGATGATGAAGAAGAAGAAGAAGCAACTCCAAATGAACAATCAACGCGCTCGCGTTAATTAACCTTTACCTGTACCTGCAACTGGTGTTGTAGTAATCTGTAAGCCACAGGGGACTCAGCAATCTCATTTCCAAAGGTATCAAGACTAGCAAGGCTTAATGGGTGGGACATGGTTAAGTGGTGAGGTTGCAGCAGCGGCTAAGCATACATTTGGTGGCTAACTTACGAGTACAAGAGATAAGAGGGGTAAGATCTACGCATAACGGACGTGAACTACTGATGATCAAATGAATGATCCTGAACACCTACCTACGTCAGACATAACCCCACCGTGTCCTCGATCGAAGAAGGAACTCAAGAAAGAGACAGTTACGGTTACGTACACAGTTGGCATATTTTAATTAATTAACTTCAAGTTATCTAGAACCAGTGCTAAACAAAGTTTCCACGTTGCCACATAACCGCGGGCACGGCTTTCCGAAAGATTTAACCCTGCAGGGGTGCTCCAACTAGTCCATCACAAATTACCACAAGCCACATAGAAATCCTCAATCACGAAGCTCGCGATCTTGTCGGATTCCCTAGTGGAAAACCTCAACTCTGAGATTACCAAAGCATCACCGGAATCCCGATGCACAAGATATCTCGTCAAAGGTAAAACTAATCCAGCAAGGCCGCCCGGCGTGTCGACGATCCCGATAGGTGCCGCGTATCTCGTTCTCAGGACACGACGGATGGAACTAGCTACGGGTGCCAAACCTCGAGTTTCCCCGTGGTGGCCCCGCAGGCAGACCGTTTGGGACCAACACCATCAGCACCGGCCCCCCTGTTTATGTAAAATTACTCCTCGGGTTCATGACGCCCTATGCATTTCAGTGTTAACAAATTATTATGTTGGGCAAATGTAGAACCAATGTTGGGCCTTGCCAGACCAGCTTTAATCTAAAACGAATTATC
The DNA here is from genome assembly GCF_904849725.1 of Hordeum vulgare subsp. vulgare. NCBI lineage: Eukaryota > Viridiplantae > Streptophyta > Magnoliopsida > Poales > Poaceae > Hordeum > Hordeum vulgare. Next base: position 526,641,210 of record NC_058523.1, read on the forward strand.
AAGGGGGTCCCCATAACAACCCCGATCGTGTTAGGAGCGCTCATTTATGGAACATAACACCGGTAGCGGAAACTAAGGGGGGCAAAGGTGGAACAAAACACCAGGCTAGAAAGGCCGAGCCTTCCACCTTTTACCAAGTATATAGGTGCATTAAATTAAATAGCATTAAATATGGTGATATGACAAGGAACCCATGTTATCACATGGAAGCAACTGCACCTGCAACTAGCAACGCTAACAACATGGTTAAGCAAGCGGTAACATAGCCAATCAATGGTTTGCTAGGTCGAACAGGTTGAAGGTTATCATGGCATGATTGAGAGGCTGATATTTAACATGTGGTAGGCAACAAGACATAAACGATAGAAGCGATAAAACTAGCATGGTAATGATAGTAATGGTATCTGGGGAAATGGTCATCTTGCCTGAGATCCCGCTTGGAAGAAGAATGCCTCCGTGAAGCAGACGAACCGACGTAGTCGAACGGGTCCTCACAATCCGACACGCTACGGAACTCTATCGAGACGAAGCAAACCGGAAACACAAATCAACACACGGAATTCACCACACGATGCACAACACAAATGATGCATGAGCAGCGGAATACATGTAAGTCACGGCATGACAAATCACACAATCAATCACTACACATTAAGTGAAGTTCAATATGCAACGGGTTGCATATTGACGAAACTCCATGTTTAATTATTTAGTTCTATCCCGATTAGATACACGACAATATTAATGTTGTCAAACATGCAAGAGGTGAAGCGGAAATTAAACTACCTATCTAGACATTTTAAGTGAGGTCGGAAATGACATATAGCACCTCCGAGACGACCTCACATGTTAATTTACAATTCTGTCCAGATCTGAGTTTACACATTTAATTGGTTGTTAAACAGAAAAAAATAGGTTCTCGTGATTCTACGCGTCATTTCAAGCAACCTACACATAAAGAACATCCCCAACGGAGCTACGGTTCAAAAGATACAAGCACCGCAAGATATGATGGCATGAACGCAAAATGTGTGCAACGACGGCCACGAGCACTTCAAAACATACAAACAGCAAGAGAAAATGAAACTACACGAAATTCTAAGCAAGTTTCATGTAGGGCACGATCAAATCGGAGCTACGGTTCAAAAACTACGAGCAAAACAAGAAATGACTACAATCTGCCAAAATCAGCCACATAGCATTTTCTACGCCCCACAACTACGGCTACACAACTCCGATATGCACAAGCAAGGGATGGCACAGAAGAGGGCAAGAAGCACTACTACGAACAATTAACAACAACTAGCATGGCATCAAGGAACACTAGGGAAAGAAGTCACAAAATGGCTTCCCACACACTATTTCAGACTTAGTGAAAATTACACCTCACGAAAGTGCAGTTTTCGATCTGAAGCTATATTGACAGCAGCAAAACCTATAGCTACAGAACTCCAAATGGCATGAAACATCACAACATGCTAGAGAAACACAAGGGATACAACTTACTCCATTGGATCAAGCTCAAAAGAGCTACAGAACTCAAGATAGAAGCAAGACAAGACAACAACAAAATATAACAGATTCCAGACTTAGAAATATTTCAGCTCCTCTAAATCAGCACTATTTCTAGCAACTTGAGGGCAATCAAAACACACCTAAACATGCATTTCTATTGCAACTAAAAATACCAGGGGCTAAACAAAACATCTAAGAAGAACTCCCTAGTTGACAACTAATTCAAACGAGGCACGTAATAAATCCTACGAATTAAACAAAAGGGCATCACGGCCAAATATCACACGAACTAACTTGCTCAAAAGCTAAAACTAATTGCACAGAAAAATCCATGGGATTTTTCTACCCCGGATACATATAAAATATGTGGGGTTTGCAACACAAAATAATGCTGCACATAAATACGAGAAAAAAATAACATATATACGGGAAAATAAACTAGAGGCAATTCCCTATACGCAAAAATACAACTGACCGTTCTAAAATACATGCAAAAATGATCCCTAAAACATGAGCATTTAATCTACGGTATACGGGCAGCCCGAACACGCACGAGAAATAACTACGGAACGGTTCCTATTGAAACATCACACAAAACGATGCATTAGGCACTTCAAACTGCCTCAAATAATTATGCAGGTTAGACATTCGGAATCTACACGGAAAAATACACAAGATACATATGATACACATCGCGATCTGATATACGGTTTAGAAACTACGGTCATTTTAAAATCTAGCATTTTTATCTAAAAAAAATAAATAAATCCAAAAACCTAAAAAAATCTAACGGGCCGGATCCTAACTACTGCTGCACCGATCAGAGCAGCGCTAAATAACTATGCAGTTCCTCGGGCAGAGTATTGCAGAGAGGCCGGCTGGCTCACCTTTCGGCCCTTGGGCCGGCTAGAGGAGAAGGCGAGGCAGAGGGCGAGCTGCGCCTGGGCGACGTATAGCGGCACTGGCCCGCTCGAGCCTCGATCGGAGCTGGGCGTGGCGAGCTGGGCCGAGGGGAGGTGGGCCTCGATCGGAGGCCAGCCCAGGAGCGCTGGAGGTCGTCATCCTCCTCCCGTGCGGGCGTTCCAGGGAGGCGCCCATGGCTGCCGGCAGCACCCCGGGCGAGGGAGCGATGAGGGAGGGCGCCGGACTAGGGGGAACCGGCTGATCCCACCAGATCCGGCCGGTTCGGATCCATTCTCGGCCGCGTCGAGGCTTGAGGCGGCGGCGGCAAGGTCAGGCGGCGACGCGAGGGGTTGCAGTGGCGTGGATCTGCCTCGGGGCGGCGCTGCATGCAGAGGACTGGGCAGTTAGGCGGCGAGGAGCCGCAGGCTCGGCTCTCCGGCGAGTGCAGCCGGTGGCGGGGCACGGGGGGAAGCCTCGGGCGGCGCGGGCAGCCCGGCGGCTCGCCACCAGAGGCACGGGCACGGGAGCAGAACGGGCGGCGGCGGCGGCGGGGGTTTCGGGCCTGCCCGGGCCCGATGTGGGCTCGTCGGGCCTTGGCGGCGGCTGAGGGACCGAGGGGAGGAGAGAGAGGGTGCGGGAGGCTAGGGTTGGCACGGTTTTCGAGGCAGTGGAGAGGGGGCTGTCTAAAAAATGTGGTGGAGGGGTATTTATAGAGAAAAGAGGGGCTCGGTTAACCGGAATCGTGTTCCGGATCCAACCGCGGGGTCGGATTCAGACGATTCCGTATGCGGGAACGGTTACGAGGCCGTGTAGAGGGGATATCCGGAGACGAGATGTAAAACGGGCGGCTCGGCAACTATTTTAAAACACCAACAGACGTCCGACGGTAGACCGAATACGGTGCCGCTACGGTCGACCGTTCGGGTACCAGACGAACCCCAATCGCGACGAAATTCGACAGGCGGCCTAGCTATATTAAAATAAGACCGCACGTCAAATCTCAACCCGATCAAAGAAAGTTTTAAACGCACTTTAAAAACAGGGTTTCGACGATGCCGCGGGCGTGTGCGACTGCTGTCGGGCTTGGAACGAACAACGACGATAACCGACAACTAACAACGGATGCAACGTTTGAAAACGGGCGGCAACAGAGATGCCGATGCAATGCAGATGATGCGCATGATGCGATGTTGATGCGACAAATAAAAATAGACACACGACGAAAACGGAAAGGAAAGAGAATCTTCTGGAACGTCGGCATCGGGCTGTCACAAAGCATGAGTAGGATATAAATCACCATAAACATGAATATCGTAGAGGCTATGTTGATTTTGTTTCAACTACATGCGTGAACATGTGCCAAGTCAAGCCACTTGAATCATTCAAAGGAGGATACCATCCTATCATACTACATCAAAATCATCTTGAAATTCATGTTGGCATCCAAGACAAACCATTATAAGCTCCTAGCTAATTAAGCATGGCATCAAAAACTATGATATCTAAGTTGTCATTGCAAACATGTTTCTCTCATAACAATGCTGAATTAGGAACTATGAGCTAGTCATATTTACAAAAACAAAAAAGGTCGAGTTCATACCAGCTTTTCCAGGCTTAGTCACTTCATCATATATCGTCATTATTGCCTTTCACTTGCACGACCGAATGATGTGAATAATAATAATTGTGTTCATGCATTGGACTAAGCTGGAATCTGCAAGCAAATTGAGAGAAGAAGACAAATTAATATGGCTCTTTGACGGATAAACAATAATGCATATGAGAGCCACTAATCATTTTAATCATGGTCTTCTACCCCGACCCAAAGAAAAAGAAAACTATTTACACGAGAAAGCTCCCAACAAGCAAAAGAAGAACGGGAAATACTTTTGGGTTTTATTTTTAATTACCACTAAGCGCGCTGGAAAGTAAACTTACAACTATTTTGTTTTTGTTTTTCTCATTTTTAAACAAACACACGAGAAGAATGCAAGAAAAAGAAATAAACTAGCATGGATGATACAATTGAAGAGTGTGAACACCGACTATCAAAGTGAATGTGTGAGCATGAATATAAAGTCGGTGAGAGACACGTACTCCCCTAAGCTTAGGCTTTTGGGCCTAAGTTGGTCTAGTTCCACGGCTGGTCCGGGCGATATCCAAAATCATAATGGGGGTTCTAATGGGACGCGACAGCTACCGCCTGAATAGCTGCCTCACGGAGGCGAGCAGCCTTCACCTCCCTCTCATACTCCTCTACCTCTCCTCTGGTTATGTAATATCTCCGTTTCCCGTGAAAGTCAAAGAAGGCAGGAGCAGGAAGGGTAATATGGAAAGCACGCTGTCGGTTAAATATTAACCAGTATAGGAGGGATTCATTATCCCTCTCAAGGAACTGATAACGTATCATAGCGGAGCGATCAAGGAAAGTTGTGTGGAGCGGGGGATATCTTGTGCGGATGGGTATTCCAAGAGAATTTGCTATGCAAGTGGCATAGATCCCACTGAAGAAATCCCCTTCATTAGCATTATTATTTAGCCTCCTAGCAATTATAGCTCCCATGTTGAAACTTCTATCATCCGTTAGTGCGCTCTTAAGAATACTAAGGTCAGGTGCGCAGAGGTGACTATGGTCATGCTTGTCGTTAATGCGTCTACCTATGAAGAGGGCAAAATAATGTAAGGCAGGAAAATGAATGCTCCCCATGGTAGCCTGCGTAATATCTCTAGTTTCTCCAACAATTATACTAGAAATAAAATCTCTAACCGAAGACTTAGGAGGGCCATTGGGACTACCCCAATCAGGTATCTTGCATATTCTATTAAAATCCTCTAAATCCATAGTATACGATTTGTCATAAAGATCAAACAATATGGATGTGTCATGGCCAATTGAAAATTTGAATCTACGAACAAAAGAGGTAGTGAGTGTAGTATACTGTTCACATTTACTGGAGATGAATGATACGTCTCCAACGTATCTATAATTTTTTATGGTTCCATGCTATTATCTTGTCAACTTTGGATGTTTTATATGCATGAATATGCTATTTTATATCTTTTTGGGACTAACCTATTCACTCAGTGCCAAGTGCCAGTTTCTGTTTTTCCGTGTTTTTGGCCCATTTTCAGACGGAGTCCAAATGGAATGAAACTTTACGATGATTTTTTTGGACCAAAAGAGACCCCCGAAGCATTGGAAGAAGGCCAGATGGGCCATGAGGGAGTCACAAGCCCTCATGCCGCCACCACCCACCTAGGTGGTGGCGACGAGGCTTCTGACCTCATCGTGGGCCCAACCGATGTAATTCCACCGCCATATATTCCTATAAATTCAGAAACCCCCCAAAAGAAACCTAGATCGGGAGTTCCACCGCCGCAAGCCTCTGTAGTCACCAAAAACCAATCTGGAGCCCGTTCCGACACCCTGTCAGAGGGGGAATCCATCTCCGGTGGCCATCTTCATCATCCCGGCGATCTCCATGACGAGGAGGGAGTAGTTCTCCCTCGGGGCTGAGGGTATGTACCAGTAGCTATGTGTTTTATCTCTCTCTCTCTCGTGTTCTTGAGATGTCTTGATCTCGATGTACCATGGGCTTTGCTACTATAGTTGGATCTTATGATGTTCTTCCCCCTCTCCCTCTTGTAATGAATTGAGTTTCCCCTTTGGAGTTATCTTATCAGATTGAGTCTTTGAGAACACTTGATGTATGTCTTGCACGTGTCTATCTGATGTGATCAACTTGCGGTTTTGTGACAATTGGGAACCTATGCATATGGGTTGGCACACGTGGATTCATGTGAGTACTTGATGTATGTTTTGGTGATCAACTTGCGGGTTCCTGACATTGGGGACCTATGCACAGGGGTTGGCACATGTTTTGACTCTCTGGTAGAAACTTTGGGGCACTCTTTGAAGTTCTATGTGTTGGTTGAATAGATGATTCTAAGATTGTGTGATGCATATCGTATAATCATGCCCACGGATACTTGAGGTGACAATGGAGTATCTAGGTGACATTAGGGTCTTGGTTGATATGTATCTTAAGGTGTTATTCTAGTACGAACTCTATGATGGATCGAACGGAAAGAATAGCTTCGTGTTATTTTACTACGGACTCTTGAATAGATCGATCAGAAAGAATAACTTTGTGGTGGTTTCGTACCCGACAATAATCTCTTCGTTTGTTCCCCGCTATTAGTGACTTTGGAGTGACTCTTTGTTGCATGTTGAGGGCTAGTTATATGATCCAATTATGTTATCATTGTTGAGAGAACTTCACTAGTGAAAGTATGAACCCTAGGCCTTGTTTCCACGCATTGCAATACCGTTCATGCTCACTTTTACCATTTGTTACCTTGCTGTTTTTGTAATTTCAGATTACAAAAACCTATATCTACCATCCATATTGCACTTGTATCACCATCTCTTCGCCGAACTAGTGCACCCATACAACTTACCATTGTATTAGGTGTGTTGGGGACACAAGAGACTCTTTGTTATTTGGTTGCAGGGTTGTTTGAGAGAGACCATCTTCATCCTACGCCTCCCGTGGATTGATAAACCTTAGGTCAGCCACTTGAGGGAAAATTGCTACTGTCCTACAAACCTCTGCACTTGGAGGCCCAACAACGTCTACAAGAAGAAGGTTGCGTAGTAGACATCAAGCTCTTTTCTAGCGCCGTTGCCGGGGAGGTTAGCGCTTGAAGGTATATCTTTAGGTCTTGCAATCGAATCTTTTTGTTTCTTGTTCTTTCGCTAGAAAACTACAAAAAAAATGGAATTGAGGATGCCTCATATGCTTCATCTTTTCAATGTCTTTCGTGAGCATGAAGGGAAGGAAAATTGTGCCCAAGTGCTGAAAGAAGAATTACATAGAATGCTTGACATAGAATACGTGAATGATGAGCATGATTGCAATGTTGTTAGCATGAATTCTTTGAATAACCATGATGCTAATGATATGCAAAGCCACAAGATTGGGGATGCTATATTTGATGAAGATGATCTTTTTAGTTCTTCCACTTTGAATGATCAAAACCATTTTGATGAAAGCATGCCCCCTATCTATGATGATTATTGTGAGGATACTTATGCTTTAAAGAAGAGGGATGATAAAACTTGTCATACTCTCGAGAACCCTTTTGCTAAACCTTGCTTTTTCATTGTGGACACAATTTGTAGTGCTCAAGTCTTTTACGATACTCCCACTACTATTCTTGAGAATAGATTTCCTTATGTGGAGAGTAGTAAAATTTCTATGCTTGTAGATCATGAAAAGAATGCTTTAGGTGCTCGTTATATTGTTGAATTCATTCATGATGCTACTGAAAATTACTATGAGGGAGGATCATATGCTTCTACTTATTGCAATAGTATCAAGCTTCCTCTCCATATGTTGAAATTTTTGAAGCTATGCTTGTTTTGCCTTCCTATGCTAGTTGATTCTTGCTCCAATAAATTGTTTGATCAAAAAATCCCTATGCATAGGAAGTGGATTAGACTTAAATGTGCTAGCCATTTGCTCCATGATGCTCTCGTTGTGTGTAAATCCTTACCTTTTATGTGAGCATCATTGAAATCAATGCCTAGCTAAGGGCGTTAAACGATAGCGCTTGTTGGGAGGCAACCCAATGAATAAATTTTTCTTTTCTTTTTTGCTTCCTGTTTTGTTTTCTCCACACCATCATAATTATGTTATGATTGTGCCTTTTGTGTTTATTTTTGTGTTTGTGCCAAGCAAAACCGTTATGATTAGTCTTGGTGATGATTGTTTGATCATGCTGGAAAAAGACAGAAACTTTCTGCTCACGAAAAGAATTTTCATTTTTTTATGTAAGAGCTTTTGAGTTGATTCTTTTTGCTGCTGATGGCTACGCAAATTCTTCAGAATTTCGTAATTTTTCAGATTTTTTGAAGTACCAGAAGTATACGAAGTATACAGATTGCTACAGACTGGTCTGCTGTTAACAAATTCTATTTTTGTTGAGTTGGTTGCTTATTTTGATGAAACTATGGATAGTATCGGAGGGTAGTAGCCATGGAAAAGTGAAAATACAGCAACCCAACACCAACATACGTAGAATTTAAGTTTGCTACAGTACCTAAGGAAGTGGTGATTTTCTTTCTTATAGTAATGATATCACGAGTTTCTGTTTAAGTTTTGTGTTGTGAAGTTTTCAAGTTTTGGGTGAAGTTCTTATGGACAAAGAGATAAAGAGTGGCAAGAGATCAAGCTTGGGGATTCCCAAGGCACCCCAAGAGATTCAAGGATGCCGTAAAAGCCTAAGCTTGGGGATGCCCCGGGAAGGAATCCCCTCTTTCGTCTTCAATCCATTGGTAACGTTACTTGGGGCTATATTTTTATTCACCACATGTTATGTGTTTTTGCTTGGAGCGTCTTGTATCGTAGGAGTCTTTTATTTTTGTTGTGTCAAAATCATCCTTGCTGCACACCTAGAGAGAGAGACATGCACTCACCGTGATTTTGTCGAGCTTCACTTATATCCTTTGATAGACAATTCAGCTCACATGTGCTTCACTTATATCTTTTGAGCTAGATACTTTTGCTGTATGTGCTTCACTTATATCTTTTAGAGTGCAGCGGTGCGTGGCTTGGTAGTTGATCTCTGCTTTGAAAGTAGTCTCAAAAGGGGTAGTTATCCAAAGGGATACGAAAACTTCCACCTTCATTTGCATTGAATAGTTAGAGAAGTTTGATTCATCTCAATTAGTTTTGAGTTGTGGTTTTGGTAATATTGAAGTCATGCTAGTAAGGTGTTGTGGATCTAGAAATACTTGTGTTGAAGTTAGTGCTTCCCTTAGCATGCACGTATGGTGATGTTGGGGAACGTCGCAAGGGAAACAAAAATTTTCCTACGCGCACGAAGACCTATCATGGTGATGTCCATCTACGAGAGGGGATGAGTGATCTACGTACCCTTGTAGATCGTACAGCAAAAGCGTTAGAGAACGCGGTTGATGTAGTGGAACGTCCTCACGTCCCTCGATCCGCCCCGCGAACAATCCCGCGATCAGTCCCACGATCTAGCACCGAACGGACGGCACCTCCGCGTTCAGCACACGTACAGCTCGACGATGATCTCGGCCTTCTTGATCCAGCAAGAGAGACGGAGAGGTAGAAGAGTTCTCCGGCAGCGTGACGGCGCTCTGGAGGTTGGTGATGATCTTGTCTCAGGAGGGCTCCGCCCGAGCTCCGCAAAAACGTGATCTAGAGGAAAAACTATGGAGATATGTGGTCGGGCAACCGTGAGAAAGTCGTCTCAAATCTGCCCTAAAAGCTCCATATATATAGGAGGAGGGAGGGGGACCTTGCCTTGGGGTACAAGGGACCCTCAAGGGGTCGGCCGAGCCAAGGGGGGGAGGACTCCCCCCCCAAACCGAGTTGGACTTGGTTTGGTGGGAGGAGTCCCCCTCCCTTCCCACTTCCTCCCTCCTTTTTTTTTCTTTTCCTTTGATTTCCTTCTCTTGGCGCATAGGCCCCTTTGGGGCTGTCCCACCAGCCCACTAAGGGCTGGTGTGTCTCCCCAAAGCCTATGGGCTTCCCCGGGGTGGGTTTCCCCCCCGGTGAACTCCCGGAACCCATTCGTCATTCCCGGTACATTCCCGGTAACTCCGAAAACCTTCCGGTAATCAAATGAGGTCATCCTATATATCAATCTTCGTTTCCGGACCATTCCGGAAACCCTCGTGACGTCCGTGATCTCATCCGGGACTCCGAACAACATTCGGTAACCAACCATATAACTCAAATACGCATAAAACAACGTCGAACCTTAAGTGTGCAGACCCTGCGGGTTCGAGAACTATGTAGACATGACCCGAGAGACTCCTCGGTCAATATCCAATAGCGGGACCTGGATGCCCATATTGGATCCTACATATTCTACGAAGATCTTATCGTTTGAACCTCAGTGCCAAGGATTCGTATAATCCCGTATGTCATTCCCTTTGTCCTTCGGTATGTTACTTGCCCGAGATTCGATCGTCAGTATCCGCATACCTATTTCAATCTCGTTTACCGGCAAGTCTCTTTACTCGTTCCGTAATACAAGATCCCACAACTTACACTAAGTTACATTGCTTGCAAGGCTTGTGTGTGATGTTGTATTACCGAGTGGGCCCCGAGATACCTCTCCGTCACACGGAGTGACAAATCCCAGTCTTGATCCATACTAACTCAACTAACACCTTCGGAGATACCTGTAGAGCATCTTTATAGTCACCGAGTTACGTTGCGACGTTTGATACACACAAAGCATTCCTCCGGTGTCAGTGAGTTATATGATCTCATGGTCATAGGAATAAATACTTGACACGCAGAAAACAGTAGCAACAAAATGACACGATCAACATGCTACGTCTATTAGTTTGGGTCTAGTCCATCACGTGATTCTCCCAATGACGTGATCCAGTTATCAAGCAACAACACCTTGTTCATAATCAGAAGACACTGACTATCATCGATCAACTGGCTAGCCAACTAGAGGCATGCTAGGGACGGTGTTTTGTCTATGTATCGACACATGTAAATGAGTCTTCATTCAATACAATTATAGCATGGATAATAAACTATTATCTTGATACAGGAATTATAATAATAACTATACATTTATTATTGCCTCTAGGGCATAATTCCAACAGTCTCCCACTTGCACTAGAGTCAATAATCTAGCCCTCACATCACCATGTGAATTACATTGTAATAAATCTAACACCCATACAGTTGTGGTGTCGATCATGTTTTGGCCGTGGAAGAGGTTTAGTCAGCGGGTCTGCTACATTCAGATCCGTGTGCACTTTGCATATATTTACATCCTCCTCCTCGACGTAGTCGCGGATGAGGTTGAAGCGTCATTTGATGTGTCTGGTCTTCTTGTGAAACCTTGGTTCCTTTGCTAAGGCAATGGCACCAGTGTTGTCACAGAACAAGGTTATCGGATCCAGTGCACTTGGCACCACTCCAAGATCCGTCATGAACTGCTTCATCCAGACACCCTCCTTAGCCGCCTCCGAGGCAGCCATGTACTCTGCTTCACATGTAGAATCTGCTACGACGCTTTGCTTGGAACTGCACCAGCTTACTGCACCCCCATTAAGAATAAATACGTATCCGGTTTGCGACTTAGAGTCGTCCGGATCTGTGTCAAAGCTTGCATCGACGTAACCTTTTACGGCGAGCTCTTCGTCACCTCCATACACGAGAAACATCTCCTTAGTCCTTTTCAGGTACTTCAGGATATTCTTGACCGCTGTGTAGTGATCCACTCCTGGATTACTCTGGAACCTACCTGCCATACTTATGGCAGGCTAACATCCGGTCTAGTGCACAACATCGCATACATGATAGAACCTATGGCTGAAGCATAGGGGACGGAGCGCACATGCTCTCTATCTTTATCAGTTGCTGGGCACTGAGTCTTACTCAATCTCGTACCTTGTAAAACTGGCAAGAACCCTTTCTTGGACTGTTCCATTTTGAACCTCTTCAAAACTTTATCAAGGTATGTGCTTTGTGAAAGTCCTATCAGGCGTTTCGATCTATCCCTATAGATCTTAATGCCTAGAACGTAAGCAGCTTCTCCTCGGTCCTTCATAGAGAAACTCTTATTCAAGTAACCTTTTATGCTTTCCAAAAGCTCTACGTTGTTTCCAATCAGTAATATGTCATCCACATATAATATTAGAAACGCCACAGAGCTCCCACTCACTTTCTTGTAAATACAAGATTCTCCAACCACTTGTATAAACCCAAATGCTTTGATCACCTCATCAAAGCGTTTGTTCCAACTCCGAGATGCTTGCACCAGTCCATAAATTGATAGCTGGAGCTTGCACACCTTGTCAGCATTTTTAGGATCGACAAAACCTTCGGGTTGCATCATATACAACTCTTCCTTAAGGAAACCGTTAAGGAACGCCGTTTTGACATCCATCTGCCAGATTTCATAATCGAAAAATGCAGCTATTGCTAACATGATTCTGATGGCCTTAAGCATCGCTACGGGTGAGAAAGTCTCATCGTAGTCAACTCGTGGAACTTGTGAAAAACCCTTTGCCACAAGTCGAGCTTTATAAACGGTCACATTACCGTCAGCGTCTGCCTTCTTCTTAAAGATCCATTTGTTCTGAATAGCCTTGCGGCCCTCAGGTAGTATCTCCAAAGTCCACACTTTGTTCTCATACATGGATCCTATCTCGGATTTCATGGCTTCTAGCCATTTGTTGGAATCTGGGCCCACCATTGCTTCTTCATAATTTGCAGGTTCATTGTTGTCTAACAACATGATTGATAACACGGGATTACCGTACCACTCTGGAGCAACGCGTGATCTCGTCGACCTGCGTGGTTCAACAGAAACTTGAACTGGAGTTTCATGATTATCATCATTAACTTCCTCCTCAACCGGCGTCGCAACTATAGAGGTTTCCCCCTGCCCTGCGCCACCATCCAGAGGGATGAGAGGTTCGACAACCTCGTCAAGTTCTATCTTCCTCCCACTCAATTATCTCGAGAGAAACTCCTTCTCGAGAAAAGTTCCGTTCTTAGCAACAAACACTTTGCCCTCGGATTTGAGATAGAAGGTGTACCCAACTGTCTCTTTTGGGTAACCTATGAAGACGCATTTTTCCGCTTTGGGTTCCAGCTTTTCAGGCTGAAGCTTTTTGACATAAGCATCACATCCCCAAACTTTAAGAAACGGCAACTTTGGTCTTTTGCCATACCACAGTTCGTATGGTGTCGTCTCAACGGATTTTGATGGTGCCCTATTTAAAGTGAATGCAGCTGTTTCTAATGCATAACCCCAAAATGATAACGGCAAATCAGTAAGAGACATCATAGATCGCACCATCTCTAACAAAGTACGATTACGACGTTCGGACACACCATTACGCTGTGGTGTTCCAGGCGGTGTCAACTGTGAAACAATTCCACATTTTCTTAAGTGAGCACCAAACTCGAAACTCAGATATTCACCCCCACGATCAGACCGTAGGAACTTGATCTTCTTGTTACGATGATTTTCCACTTCACTCTGAAATTGCTTGAACTTTTCGAATGTTTCAGACTTGTGCTTCATCAAGTAGACATAACCATATCTACTTAAATCGTTAGTGAAGGTGAGAAAATAACGATATCCGCCGCGTGCCTCTACGCTCATTGGACCACACACATCGGTATGTATGATTTCCAACAAGTCACTTGCACGCTCCATTGTTTCGGAGAACGGAGTCTTAGTCATCTTGCCCATGAGGCATGGTTCGCACGTGTCAAGTGAATCAAAGTCAAGTGACTCCAAAAGTCCATCAGCATGGAGTTTCTTCATGCGCTTTATACCAATATGACCCAAGCGGCTGTGTCACAAAAATATGGCGCTATCATTGTTTACTCTAACTCTTTTGGTCTCAATGTTATGTATATGCGTATCGCTATCAAGATTCAATATGAACAATCCTCTCACATTCGGTGCATGACCATAAAAGATGTTACTCATAGAAATAGAACAACCATTATTCTCAGACTTAAACGAGTAACCGTCTCGCAATAAACAAGATCCAGATATAATGTTCATGCTCAACGCAGGCACTAAATAACAATGATTTAAGTTCATCACTAATCCCGATGGTAGCTGAAGTGACACTGTGCCGACGGCGATTGCATCAACCTTGGAACCATTTCCTACGCGCATCGTCACTTCGTCTTTCGCCAGCCTTCGTCTATTCCGTAGTTCCTGCTTCGAGTTGCAAATGTGAGCAACAGAACCGGTATCAAATACCCAGGCACTACTACGAGAGCCGGTTAAGTACACATCAATAACATGTATATCAAATATACCTGATTTTTCTTTGCCCGCCTTCTTATCTGCCAGATACTTGGGGCAATTGCGCTTCCAGTGACCCATACCCTTGCAATAGAAGCACTCTGTTTCAGGCTTAGGTCCAGCTTTGGGTTTCTTCGGCGGATTGGCAACAGGCTTGCCGCTCTCTTCGAATTGCCCTTCTTGCCTTTGCCGTTTCTCTTGAAACTAGTGGCCTTGCTCACCATCAACACTTTATGCTCTTTACGGAGTTCAGACTCTGCGACTTTCAGCATCGCAAACAACTCGCCGGGAGACTTGTTCATCCCTTGCATGTTGTAGTTCAACACAAAGCCTTTATAGCTTGGCGGCAGTGATTGAAGGATTCTGTCAGTGATAGCTTCTTGCGGGAGTTCAATCCCATGTTCAGCTAGACGGTTTGAGTACCCAGACATTTTGAGCACATGTTCACTGACAGACGAGTTTTCCTCCATCTTGCAAGCATAGAATTTATCGGAGGTCTCATACCTCTCGATCCGGGCGTTCTTCTGAAAGATAAACTTCAACTCCTGGAACATCTCAAATGCTCCATGACGCTCAAAGCGACGTTGAAGTCCCGGTTCTAAGCCATACAAGACTGCACATTGAACTATTGAGTAGTCCTCCTTACGCGCTAACCAAGCGTTCTTAACATCCTGATCAGCCGTTGCGGGTGGTTCATCTCCTAGCGCAGCATTAAGGACATAATCCTTCTTCCCAGCTTGTAAGATTAGCTTAAGATTATGAGCCCAGTCTACAAAGTTGCTTCCATCATCTTTCAACTTAGCTTTCTCTAGGAACGTATTAAAATTCAGGATGACACTCGCGTGAGCCATGATCTACAACACAAATATATTCAAAGTGGACTTAGACTATGTTCAAGATAATTAGAGTTCAACTTAATCAAATTATATGCTAAACTCCCACTCAAAAAATACATCTCTCTGGTCATTTGAGTGGTTCATGATCCACTTACACTATCCCAAGTCCGATCATCACGTGAGTTGAGTATAGTTTCAGTGGTAAGCATCCCTATGCTAATCATATCAACTATATGATTCATGATCGACCTTTCGGTCTCATGTGTTCCGAGGCCATGTCTGCACATGCTAGGCTCGTCAAGCTTAACCCGAGTGTTCCGCGTGCGCAACTGTTTTGCACCCGTTGTATGTGAACGTTGAGTCTATCACACCCGATCATCACGTGGTGTCTCGAAACGACGAACTGTAGCAACGGTGCACAGTCGGGGAGAACACAATTTCGTCTTGAAATTTTAGTGAGAGATCACCTTATAATGCTACCGTCGTTCTAAGCAAAATAAGGTGCATAAAAGGATTAACATCACATGCAATTCATAAGTGACATGATATGGCCATCATCACGTGCTTCTTGATCTCCATCACCAAAGCACCGGCACGATCTTCTTGTCACCGGCGCTACACCATGATCATCCATCAACGTGTTGCCATTGTGGTTGTCGTGCTACTTATGCTATTACTACTAAAGCTACATCCTAGCAAAATAGTAAACGCATCTGCAAGCACATATGTTAGTATAAAGACAACCCTATGGCTCCTGCCGGTTGCCGTACCATCGACGTGCAAGTCGATATTTCTATTACAACATGATCATCTCATACATCCAATATATCACATCACATCATTGGCCATATCACATCACAATCATACCCTGCAAAAACAAGTTAGACGTCCTCTAATTTTGTTGTTGCATGTTTTACGTGGTGACCAAGGGTATCTAGTAGGATCGCATCTTACTTACGCAAACACCACAACGGAGATCTATGAATTGCTATTTAACCTCATCCAAGGACCTCCTCGGTTAAATCCGATTCAACTAAAGTTGGAGAAACCGTCACTTGCCAGTCATCTTTGAGCAAGGGGGGTTACTCGTAACGATGAAACCAGTCTCTCGTAAGCGTACGAGTAATGTCGGTCCAAGCCGCTTCAATCCAACAATACCGCGGAATCAAGAAAAGACTAAGGAGGGCAGCAAAACGCACATCACCGCCCACAAAACCTTTTGTGTTCTACTCGAGAAGACATCTACGCATGAACCTAGCTCATGATGCCACTGTTGGGGAACGTCGCAAGGGAAACAAAAATTTTCCTACGCGCACGAAGACCTATCATGGTGATGTCCATCTACGAGAGGGGATGAGTGATCTACGTACCCTTGTAGATCGTACAGCAGAAGCGTTAGAGAACACGGTTGATGTAGTGGAACGTCCACACGTCCCTCGATCCGCCCCGCGAACAATCCCGCGATCAGTCCCACGATCTAGCACCGAACGGACGGCACCTCCGCGTTCAGCACACGTACAGCTCGACGATGATCTCGGCCTTCTTGATCCAGCAAGAGAGACGGAGAGGTAGAAGAGTTCTCCGGCAGCGTGACGGCGCTCCGGAGGTTGGTGATGATCTTGTCTCAGCAGGGCTCCGCCCGAGCTCCGCAGAAACGTGATCTAGAGGAAAAACTATGGAGATATGTGGTCGGGCAACCGTGAGAAAGTCGTCTCAAATCTGCCCTAAAAGCTCCATATATATAGGAGGAGGGAGGGGGACCTTGCCTTGGGGTCCAAGGGACCCTCAAGGGGTCGGCCGAGCCAAGGGGGGAGGACTCCCCCCCAAACCGAGTTGGACTTGGTTTGGTGGGAGGAGTCCCCCTCCCTTCCCACTTCCTCCCTCCTTTTTTTTTCTTTTCCTTTGATTTCCTTCTCTTGGCGCATAGGCCCCTTTGGGGCTGTCCCACCAGCCCACTAAGGGCTGGTGTGTCTCCCCAAAGCCTATGGGCTTCCCGGGGGTGGGTTGCCCCCCCCGGTGAACTCCCGGAACCCATTCGTCATTCCCGGTACATTCCCGGTAACTCCGAAAACCTTCCGGTAATCAAATGAGGTCATCCTATATATCAATCTTCGTTTCCGGACCATTCCGGAAACCCTCGTGACGTCCGTGATCTCATCCGGGACTCCGAACAACATTCGGTAACCAACCATATAACTCAAATACGCATAAAACAACGTCGAACCTTAAGTGTGCAGACCCTGCGGGTTCGAGAACTATGTAGACATGACCCGAGAGACTCCTCGGTCAATATCCAATAGCGGGACCTGGATGCCCATATTGGATCCTACATATTCTACGAAGATCTTATCGTTTGAACCTCAGTGCCAAGGATTCGTATAATCCCGTATGTCATTCCCTTTGTCCTTCGGTATGTTACTTGCCCGAGATTCGATCGTCAGTATCCGCATACCTATTTCAATCTCGTTTACCGGCAAGTCTCTTTACTCGTTCCGTAATACAAGATCCCGCAACTTACACTAAGTTACATTGCTTGCAAGGCTTGTGTGTGATGTTGTATTACCGAGTGGGCCCCGAGATACCTCTCCGTCACACGGAGTGACAAATCCCAGTCTTGATCCATACTAACTCAACTAACACCTTCGGAGATACCTGTAGAGCATCTTTATAGTCACCCAGTTACGTTGCGACGTTTGATACACACAAAGAATTCCTCCGGTGTCAGTGAGTTATATGATCTCATGGTCATAGGAATAAATACTTGACACGCAGAAAACAGTAGCAACAAAATGACACGATCAACATGCTACGTCTATTAGTTTGGGTCTAGTCCATCACGTGATTTTCCCAATGACGTGATCCAGTTATCAAGCAACAACACCTTGTTCATAATCAGAAGACACTGACTATCATCGATCAACTGGCTAGCCAACTAGAGGCATGCTAGGGACGGTGTTTTGTCTATGTATCCACACATGTAAATGAGTCTTCATTCAATACAATTATAGCATGGATAATAAACTATTATCTTGATACAGGAATTATAATAATAACTATACATTTATTATTGCCTCTAGGGCATAATTCCAACAGGTGAACCGCTATGCGATGAAGTCTGAGCATGATTAGTCTTTTGATTGTCATCCTTTGCGTGGCGGTCGGGATCGTGCGATGGTTTATACCTACCAACCCTTCCCCTAGGAGTATGCGTTGAATGCTTTGTTTCGATCACTAATAAAACTTTTGCAACAAGTATATGAGTTCTTCATGACTAATGCTGAGTCCATGGTTTAGATGCACTTTCACCTTACACCATCACTATCTTCTTAGTGCCGTGCAACTTTCGCCGGTGCACAAAACCCACCATTAGCCTCCCTCAAAACAACCACCATACCTACCTACTATGGATTTTTCAAAGTCATTCCGAGATATATTGCCATGCAACTGCCACCATGACATGTGCCACCACGTCTACATTGCCATTGCATGATCGTACGATAGCTAGCATGATGTTTCCATGAATGTCTATGCCATGCTAGATCATTGTCATGGTACACTACCGAAGGCATTCCATATAGAGTTTTTGAGTTGAAAGTGTGATGATCATCATTGATGGAGCATTGTCCCATGTGAGGAAATAGAAGAGTCCAAATAAGCCCACCAAATTAAAAATAAAAAAAATAAAAAAGAGGCCAAAGAGCCCACCCAAAAAAATGAGAGAAAAAGAGAGAAGGGACAATGCTACCAGCTTTCCACACTTGTGCATATTAAGCACCATGATCTTCATGATTGAGAGTCTCTCGTTTTGTCACCACCATATAGCTAGTGGGAAATTTTCATTATATAACTTGGCTTGTATATTCCAATGATAGGCTTCCTCAGAATTGCCTTAGGTCTTCGTGAGCAAGCAAGTTGGATGCACACCCACTAGTTTTCTTTAAGAGCTTTCACATACTCTTAGCTCTAGTGCATCATTTGTATGGCAATCCCTACTCATTCACATTGATATCTATTGATGAGCATCTCCACAGCTCATTGATATGCCTAGTTAATGTGATCATCTTCTCCTTATTTTTGTCTTGCAACCTCCACCACACTCCACACCACTTATAATGCTAAAACCATGGCTCACGCTCATGTATTGCGTGAGAGTTGAAAAGGTTTGAGAAAGTAAAGGTGTGAAACAATTACTTGGCCAATACCGGGGTTGTGCATGATTTAAATTCGTTGTGCAATGATGATAGAGCATAGCCAGACTATATGATTTTGTAGGGATAACTTTCTTTTGGCCTTGTTATTTTGAAAGTTCATGATTACCTTGCTAGTTTGCTTGAGTTATTATTGTTTCCACGTCAATAGCAAACTATTGTTTTGAATCTAACGGATCTGAACATTCATGTCACGTGAGAGAAGTTACAAAGGACAACTATGCTAGGTAGCATGCAACATAAAAAGTTCACTCTTTATCACTTCCCTACTCGAGGACGAGCAGGAGTTAAGCTTGGAGATGCTTGATACGTCTCCAACGTGTCTATAATTTTTGATGGTTCCATGCTATTATCTTGTCAACTTTGGATGTTTTATATGCATGAATATGCTATTTTATATCTTTTTTGGGACTAACCTATTAACTCAATGCCAAGTGCAAGTTACTGTTTTTCCGTGTTTTTGGCCCATTTTCAAACAGAGTCCAAATGGAATGAAACTTTACGATGATTGTTTTTGGACCAAAAGAGGCCCCCGAAGCTTTGGAAGAAGGCCAGATGGGCCACGAGGGAGTCACAAGCCCTGACGCCGCCACCACCCCCCTAGGTGGTGGCGACCAGGCTTGTGACCTCCTCGTGGGCCCAACCGACATAATTCCACCGCCGTAAATTCCTATAAATTTAGAAACCCCCCAAAAGAAACCTAGATCCGGAGTTCCGGCGCCCCAAGCCTGTGTAGTCACCAAAAACCAATCTGGAGCCCGTTCCGGCACCCTGCCGGAGGGGGAATCCAGCTCCGGTGGCCTTCTTCATCATCCCGACGATCTCCATGACGAGGAGGGAGTAGTTCTCCCTCGGGGCTGAGGGTATGTACAAGTAGCTATGTGTTTGATCTCTCTCTCTCTCTCTCTCTCTCGTGTTCTTGAGATGTCTTGATCTCGATGTACCATGGGATTTGCTATTATAGTTGGATCTTATGATGTTCTTCCCCCTCTCCCTCTTGTAATGAATTGAGTTTCCCCTTTGGAGTTATCTTATCGGATTGAGTCTTTGAGAACACTTGATGTATGTCTTGCACGTGTCTATCTGCTGTGATCAACTTGCGGGTTTGTGACAATTGGGAACCTATGCATATGGGTTGGCACACGTGGAT
Source organism: Hordeum vulgare subsp. vulgare (assembly GCF_904849725.1). NCBI lineage: Eukaryota > Viridiplantae > Streptophyta > Magnoliopsida > Poales > Poaceae > Hordeum > Hordeum vulgare. Next base: position 526,661,666 of record NC_058523.1, read on the forward strand.
TCATGTGAGTACTTGATATATGTTTTGGTGATCAACTTGCGGGTTCGTGACATTTGGAACCTATGCACAGGGGTTGGCACACGTTTTGACTCTCTGGTAGAAACTTTGGGGCACTCTTTGAAGTTCTATGTGTTGGTTGAATAGATGATTCTGAGATTGTGTGATGCATATCGTACAATCATGCCCACGGATACTTGAGGTGACAATGGAGTATCTAGGTGACATTAGGGTCTTGGTTGATATGTATCTTAAGGTGTTATTCTAGTACGAACTCTATGATGGATCGAACGGAAAGAATAGCTTCGTGTTATTTTACTATGGACTCTTGAATAGATCGATCAGAAAGAATAACTTTGTGGTGGTTTCGTACCCGACAATAATCTCTTCGTTTGTTCCCCGCTATTAGTGACTTTGGAGTGACTCTTTGTTGCATGTTGAGGGCTAGTTATATGATCCAATTATGTTATCATTGTTGAGAGAACTTCACTAGTGAAAGTATGAACCCTAGGCCTTGTTTCCACGCATTGCAATACCGTTCGTGCTCACTTTTACCATTTGTTACCTTGCTTTTTTTGTAATTTCAGATTACAAAAACCTATATCTACCATCCATATTGCACTTGTTTCACCTTCTCTTCGCCGAACTAGTGCACCAATACAACTTACCATTGTATTAGGTGTGTTGGGGACACAAGAGACTCTTTGTTATTTGGTTGCAGGGTTGCTTGAGAGAGACCATCTTCATCCTACGCCTCCCACGGATTGATAAACCTTAGGTCACCCACTTGAGGGAAAATTGCTACTGTCCTACAAACCTCTGCACTTGGAGGCCCAACAACATCTACAAGGAGAAGGTTGCGTAGTAGACATCAATGAATTCTTCGAGCCCGGCGTTGCGAACAAATGTATCAAACTCGTCCTTGAAACCTGCATCAATCATGAATTCATCGGAAGGCCATTCACATGGTTGCACCGATGCGTTCCTCGGCTGATAAGGATCGGGCTCCCGAATCGCGAGACGGGGACCCCTTTTGCTTGAGGAACCACCATGATAGTTCTTCATGGACATCTTCCTTTCCTGAAATAATTCTGAAATTTTGAGTGACTCAAAATAAAAGTGAACAAAGTTTAACAAAATTCATAGCAACTACTCCTAGAAGTGCCTAGAGGCCATATCATGCATCAAAACTACTTGGGACCAACTAAAATTAACATGCAAAGCTCAAGAATAGGGTCACCAAGGCAACAATAATATGCAATGAATAAAGCACTAGAATAAAAACTAATTGGACCAATGGAGGGGTCACATACCAAGGAACAATTCCCCAAAAGAGTTTGGTGATTGGGGCTTTGCACAAGGAGATCGAAAAATGCAGCAAAATGAGCAAGAACACGGGTTTGAGCTGTGGAATGATTTTTTTCTGGAGGTAGACGAAGAAGATGGGTGCTGGAATAAGTGGAGGGGGGACACGTGGGACCCACGAGCCTGCCACGCGCGCCCAGGGGGGTGGGCGCGCCTCGTGGGCTCGTGGCCCACTGATACGTCTCGAACGTATCTATATTTTTTGATGGTTCCATGCTATTATCTTGTCAAACTTTGGATGTTTTGTATGCCTTTTATATCTTTTTTGGGACTAACTTATTAACTCAGTGCCAAGTGCCAGTTCCTGTTTTTTCCATGTTTTTGACCCTTTTCAGAGGAGGATTTTAAACGGTGTCCAAACGGAATAAAACTTCTGAAAAGATTTTTTCCGGAACAGAAGATACGCACCAAACTTGAGAACCAAGGCAGGGGCTAGCATGGGACCCCACAAGCCCCCTAGGCGCGGCGAGGGGGGCCCGCGCCTACCAGGCTTGTGGGCCCCCTGTGGCTCGTTTGCGCAACCTCTTCCGCCTAGAAATTCACAAAATTTTCAAAACTACGCGAGAGATCCACGAAAATACTTTTCCGCCGCCGCAAGCTTCTGTCTCTGCAAGATCCCATCTGAGGCACATTCTGGTGCCCTGCCGGAGGGGTGATTCGGATACAGAGGGCTTCTTCATCAACACCATGACCTCTCCGATGATGAGTGAGTAATTCACCATAGACCTTCGGGTCCATAGCTAGTAGCTAGATGGCTTATTCTCTCTCTTGGATCTTCAATACAAAGTGCTCCATGATCTTCATGGAGATCTATCCGATGTAATCTTCTTTTGCAGTGTATTTGTCGAGATCCGATGAATTGTGGATTTATGATCAGATTATCTATGAATCTTATTTGAGTTTCTTCTGATCTATTATATGCATGATTTCATATCCTTGTAATTCTCTTCGAGTTGTGGGTTTTGTTTGGCCAACTTGATCTATGATTCTTGCAATGGGAGAAGTGCTTGGTTTTGGGTTCATACCGTGCAGTGACCTCACCCAATGACAGAAGGGGTAGCGAGGCACGCATCGTGTTGTTGCCATCAAGGGTACAAAGATGGGGTTTTCATCATTGGTTTGAGTTTATCCCTCTAGATCATGTCATCTTGCTTAAAGCGTTACTCTGTTCATCATGAACTCAATACACTAGATGCATGCTGGATAGCGGTCGATGTGTCGAGTAATAGTAGTAGATGCAGAAAGTATCGGTCTACTTGTCTCGGACAGGATGCCTGTATATATGATCATTGCCTTCGATATCGTCATGACTTTGCGCGGTTCTATCAATTGCTCGACAGTAATTTGTTCACCCACCATATTATTTGCTATTTTGAGAGAAGCCTCTAGTGAACACTATGGCCCCCGGGTCTACTTCACACCATATTTTCAGCCTTACACTTTTAGTTCGTTGCACTTTCCGCCTTCAGATCTCACTTTGCAATCAATCTTGAAGGTATTGCAACCCCTTTATAGCGTCGGGTGCAAGCTCTTTTGTGTTTGCGCAGGTACTCTGGACTTGGCGCGATTCTCCTACTGGATTGATACCTTGGTTCTCAAACTGAGGGAAATACTTACTGCTTCTGTGCTGCATCGCCCTTTCCTCTTTAAGGGAAAAACCAACGCAAGCTCAAGAGGCAGCAGAAGGATTTTTGTTGCCGTAGCAGAAGAAATTCTGGCGCCGTTTCCGGGGAGGATCAAGTCAAGAACTCATCCAAGTAAGTGTTGCAAACTCATCTCTTGCATTTACTTTTTTACCTCCCATTTCCTCTCCCCCACTTCTGAAAAACAAAAATTTACAAAAATATTTGCCCTTTTCTTCGTTTGCCTTTTTCGTTTGCCCTTTTCTCTCGCTTGCTTTCTGTTCACTTGTGTGCTTGCTTGCTTGCTGACGTCACCATGACTGAAAACACCAAACTTTGTGACTTCTTGAATACTAATAATAATGATTTTATTAGTACTCCGATTGCTCCCGCCACTAGTGCGGAATCATATGAAATCAATGCTGCTTTGCTGAATCTTGTTATGAAAGAGCAATTCTACGGCCTTCCTAGTGAAAATGCCGCATCCCATCTTAATACCTTCATTGAGCTTTGCGATATGCAAAAGAAGAAAGATGTGGATAATGATGTGACTAAATTGAAGCTTTTTTCCTTTCTCGTTGCTAGATCGAGCAAAAACTTGGTTTTCGACTTTGCCCAAAAATAGTATTGATTCTTGGAATAAGTGCAAAGTTGCCTATATATCCAAGTATTTTCCGCCGGCTAAGATTATCTCTCTCCGTAATGATATTATGAATTTTAAGCAACTTGATCATGAACATGTTGCACAATCTTGGGAAAGAATGAAATTGATGAATAGAAATTGTCCCGCTCATGGCTTGAGTGTTTGGATGATTATACAAATCTTTTACGCTGGCTTGAATTTCGCTTCTAGAAATATCTTGGACTGCGCCTCAGGTGGAACGTTCATGGAAATCACGTTAGGAGAAGACACCAAACTCCTAGACAATATCATGACGAACTACTCTCAGTGGCACACTGAAAGGTCACCTAATAGTAAGAGGGTACACGCTATAGAAGAAATTAACTCGTTGAGTGCTAAGATGGATGAGTTAATGAATTTGGTTGCTAGTAGAAGTGATCCTTTAGATCCTAATGACATGCCCTTGTCTTCCTTGATTGAGAGTAGCAACGCTAGCTTGGACGTTAATTTTGTTGGTAGGAATAATTTTGGCAACAACAATGCTTTTAGAGGAAACTATGTTCCTAGTCCTTTTCCTAGTAACTCCTATAATAACTTTGGCAACTCCTACAACAATACTCATGGAAATTACAATATATTACCCTCTGATCTAGAGAGTAATATCAAAGAGTTTATCAACTCGCAAAAGATTTTCAATGCGTCCATAGAGGAAAAACCACTCAAAATTGACGATTTGGCTAGGAGTGTTGAAGAATGTCTAGAGATATTGATGCTTTGGAAGTTAGATGTGCTCCTCCCAAGATAAATATGGATGAAACTTTGAAAGCTATGCGTGTTTCCATGAGTGAGAGCAAAGAAAGAACAGCCCAAATTCGTGCTAGACATGAATGGCTTAAAAGGGTGTGTTCTCGTGATAAGAATCACGAAGATCTTAAAGTGCTTGGTGTGACTCCCATTGAATCTTTATTTTCTTGTGTCAAACCTAATGATGATGGGGCTGGATATGAATCCACTTTGGTTGAAAAACACCCCAATGATTCGGAGTCCATCTATCTTGATGCTAAAAGCATTGAAAGTGGAGTAGAAGATATTAAAACCTTGAGTAGTAATGAAACTACTACTTTGGATTTCAAGGAATTCAATTATGATAGTTGCTCCTTGATTGAATGCATTTCCTTGATGCAATCCATGCTAAATTCTCCACACGCTTATAGCCAAAACAAGGCCTTTATCGATCATATCGTCGATGCTATGATAAAATCTCTTGAAGAGAAACTTGAATTGGAAGTTTCTATCCCTAGAAAGCTTCATGATGAGTGGGAACCTACTATCAAAATCAAAATCAAAAACTATGAATGCAATGCTTTGTGTGATTTGGGTGCTAGTGTTTCCGCGATTCCATAGTCTTTATGTGATGTTCTGGGTTTTAATGAGATTGTGGAGTGTTCTCTTAATTTGCATCTTGCGGATTCTACTGTCAAGAAACCCATGGGAAGGATCAATGATGTTCTTATTATTGTAAATAGGAACTATGTACCCGTGGATTTCATTGTGCTTGACATTGATTGCAATCCTACATGCCCTATCATTCTTGGTAGACCTTTCCTAAGGACTATCGGTGCTATCATCGATATGAAGGAATGGAATATTAGATTTCAATTTCCTTTAAAGAAGGGCATGGAGCATTTTCCTAGAAATAAAATAAGAATGCCTTATGAATCCATGATGAGGGCTACTTATGGTTTGAGCACCAAAGACGACGATACGTGATTCTATCGCCTTATGCCTAGCTAAGGGCGTTAAACAATAGCGCTTGTTGGGAGGCAACCCATTGAATTTATCTTTTTCTTTCTGATTTGTTGCGTCCATGCCATCATAATTCTGTTATGATTATGTCTTTTGTGTTTCTTTTTGTGTTTTAACCAAGCAAAACCTTTATGACTAGTCTTGGTGATGGTTATTTGATCCTGCTGGAAAAAGACAGAAACTTTTCGCGCACGAGATTATTTTTCGTTTTTATTCACAAAGAGATTTTGAGTTGATTCTTTTTGCTTCTGGTGGATATGCCTTTTTCCCAGGCAGTCGTAATTTGTCAGAATTTTTCAGGTACCAGAAGTATACGAAGTATACAGATTGCTACAGACTGGTCTGTTGTTGACAGATTCTGTTTTTGTTGAGTTGGTTGCTTGTTTTATGAAACTATGGATAGTATCGGGGGGGGGGGGGGGTACTAGCCATGGAAAAGTGAGAATAGAGTAATCTAACACCAATATGAATAGAATTCAAGTTTGATACGATACCTAAAGAGGTGGTAGTTTGTTTTCTTGTGCTAATGATATCACAAGTTTCTGTTTAAGTTTTGTGTTGTGAAGTTTTCAAGTTTTGGGTGATGTTCTCAAGGACAAAGGGAGGGCATCCCAAGCCAAATTCAAGGACACCAAAAAGCCTAAGATTGGGGATGCCCCGGGAATGCATCCCCTCTTTCGTCTTCAATCCATCGGTAACATTACTTGGAGCTATATTTTTATTCACCACATGATATGTGTTTTGCTTGGAGTGTCTTGTATCGTAGGAGTCTTTTCTTTTTGTTGTGTCACAATCATCCTTGCTTCACACCTTTTGATAGAGACATGCACTCATCGCGAATTTGCTAGAATGCTCATCGTGCTTCACTTATATCTTTTGAGCTAGATAATTTTGCTCTATGTGCTTCACTTAGATCTTTTAGAGCACGACAGTGCATGACTTGGTAGTTGGTTTGTGCTATGAAAATAGTCCCAAAGGTGATCGGTACCCAAAGAGGATACACAAACTTTCATCTTCATGTGCATTGAGTAGAAAGAGAAGTTTGATTCCTCTCAATTAGTTTTGAGACGTGGATTTGGTAATATTAAGAGTTATGTTAGTAGGGTGTTGTGGATCTAGAAATACTTGTGTTGAATTTAGTGATTCCCGTAACATGCACATATGGTGAACCGCTATGTTAGGAAGTAGGAGCATAATTAATCTATTGATTGTCATCCTTTGTGTTGCGGTCGGGATCGCGTGATGGTTAACACCTACCAACCCTTGCCCTAGGAGTATGCGTTTAGCACTTTGTTTCGATTACTAATAAAAACTTTCGCAACAAGTATGTGAGTTCTTCATGACTAATGTGAGTCCATGGTATAGATGCACTTTCACCTTCCACCATTGCTAGCCTCTCTAGTACAGCGCAATTTTCGCCGGTGCACAAACTCACCATATGCCTTCCTCAAAACAGCCACCATACCTACCTACTACGGCATTTTCATAGCCATTCCGAGATATATTGCCATGCAACTCCCACCGTTCCGTCTCATGACTTGTGGCATCACTCTCATATTTTCATTGCATGATCGTAAGATAGCTAGCGAGATGTTTCAACATCATACGCCAAGCTAGATCGTTGCACGTCCCGGTACACTATCGGAGGCATTTCCTATAGAGTCATCATCGTTCTAAGCTTTGAGCTGTGAGTAAATAAAAGTGTGATGATCATCATTATTAGAGCATTGTCCCATGTGAGGAGAAAAAGAGGCCAAAGTTGCCCACATAAAAAAGAGAGGCCAAAGATCCCAAAAGAGAGAGAGAGAGAAAAAGAGAGAAGGGACAATGCTACTATCTTTTTCCACACTTGTGCTTCATAATAGCACCAGGTTCTTCATGATTGAGAGCCTCATGTTTTGTCACCACCATATGCTGGTGGGAATTTTCATTATAGAACTTGGCTTGTATATTCCAAGGATGGGCTTCCTCAAATTGCCCTAGGTCTTCGTGAGCAAGCAAGTTGGATGCACACCCACTAGTTCTCCTTTTGAGCTTTCACATACTTATAGCTCTAGTGTTTCCTTTGTATGGCAATCCCTACTCATGCACATTGATATCTATTAATGGGCATCTCCATAGCCCTTTAATACGCCAAGTCAATGTGACCATCTCCTCCTTTTTGTCTAACAACCACCACCACACTCTATTCCACCTATATTGCTATATCCATGGCTCACGCTCATGTATTGCGTGAGAGTTGAAAAAGGTTTGAGAAAGTAAGAGTGCGAAAACAATTACTTGGCCAATATCGGGGTTGTGCATGATTCAAATTAGTTGTGTGGGGATGATGGAGCATAGCCAGACTATATGATTTTGTAGGGATAACTTTCTTTGGCCTTGTTATTTCGGAAGTTCATGATTACCTTGCTAGTTTGCTTGAATTATTATTGTTTTCATGTCAATAGCAAACTATTGTTTTGAATCTTAGGGATCTGAACATTCATGTCACAAGAAAGAAGTTACAAAGGACAACTATGCTAGGTAGCATTCCACATCAAAAATTAAGTCTTTATCACTTCCCTACTCGAGGACGAGCAGGAGTCAAGCTTGGGGATGCTTGATACGTCTCCAACGTATCTATAATTTTTGATGGTTCCATGCTATTATCTTGTCAAACTTTGAATGTTTTGTATGCCTTTTATATCTTTTTTGGGACTAACTTATTAACTCAGTGCCAAGTGTCAGTTCCTATTTTTTCCGTGTTTTTGATCCTTTTCAGAGGAGGATTTTAAACGGTGTCCAAACGGTATAAAACTTTCAAAAACATTTTTTCCGGAACAGAAGATACACACCAGACTTGAGAACCAAGGCAGGGGCCAGCAGGGGACCCCATAAGCCCCCTAGGCGCGGCCAGGGGGGCCCGCGCCTAGCAGGCTTGTGGGCCCCTTGTGGCTCGTGTGCCCTACCTCTTCCGCCTATAAATTCAGAAAAATTACAAAACTGCGCGAGAGATCCACGAAAATACTTTTTCGTCGCCGCAAGCTTCTGTCTCTGCAAGATCCCATCTGGGGCACGTTCTGGTGCCCTGTCGGAGGGGGGGGGGTTAGATACGGAGGGCTTCTTCATCAACACCATGACCTCTCTGATGATGCGTGAATAGTTCACCATAGACCTTCAGATCCATAGCTAGTAGCTAGATGGCTTCTTCTCTGTCTTGGATCTTCAATACAAAGTTCCCCATGATCTTCATGCGGTGTGTTTGTCGAGATCCGATGAATTGTGGATTTATGATCAGATTATCTATGAATCTTATCTGAGTTTCTTCTGATCTCTTATATGCATGATTTCATATCCTTGTAGTTCTCTTCGAGTTGTGGGTTTTGTTTGGCCAACTTGATCTATGATTCTTGCAATGGGAGAAGTGCTTGGTTTTGGGTTCATACCGTGCGGTGACCTCACCCAGTGGCAGAAGGGGTTGCGAGGCACACATCATGTTGTTGCTATCAAGGGTAAAAAGATGGGGTTTTCATCATTGGTTTGAGTTTATCCCTCTACATCATGTCATCTTGCTTAAAGCGTTACTCTGTTCGTCATGAACTCAATACACTAGATGCATGCTGGATAGCGATCGATGTGTGGAGTAATAGTAGTAGATGCAGAAAGTATCGGTCTACTTGTCTCGGACGTGATGCCTATATGTATGATCATTGCCTTAGTTATCGTCATGACTTTGCGCGGTTCTATCAATTACTCGACAGTAATTTGTTCCCCCATTGTATTATTTGCTATTTTGAGATAAGCCTCTAGTGAACACTATGGCCCCCGGGTCTACTTCACAACATATTTTTTGTTGGAATTATGCCCTAGAGGCAATAATAAATGTATAGTTATTATTATAATTCCTGTATCAAGATAATAGTTTATTATCCATGCTATAATTGTATTGAATGAAGACTCATTTACATGTGTGGATACATAGACAAAACACCGTCCCTAGCATGCCTCTAGTTGGCTAGCCAGTTGATCGATGATAGTCAGTGTCTTCTGATTATGAACAAGGTGTTGTTGCTTGATAACTGGATCACGTCATTGGGAGAATCACGTGATGGACTAGACCCAGACTAATAGACGTAGCATGTTGATCGTGTCATTTTGTTGCTACTGTTTTCTGCGTGTCAAGTATTTATTCCTATGACCATGAGATCATATAACTCACTGACACCGAAGGAATGCTTTGTGTGTATCAAACGTCGCAACGTAACTGGGTGACTATAAAGATGCTCTACAGGTATCTCCGAAGGTGTTAGTTGAGTTAGTATGGATCAAGACTGGGATTTGTCACTCCGTCTGACGGAGAGGTATCTCGGGGCCCACTCGGTAATACAACATCACACACAAGCCTTGCAAGCAATGTAACTTAGTGTAAGTTGCGGGATCTTGTATTACGGAACGAGTAAAGAGACTTGCCGGTAAACGAGGTTGAAATAGGTATACGGATACTGACGATCGAATCTCGGGCAAGTAACATACCGAAGGACAAAGGGAATGACATACGGGATTATACGAATCCTTGGCACTGAGGTTCAAACGATAAGATCTTCGTAGAATATGTAGGATCCAATATGGGCATCCAGGTCCCGCTATTGGATATTGACCGAGGAGTCTCTCGGGTCATGTCTACATAGTTCTCGAACCCGCAGGGTCTGCACAGTTAAGGTTCGACGTTGTTTTATGCGTATTTGAGTTATATGGTTGGTTACCGAATGTTGTTCGGAGTCCCGGATGAGATCACGGACGTCACGAGGGTTTCCGGAATAGTCCGGAAACGAAGATTGATATATAGGATGACCTCATTTGATTACCGGAAGGTTTTCGGAGTTACCGGGAATGTACCGGGAATGACGAATGGGTTCCGGGGGTTCACCGGAGGGGGGCAACCCACTCCGGGGAAGCCCATAGGCATTTGGGGGGGGTCACACCAGCCCTTAGTGGGCTGGTGGGACAGCCCACCAATCCCCTATGCGCCAAGCGAGAAAAAATCAAAGGAAAGGAAAAAAAGGGAGAAGTGGGAAGGGGGAAGGACTCCCTCCCACCAAACCAAGTAGGACTCGGTTTGGGGGGGGGGGAGAGTCCTCCCCCCCGGCTCGGCCGACCCCTTGGGGATCCCTTGGACCCCAAGGCAAGGTCCCCCTCCCTCCTCCTATATATATGAGGCTTTTAGGGCAGATTTGAGACGACTTTCTCACGGCTGCCCGACCACATACCTCCATAGTTTTTCCTCTAGATCGTGTTTCTGCGGAGTTCGGGCGGAGCCCTGCTGAGACAAGATCATCACCAACCTCCGGAGCACCGTCACGCTGCCGGAGAACTCTTCTACCTCTCCGTCTCTCTTCCTGGATCAAGAAGGCCGAGATCATCGTCGAGCTGTACGTGTGCTAAACGCGGAGGTGCCGTCCGTTCGGTACTAGATCGTGGGACTGATCGCGGGATTGTTCGCGGGGCGGATCGAGGGACGTGAGGACGTTCCACTACATCAACCGCGTTCTCTAACGCTTCTGCTGTGCGATCTACAAGGGTACGTAGATCACTCATCCCCTCTCGTAGATGGACATCACCATGATAGGTCTTCGTGCATGTAGGAAATTTTTTGTTTCCCATGCGACTTTCCCCAACAGTGGCATCATGAGCTAGGTTCATGCGTAGATGTCTTCTCGAGTAGAACACAAAAGGTTTTGTGGGCGGTGATGTGCGTTTTGCTGCCCTCCTTAGTCTTTTCTTGATTCCGCGGTATTGTTGGATCGAAGCGGCTTGGACCGACATTACTCGTACGCTTACGAGAGACTGGTTTCATCGTTACGAGTAACCCCCTTTGCTCAAAGATGACTGGCAAGTGACGGTTTCTCCAACTTTAGTTGAATCGGATTTGACCGAGGAGGTCCTTGGATGAGGTTAAATAGCAACTCATATATCTCCGTTGTGGTGTTTGCGTAAGTAAGATGCGATCCTACTAGATACCCTTGGTCACCACGTAAAACATGCAACAACAAAATTAGAGGACGTCTAACTTGTTTTTGCAGGGTATGATTGTGATGTGATATGGCCAATGATGTGATGTGATATATTGGATGTATGAGATGATCATGTTGTAATAGAAATATCGACTTGCACGTCGATGGTACGGCAACCGGCAGGAGCCATAGGGTTGTCTTTATACTAACATATGTGCTTGCAGATGCGTTTACTATTTTGCTAGGATGTAGCTTTAGTAGTAATAGCATAAGTAGCATGACAACCCCGATGGCAACACGTTGATGGATGATCATGGTGTGGCGCCGGTGACAAGAAGATCGTGCCGGTGCTTTGGTGATGGAGATCAAGAAGCACGTGATGATGGCCGTATCATGTCACTTATGAATTGCATGTGATGTTAATCCTTTTATGCACCTTATTTTGCTTAGAACGACGGTAGCATTATAAGGTGATCTCTCACTAAAATTTCAAGACGAAATTGTGTTCTCCCCGACTGTGCACCGTTGCTACAGTTCGTCGTTTCGAGACACCACGTAATGATCGGGTGTGATAGACTCAACGTTCACATACAACGGGTGCAAAACAGTTGCGCACGCGGAACACTCGGGTTAAGCTTGACGAGCCTAGCATGTGCAGACATGGCCTCGGAACACATGAGACCGAAAGGTCGATCATGAATCATTAAGCTGATATGATTAGCATAGGGATGCTTACCACTGAAACTACTCTCGACTCACGTGATGATCGGACTTGGGATAGTGTAAGTGGATCATGAACCACTCAAATGACTAGAGAGATGTACTTTTTGAGTGGGAGTTTAGCATATAATTTGATTAAGTTGAACTCTAATTATCTTGAACATAGTCTAAGTCCACTTTGAAAGTATTTGTGTTGTAGATCATGGCTCACGCAAGTGTCATCCTGAATTTTAATACGTTCCTAGAGAAAGCTAAGTTGAAAGATGATGGAAGCAACTTTGTAGACTGGGCTCGTAATCTTAAGCTAATCTTACAAGCCGGAAAGAAGGATTATGTCCTTAATGCTGCGCTAGGAGATGAACCACCCGCTACGGCTGATCAGGATGTTAAGAACGCTTGGTTAGCACGTAAGGAGGACTACTCAATAGTTCAATGTGCAGTCTTGTATGGCCTAGAACCGGGACTTCAACGTCGCTTTGAGCGTCATGGAGCATTTGAGATGTTCCAGGAGTTGAAGTTTATCTTTCAGAAGAACGCCCGGATCGAGAGGTATGAGACCTCCGATAAATTCTATGCTTGCAAGATGGAGGAAAACTCGTGTGTCAGTGAACATGTGCTCAAAATGTCTGGGTACTCAAACCGTCTAGCTGAACTGGGGATTGAACTCCCGCAAGAAGCTATCACTGACATAATCCTTCAATCACTGCCGCCAAGCTATAAAGGCTTTGTGTTGAACTACAACATGCAAGGGATGAACAAGTCTCCCGGCGAGTTGTTTGCGATGCTGAAAGTCGCAGAGTCTGAACTCCGTAAAGAGCATCAAGTGTTGATGGTGAGCAAGACCACTAGTTTCAAGAGAAACGACAAAGGCAAGAAGGGCAATTCGAAGAAGAGCGGCAAACTTGTTGCCAATCCGCCGAAGAAACCCAAGGCTGGACCTAAGCCTGAAACAGAGTGCTTCTATTGCAAGGGTATGGGTCACTGGAAGCGCAATTGCCCCGAGTATCTGGCAGATAAGAAGGCGGGCAAAGAAAAATCAGGTATATTTGATATACATGTTATTGATGTGTACTTAACCGGCTCTCGTAGTAGTGCCTGGGTATTCGATACCGGTTCTGTTGCTCACATTTGCAACTCGAAGCAGGAACTGCGGAATAGACGAAGGCTGGCGAAAGACGAAGTGACGATGCGCGTAGGAAACGGTTCCAAGGTTGATGCAATCGTCGTCGGCACAGTGTCACTTCAACTACCATCGGGATTAGTGCTGAACTTAAATCATTGTTATTTAGTGCCTGCGTTGAGCATGAACATTATATCTGGATCTTGTTTGTTGCGAGACGGTTACTCTTTTAAGTCTGAGAATAATGGTTGTTCTATTTCTATGAGTAACATCTTTTATGGTCATGCACCGAATGTGAGAGGATTGTTCATATTGAATCTTGATAGAGATACGCATATACATAACATTGAGACCAAAAGAGTTAGAGTAAACAATGATAGCGCCATATTTTTGTGGCACTGCCGCTTGGGTCATATTGGTGTAAAGCGCATGAAGAAACTCCATGCTGATGGAATTTTGGAGTCACTTGACTTTGATTCACTTGACACGTGCGAACCATGCCTCATGGGCAAGATGACTAAGACTCCGTTCTCCGGAACAATGGAGCGTGCAAGTGACTTGTTGGAAATCATACATACCGATGTGTGTGGTCCAATGAGCGTGGAGGCACGCGGCGGATATCGTTATTTTCTCACCTTCACTGACGATCTAAGTAGATATGGTTATGTCTACTTGATGAAGCACAAGTCTGAAACATTTGAAAAGTTCAAGCAATTTCAGAGTGAAGTGGAAAATCATCGTAACAAGAAGATCAAGTTCCTACGGTCTGATCGTGGGGGTGAATATCTGAGTTTCGAGTTTGGTACTCACTTAAGACAGTGTGGAATTGTTTCGCAGTTAACACCGCCTGGAACACCACAGCGTAATGGTGTGTCCGAACGTCGTAATCGTACTTTATTAGAAATGGTGCGATCTATGATGTCTCTTACTGATTTGCCGTTATCGTTTTGGGGTTATGCATTAGAAACAGCTGCATTCACTTTAAATAGGGCACCATCGAAATCCGTTGAGACGACACCATACGAACTGTGGTATGGAAAAGGCCAAAGTTGTCGTTTCTTAAAGTTTGGGGATGTGATGCTTATGTCAAAAAGCTTCAGCCTGAAAAGCTGGAAGCCAAAGCGGAAAAGTGCGTCTTCATAGGTTACCCAAAAGAGACAGTTGGGTACACCTTCTATCTCAAATCCGAGGGCAAAGTGTTTGTTGCTAAGAACGGAACTTTTCTCGAGAAGGAGTTTCTCTCGAGAGAATTGAGTGGGAGGAAGATAGAACTTGACGAGGTTGTCGAACCTCTCATCCCTCTGGATGGTGGCGCAGGGCAAGGGGAAACCTCTGTCATTGCGACGCCGGTTGAGGAGGAAGTTAATGATGATGATCATGAAACTCCAGTTCAAGTTTCTGTTGAACCACGCAGGTCGACGAGATCATGCGCTGCTCCAGAGTGGTACGGTAATCCCGTCTTATCAATCATGTTGTTAGACAACAATGAACCTGCAAATTATGAATAAGCAATGGTGGGCCCAGATTCCAACAAATGGCTAGAAGCCATGAAATCCGAGATAGGATCCATGTATGAGAACAAAGTGTGGACTTTGGAGATGCTGCCTGAGGGCCGCAAGGCTATTCAGAACAAATGGATCTTTAAGAAGAAGACGGACACTGACGGTAATGTGACCGTTTATAAAGCTCGACTTGTGGCAAAGGGTTTTTCACAAGTTCCAGGAATTGACTACGATGAGACTTTCTCTCCCGTAGCGATGCTTAAGTCCGTCAGAATCATGTTAGCAATAGCTGCATTTTTCGATTATGAAATCTGGCAGATGGATGTCAAAACGGCGTTCCTTAACGGTTTCCTCAAGGAAGAGTTGTATATGATGCAACCCGAAGGTTTTGTCGATCCTAAAAATGCTGACAAGGTGTGCAAGCTCCAGCGATCCATTTATGGACTGGTGCAAGCATCTCGGAGTTGGAACAAACGCTTTGATGAGGTGATCAAAGCATTTGGGTTTATACAAGTGGTTGGAGAATCTTGTATTTACAAGAAAGTGAGTGGGAGCTCTGTGGCGTTTCTAATATTATATGTTGATGACATATTACTGATTGGAAACAACGTAGAGCTTTTGGAGAGCATAAAAGGTTACTTGAATAAAAGTTTCTCTATGAAGGACCTAGGAGAAGCTGCTTACATTCTAGGCATTAAGATCTATAGGGATAGATCAAAACGCCTGATAGGACTTTCACAAAGCACATACCTTGATAAAGTTTTGAAGAGGTTCAAAATGGAACAGTCCAAGAAAGGGTTCTTGCCAGTGTTACAAGGTACGAGATTGAGTAAGACTCAGTGCCCAGCAACTGATGAAGATAGAGAGCATATGCGCTCCGTCCCCTATGCTTCAGCCATAGGCTCTATCATGTATGCAATGCTGTGCACTAAACCGGATGTTAGCCTGGCCATAAGTATGGCAGGTAGGTTCCAGAGTAATCCAGGAGTGGATCACTGGACGGCGGTCAAGAATATCCTGAAGTACCTGAAAAGGACTAAGGAGATGTTTCTCGTGTATGGAGGTGACGAAGAGCTCGCCGTAAAAGGTTACGTCGATGCAAGCTTTGACACAGATCCGCACGACTCTAAGTCGCAAACCGGATACGTATTTATTCTTAATGGGGGTGCAGTAAGCTGGTGCAGTTCCAAGCAAAGCGTCGTAGCAGATTCTACATGTGAAGCGGAGTACATGGCTGCCTCGGAGGCGGCTAAGGAGGGTGTCTGGATGAAGCAGTTCATGACGGATCTTGGAGTGGTGCCAAGTGCAAACTGGATCCAATAACCTTGTTCTGTGACAACACTGGTGCCATTGCCTTAGCAAAGGAACCAAGGTTTCACAAGAAGACCAGACACATCAAACGACGCTTCAACCTCATCCGCGACTACGTCGAGGAGGAGGACGTAAATATATGCAAAGTGCACACGGATCTGAATGTAGCAGACCCGCTGACTAAGCCTCTTCCACGGCCAAAACATGATCGACACCAGAACTGTATGGGTGTTAGATTTATTACAATGTAATTCACATGGTGATGTGAGGGCTAGATTATTGACTCTAGTGCAAGTGGGAGACTGTTGGAATTATGCCCTAGAGGCAATAATAAATGTATAGTTATTATTATAATTCCTGTATCAAGATAATAGTTTATTATCCATGCTATAATTGTATTGAATGAAGACTCATTTACATGTGTGGATACATAGACAAAACACCGTCCCTAGCATGCCTCTAGTTGGCTAGCCAGTTGATCGATGATAGTCAGTGTCTTCTGATTATGAACAAGGTGTTGTTGCTTGATAACTGGATCACGTCATTGGGAGAATCACGTGATGGACTAGACCCAAACTAATAGACGTAGCATGTTGATCGTGTCATTTTGTTGCTACTGTTTTCTGCGTGTCAAGTATTTATTCCTATGACCATGAGATCATATAACTCACTGACACCGGAGGAATGCTTTGTGTGTATCAAACGTCGCAACGTAACTGGGTGACTATAAAGATGCTCTACAGGTATCTCCGAAGGTGTTAGTTGAGATAGTATGGATCAAGACTGGGATTTGTCACTCCGTGTGACGGAGAGGTATCTCGGGGCCCACTCGGTAATACAACATCACACACAAGCCTTGCAAGCAATGTAACTTAGTGTAAGTTGCGGGATCTTGTATTACGGAACGAGTAAAGAGACTTGCCGGTAAACGAGGTTGAAATAGGTATACGGATACTGACGATCGAATCTCGGGCAAGTAACATACCGAAGGACAAAGGGAATGACATACGGGATTATACGAATCCTTGGCACTGAGGTTCAAAAGATAAGATCTTCGTAGAATATGTAGGATCTAATATGGGCATCCAAGTCCCGCTATTGGATATTGACCGAGGAGTCTCTCGGGTCATGTCTACATAGTTCTCGAACCCGCAGGGTCTGCACACTTAAGGTTCGACGTTGTTTTATGCGTATTTGAGTTATATGGTTGGTTACCGAATGTTGTTCGGAGTCCCGGATGAGATCACGGACGTCACGAGGGTTTCCGGAATAGTCCGGAAACAAAGATTGATATATAGGATGACCTCATTTGATTACCGGAAGGTTTTCGGAGTTACCGGGAATGTACCGGGAATGACGAATGGGTTCCGGGAGTTCACCGGAGGGGGGCAACCCACTCCGGGGAAGCCCATAGGCATTTGGGGGGGTCACACCAGCCCTTAGTGGGCTGGTGGGACAGCCCACCAATCCCCTATGCGCCAAGAGAGAAAAAATCAAAGGAAAGGAAAAAAAAGGGAGAAGTGGGAAGGGGGAAGGACTCCCTCCCACCAAACCAAGTAGGACTCGGTTTGGGGGGGGGGAGAGTCCTCCCCCCTGGCTCGGCCGACCCCTTGGGGATCCCTTGGACCCCAAGGCAAGGTCCCCCTCCCTCCTCCTATATATATGAGGCTTTTAGGGCAGATTTGAGACGACTTTCTCACGGCTGCCCGACCACATACCTCCATAGTTTTTCCTCTAGATCGTGTTTCTGCGGAGCTCGGGCGGAGCCGTGCTGAGACAAGATCATCACCAACCTCCGGAGCGCCGTCACGCTGCCGGAGAACTCTTCTACCTCTCCGTCTCTCTTGCTGGATCAAGAAGGCCGAGATCATCGTCGAGCTGTACATGTGCTGAACGCGGAGGTGCCGTCCGTTCGGTACTAGATCGTGGGACTGATCGCGGGATTGTTCGCGGGGCGGATCGAGGGACGTGAGGACGTTCCACTACATCAACCGCGTTCTCTAACGCTTCTGTTGTGCGATCTACAAGGGTACGTAGATCACTCATCCCCTCTCGTAGATGGACATCACCATGATAGGTCTTCGTGCGCGTAGGAAAATTTTTGTTTCCCATGCGACGTTCCCCAACATTTTTAGCCTTACACTTTTAGTTCGTTGCACTTTCCGCCTTTAGATCTCACTTTGCAACCAATCTTGAAGGGATTGACAATCCCTTTATAGCGTTGGGTGCAAGCTCTTTTGTGTTTGCGCAGGTACTGTGGACTTGGCGTGATTCTCCTACTGGATTGATACCTTGGTTCTCAAACTGAGGGAAATACTTACTGGTCCTGTGCTGCATCGCCCTTTCCTCTTCAAGGGAAAAACCAACGCAAGCTCAAGACGCAGTAGAAGGATTTCTGTTGCCGTAGCACCCACTGGTGCATCCCCCTGACTAGTTATCTATCTCAGAAATTCTTAAATATTCCAGAAAAAATCATACTTGCATTTCAGGGCATTTGAAGGATTTTTATTTTCAGGTCATTTTTTATTGAACGGATAATGCAGAAAACAGGAAAATAATGATATATTTATTATTTTTCTACTAAATAACAGAAAGTAAAAGTTGGGAACATAAGGTTGTGACTTCTAGATTCATGCATCTCATGGTCATCAAAAGAAATCCGTCAATGAGGTTGATCAAGTCTCCTTGACAAACTTTTTTTTTTGAATCACATAAAACCGGAGAATTTTTGAATAATCACTAGGTTACCTCAACGGGGGTGTGCATATCCCCAATAACAAGTATATCATATTTTATCTTGACAGTAGGTATAGGGAATTCAAAGCTTCCAATAATAATTATTGAAGACTTTTCAGTAGCATTAATGCAATGAACTCGATATTGTTTCTTCGGAAAGTGCACCGTGTGCTCATGACCATTAACATGGAAAGTGACATTGCCTTTGTTGCAATCTATAACAACCCATGCAGTGTTTAAAAATGGTCTTCCAAGGATGACCGCTGATGTCAGTTGTGCTTCCCCGGCAACGGCGACAGGAATAGTCGGGTCGACGGCACCAGGAATCCTCGTGCTACGGCTATGGAGCCTTGCGTTGGTGTTCCCTCGAAGCGGAAAGGGTGATGTAGCACAGGGGTGGTAAGTATTTCCCTCAATTTGAGAACCAAGGTATCAATCAAGTGGATGAGTATCACAAGATCCTGCACAAACACAAAGAATCTGCTCCCAACGCTATGAAGGGGTTGTCAATCCCTTATAGATTGTTTGCCAAGTGAGAACTGAAAGCAACAAAGTAACAAAGCAAAGTAAAAGAGGAGGTGTAAACGATGGATGTGAATAGACCCGGGGGCCGTAGTGTTTACTAGTGGCTTCTCTCATGAAAGCAAGTAGACGGTGGGTGAACAAATTACTGTCGAGCAACTGATAGAACCGCGCAAAGTGGTGACGATATCTATGGCAATGATTATATCTATAGGCATCACGTCCAAAACAAGTAGACCGATATTGTCTGCATGTACTACTATTACTCCACACGTCGACCGCTATCCAGCATGCATCTAGTGTATTAAGTCCAAAAGAACAGAGTAACGCCTTAAGCAAGATCGCATGATGTAGATGGACAATCTCATATCAACGACAGAGCCCATCTTGTTACCCTTGATGGCAACTACTTAATGTGTGCCTTGCTACCCCTACTATCACTGGGAAAGGTCACCACATGGTAGAACCAAAACCCAAGCACTTCTCCCATTGCAAGAATCATAGATCTAGTTGGCCAAACAAAACCCAAGACTCAGAGAGACTTACAAGGATATCAAATCATGCATAAAAGAAATCAGCAAAGACTCAAATATATATCATAGATAATCTGATCACAAATCCACAATTCATCGGATCTCGACAAACACACCGCTAAAGAAGATTACATCGGATAGATCTCCATGAAGATCATGGAGAACTTTGTATTGAAGATCCAAGAGAGAGAAGAAGCCATCTAGCTACTAACTACGGACCCGTAGGTCTGAAGTGAACTACTCATGAGTCATTGGAGGGGCGATGATGATGATGAAGAAGCCCTCCAACTCCAGAGTCCCCTCCGGCAGGGTGCCGGGAAGGGTCTCCAGATGAGATCTTGCGGAAACGGAAGCTTGCGGCGGCGGAAAAGTATTTTCGAGGCTCCCCGGATTTTTTGCTGTATTTTAGGGAATATATAGGCCAAAGATCTACGTCAGGGGGCGGCCAGGGAGGCCACAAGCCCTGCCACCGCCGCCTCCCCTGGTGGCGGAGTGAGGGCTTGTGGGCTCCCTTGAGCCCTCCTGGCTTGGCCCACAGGCCCCCTGATCTTCTTCCGTTCGGGAAAAATCATTTCGGGGATTTTATTCCGTTTGGACTCCGTTCCAAAATCAGATCTGAAAATAGCCAAAAACACAGAAAAAAGAGGAACTGGCATTTGGCACTGAATTAATAAGTTAGTCCCAAAAAGATATAAAAGGTACATAAAACATCCAAAGATGACAAGATAACAGCATGAAACCATCAAAAATTATAGATACGTTTGAGACGTATCAAGCATCCTCAAGCTTAACTCCTGCTCGTCCTCGAGTAGGGAAGTGATAAAGAATGAATTTTTGATGCTTTCATGCTACCTAGCATAGATATCCTTTGTAACTCCTCTTATTTGATGTGAATGTTCAGATCCATTAGATTCAAAACAATAGTTTGCTATTGACGCGGAAACAATAATAATTCAAGCAAACTAGAAGGTAATCATGAACTTTCAAAATAACAAGGCCAAAAGAAAGTTATCCCTACAAAAGCATATAGTCTGGCTATGCTCTATCATCATTGCACAACGAATTTAAATCATGCACAACCCCGGTATTGGCCAAGTAATATTTTCACACCTTTACTTTCTCAAACCGTTTCAACTCTCACGCAATACATGAGCGTGAGCCATGGTTTTAGCACTATATATGGTGTGGAATGTGGTAGAGGTTGCAAGACAAAAAAGGAGAAGATAGTCACATTAACTAGGCATATCAATGAGCTGTGGAGATGCTCATCAATAGATATCAATGTGAATGAGTAGGGATTGCCATACAAATGATCCACTAGAGCTAAGAGTATGTGAAAGCTCTTAAAGAAAACTAGTGGGTGTGCATCCAACTTGCTTGATCACGAAGACCTAAGGCAATTTTGAGGAAGCCTATCATTGGAATATACAAGCCAAGTTATATAATGAAGATTTTCCCACTAGCTATATGTTGGTGACAAAACGAGAGACACTCAATCATGAAGATCATGGTGCTTAATATGCACAAGTGTGGAAAAAGTGGTAGCATTGTCCCTTCTCTCTTTTTCTCTCATTTTTTTGGTGGGCTCTTTGGCCTCTTTTCTTTATTTTTATTTTTATTTTGGTGGGCTTCTTTGTCCTCTTTTATTTCCTTAAATGGGACAATGCTCCATTAATGATGATCATCACACTTTCAACTCAAAACTTAGCGCAACAATGACTCTATAAGGAATGCCTTCGGTAGTGTACCATGCCAATGATCTAACATGGCATAGACATTAATGGAAACATCATGCTAGCTATCTTACGATCATGCAATGGCAATGTAGACGTGGTGGCACATGTCATGGTGGTAGTTGCATGGCAATATATCTCGGAATGACTTTGAAAAAGCCATAGTTGGTAGGTATGGTGCAGGTTTTGAGGGAGGCTAATGGTGGGTTTTGTGTACCGGCGAAAGTTGCACGACACTAAGAAGATAGTGATGGTGGTAGGTGAAAGTGCATCTAAACCATGGACTCAACATTGGTCATGAAGAACTCATATACTTGTTGCAAAAGTTTTATTAGTAATTGAAACAAAGCATTCAACGCATACTCCTAGGGGAAGGGTTGGTAGGTATAAACCATCGCGCGATCCCGACCGCCACACAAAGGATGACAATCAGTATAGTAATCATGCTCAGATTTCATCACATAGCGGTTCACCATACGTGCATGCTACGGGAATCACTAACTTCAACACAAGTATTTCTAGATCCACAACACCTTACTAGCATGACTTCAACATTACCATAACCACAACTCAAAACTAATTGAGATGAATCAAACTTCTCTAACTATTCAATGCACATGAAGGTGGAAGTTTTCGTATCCATTTGGATAACTACCCGTTTTGAGACTACTTTCAAAGCATAGATCAACTACCAAGCCACGCACCGCTGTGATCTAAAAGATATAAGTGAAGCAGATAGAGCAAAAGTATCTAGCTCAAAAGATATAAGTGAAGCACATGTGAGCTGAATTGTCTACCAAAAGATATAAGTGAAGCTCGACAAAATCACGGTGAGTGCATGTCTCTCTCTCTAGGTGTGCAGCAAGGATGATTGTGACACAACAAAAATAAAAGGCTCCTACAAGACAAGTGTTGGGGAACGTCGCATGGGAAACAAAAATTTTCCTACGCGCACGAAGACCTATCATGGTGATGTCCATCTACGAGAGGGGATATTTGATCTACGTACCCTTGTAGATCGCATAGCAGAAGCATTAGTGAACGCGGTTGATGTAGTGGAACATCCTCATGTCCCTCGATCCGCCCCGCGAACCGTCCCGCGATCAGTCCCATGATCTAGTGCCGAACGGACGGCACCTCCGCCTTCAACACACGTACATCTCGATGATGATCTCGGCCTTCTTGATCCAGCAAGAGAGACGGATAGGTAGATGAGTTCTCCGGCAGCGTGACGGCGCTCCGGAGGTTGGTGGTGATATAATCTCAGCAGGGCTCCGCCCGAGCTCTGCAGAAACGCGATCTAGAGGTAAAACCGTGGAGATATGTGGTCGGGCTGCCGTGGCAAAGTTGTCTCAAATCAGCCCTAAAACCTCCGTATATATAGGGGGAAGAGGGGGAGCCTTGCCTTGGGGTCCAAGGACCCCCAAGGGGTTCGGCCGAGCCAAGGGGGGGAGTCCTCCCCTTCCAAACCGAATCCAACTAGGTTTGGAAGGAGGAGTCCTTCCCCCTTTTGCCACCTCCTCCTTTTTTTCTTTTCTCTTTGATTTTCTTCCTATGGCGCATAGGGCCTTCTTGGGCTGTCCCACCAGCCCACTAAGGGCTGGTGCGCCACCCCCAAGGCCTATGGGCTTCCCCGGGGTGGGTTGCCCCCCCCGGTGAACACCCGGAACCCATTCGTCATTCCCGGTACATTCCCTGTAACTCCGAAAACCTTCCGGTAATCAAATGAGGTCATCCTATATATCAATCCTTCGTTTCCGGACCATTTCGGAAACCCTCGTGATGTCCGTGATCTCATCCGGGACTCCGAACAACATTCGGTAACCAACCATATAACTCAAATACGCATAAAACAACGTCGAACCTTAAGTGTGCAGACCCTGCGGGTTCGAGAACTATGTAGACATGACCCGAGTGACTCCTCGGTCAATATCCAATAGCGGGACCTGGATGCCCATATTGGATCCCACATATTCTACGAAGATCTTATCGTTTGAACCTAAGTGCCAAGGATTCATATAATCCCGTATGTCATTCCCTTTGTCCTTCGGTATGTTACTTGCCCGAGATTCGATCGTCAGTATCCGCATACCTATTTCAGTCTCGTTTACCGGCAAGTCTCTTTACTCGTTCCGTAATACAAGATCCCGCAACTTACACTAAGTCACATTGCTTGCAAGTCTTGTGTGTGATGTTGTATTACCGAGTGGGCCCCGAGATACCTCTCCATCACACGGAGTGACAAATCCCAGTCTCGATCCATACTAACTCAATGAACACCTTTGGAGATACCTGTAGAGCATATTTATAGTCACCCAGTTACGTTGCGACATTTGATACACACAAAGCATTCCTCCGGTGTCAGTGATTTATATGATCTCATGGTCATAGGAACAAATACTTGACACGCAGAAAACAGTAGCAACAAAATGACACGATCAATATGCTACGTCTATTAGTTTGGGTCTAGTCCATCAGGTGATTCTCCTAATGACGTGATCCAGTTATCAAGCAACAACACCTTTTTCATAATCAGAAGACCCTGACTATCTTTGATCAACTGGCTAGCCAACTAGAGGCTTGCTAGGGACAGTGTTTTGTCTATGTATCCACACATGAATATAAGTCTTCATTCAATACAATTATAGCATGGATAATAAACGATTATCTTGATATAGGAATTATAATAATAACTATATTTATTATTGCCTATAGCGCATAATTCCAACAGTCTCCCACTTGCACTAGAGTCAATAATCTAGCCCTCACATCATCATGCGAATTACATTGTAATAAATCTAACACCCATACAGTTCTGGTGTTGATCATGCTTTGCCCGTGGAAGAGGTTTAGTTAGCGGGTCTACTACATTCAGATCCGTGTGCACTTTGCATATATTTACGTGCTCCCCTTCGACGTAGTCGCGGATGAGGTTGAAGCGTCGTTTGATGTGTCTGGACTTCTTGTGAAACCGTGGTTCCTTTGCTAGGGCAATGGCACCCGTGTTGTCACAGAACAAGGTTATTGGATTCAGTGTGCTTGACACTACTCCAAGATCCGTCATGAACTGCTTCATCCAGACACCCTCCTTAGCCGCCTCCGAGGCAGCCATGTACTCCGCTTCACATGTACAATCTGCTACGACGCTTTGCTTGGAACTGCACCAGCTTACCGCACCCCCATTAAGAATAAATACGTATCCGGTCTGCGACTTAGAGTCGTCCGGATCTGTGTCAAAGCTTGCATCGACGTAACCCTTTACGATGAGCTCTTCGTCACCTCCATACACGAGAAACATCTCCTTAGTCTATTTTAGGTACTTCAGGATATTCTTGACCGCCGTCCAGTGATCCACTCCTGGATTACTCTGGAACCTGCCTGCCATACTTATGGCCAAGCTAACATCCGGTCTAGTGCACAGCATTGCATACATGATAGAACCTATGGCTGAAGCATAGGGACAATGCTCATATGCTCTCTATCCTCATCAGTTGCTGGGCACTGAGTCTTACTCAATCTCGTACGTTGTAAAACTGGCAAGAACCCTTTCTTGGACTGTTCCATTTTGAACCTCTTCAAAACTTTATCAAGGTATGTGCTTTGTGAAAGTCCTATCAGGTGTTTCGATCTATCCTTGTAGATCTTAAAGCCTAGAATGTGAGCAGCTTCTCCTAGGTCCTTCATAGAGAAACTTTTATTCAAGTAATCCTTTATGCTCTCCAAAAACTCTACGTTGTTTCCAATCAGCAATATTTCATCCACATATAATATTAGAAATGCCACAGAGCTCCCACTCACTTTCTTGTAAATACAAGATTCTCCAACCACTTGTATAAACCCAAATGCTTTGATCACCTCATCAAAGCGTTTGTTCCAACTCCGAGATGCTTGCACCAGCCCATAAATGGATCACTGGAGCTTGCACACCTTGTTAGAATTCTTAGGATCGACAAAACCTTCGGGTTGCATCATATACAACTCTTCCTTAAGGAAACCGTTAAGGAACGCCGTTTAGACATCCATTTGCCAGATTTCATAATCGAAAAATGCAGCTATTGCTAACATGATTCTGACGGACTTAAGCATCTCTACGGGTGAGAATGTCTCATCGTAGTCAACTCCTTGAACTTGTGAAAAACCCTTTGCCACAAGCCGAGCTTTATAAACGGTCACATTGCCGTCAGCGTCCGTCTTCTTCTTAAAGACCCATTTGTTCTGAATAGCCTTGCGGCCCTCAGGTAGTACTTCCAAAGTCCATACTTTGTTCTCATACATGGATCCTATCTCGGACTTCATGGCCTCTAGCCATTTGTTGGAATCTGGGCCCACCATTGCTTCTTCATAATTTGCAGGTTCATTGTTGTCTAACAACATGATTGACATGACGGGATTACCGTACCACTCTGGAGCAGCACGTGGTCTCGTCGACCTGCGTGGTTTGACAGGAACTTAAACCGGAGTTTCATGATCATCATCATTAACTTCCTCCTCAACCGGCGTCGCAATGACAGAGGTTTCCCCTTGCCCTGCGCCACCATCTAGAGGGATGAGAGGTTCGACAACCTCATCAAGTTCTATCTTCCTCCCACTCAATTCTCTCGAGAGAAACTCCTTCTCGAGAAAAGCTCCGTTTTTAGCAACAAACACTTTGCCCTCGGATTTGAGATAGAAGGTGTACCCAACTGTCTTTTTTGGGTAACCTATGAAGATGCACTTTTCCGCTTTGGGTTCCAGCTTTTCAGGCTGAAGCTTTTTGACATAAGCATCACATCCCCAAACTTTAAGAAACGACAACTTTCGCCCTTTACCATACCACAGTTCGTATGGTGTCGTCTCAACGGATTTTGATGGTGCCCTTTTTAAAGTGAATGCAGCTGTTTCTAATGCATAACCCCAAAACGATAACGGCAAATCGGTAAGAGACATCATAGATCGCACCATTTGTAATAAAGTACGATTACGACGTTCGGACACACCATTACGCTGTGGTGTTCCAGGCGGTGTCAACTGTGAAACAATTCCACATTGTCTTAAGTGAGCACCAAACTCAAAACTCAGATATTCACCCCCACGATCAGACCGTAGGAACTTGATCTTCTTGTTACGATGATTTTCAACTTCACTCTGAAATTGCTTGAACTTTTCAAATGTTTCAGACTTGTGCTTCATTAAGTAGACATAACCATATCTACTCAAATCGTCAGTGAAGGTGAGAAAATAACGATATCCGTCGCGTGCCTCTACGCTCATCGGACCGCACACATCGGTATGTATGATTTCCAACAAGTCACTTGCACGCTCCATTGTTCCGGAGAACGGAGTTTTAGTCATCTTGCCCATGAGGCATGGTTCGCACGTGTCAAGTGAATCAAAGTCAAGTGACTCCAAAAGTCCATCGGCATGGAGTTTCTTCATGCGCTTTACACCAATATGACCTAAGCGGCAGTGCCACAAAAATATGGCGCTATCATTGTTAACTCTAACTCTTTTGGTATCAATGTTATGTATGTGTGTATCACTATCAAGATTCAATATGAACAATCCTCTCACATTGGGTGCATGACCATAAAAGATGTTACTCATAGAAATAGAACAACCATTATTCTCTGACTTAAAAGAATAACCGTCTCGCAATAAACAAGATCCAGATATAATGTTCATGCTCAACGCATGCACTAAATAACAATGATTCAAGTTCATAACTAATCCTGATGGTAATTGAAGTGAAACTGTGCCGACGGCGATTGCATCAACCTTGGAACCATTTCCTACGCGCATCGTCACTTCATCTTTCGCCAGCCTTCGTCTTTTCCGCAGTTCCTGTTTCGAGTTGCAAATATGAGCAACAGAACCGGTATCGAATACCCAGGCACTACTACGAGAGCCGGTTAAGTACACATCAATAACATGTATATCAAATATACCTGATTTTTCTTTGGCCGCCTTCTTATGAGCCATATACTTGGGGCAGTTGCGCTTCCAGTGACCCATACCCTTGTAATAGTAACACTCTGTTTTAGGCTTAGGTCCAGCTTTGGGTTTCTTCGTCGGATTGGCAACATGCTTGCCGCTCTTCTTTGAATTACCCTTCTTGCCTTTGCCGTTTCTCTTGAAACTTGTGGTCTTATTCACCATCAACACTTGATGCTCTTTACGGAGTTCAGACTCTGCGACTTTCAGCATCGCAAACAACTCGCCGGGTGACTTGTTCATCCCTTGCATGTTGTAGTTCAACACAAAGCCTTTATAGCTTGGCGGCAGTGATTGAAGGATTCTGTCAGTGATAGCCTCTTGCGGGAGTTCAATCCCCAGCTCAGCTAGACGGTTTGAGTACCCAGACATTTTGAGCACATGTTCACTGACAGACGAGTTCTCCTCCATCTTGCAAGCATAGAATTTATCGGAGGTCTCATACCTCTCAATCCGGGCGTTCTTCTGAAAGATGAACTTCAACTCCTGGAACATCTCAAGTGCTCCATGACGCTCAAAGCGACGTTGAAGTCCCGGTTCTAAGCCATACAAGACTGCACATTGAACTACTGAGTAGTCCTCCTTACGTGTTAACCAAGCGTTCTTAACATCCTGGTCAGCCGTAGCGGGTGGTTCATCTCCTAGCGCAGCATTAAGGACATAATCCTTCTTCCCAGCTTGTAAGATTAGCTTAAGATTACGAGCCCAGTCTACAAAGTTGCTTCCATCATCTTTCAACTTAGCTTTCTCTAGGAACGTATTAAAATTCAGGGTGACTCTCGCGTGAGGCATGATCTACAACACAAATATATTCAAAGTGGACTTAGACTATGTTCAAGATAATTAGAGTTTAACTTAATCAAATTGCTCGCTAAACTCCCACGCAAAAAGTACATCTCTCTAGTCATTTGAGTGGTTCATGATCCACTTACACTAGCTCAAGTGTGATCATCACGTGAGTTGAGTATAGTTTCAGTGGTAAGCATCCCTATGCTAATCATATCATCTATCTGATTCATGATCGACATTTGCGTCTCATGTGTTCCGAGGCCATGTCTGCACATGCTAGGCTCGTCAAGCTTAACCCGAGTGTTCCGCGTGTGCAACTGTTTTGTACCCGTTGTATGTGAACGTTGAGTCTATCACACCCGATCATCACGTGGCGTCTCGAAACGACGAACTGTAGCAACGGTGCACAATCGGGGAGAACACAATTTCGTCTTGAAATTTTAGTGAGAGATCACCTTATAATGCTACCGTCGTTCTAAGCAAATAAGGTGCATAAAAGGATTAACATCACATGCAATTCATAAGTGACATGATATGGCCATCATCACGTGCTCCTCGATCTCCATCACCAAAGCACCGGCACGATCTTCTTGTCACCGGCGCCACACCATGATCTCCATCAACGTGTCGCCATCAGGGTTGTCGTGCTACTCATGCTATTACTACTAAAGCTACATCCTAGCAAAATAGTAAACGCATCTGCAAGCACAAACGTTAGTTTAAAGACAACCCTATGGCTCCTGCCGGTTGCCGTACCATCGACGTGCAAGTCGATATTATCTATTACAACATGATCATCTCATACATCTAATATATCACATCACATCGTTGGCCATATCACATCACAAGCATACCCTGCAAAAACAAGTTAGACGTCCTCTAATTTTGTTGTTGCATGTTTTACGTGGTGACCATGGGTATCTAGTAGGATCGCATCTTACTTACGCAAACACCACAACGGAGATACATGAATTGCTATTTAACCTTATACAAGGACCTCCTTGGTCAAATCCAATTCAACTAAAGTTGGAGAAACTGACACTTGCCAGTCATCTTTGAGCAACGAGGTCACTCATAGCGATGAAACCAGTCTCTCGTAAGCGTACGAGTAATGTCGGTCCAAGCCGCTTCAATCCAACAATACCGCGGAATCAAGAAAAGACTAAGGAGGGCAACAAAACGCACATCACCGCCCACAAAAACTTTTGTGTTCTACTCGAGAAGACATCTACGCATGAACCTAGCTCATGATGCCACTGTTGGGGAACGTTGCATGGGAAACAAAATTTTTCCTACGCGCACGAAGACCTATCATGGTGATGTCCATCTACGAGAGGGGATATTTTATCTATGTACCCTTGTAGATCGCACAGCAGAAGCGCTAGTGAACGCGGTTGATGTAGTGGAACGTCCTCACGTCCCTCGATCCGCCCCACGAACCGTCCCGCGATCAGTCCCACGATCTAGTGCCGAACGGACGGCACCTCCGCGTTCAGCACACGTACAGCTCAACGATGATCTCGGGCTTCTTGATCCAGCAAGAGAGACGGAGAGGTAGATGAGTTCTCCGGCAGCGTGACGGCGCTCCAGAGGTTGGTGGTGATCTAATCTCAGCAGGGCTCCGCCCGAGCTCCGCAGAAACGCGATCTAGAGGTAAAACCGTGGAGATATCTGGTCGGGCTGCCGTGGCAAAGTTGTTTCAAATCAGCCCTAAAACCTCCGTATATATAGGGGGAAGAGGGGGAGCCTTGCCTTGGGGTCCAAGGACCCCCAAGGGGTTCGGCCGAGCCAAGGGGGGGAGTCCTCCCCTTCCAAACCGAATCCAACTAGGTTTGGAAGGAGGAGTCCTTCCCCCTTTTCCCACCTCCTCCTTTTTTTTCTTTTCTCTTTGATTTTCTTCCTATGGCGCATAGGGCCTTCTTGGTCTGTCCCACCAGCCCACTAAGGGCTGGTGCGCCACCCCCAAGGCCTATGGGCTTCCCCGGGGTGGGTTGCCCCCCCGGTGAACACCCGGAACCCATTCGTCATTCCCGGTAACTCCGAAAACCTTCCGGTAATCAAATGAGGTCATCCTATATATGAATCTTCGTTTCTGGACCATTCCGGAAACCCTCGTGACATCCATGATCTTATCCGGGACTCCGAACAACATTCGGTAACCAACCATATAACTCAAATACGCATAAAACAACGTCGAACCTTAAGTGTGCAGACCGTGCGGGTTCGAGAACTATGTAGACATGACCCGAGTGACTCCTCAGTCAATATCCAATAGCGGGACCTGGCTGCCCATATTGGATCCCACATATTCTACGAAGATCTTATCGTTTGAACCTCAGTGCAAAGGATTCATATAATCCCGTATGTCATTCCCTTTGTCCTTCGGTATGTTACTTGCCCGAGATTCGATCGTCAGTATCAGCATACCTATTTCAATCTCGTTTACCGGCAAGTCTCTTTACTCGTTCCGTAATACAAGATCCCGCAACTTACACTAAGTCACATTGCTTGCAAGGCTTGTGTGTGATGTTGTATTACCGAGTGGGCCCCGAGATACCTCTCCGTCACACGGAGTGACAAATCCCAGTCTCGATCCATACCAACTCAACGAACACCTTCGGAGATACCTGTAGAGCATCTTTATAGTCACCCAGTTATGTTGCGACGTTTGATACACACAAAGCATTCCTCCGGTGTCAGTGAGTTATATGATCTCATGGTCATAGGAACAAATACTTGACACGCAGAAAACAGTAGCAACAAAATGACACGATCAATATGCTACGTCTGTTAGTTTGGATCTAGTCCATCACGTGATTCTCCTAATGACGTGATCTAGTTATCAAGCAACAACACCTAGTTCATAATCAGTAGACCCTGACTATCTTTGATCAACTGGCTAGCCAACTAGAGGCTTGCTAGGGACAGTGTTTTGTCTATGTATCCACACATGTATATAAGTCTTCACTCAATACAATTATAGCATGGAGAATAAACGATTATCTTGATACAAGAATTATAATAATAACTATATTTATTATTTCCTCTAGGGCATAATTCCAACAACAAGACGCTCCAAGCAAAAACAAATAACATGTGGTGAATAAAAATATAGCCCCAGGTAACGTTACCGATGGATTGAAGACGAGAGAGGGGATGCCTTCCCGGGGCATCCCCAAGCTTAGGCTTTTACGACATCCTTGAATCTCTTGGGGGTGCCTTGGGCATCCCCAAGCTTGACCTCTTGCCACTCTTTATCTTTTTGTCCATAAGAACTTAACCCAAAACTTGAAAACTTCACAACACGAAACTTAACCAGAAACTCGTGATAACATTAGTATGAGAAAGCAAACCACCACTTCCTTAGGTACTGTAGCAAACCTAAATTCTACTTATGCTGATGTTGGGTTACTGTATTTGCAATCTTCTATGGCTAATACCCCCCGATGCTATCCATAGTTTCATCAAAATAAGCAACCAACACAACAAAAACAGAATCTGTTAACAACAGACCAGTCTGTAGCAATCTGTATATTTCGTATACCTCTAGTACTTCAAAAATTCTGCAAAAATTACGACAATCTGAAGAATTTGCGTAGAAATCAGCAGTAAAAAGAATCAACTCAAAAGCTCTTACACAAAAAAAAATTCTTTTCGTGAGCAGAAAGTTTCTGTCTTTTCGAGCATGACCAAACGATCATCCCCAAGACTAATCATAATGGTTTTTCTTGGCAAAAACGCAAAAAGAAACACAAAACACAATCATAACAGAATTATGAAAGTGTGGAAAACACAAAACAGAAAGAAAAAGGATATCACGCTACTATTTAACGCCCTTAGCTAGGCATAGGAGCGATAGAATCTAAGTCTAACATACTTCCTATGCAAAGGCATTTTATCGGAAAACAAATTGGCAAGACAACCAATAGTTACCAAATACAAGGAATAAGAAAGAGACAATAGCAATCTCAACATAACGAGAGGTAATTTGGTAACATGAAAGTTTCTACCACAATATTTTCCTCTCTCATAGCAATTACATGTGGGATCATATTCAAATTCAACGATATAGCTATCCCAAAGGATATTCTTTTCATGATCCACATGCATGCAAAGTTGATGCTCTTCAAAAATAGTGGGATTATCAGAAACTAAAGTCATGACGTCTCCAAACCCACTTTCAATAATATTGCAAATATCATATTCATCATGAGGTTTGAACAAATTTTCAAGATCATAAGAAAGATCATCACCCCAATCATGATTATTGCAACAAGTAGTGGACATAGCAAAACTAGCATCCCTAAGCTTAGGGTTTTGCATATTTTTAGCATGATTGTCACTAATAGAATTTATAGTGAAACCATTGCAATCATGCTTTTCATTCAAGGAGTCCTCGTGAATCACTTCATGAATTTCATCACGATTTTCAAATTCACGCATCTCAAGCAAAACTCCATAAAGATAGTCAGGTGCACTCAACTCACTAGCAATTGGATCAACATAATCAGATCTCTTAAAGAGATTAGCAAGTGGATGATGATCCATATCAATAGATTTTCAGCAAGCGAAGATGCAAGCATATTGAAGGCACATAGCACACAAGCAAAGGAAAGGCAAGCGAGAGAAAAGGGCGAACAAAAAGGCAAACGAAAAAGGCAAAGGATAAAGGCAAATGAAAACGACAAATGTGAAGTGGGGGAGAGGAAAGTGAGAGGCAACTGGCAACAAAAGTAAATGCAAGAGATGAGTTTGTGAGACCTACTTGGATAGATCTTGATCTCTCCTCCCCGGCAACGACGCGAGAAATACTTCTGATGTCAGCTGTGCTTCCCCGGCAACAGCAACAGGAATAGTCGTGTCGACGGCACCAGGAATCCTTCTGCTACGACTATGGAGCCTTGCGTTGGTGTTCCCTCGAAGCGGAAAGGGTGATGTAGCACAGTGGTGGTAAGTATTTCCCTCAGTTTGAGAACCAAGGTATCAATCCAGTGGAGGAGTATCACAAGATCCTGCACAAACACAAAGAACCTGCTCCCAACACTATGAAGGGGTTGTCAATCCCTTATAGATTGTTTGCCAAGTGAGAACTGAAAGCAACAAAGTAACAAAGCAAAGTAAAAGTGGAGGTGTAAACGATGGATGTGAATAGACCCGGGGGCCGTAGTGTTTACTAGTGGCTTCTCTCATGAAAGCAAGTAGACGGTGGATGAACAAATTACTGTCGAGCAACTGATAGAACCGCGCAAAGTGGTGACGATATCTATGGCAATGATTATATCTATAGGCATCACGTCCAAAACAAGTAGACCGATATTGTCTGCATCTACTACTATTACTCCACACGTCGACCGCTATCCAGCATGCATCTAGTGTATTAAGTCCAAAAGAACAGAGTAACGCCTTAAGCAAGATCGCATGATGTAGATGGACAATCTCATATCAACGACACAGCCCATCTTGTTACCCTTGATGGCAACTACTTAATGTGTGCCTTGCTGCCCCTACTATCACTGGGAAAGGTCACCACATGGTAGAACCAAAACCCAAGCACTTCTCCCATTGCAAGAATCATAGATCTAGTTGGCCAAACAAAACCCAAGACTCAGAGAGACTTACAAGGATATCAAATCATGCATAAAAGAAATCAGCAAAGACTCAAATATATATCATAGATAATCTGATCACAAATCCACAATTCATCGGATCTCGACAAACACACCGCCAAAGAAGATTACATCGGATAGATCTGCATGAAGATCATGGAGAACTTTGTATTGAAGATCCAAGAGAGAGAAGAAGCCATCTAGCTACTAACTACGGACCCGTAGGTCTGAAGTGAACTACTCTCGAGTCATTGGAGGGGCGATGATGATGATGAAGAAGCCCTCCAACTCCAGAGTCCCCTCCGGCAGGGCGCCAGGAAGGGTCTCCAGATGAGATCTCGTGGAAACGGAAGCT
This sequence comes from Hordeum vulgare subsp. vulgare, assembly GCF_904849725.1. Classification (NCBI taxonomy): domain Eukaryota; kingdom Viridiplantae; phylum Streptophyta; class Magnoliopsida; order Poales; family Poaceae; genus Hordeum; species Hordeum vulgare. The sequence goes on from NC_058523.1 coordinate 526,695,965, forward strand.
TGCGGCGGCGGAAAAGTATTTTCGAGGCTCCCCTGATTTTTTGATGTATTTTAGGGAATATATAGGCCAAAGATCTAGGTCAGGGGGCGGCCAGGGAGGCCACAACCCTGCCACCGCCGCCTCCCCTGGTGGCGGAGTGGGGGCTTGTGGGCATCCTCGAGCCCTCCTGGCTTGGCCCACAGCCCCCCTGATCTTCTTCCGTTCGGGAAAAAATCATTTTGGGGATTTTATTCCGTTTGGACTCCGTTCCAAAATCAGATCTAAAAAGAGCCAAAAACACAGAAAAAACAGGAACTGGCACTTGGCACTGAATTAATAAGTTAGTCCCAAAAGATATAAAAGGTACATAAAACATCCAAAGATGACAAGATAACAGCATGAAACCATCAAAAATTATAGATACGTTTGAGACGTATCAACCGCGATGGCATCATCCTTGGGAATATCAAGAATACCAAAGTCCGTTAAGATAGTAACGTTCGCAACCACAACAGGCACATCCTCACAAATGCCGATAGGTAAAGCAGTTGATTTGTCGGCCATTTGCAAAGAAATTTCAGTAGGTGTCAACATATCCAATTCAAGTCTACGATATAAAGAGAGAGGCATAATACTAACACCGGCTCCAAGATCACATAAAGCAGTTCTAACATAATTTCCTTTAATGGAGCAAGGTATAGTGGGCACTCCTATATCACCTAGTTTCTTAGGAGTCCCACCCATAAAAGTGTAATTAGCAAGCATGGTGGAAATCTCAACATCAGGTATGTTTCTTTTATTAGTCACAATATCTTTCATGTACTTAGCATAAGGAGACATTTTAAGCATATCACTCAAACGCATTTCCAAAAAGATAGGTCTAATCATTTCAACAAAGCGCTCAAAATCCTCATCATCCTTTTTCTTGGATGGTTTGGTAGGAAAGGGCATGGGTTTCTGAACCCATGGTTCTCTTTCTTTCCCATGCTTCCTAGCAATAAAATCATTCTTATCATATCTCTTGTTCTTAGGTTGTGGGTTATCAAGATCAACAGCATGTTCAATCTCCACATCATTATCATTACTAGGTTGAGCATCAACATGAACACCATTATCAATCTTATCACTCTGCTCATGTTCATCACCAGATTGTGTTTCAGCATCAGAAATAGAAACATCATTTGGATTCTCAGGTGTAACAGAAACATGTTTACTAGCATGCAAGTTCCTATCATCTTTCTTTTTCTTCCTATTACGAGGATGACTAGGTGCATCAGTATTAACTCCTTGAGAATCTTGTTCAATTCTCTTAGGATGGCCCTTAGGATACAAAGGTTCCCGAGTCATTCTACCACCTCTAGTAACAACTCTAACAGAATTATCATTCAATTCATTAAGCAAGTCATTTTGAGCCTTAAGTACTTGTTCTACTTGAGTAGTGACCATAGAAGCATGTTTACCAATAAGCTTAAGATCATTAACATTTCTATCCCCACAAGCACTTGTATGATTAATCATACAAGCATTTCGTTTCAGTTGTCTGCTAACATAATCAATAAAACTTTGTTTTTTGGCAACGAATTTATCAAATTCATCTAAGCATAAGCTAGCAGGTTTATCATAAGGAATATCACTCTCATTGAATCTACAAAGAGAATTTACCTCTACTACCTGTGTCGGGTTATGAAGACCATGTATTTCTTCAATAGGTGGTAGATTCTTAACATCTTCAGATTTAATACCTTTCTCTTGCATAGATTTCTTGACTTCTTGCATATCTTAAGGACTGAGGAATAGAATACCTCTTTTCTTCGGAGTTGGCTTTGGAGGTGGTCCGGGAATAGTCCAAGCAATATCATTGCTCAAGATATTATTCAATAGAATTTCAGCTTGTTCCATAGTTTGTTCCCTGAAAACACAAACAACACAACTATCTAGGTGGTCCCTAGAAGCATCGGTTAGTCCATTATAAAAGATATCAAGTATTTCATTTTTCTTAAGAGGGTGGTTAGGCAAAGCATTAAGTAACTGGACAAGCCTCCGGCAAGCTTGTGAGGGACTCTCTTCTTCAATTTGCAGAAAGTTATATATATCCTGCAAGACAACTTGTTTCTTATGGACAGAACAATATTTCTCAGAGAAGTAGTATATCATATCCTCGGGACTATGCACACAACCAGGAGCAAGAGAAGTAAACCAAGTTTTAGCATCACCCTTTAGTGAGAAAGGAAACAACTTAAGGATATAGTAATAGCGAATTTTTCCCTCATTAGTGAATAGGGTGGCTATATCATTCAGTTTAGTAAGATGTGCTACAACAGTTTCAGATTCATTACCATGAAAAGGATCAGATTCAACCAAAGTGATTAACTCAGGATCGACAGAGAATTCATATTCCTTATCAGTAGCAAAGATGGGTGACGTAGCAAACTTAGGATCATATTTCATTCTAGCATTTAGAGATTTTTTTCCACTTGCGTAATAAATTCTCAAGATCATAGCTATCCATACAAGCAAGAAAGTCTTCAGCTATCTCTCCCTCCATAACATAACCCTTAGGTATATTAGGCAATTCATATCTAGGAGAGCTAGGTCTAACAGGTGTCACATCAGGTTCAACTTCAATAATTTCATCAGTTTCAGAAGTATCATCAGATTCAGCAGTAACCCACTGGCATATCATTATCAAGAAAAGCATCATCATAAGCATCATGGGTAGAAGAAGTAGCATTATCAAGCACATGCGACATATCAGAATTACTAGTAGGTGGTGGTGTCGCAAATTTACTTATAACAGAAGGTGAATCAAGTGCAGAGCTAGATGGCAGTTCCTTACCTGTCCTCGTAGTTGAGGTCAAGACTTTAGTTTTTGGATCTCTCGGATTCCTCATAGTGATCAACACATATAAATACCAAGTAACTCAGAGAATAGAGCTATGCCCCCGAGCAACGGCGCCAGAAAAAGGTCTTGATAACCCACAAGTATAGGGGATCGCAACAGTTTTCGAGGGTAGAGTATTCAACCCAAATTTATTGATTCGACACAAGGGGAGACAAAGAATACTCTCGAGTATTAGCAATTGAGTTGTCAATTCAACCACACCTGAAAGACTTAGTATCTGCAGTAAAGTTTTAGTACCAAAGTAATATGATAGTAACGGTAGCGGTGGTAATAGTAGCAATAGTAATTTGTATAGCAAGTGTAACAGTAGTAGCGGTAAAGTAACTTAGCAAGGACCAGTATAGGAAAAGCTCGTAGGCATTGGATCAGTGATGGATAACTATGTCGGATGGCATTCATCATGAAACAGTTATAACAAAGGGTGATATGTAACTAGCTCCAGTTCGTCAATGTAATGTAGGCATGTATTCCGTATTAATCATACGTGGTTATGGAAAAGAACTTGCATGACATCTTTTGTCCTACCCTCCCGTGGCAGTGGGGTCCTAACGGAAACTAAGGTATATTAAGGTCTCCTTTTAATAGAGAACCGAAACAAAGCATTCGCACATGGTGAATACATGGGATCCTCATACTATGGTCAGCTCCGGGAGTGGTTCCGGCTATTGTCACTCCGGGGTTGCCGGGTCATAACACATAGTAGGTGACTACAACTTGCAATATAGGATCAAGAACAGACATATATTGATGAAAACATAATAGGTTCAGATCTGAAATCATGGCACTCGGGCCCTAGTGACAAGCATTAAGCATAGCAAAGTAGTAGCAACATCAATCTTAGAACATAGTGTATACTAGGGATCAAACCCCATCAAAACTAACTCGATTACATGATAGATCTCATCCAACCCTTCACCATCCAGCAAGCCTACGATAAGATTACTCACGAACGACGGAGAGCATCATGGAATTGGCGATGGAGGATGGTTGATGATGACGACGACGTCGATTTCCCCTCTCTGGAGCCCAGAACGGACTCCAAATCTGCTATCCCGAGGAAGAACATGCGGTGGCTGCGGCTCCGTATCGTGAAACGTGATGAACTCTTTCTCTGGTTTTTTTCTGGGCGAGAGAGGTTATATAGAGTTTGAGATGAAGTCGGAGGAGCCACGTGGGCCCCACGAGCCTGCTAGGCACGCACTAGGGGGGGGCGCCTGGAGGGCTCGTGGCTCACTGGCAGTGTATCTTTAGTTGATTCTTTCTCTGATATTTTTTATATATTCCATAAAAAATCCTCGTAAGTTTCCAGGTCATTCCGAGAACTTTTATTTCTGCACAAAAACAACACCATGGCAGTTTTGTTGAAAACAGCGTCAGTCCGGGTTAGTTTCATTCAAATCATGCAAATTAGAGTCCAAAACAAGGGCAAAAGAGTTTGGAAAAGTAGACACGTTGGAGAAGTATCATTCTACTATGGGCTTGACTTCCACGATCTCCCCCCGAACTCCATCACCCATCTTCCCGCCTTCATCACAGTTTGCGAGGCCTTGTTGCGGGTCCAACCACATTTCGACTTGTGGTTAAAGGTTCTTGAAGTCAAGCCCAAGGTCATTAATGGCGAGCAGGCTGACTATGGAGGGGCGATGATCAGCAAGCTCGAGGGGGCCACTTGGCCCAAGGGCACATTCATTGACACCAGCAAGTCATGCCAGGAGGAGTGGTTCTATATCAGCGAGCCGCGCAACGCACGTGAGGCAGACCCTCTTGCATTTAGATCTGGCCCTCCCACCCGTCTCATGTCATGGGCGGAGAAGGCCCTAGATTAGGGGGAGGTAGTGTACGTGAAGGAGCTTACAAAGTGGATCTGCGATCTAATGGAGAAAATCGATCTCACCAATGTAATCCAGGTGATGCTATGATGTCTACTACACAACCTTCTTCTTGTAGACTCGTGTTGGGCCTCCAAGCATAGAGTTTTGTAGGAGAGTAGAAAATTTCCCTAAAGTGGATGACCAAAGGTTTATCAATCCGTGGGAGGCATAGGAAGAAGATGGTCTCTCTCAAGCAACCCTGCAATCAAATAACAAAGAGTATCTTGTGTCCCCAACACACCCACTACAATGGTAAATTGTATAGGTGCACTAGTTCGGCGAAGAGATGGTGATACAAGTGTAATATGGATGGTAGATATAGGTTTTTGTAATCTGAAAATATAAAATAAGCAAGGTAAAAAATAGTAAACATCGAGCAAAATGTTGTATAAATGCTTGGAAACAAGGCCTAGGGTCCATACTTTCACTAGTGCAAGTTCTCTCGACAATACTAACATAGTTGAATTATATATAAATCCCTCACGTGCGACAAAGAATTCACTCCAAAGTCACAAATAGCGGAGGACAAACGAAGAAATTATTGTAGGGTCCGAAATCACCTCGAGTTATCTTTTGTGACCAATCTTACGAGCTATCCCTATAACTGTCACGAACAACCCTAGAGTTCGTACTAAAATAACAACTTAAGATACACATCAACCAAAACCCTAATGTCACCTAGATACTCCAATGTCACCACAAGTACCCATGGGCATGATTATACGATATGCATCACATAATTTCAGATTCATCATGTTCAATCCAACACAAAGAACTTCAAAGAGTGCCCCAAAATTAATACGGGAGAATCAAGACGAAAACATGTGCCAACCCCTATGCATAGATTCCCAAGGTCACGAAACCCGCAAGTCGATCACCAAAACATACATCAAATGGATCAATAGAACATCCCATTGTCAGCACAGATATCCCATCACAATACATACATCAACTGTTCTCAAATCCTTAAAGACTCAATCCGATAAGAAAACTTCAAAGGGAAAACTCAATTCATCACAAGAAGATAAAGAGGGGAAAACTCCATATAATTCATCTATATTAATAAAGCGCGCGATACATCAAGATCGTGTCATCTCAATAACACGAGAGAGAGAGAGAAATTGAACACACAGATACTAGTACATACCCTCAGCTCCGAGGAGGATTACTCACATATTATCATGGTGAGAAAGAGAGATTTGTTGATTGAGAGGTGCATCCCCGAAGAGATGGAGGCGATGGCGGCCACGACATCGGCGACGGCGGCAACCCCTTGCTCCTTATTCTTCCTTGGTCTTGGTGCTGCAATGGAGGAGCCTCTCCCCTTGTTGGTGTCTGCCAAGGGAGAGGCAAATTCGTGGCTCTTGGTGGCTCTACCAAAATTAGGATTTTTCTGTCCTTATATATGCCTATTTGGTGCTCTATTGCCCTAAGATGGATGGACCCTTGATACAATGGCTCTTGGGCACCTATAGCACCTTCCTAGGGGCTCCTCACAGCCCTCACGAGTCGTCAAAGTAGTGGCTTGACCGAATATATGAGATATGTTAAGAGTTGGACTCAATCACGACAACAATTATGTTTAGTAAAACGGGTCACCAGATCGTATACGAACTCCGTTTTGCACTAATTTGTAGTCTAGAATCATTGCCATAAAATGCCCCACACTTTCCTAATTTTAGTTTTTTCTATTTGACGCCGTCTTCGGGGATAAAACTGACGATCTCTTACAACTGTTTGTGGACAGATTTCAGGAGAGATATAGTCCTCCTCCAACAAAGCTCCTTTTGCGTTAATTCGTCAATTTCTAATTAATTCCTACAAATCAAAGTGTGAAACAAGAACTTGTGCAATTTTTCAACCATTAATAGGTTAGTCCCAAAAATAATATAAAGTTGTAGTAAAATAATATAATACTTGTGTTGTATTGTTGGATTGAAGTGGCCCGGACCAACATTACTCGTACGCTTACGAGAGACCGGTTTCATCGACTAACATGCAACTTGTTGCATAAATATGACTGGCGGGTGTCTGTTTTTTCAACTTTAGTTGAATCGGATTTGACCGAGGTGGTCCTTGGAGAAGGTTAAATAGCAATTTGCGTATCACCGTTGTGGCTTTGCATAAGTAAGATGCGATCATACTAGATACCCATAGCAACCACGTAAAATTTGCAACAACCAATTAGAGGACGTCTAACTTGTTTTTGCAGGGTATGCATGTGATGTGATATGGATAAAGACATGACATGATATATTGGACGTATGAGATGATCATGTTGTAATAGTTAAATATCGACTTGCACGTCGATGCTACGGCAACCGGCAGGAGCCATAGGGTTGTCTTTATTTTTTTTGCTTTTGGAGATGCTTTGCTTTATCGCTAGTAAGTAGCTTTAGTAGTAATAGCATAGTTAGCGCCACAACCTCGATGGCAGCACAATGATGGAGATCATGGTGTGGCGTCGGTCATGATGGAGATCATGTCGGTGCTTTGGTGATGGAGATCAAGAAGCACAAGTTCATGGCCATATCATGCCACTTATGATTTGCATGTGATATTAATCCTTTTATGCACCTTTTTTTTCTTAGGACGACGGTAGCTTTATAAGGTGATCCCTCACTAAAATTTCAAGATAAAATTGTGTTCTTCCCGACTGTGCACCGTTGTGATAGTTCCTCGTTTCGAGAACCACGTGATGATCGGGTGTGATAGACTCTACGTTCACATACAACGAGTGCAAAACAGTTGCACACGCAGAACACTCGGGTTAAACTTGACGAGCCTAGGATGTACAAACATGGCCTCGGAACACAAGAGACCGAAAGGTCAAGCATGAGTCATATAGTGGATATGATCAACATGGAGATATTCACAACTGAAGCTAAACTCAACTCATGTGATGATCGGACTTGTGTTAGTGAATTTGGATCATGTACCACTCGAATAACTAAAGGGATGTCAATTTGAGTGGGAGTTCTTAAGTAATATGATTAATTGAACTTATTATCATGAACATAGTCAAAAGGTCTTTGCAAATTATGTTGTAGCTTGCGCTGTAGCTCCATTGTTTTTGATATGTTCCTAGAGAAAACTTAGTTGAAAGATGATAGTGGCAATTATGCGGACTGGGTCCGTAAACTCAGGATTGTCCTCATTGCTGCACAGAAGGCTTATGTACTTAATGCACCGCTCAGTGTGCTACCCCCCAAGCGTCGTCTGTGGATGTTGCGAACATCTGACATACACGTTTTTGATGACTACGTGATAGTTCAGTGCGTAATGCATAACAGCTTAGAATTGAGGCGCCTAAGATGTTTTTGAACGTCACGGAACATATAAGATGTTCCAGGAGCTGAGATTTGGATTTCAGGCTCGTGACTGTGTTGAGAGGTATGAGACCTCCTACAAGATTCTTTGTCTACAAAGTAAGGGAGAAAAGCTCAATGGTTGAGCATGTGCTCAGATTGTCCGAGTACTACAATCGCTTGAATCGAGTGGGAGTTGATCTTCCACACAAGATAGTGATTGACATAGTTCTCCAAAGTCATTGCCACCAAGCTACTGGAGCTTCGTGATGAACTATATCATATCGGGGATACACAAGATGATCCCTGAGTTATTCGCGATATTTGACACCGCGAAAGTAGAAATCAAGTAGGAGCATCCATTGTTGATGGTTAGTAGAACCACTAGTTTCAAGAAGGGCAAGGGCAAGAAGGGATACTTCATGAATGGAAAACCTGTTGTTGCTCTAGTAAAGAAACCCAAGGATGAATATAAACCCGAGACTGAGTGCTTCTGTGATGAGGGGAACGGTCACTGAAGTGGAACTACCAAAGGTACTTGGTAGATAAGAAGGCTGGCAAGTTCGACGAAAGTATATTAGATATACGTGATATTGATGTGTACCTTGCTGGTACTCATAGTAGCACCGGGGTATTAGATATCGGTTCAATTGCTAAGTGTTAGTAACTCGATATTATAGCTACAAAATAAACGGATACTAGCAAGGGTGAGGTGATGATGTGTGTTGGAAGTAATTCCAAGGTTGATGTGATCAAACATCGCACGCTCCCTCTACCATCGGGATTAGTGTTGAACTTAAATAATTGTTATTTGGTCTTTGCGTTGAGCATAGACATGCTTAGATTGTGTTTATCGCAATACGAATATTCATTTAAAGAGAATAATGGTTACTCTGTTTACTTGAATAATACCTTCAATGGTCTTGCACCTAAATGAATGGTTCATTGAATCTCGATCGTAGTGATACACATGTTCATAATATTGATGCCAAAAGATACAAAGTAGTAATGATAGTACCACTTACTTGTGGCACTGTCGCTTGAGTCATATTGGTATAAAACACATGAAAATGCTCCATGCTAATGGATCTTTGGACTCACTCGTTTTTGAATGGTTTGAGACATGCGAACCATGCCTATTGGTGTAAAGGCATGAAGAAACTCCATGCAGGTGGATTGTTTAGACTCACTTGATACATTCAAATCATGCCAACATGGGCAAGATGACTGAAGGCCTCGTTTTCAGTGAGATGGAATACGCAAGTGACTTGTTGGAAATAATACATTTTGATGTATGTAGTCCAATGAGTGCTGAGGCACGCATTGGATATCGTTATGTTATTACTTCACTGATGATTTGAGTAGATACTAGGGTATTTGCTTGACGAATTATAAGTCTGAAATATTGAAAAGTTCAAGCTATTTCAGAGTGAAGTTGAAGATCGTCGTGACAAGAGGATAATATGTCTACAATGTGACCGTGGAGGTAAATATATATCTGAGTTGCGAGTTTGGTAAACATTTAAGACAATGTGAAAATTGTTTCACAACTTATGCCACCACGAAGTGCCGGCAATGCCCGAAATTCTTCCGGAATCCAAATACCAACTTCCTATATATCAATCTTTGTTTCCGTACCATTCCATAAACCCTCGTGACATCCGGGATCTTATCCGGGACTCCGAACAAAACTTCGGTCACCAACACCTATAACTCAAGTATACCAAAACGTTATCGAACCTTAAGTGTGCAGACCCTGCGGGTTCAAGAACTATGCAGACATGACCTGAGACACTCCCCGGTCAATATCCAATAGCGGGACCTGGATGTCCATATTGGATCCTACATATTCTATGAAGATCTTATCGGTTGAACCTCTATGCCAAGGATTCATATAATCATGTATAACATTCCCTTTGTCCTTCGGTATGTTAGTTGCCCGAGATTTGATCGTCGGTATCTCTATACCTATTTCAATCTTTTACCGGCAAGTCTCTTTACTCGTTCCATAATACAAGATCCCATGACTAACTATTTAGTCACATTGCTTGCAGGCTTATATGTGATGTTGTATTACGGAGTGGGCCCCGAGATACCTCTCCGTCACACGGAGTGACAAATCCCAGTCTTGATCCATGCTAACTCAACGGACACCTTCGGAGATACCTGTAGAGCACCTTTATAGTCACCTAGTAACGTTGCGACATTTGATACACACAAGGCATTTCTCGGTGTGAGTGAGTTACATGATCTCATGGTCATAGGAATGAGTACTTAACATGCAGAAAACAATACGAACAAAATGACACGATCAGATGCTACGTTCATAGTTTGGGTCTTGTCCATCACATCATTCTCCTAATGATGTGATCCCGTCATCAAGTGACAACACTTGTCTATGGCTAGGAAACTTTAACCATCATTTGATCAACATGCTAGTCAACTAGAGACTCACTAGGGACACCGTTTTGTCTATATATCCACACATGCATTTATGTTTCCATTCAATGAAGTTATGGCATGGATAATAAATGATTATCCTGAAACAGGAAATATAATAATAACTATTTTATTATTGCCTCTAGGGCATATTTCCAACAGTCTCCCACTTGCACTAGAGTCAAGAATCTAGTCTCACATCTTCATGTGATTTACAATGTAATGAATCTAACACCCATACAGTTCTGGTGTTGTTCATGCTTCGCTCGTGGTAGAGGTTTAGTCACCGGATGTGCAACATTCAGATCCATTGCACTTTGCAAATATGTAGTGACCCAACTTAAAACGAGTCAAGCCTCTGTGTTTCTGTGCCATCCCTGGATCGGTATGCTGGCACACACAGTACATCAATGTATATATCAAAGTGCAATCACATGTAAATTACGTAAAACTGATATATACCTTAAATATCTCAGCGGAAGTAGTCAAGGGAGTGGAGTCCCAATAAACACCAACGACAAGTTGAGTGTAGACTGTAACCCTGAATCGTACTCTTACTCGTCGAAGAAAAATATCTGCAACATAAGACGTTGCAGCCGTGTAGGTCAGCATATTGAATATGCCGGCAAGTCACATAAGAGAGGGGTGAAAGGTAATCATCTATACTATAGGCATATATGGCAGGTGGGGCTATAAGTTTTTAGCGAAAAGCAAGTTTTCTCCTACATCAAGAGAGGGCTAAAAGCAAAATGTTACTACATTGTTGGTTGTTAACGAGATGGTTCCACCAACCAATTCTCGTACCCATGTTGTCAATAATACCCACATCAATATTATTATTTGTGTTGAGAATTTCAGATAACTTCAGTTCCTTTGGCTCAAGTTGTCCATGACCGTGGACACGGCTAATCGATTAGGTTTGAGTACTCTGCAGAGTTTGGCACACGTTCCCCACAAGATTTGATCGCCTCCGTGTATGTCCTCGCACTTCAGGGTGTTTGAAGACCGGATGATCAAAACATGGTCTTTCAACGGGTCCCTCTGAATCCCTGTCGGTGCCCATCCAATCCTACGGTTCTTCTACATCTGCTAGCACCGCCTGTCCAGAGTCGCCGCGTTGTCCAACCAAGCTAGAGCCCATAATGACTTGTGGCTGTGCAGGTAAGCCTTGGGTCTTGAAAATATCCGGCCGTCTCTTTGAGCCTGGGTGAAGCTTTCCGCAAGATGTCATGGCCGTCTCCAGCATCCCGGGTCATCCACTGGTTTCTCCAGGGAGCCGATCAACCGTCCTTCACCCAGAGTTGTTGACTTAACCGGTCTTGGTTATTAAATTCTTGACTTAACCTCTCAACTTAACCGGTCTTGGTTATTAAATTATTCTCGCATCACTCGTGATAAACTATCAACCAGAATCCCGTCTACTCAAGCATAGCAATATGAAATTTGTCGTCCCAGACAAAGTAACGGGGTTGTTGGGTGCCTACCACATGATACTACAATATGTAACCATAATTTCCAAGTACCTAGTCAGCATGCAAATTGGGCATAGGATGCTAGAACTACGATGCATAAAACATAGGTGATACATGATCAAATGACTTGCCTGGCGATGTTGACGAAGAAGAATTTCTCGAGAAATAACTTGATAGACTACTCGTCACTCCCCGATGAAATATATATAACAAACATATCGTTCACATAAGCACTCATACTAGCAATCTTTCTAGCAATCATAACAAAAGAGAGAGTGAATAAGAATCCAAATAAACTTCAAATAAGACTAGTGAGTCTTCTACTACATCAACACTAAATAATTTTTTGTTCTAACAGAAAAATAATATAGTTAAATAACAGGGAACTAAGATATGAATTTTAACTAAGATAAAATAAAGTATTTTTCACAAAACTATTTGAAAGTATTTCCGAACGGGATTTGAAACAGTGGAGAAACCAATTGCAAGTTATTACAGAACTAGAATTGCTTTCATGATTACATATAAAAATAAAATCAAAACTTGTTGCAAACCTACAGTTAACTAATAGAAACAAAACTTAATATTTCTGAAATATAAAAGAAAATAATTTAAAAGCGACTAAAGAAACAGAATTAGTCACAATCCTAAAAGAGGTGAAACAGAAATTGTTTCACAAAACACAATGCGTTAAAATGCTCAAATTATTCTGAAATATTTACCACTGATAAATAAGATCACTAGTGATCAGTACCAAAAAGAATTAAATTACAAGCTATTTTTAAACTCTCAGAATAAGCAAAACAAGGTTTAAACTGAATCTGATTTTATTCAAATTTGAAAACTTCAAACATAGACAAATTATATGTTTTTAAAAACTACAGAAAAATTGTGATCTACTGGAAAAAGAATCAACCTCATTGGATCTCTAGATCAAAAGTTATGGGCCAAACAAAATTAGAACTTTCTCTGTTTCAGAATTAAAATAGAAAAGAGAACCGATGACATGGCACGATCTGATTTGATGAAGACCGTTCACTGCTACAGCTTAACTAGCAAATGGCCGCTATATAACAAAAGTCCTCCGGCTAAACTATAAGTAAATAAAAACCGTTTCGGTTTTTGGCTAAAAACCGAAGAGGTATTTCGATCTAATCGAACACGTTGATTAAAGATCTAACGTTAGAAAAAGCAAAAAAGAAACAGAGAGTGAGAGATGAATCTCACCGTTGCTGGCAGAGGGAAGATTTCCTTCGGCGTGGCGGCTGCTCCGGCGAGGTGGCGAAGTCGCCGGCGGGGTGGGGCGGTGGAGGAGGGGGCGGTCGGCGGTGGGGTTCTCTGGCGTCGTGGGGGGCGCTGGGGCGGCCGAGGCGATGGAGGCGCGGGTAGGGGAGTTCCTGGATGGCTCAGCCTGCCGGCCTGGCAGTGTCTCCGGCGATGGGGCGGCGAGGGGAGGTGGCTCCGGTGCAGGCGGCGGGGTGGTGCGGCAGATGGAGGAGGTTCCCGTCGGGGCAAGGGGCGCTGGGGTGGCGCGGCAGGGGCGGCCAAAAGGCTCCTGGAGCTTCGGCTCCGGCGAGGTTTGGGGCGGGCGGCGCGGTGACGTGGGGCAGGGGCGGTCAACGGTGGTGGGGAAAATGGAGTGCGGAGGCCGGTGGGGTTCTTATAGGTGCGACGGGAGGAGCTAGGAGGGAAAGGAATCCGCGAAATCCGGCGAGGAAGTTTCCTAGAGGCGCTGGCCATGGCCATTGATGGAAGGCGCTGGAGGTAGGGGATGACGGGATCCCTGGGCCGGATCTGATTTCCTTTTGGGCCCAGATGCCTTTCCTAAATAAAAGTTGTTTCCTTTTTATTAAAACTAGGAAAGAAAAACATGTAATAGGAAATAGTTTAAGCACGGAATATAGGGGTATTATATACCAAAATTTTCAGAAAAATAATCTCTACACGATGAACATTTTTCCACGGCCAAAATAAAAACTTCAAAAAAATGTTTTTTCAGAAAAACCCATAAAGGTTTTATTTTCTTTTGTAATTATTTTCTCAATAAAGATCTGGTTTTCTTGGCTCAAAAATATTTCCAAGATGCCCCTGATTTAGGGAGGGTCATGTTCCTCCTCTCTTTTCTGTTTGACGGCATATTATTCCCCGGCATTTCTTGAGTGAAGAAGAAAAAAAATGCAAAGGAAAAATCGAAAGGAAATTCAAGTGCCACCTTGGTCCAAATTCTTTGTAGTTGAAGAAGACATGTTATCTCCTCTCGCTGGTTTTAAAAAGATGAATTTGAACTCACAGGAAACGGGAAAGTCATTTTATTCCCTCTCATTCAAAAGTTCTTGAAAAGTTTCAAATTTCACTCAAGTTTCAATCACTCAAACAAACAAACAGTCAGTCTAATAATTTTACTAACATTCCAAAATTTGGGATGTTACAAAATATTTACGTCCTCTCATTCGACATAGTCACGGATGAGGTTGAAGCGTCGTTTGATGTGTCTGGTCCTCTTGTGAAACCTTGGTTCCTTGGCCAGAGCAATGACACCAGTGTTGTCATAGAACAGAGTTATTAGATTTAGTGCGCTCGACACAACTCCAAGATCTGTCATGAACTGCTTCATCCACACACCCTCCTTACCCGCCTCCGAGGCTGCTATGTACTCTGCTTCGCATGTAGAATCAGCTACAACGCTTTGCTTGGAACTGCACAAGCTTACCGCACCCTCCTTAGAACATATACGTATTCGGTTTGTGATTTAGAGTCATCCGAATCAGTGTCAAAGCTTGCATTGACGCAACCCTATACGACGAGCTCTTCGTCACCCCCATATACGAGAAACATTTCCTTAGTCCTTTTCAGGTACTACAGAATATTCTTGACCGCCGCCCAGTGTTCCACTCCTGGATCACTTTGAAACCTGCCTGCCATAATTATGGCCAGGCTGACATCCGGTATTGTGCACAACATTGCATACATGATAGACCCTATGGCTGAAGCATAGGGGACGACACTCATCTTTTCTCTATCTTCTGTAGTTACTGGACACTGAGTTTTACTTAACTTTATGCCTTGTAACACAGGCAAGAACCCCTTCTTGGATTGTTCTATTTTGAACTTCTTCAAAACTTAATCAAGGTATGTGCTTTGTGAAAGTCCTATTAGGCGCCTCGATCTATCTCTATAGATCTTAATGCCTAATATGTAAGCAGCTTCTCCTAGGTCTTTAATTGAAAAACTTTTGTTCAAGTAATCCTTTACGCTCTCCAAAAACTACACATTGTTTCCAATCAGCAATATGTCATCCACATATAATATTAGAAACGCTACAGAGCTCCCACTCAATTTCTTGTAAATACAAGCTTCTCCTACAACTTGTATAAACCCAAACACCTTGATCACCTCATCAAGGCGCTTATTCCAACTCTGAGATGCTTGCACCAGTCCATAAATGGATCGATGGAGCTTGCATACTTTGTCAGCATTCTCTGGATCGACAAAACCTTCGGGTTGTATCATATACAACTCTTCCTTAAGAAACCCGTTAAGGAACGCCGTTTTGACATCCATCTGCCAGATTTCATAATCGAAAAATGCAGCTATTGCTAACATGATTCAGACGGACTTAAGCATCGCTATGGGTGAGAATGTCGCATCGTAGTCAACTCCTTGAACTTGTGAAAAACCCTTTGCCACAAGTCGAGCTTTATAAACGGTCACATTACCGTCTGCGTCCGTCTTCTTCTTAAAGATCCATTTGTTCTGAATAGCCTTCCGACCTTCAGGTAATACTTCTAAAGTCCACACTTTGTTTTCATACATAGATCCTATCTCGGATTTCATGGCCTCTCACCATTTGTTGGAATCTAGGCCCACCATTGCTTCTCCATAACTCGCAGGCTCATTGTTGTCTAACAACATGATAGACAAGACAGGATTCTCGTACCACTCGGGAGCAGTACATGCTCTTGTCGACCTGCGAGGTCTGATAGTAACTTGATTTGAAGCTTCATGATCATCATCATTAGCTTCCTCTTCAACTGGTGTTGCCCCGACAGAAATTTCTTTCTGCCCTGCGCCACGGCTGATAGTAACCTGATACGTCCATTTTGCATCCTGCTTTGATGTTGATGTTTATCGCTTCTTGGGCTGTTATTTCACTTCACGGTACAATACTTATGCCTTTTCTCTCTTATTTTGCAAGGTTTACATGAAGATGGAGAATGCCGGCAGCTGGAATTATGTCCTGAAAAAGGAGCAAGCTTGAGATGCCTATTCTGCGCAACTCCAAAAGCCGTGAAAATCAACGTGGATTTTTTTGGGATTTATAAAAAATACTGGGCCGAAGAAGTGCCAGAGGGGCGCGAGCAGGTAGCCACAAGCCTGCTAGGCGCGGCCACCCCCTGGCCGCGCCTAGGGGGCTTGTGAGCTCCCTGCTGGCCCACTGCCCCCCTCTTTTTATACAAGAAGGGTTTTGGTCTGGAACAAATCAAGAGGAGGCTTTTCGGAGGATTCGCCGCCGCCACGAGCCGGAACTTGAGCAGAACCAATCTAGAGCTCCGGGAGGACGAAACTTCCCTCCCGGAGGGGGAAATCGTCGCCATCGTCATCACCAACACTCCTCTCATCGAAGGGGACTCATCACCATCGACATCTTCTTCAACACCATCTCATCTCCAAACCCTAGTTCATCTCTTGTAACCAATCTTCGTCTGGCGATTCCGATTGGTACTTGTAAGGTTGCTAGTAGTGTTAATTACTCTTTGTAGTTGATCCTAGTTGGATTACTTGGTGGAAGAGTTTATGTTCAGATCTTTGATGCTACTCATTACCTCGCTGGTCATAAATATGATTATGCTTTGTGAGTAGTTACTTTTGTTCCCTAGGACATGGGATAAGTCATGCTATAAATAGTCATGTGGATTTGGTATTCGTTCGACATTTTGATGTGTTGTATGTTGTTTTTCCTCTAGTGGTGTTATGTGAACGTCGACTACATAACACTTCACGATTATTTGGGCCTAGAGGAAGGCATTGGGAAGTAGTAAGTAGATGATGGATTGCTAGAGTGACAGAAGCTTAAACCCTAGTTTATGCGTTGCTTCGTAAGGGGCTGATTTGGATCCACTAGTTTAATGCTATGGTTAGACTTTGTCTTAATTCTTCTTTCGTAGTTGAGGATGCTTGCAAGAGGGGTTAATCATAAGTGGGATGCTTGTCCAAGTAAGGGAAGTAACCCAGCGCCGGTCCACCCACATATCAAACTATCAAAGTAACGAACGCGAATCATATCAACATGATGAAAACTAGCATGACAGAAATTCCCGTGTGTCCTCGGGAGCGTTTTTCCTCCTATAAGACTTTGTACAGGCTTGTCCCTTGCTACAAAAGGGATTGGGCCACTTTGCTACACCGTTGTTACTTTTGTTACTTGCTACTTGCTACGAATCATCTCACCACACAACTACTTGTTATCGAGAATTTCAGTGCTTGCAGATATTACCTTGCTGAAAACCACTTGTCAGATCCTTCTGCTCCTCATTGGGTTCAACACTCTTACTTATCAAAAGGACTATGATAGATTCCCTATACTTGTGCGTCATCAAGACTCTTTTCTGGCGCTGTTGCCGGGGAGTGCAGCGCCTTTGGTAAGTGGAAATTGGTAAGGAAACATTCATATAGTGTGCTGAAATATATTGTCACTTGTCACTATGGAAACTAATCCTTTGAGGGGCTTGTTCGGGGTATCTTCACCTCGAACGGAAGCACAGAGAGTTGCTCCTCAACCTTATGCACCTACTAAAATTTTTTCTTTGAATTTCCTTCGGGTATGCTTGAGAAACTGCTGGCTAATCCTTTTATAGGAGATGGAACATCACATCCAGACTTGCATCTAATCTATGTAGATGAAGCTTGTGGTTTATTTAAGCTTGCAGGTTTTCCCGAGGATGAGGTCAAGAAGAAGGCCTTTCCCTTATCTTTGAGGGATAAGGCGTTGACATGGTATAGGCTATGTGATGATACTGGATCATGGAACTACAATCGGTTGAAATTGGAATTTCATCAAAAGTTTTATCCTATGCATTTAGTACATCGTGATCGGAATAAGATTTATATTTTTTGGCCTCATGACACAGAAAGCAGCGCTCAAGCTTGGGGGAGCCTTAAACCAATATTATATTCATGCCCCAATCATGAGCTCTCGAGAGAAATTATCATTCAGAACTTCTATGCTCGGCTTTCTCATGATGATCGCACCATGCTTGACACTTCTTGTACCGGTTCTTTTATGAAGAGAGATATTGACTTCAAATGGAATTTATTGGAAAGAATTAAACGCAACTCTGAAGATTGGGAGCTTGATGAAGGTAAGGAGTCAGGTATGAATTTCAAGTTTGATTGCGTTAAATCCTTTGTTGAAACAAATACTTTTTGTGATTTTAGCGCTAAGTATGGACTTGACTTTGAGATAGTAGCTTCATTGTGTGAATCATTTGCTGCTCATATTGATCTCCCCAAAGAGAAGTGGTTTAAATATCATCCTCCCTTAGAGGTCAATGTAGTTAAACCCAATCCAGTTGAAGAGAGAGTCATTGCCTATAATGATCCTATGGTTCCCAGTGCTTACATTGAGAAACCACCTTTCCCTGTTAGGATAAAGGATCATTCTAAAGCTTCAACTGTGATACGTAGAGGCTACATTAGAACACCTACACCCCCTGACAAAATTAGAGTTGAACCTAGCATTGATATTATCAAAGATCTCCTGTCTAACAATGTTGATGGCCATGATATTCACTTCTGTGAAGATGCTGCTAGAATTGCTAAACCACACGCTAGAGACAAACATAGGCCTGTTGTTGGCACGCCTGTTGTTTCTGTTAAGATAGGAGATCATTGTTATCATGGTTTATGTGACGTGGGTGCTAGTGTTAGTGCAATACCTCAATCCTTATATGATGAAATCAAAGACGAGATTGCACCTATTGAGATAGAACCTATTGATGTCACTATTCAGCTTGCCAATAGAGATACTATCTGCTCTGTGGGAATTGTTAGGGATGTTGAAGTCTTGTGTGGTAAAATGAAGTATCCAGCTGATTTCCTCGTTCTTGCTACCACCCAAGATATCTTTTGTCCCATCATATTTGGCAGACCTTTTCTCAATACTGTCAATGCTCATATTGACTGTGAGAAGAAACTGTCACTATTGGCTTTGAAGGTGTGTCACACGAGTTCAATTTCTCTAAGTTTCGTAGACAACCTCATGAAAAAGAGTTGCCCAGTAAGGATGAAACTATTGCCTTAGCCTCTATTGCCGTTCCCCCTACTGATCCTTTGGAGCAATACTTGCTTGAGCATGAAAATGATATGCATATGGATGAAAGGGATGAGATAGATAGAGTTGTCTTAGAACAATATCCTATCCTTAAGAATAATTTGCCTGTTGAACTGCTTGGTGATCCACACCCACCAAAGGGTGATCCTGTGTTCGAGCTTAAACAGTTGCCAGATACTCTTAAGTATTCTTATCTTGATGAAAAAGAGATATATCCTGTCATAATTAGTGCTAGCCTCTCAGAGCATGAAGAAAAGAAGTTACTAAAAACTCTGAGGAAGCACCGTGCTGCTATTGGATATACTCTTGATGATCTTAAGCCATTAGTCCCACTCTATGCCAGCACAAGATTAAAACCAATCCTGATTCCAAACCAGTTGCTGATCATCAATGAAGATTAAATCCTAAGATGAAAGAGGTAGTAAGAAAAGAAATACTAAAGCTCCTGGAAGCAGGTATTATCCATCATGTTGCTCATAGTGATTGGGTGAGTCCGGTGCATTGCATCCCTAAGAAGGGAGGCATTACCGTTGTCCCTAATGATAAGGATGAATTGATCCTCTTACTAGCTATAGGATGGTGATCGATTTTAGGAAATTTAATAAAGCCACTAGGAAAGATCATTACCCTTTTCCTTTTATTGACCAAATGCTAGAGAGACTGTCTAAACACACACACTTCTTCTTTCTAGACGGTTATTCTGGTTTCTCCCAAATACCTGTTGCACAATCTGATCAGGAGAAAACCACTTTCACCTGCCCTTTTGGCAACTTTGCTTATAGACGTATGCCTTTTGGCTTATGTAATGCACCTGCTACCTTTCAAAGATGCATGATGGCTATATTATTTGACTTTTGTGAAAAGATTGTCGAGGTTTTCATGGATGACTTCTCAGTCTACGGGTCTTATTTTGATGATTGCCTCAACAACCTTGACCGAGTCTTGCAGAGATGTAAAAACACCAATATTGTCTTGAATTGGGAGAAGTGCCACCTTATGGTTAATGAAGGCATCGTCTTAGGACATAAAATTTCTGAAAGAGGTATTGAAGTCGATAAGGCTAAGGTTGATGCAATCGAGAAAATGCCATACCCCACAGATATCAAAGGTATAAGAAGTTTCCTTGGTCACGTTGGTTTCTATAGAAGGTTCATTAAAGACTTCTCTAAGATTTCTAGGCCTCTTACCAATCTCTTGAAAAAGGATATTCCTTTTGTTTTTGACGATGATTGTGAGGAAACCTTCGAAATACTTAAGAAGGCTTTGATAACTGCACCTATTGTTCAACCACCTGATTGGAACTTACCTTTTGAAATCATGTGTGATGCTAGTGATTATACTATTGGTGCTGTCCTAGGGAAAAGAGTTGATAAGAAGTTGAATGTTATTCACTATGCTAGTAAAACTCTAGACAGTGCCCAAAGAAACTATGCTACTACGGAAAAGAAATTTTTAGCAGTCGTGTTCGCATGTGAAAAGATCACGTCTTACATAGTTGATTCCAAAGTCACTATTCACACTAATCACGCTGCTATTAAGTACCTCATGGAGAAGGAAGACGCTAAACCAAGACTTATCAGATGGGTTCTCTTGCTACAAGAATTTGATTTGCACGTTGTCGACAGGAAGGGTGCTGATAACCCCGTAGCAGATAACTTTTCTAGGTTGGAGAACGTTCTTGATGACCCACAACCTATTGATGATAGCTTTCCTGATGTGGAATTGAATGTCCTCAATGCTTCACGTAGTGCACCGTGGTATGCTGATTATGCAAACTATATCGTTGCCAAATATATACCACCTAGTTTCACATACCAGCAAAAGAAGAAATTCTTCTTTGACTTGAGACATTACTTTTGGGATGATCCTCACCTTTATAAGGAAGGAGTAGATGGTGTTATTAGACCTTGTGAACCAGAACATGAACAGGGACATATCATATAGAAGTGTCACTCTGAGGCCTATGGAGGACACAATGCGGGAGATAGAACTACACACAAGGTATTGCAATCAGGTTTCTATTGGCCCACTCTCTTCAAGGATGCCTGTAAGTTTGTCTTGTCTTGTGACGAATGTCAAAGAATAGGTAATATCGGTAAATGTCAGGAAATGCCTATGAACTATTCACTTGTCATTGAACCATTTGATGTTTGGGGCTTTGATTATATGGGACCTTTTCCAAAATCCAACGGGTATACTCATATCCTAGTTGCTGTTGATTACGTCACTAAGTGGGTAGAAGTTATCCCCACTAGTAGTGCTGATCACAACACTTCTATCAGGATGCTTAAAGAAGTTATTTTCCCTAGATTTGGAGTCCCTAGATATCTAATGACCGACGGTGGTTCACATTTCATTCATTGCGCTTTCCGTAAAACACTTGCTAAGTACGATGTCAACCATAGAATTGCGTATCCCTATCACCCTCAGTCAAGTGGTCAAGTAGAGCTAAGCAATAGAGAGATTAAACTGATTCTGCAAAAGACTGTCAATAGGTCTAGAAAGAATTGGTCTAAGAAGCTCGATGATGCACTGTGGGCTTATAGAACTTCCTATAAGAATCCCATGGGCATGTCTCCGTACAAAATGGTGTATGGTAAAGCATGTCATTTACCTCTTGAGCTAGAGCATAAAGCTTATTGGGCAATCAAAGAGCTCAACTTTGATTTCAAACTTGGTGGTGAGAAGAGGTTATTTGACATTAGCTGGCTTGATGAATGGAGAACTCAGGCATATGAAAATGCCAAGTTGTTCAAAGAAAAGGTTAAGAGGTGGCATGATAAGAGGATACAAAAGCGTGAGTTCAATGTAGGTGATTATGTCTTGCTATATAATTCTCGTTTAAGATTTTTTGCAGGCAAGCTTCTCTCTAAATGGGAAGGTCCCTATATTGTTGAGGAAGTATATCATTCTGGTGCTATCAAGATCAACAACACGGAAGGTAATTTTCTGAGGTACTCCCATAAATGTTGAAAGCAATATTATCAATACCATAGCTCCGGAGGAGTACCTAAGGGATATTTATTAGCCTGATTCAGACTCCGAAAACGAAGAGGTATGTGTTTCAGTAAGTAAACAGACTCCAAAACTTTTCCAGTAGGAATTTTTCTCCGTTTTGGAATATTTAGAAAAATAGAAAAAATTGAAGTAGTCCGGAAAGCGCACGAGGAGGCGACAAGCCTGCGAGGCGCGGGCCACCCCCTGGCCGCGCCTGGTGGGCTTGTGGCCACCTCGTGTGCCTCCCGGACTCCGTTTTCGTGCGGAGTACTCCTTCTGGTCTGGAAAAAATCATTATATATTCTCCCGTAAGGTCTGACCCTTGTATCACGCAAATTTCCTCTGTTTTCGTTTCGAGCATGTTTTCTACCGCAAATTTAGGGCAAGATGTCTTCTCAAGATTCAGAGGGGGAGAGCTATGTGGCCGATTACCTTGCTAACCCCAAGGTCTATGGGGACTTGGATCGTTATGGCTGGACCACTGATGAGGAAGAAGATTATGATCCCAAGGGGAAGGAACAAACAAGTTCCGATAAGGAGGAAGCTCCTCTACCTCAACTTGGACACATGCATGTGGAGTTCAAGAAGTCAAGCCTCCCTGACTCAAGGAAGAAGCCTAAGACTTTGTTTATCCCTTATCGTTTCTTGCACGAGAGTAAGCATGGATTATGCCAAAGGGTGTTGAGGCTTGAAGAGGAAATTAAACAAGTTCAAGAGTAAGCATGATCTGCGGGAACAACATTTTATGCTCAAGTGGAAATTAAACAAGCTCAAGACCTGTGCAGCAACTCCACCACCATCACCTCCAAAGGAAGACAACTAAGCATGGGTATGAGCAATCCCCTTGGCTTGTGCCAAGCTTGGGGGAGTTGCCCCGGTATCGTATCACCATCACATATTTTGCCTTTACCTTTGTTTTAGTTTGTTCCTTTTCAGTTTTCTCTTTCTCTAGTAGAATAAAGGTCTTAGTGTTTTAGGCTTGAGTTTTTCTTTGTGTCACCCCCGATGTATTCGAGCTCGTGAGCCATATAATAAAGAGTGTTTTAGTTAAGGGCTTTGTCTCTTGTCATGATCAAAAGATTGAGAAAAGAACAAAAGCATGAAAGATCATGTAATGATCTTGTGGGAAGTGATGG
The DNA here is from genome assembly GCF_904849725.1 of Hordeum vulgare subsp. vulgare. NCBI lineage: Eukaryota > Viridiplantae > Streptophyta > Magnoliopsida > Poales > Poaceae > Hordeum > Hordeum vulgare. The sequence goes on from NC_058523.1 coordinate 526,719,399, forward strand.
CTTCACATATACAAACAATGATGATTGAAACTTGTTGAGGGTATACAAACGTAGACCTTGGTCATTGTTGCAATTAATAGGAAGTGATAAAGAAGGAGAGGTTCACATATAAATATATCATCTTTGACACCATCTATGATTGTGAACACTCACTAAACTATTACATGCTTAGAAGTAGATGTTGGACAAGGAAGACAACATAATGAATTGTGTTTGCTTGGTTCCAAACAATGTTATATGACTAGAGATCCCTTAGCATGTGACGATTGCTTCCACCTCATATTAGCCAAAATTTCCGCACTAAGTAGAGATACTACTTGTGCATCCATAAACCTTCAACCCAATTTTGCCATGAGAGTCCACCATACCTACCTATGGATTGAATAAGATCCTTCAAGTAAGTTGTCATCGGTGCAAGCAATAAAAATTGCTCCCTAATATGTATGATCTATTAGTGTGTGGAAAATAAGCATTGTACGAACCTGTGATGAGGAAGGCATAAAAGCGACATACTTCATAATAAAGTTCTTTATCACAGGAGGCAATATAAAGTGACGTTCCTCCGCACTAAGAGGACACGCATCCAAACCTCAAAAGCGCATGACAACCTCTCCTTCACTCTGCGAGGGCCTATCTTGTACCTTGACTTTTTTCCCTTGAAAGAGTCATGGTGATCTTCACCAATTCCTTATTTCGCCTTTATCTTGGCTAACGTCATATGCTTTGGAAAGATCAATATTCATATGTCAACTTGGAAGTAAGTATTCATGAATTATTATTGTTGACATTTCCCTTGAGGTAAATGGTTGGGAGGCATAACTATAAGCCCCTATCTTTCTCTGTGTCCAGCTGAAACTTTGATCTGATGAGTACCACGTGAGTTGTAGCAATTGTAGAGAACGAAAGGATGATTGAGTATGTGGATTTGCTTTACAAGCTCTTATTTGACTCTTTCTGATGTTGTGATAAATTGCAATTGTTTCAATGACTAAAGGCTATCAGTTGTTAATTCTCGGTAAGGTTCTTGATCCATACTTTACTTTGTGAAGGAATTGTCACTTTAGCATGAGTGATTATATGTTGGTATTGCTATTCTGATCATGATCATGATGGCTGCATGTTTGTATCTTGTTTTGTCGACACCTCTCTCCCTAAACATGTGGGCATGTTTATTGATCTAGGCTTTCGCTTGAGGACAAGCGAGGTCTAAGCTTGGGGGAGTTGATACGTCCATTTTGCATCATGCTTTCATGTTGATATTTATCGCTTCGTGGGTTGTTTTTTCACTTCACGGTACAATACTTATGCCTTTTCTCCCTTATTTTTCAAGGTTTACATGAAGAGGGAGAATTCCGACAACTGGAATTCTGGCCTGCTAAAGGAGACCATTTGAGATGCCTATTCTGCGCAACTCCAAAAGCCGTGAAAATCAACGTGGATTTTTTTTTGGGATTTATAAAGTATACTGGGCCGAAGAAGTGCCACAGGGGCGCCAACAGGTAGCCACAAGACTGCTAGGCGCGGACACCCCCTGGTCGTGGCTAGGGGGCTTGTGAGCTCCCTACTGGCCCACTAGCCCCCCTCTTTTGCTACAAGAAGGGTTTCGGTCTAGAAAAAATCAAGAGGAGGCTTTTCGGAGGATTCGCCGCCGCCACGAGGCGGAACTTGAGCAGAACCAATCTAGAGCTCCGGCAGGACGATCCTGCTAGGGAAACTTCCCTCCCGGAGGGGGAAAACGTCGCCATTGTCATCACCAACACTCTTCTCATAGGAGGGGACTCATCACCATCAACATCTTCATCAGCAACATCTCATCTCAAAACCCTAGTTCATCACTTGTAACCAATCTTTGTCTCGCGACTCCGATTGTTACTTGTAAGGTTGCTAGTAGTGTTAATTATTCTTTGTAGTTGATGCTAGTTGGATTACTTGGTGGAAGAGTTTATGTTCAGATCTTTGATGCTACTCATTACCTCTCTGGTCATGAATATGATTATGCTTTGTGAGTAGTTACTTTTGTTCCCGAGGACATGGGATAAGTCATGCTATAAATAGTCATGTGAATTTGGTATTCGTTCGATATTTTGATGTGTTGTATGTTGTTTTTCCTCTAGTGGTGTTATGTGAACATCGACTACATAACACTTCACCATTTTTTGGGCCTAGAGGAAGGCATTGGGAAGTAGTAAGTAGATGATGGGTTGCTAGAGTGACAGAAGCTTAAACCCTAGTTTATGCGTTGCTTCGTAAGGGGCTGATTTGGATCCACTAGTTTAATGATATGGTTAGACTTTGTCTTAATTCTTCTTTCGTTGTTGGATGCTTGCGAGAGGGGTTAATCATAAGTGGGATGCTTGTCCAAGTAAGGGCAGTACCCAAGCGCCGGTCCACCCACATATGAAACTGTCAAAGTAACGAACGCGAATCATATGAACATGATGAAAACTAGCATGACACAAATTCCCGTGTGTCCTCGGGAGCGTTTTTCCTCCTATAAGACTTTGTCCAGGGTTGTCCCTTGCTACAAAAGGGATTGGGCCACTTTGCTGCACCGTTGTTACTTTTTTTACTTGCTACTTGCTACGAATCATCTCACCACACAACTACTTGTTACCGATAATTTCAGTGCTTGCACATATTACCTTGCTGAAAACCACTTGTTAGATCCTTCTGCTCCTCGTTGGGTTCGACACTCTTACTTATCGAAAGGACTACGATAGATCCCCTATACTTGTGGGTCATCATAACCTCGTCAAGTTCTATCTTCCTCCCACTCAATTCTTTCGAGAGAAACTCTTTCTCAAGAAAAGCTTTGTTCTTAGCGACAAACACTTTGCCCTCGGATCTGAGATAGAAGGTGTACCCAACTGTCCCTTTTGAGTAACCTATGAAGACGCACTTTTACGCTTTGGCTTCCAGCTTTTCAGGCTTAAGCTTTTTGACATAAGCATCACATCCCCAAATTTTAAGAAATGACAACTTTGGCTTCTTGCCATACCATATCTCATATGGTGTTGTCTCAACGGATTTTGATGGTGCCCTATTTAAAGTGAATGCACCTATCTCTAATGCATAGCCCCAAAACGATAATGGCAAATCGGTAAGAGACATCATAGATCGCACCATATCTAACAAAGTACGATTACGACGTTCGGATACACCATTACGGTGTGGTGTTCCACGTGGTGTCAATTGTGAAACGATTCGACATTGTCTTAAGTGAGCACCAAACTCGTAACTCAGATACTCTCCTCCTCGATCAAACCGTAGGAACTTGATCTTCTTGCTACGATGATTTTCAACTACACTCTGAAACTGCTTAAACTTTTCAAACGTCTCATACTGGTGCTTCATCATGTAGATATCGCCATAACTACTCAAATCGTTAGTGAACGTGAGAAAATAATGATATCCGCCGCGCGCCTTTGTGCTCATTGGTTCGCACACATGAGTATGTATAATCTCCAATAAGTCACTTGCACGCCCCACTGTTCCAGAGAACGGAGTCTTAGTCATCTTGCCGATGAGGCATGATTCGCATGTGTCAAGTGATTCAAATTCAAGTGACTCCAAAAGTCCATCAGCATGGAGTTTCTTCATGCGCTTAACACCAATATGACCTAAGCGGCAATGCCACAAGAAAGTGGCGTTATCATTGTTAACTCTACATCTTTTGGTCTCAATGTTATGGATATGAGTGTCATCACAATCGAGATTCAATATGAACAAACCCCTCACATGGGGTGCATGACCATAAAAGATATTACTCATATAAATAGAACAGCCATTATTCTCACACTTAAATGAGTAACCGTCTCACAGTAAGCAAGATCCAGATATAATGTTCATGCTCAACTCAGGCACTAAATAACAATTATTTAAGGTCATAACTAATCCCGATTGTAACTGAAGTGAGACCGTGTCGACGGCGATTGCATCAACCTTGGAAACATTTCCCACGCGCATCGTCACTTCATCCTTCGCCAACCTTCGTTTATTCCAAAGTTCCTGTTTCGAGTTGCAAATGTGAGCAACAGAACTGGTATCAAATACCCAGGCACTACTACGGTAGTTGGTGAAGTACACATCAATAACATGTATATCAAATATACCTTGTTTGGCGTTGGCCGCCTTCTTATCAGCCAGATACTTGGGGCAGTTGCACTTCCACTGACCCGTCCCCTTGCAATAATAGCACTCAGTTTCCGGCTTAAGCCCAGCCTTTGGTTTCTTCGTCAGAGGGGCAACAATTTTACCACTCTTCTTGGAGTTACCCTTCTTGCCTTTGCTGTTTTTCTTGAAACTAGTGGTCTTATTCACCATCAACACTTGATGTCCTTTCTGGATTTCTGACTCAGCGACTTTCAGCATCGCAAATAAATCGCCACGTGACTTATTCATCCCTTGCATGTTATAGTTCAACACGAAGCTCTTGTAGCTAGGTGGCAGTGATTGAAGAATTCTGTCAGTGATAGCTTCTTGCAGGAGAGTGATCCCCAGCTCAGCTAGACGGTTTGAGTACCCACATTTTGAGCACATGTTCACTGACACACGAATTCTCCTTCATTTTGCAAGCATAGAATTTATCGGAGGTCTCATACCTGTCGATCCGGGCATTCTTTTCAAAGATAAACTTCAATCCTGGAACATCTCATATGCTCTATGACGTTTAAAACGTCGTTGAAGTCCCAGTTCTAAGCCATACAAAACTGCACATTGAACTAGTGTGTAGTCATACTTACGAGCTTGCCAAGCGTTCAAAACATCTTGGTCAGCCATAGCGGGTGGTTCATCTCCTAGCGTTGAATCAAGAACATAAGTCTTTTGCCCAGCTTGAAGGATAAGCCTCATATTTTGAGCCTAGTCTACAAAGTTGCTACCATCATCTTTCAGCTTAGCTTTCTCTAGGAACGTATTGAAATTCAGGGTTGCTACCGCGCGAGCCATTGATCTACAACATGATTTTTTTGCAAACATCACTTAGATTATGTTCAATACAATTAAGTTTAGCTAATCATATTACTAATAAACTCCCACTCAAATAGACATCCCTCTAGTTATTCGAGTGTCGCATGATCCAAATTCACTAACTCAAGTCCGATCATCACGTGAGTTGAGTATAGTTTCAGCGGTGAACATCTCTATGTTGATCATATCAACTATATGATTCATGCTCGACCTTTTGGTCTCTTGTGTTCGGAGGCCATGCATGTACATGCTAGGCTTGTCAAATTTAACCCGAGTATTCCGCGTGTGCAACTGTTTTGCACCCGTTGTATGTGAACATTGAATCTATCACACCCGATCATCACGTGGTGTCTCGAAACGACGAACTGTCGCAACAGTGCACATTCGGGGAGAACACAATTTTATCTTGAAATTTTAGTGAGGGGTGATGACCCACAAGTATAGGGGATCAATCGTAGTCCTTTCGATAAGTAAGAGTGTCGAACCCAACGAGGAGGAGAATGCTCTGATAAAAGGTTTTCAGCAAGGTAATAACTGCAAGCACTGAAAGTAGCGGTAACAAGTGATGGTGTAGTGAGGTGAAATGTAGCAAGCGAAAAGTAACAAGTAACAAGTAGTAGCAACGGTGCAGAAAGTGTCTCAATACCTTTTGTAGCAAGGGACAAGCCTGAACAAAGTCTTATAAGAGGAAAAGCGCTCCCGAGGACACACGGGAATTGCTGTCATGCTAGTTTCATCATGTTCATATGATTCACATTCGTTACTTTGATAGTTTGATATGTGGGTGGACCGGCGCTTGGGTACTTCCCTTACTTGGACAAGCATCCCACTTATAATTAAGCCCTCTCGCAAGCATCAGCAACTACGAAAGAAGAATTAAGACAACATCTAACCATAGCATTAAACTAGTGGATCCAAATCAGCCCCTTACGAAGCAACGCATAGACTGGGGTTTAAGCTTCTGTCACTCCAGCAACCCATCATCTACTTAATACAACCCAATGCCTTCCTCTAGGCCAAAATATGGTGAAGTGTTATGTAGTCGACGTTCACATAACACCACTAGAGGAAAATACAACATACAACATATCAAAATACCGAACGAATACCAAACTCACATGACTATTATTAGCATGACTTATCCCATGTCCTCAGGAACAAAAGTAACTACTCACAAAGCATAATCATAATCATGATCAGAGGTGTAATGAATAGCATCAAGGATCTGAACATAAACTCTTCCACCAAGTAATCCAACTAGCATCAACTACAAATAGTAATCAACACTACTAGCAACCTTACAAGTACCAACCGGAGTCACGAGACGGAGATTGGTTACAAGAGATGAACTAGGGATTGGAGAGGAGATGGTGCTGATGAAGATGTTTATGAAGATGCCTCCCCTCCGACGAGAGGAGTGTTGGTGATGACGAAGGCGACGATTTCCCCCTCCGGGAGGGAAGTTTCCCCGGCAGGATCGTCCTGCCGGAGCTCTAGATTGGATCTGCTCAAGTTCCGCCTCGTGGCGGCGGCAAAACCACGAAAAAGCTCCCGAATGATTTTTTCTGGAACGAAACCCTTCATATAGCAAAAGAGGGGGGCCAGTGGGCCGCCAGGGTGCCCACAAGCCCTGTTGCCGCGGCCAGGGGGTAGGCCGCAGCAACCAGGCTTGTGGGCCCCTGGTTGCTCCCTGACACTTCTTTCGCCCAGTATTTTTTATAAAATCCAAAAAAATCCACGTTGATTTTCAGGACATTTGGAGTTGCGCAGAATAGAGCACTCAAACTTGCTCCTTTTCCAGTCCAGAATTCCAGCTGCCGGTATTCTCCCTCTTCAAATAAACCTTGCAAAGTAAGAGAGAAAAGGCATAAGTAAGGTTCCACAAAGTATAATAACAGTCCATAAAGTGATAAATATCAACATGAAAGCATGATGCAAAATGGACGTATCAAGGGGTCACCTTATAATGCCACCGTCGTTCTAAGCAAAATAAGGTGCATAAAAAGGATTAACATCACATGCAATTCATAAGTGACTTGATATGGCCATGATCTTGTGCTTCTTGATCTCCATCACCAAAGCACCGGCATGATCTTCATCGTCACCGGCGCCACACCATGATCTCCTTCATCGTGCCGCCATCGAGGTTGTCGTGCTATCTATGCTATTACTACTAAAGCTACAACCTTGCAATATAGTAAACGCATCTGCAAACACAAACGTTAGTTTAAAGACAACCCTATGGCTCCCGCCGGTTGCTCTAGCATCGACATGCAAGTCGATATTTAACTATTACAACATGATCATCTCATACATCCAATATATCACATCATGTCTTTGGCCATATCACATCACATGCATACCCTGCAAAAACAAGTTAAACACCCTCTAATTTGTTGTTGCATGTTTTACGTGGCTGTTGTGGGTATCTAGTATGATCACATCTTACTTACGCAAAGCCACAACGGTGATATGCAAATTGCTATTTAACCTTCTCCAAGGACCGCCTCGGTCAAATCCGATTCAACTAAAGTTGAAAAAATAGACACTCGTCAGTCATCTTTATGCAACAAGTTCAATGTTAGTCGATGAAACCGGTCTCTCGTAAGCGTATGAGTAAGGTTGGTCCGGGCCGCTCAATCCATCAATACCACCGAATCAAGAAAAGATTAAGGAGGGCAGCAAATAGAACATCAACACCCACAAAAACTTTTGTGTTCTAATCGAGATTTCATCTACGCATGAACCTAGCTCATGATGCCACTGTTGGGGAATGTTGCATGGGAAACAAAAAAATTCTGCGCACACGAAGACCTATCATGGTGATGATCATCTACGAGAGGGAGATAGGATCTACATACCCTTGTAGATCGCTAAGCGGGAAGCGTTAAGATACGCGGTTGATGTAGTGGAACGTCTTCGTGATTCAAATCACCGCCGTCCCACAATCCATCCCGATCTAGTACCAAACGGACGACACCTCCGCGTTCAGCACATGTACAACACGATGACGATCTCCGCCTTCTTGATCCGGGAAGAGGGACGGGGAAGAAGATGAGTTCTTCGGCAGCGTGGTGGCGGGCCGGTGGTGGTGGTGATCTATTGCTGCAGAGCTTCGCCTAAGCACAGTAGAAATCCGATCTAGAGGAAGAACTACGAATTAGAGGAGAGGGTTGCACGTGGCTGAAATTGTGTCTCAAAACCCCTAAAACCTCTAGTATATATAGGAGGAAGGAGGCACTAGCCTTGATCTCGAAGGAGAGCCTCCTTGGCTTGGCCGAACTAGGATTGGAGGAGTCCTCCTCCAATCATACTTGAAGTAGGACTCCTCCCCAAGTTGTCCACCTCTTTTATTTTTTTCCGTTTTTACCTCATGGGCTTTCTTTGGTTGTAGGGACCCGACTCAAAACGAGTCAAGCCTCTGTGCTTCTGTGCCATCCCTGGATCAGTATGCTGGCACACACAGTACATCAATGTATATATCAAAGTGAAATCACATGTAAATAACGTTAAATTGATATATACCTCAAAATCTCAGGAGAAACAGTCAAATGGAGTGGAGTCCCAATAAACCCCAACGACAGGTTGAGTGCGGACCGTAACCCTGAATCGTACTCTTACTCGTCGAAGAAAGTACCTACAACATAAGAGTTGCAGCCGTGTAGGTTAGCATATTGAATATATCGGCAAGTCACAAAAGAGAGGGGCAAAAATAACATCTATACTATATGCATATATGGCAGGTGGTGTGCTTAGCAGTCCCCGGCAACGACACTAGAAGAATGTTGTTGACGAGTCCCTGACTTGATACCTTCGCGACAACACAGCCAGAACTGCTCCCAGTTGCTCAACAATTAGCAATTGTCTTGCAATGGCCCGCCAGCGCGTGTGTTCGTGGCAGTATTCGAGGGTAGAGTATTCGACCCAAATTTGTTGGTACGCCAGTCAGGAGGTGAGAGAATACTCTCGAGTATTAGCAGTTGAATGTGTCAGATTCAACCACACCTGAAAGATTAGTATCTGCAAGCAAAGTATCAGCAGCAAAGTAGTATGATAACAATGGTGTCACAAATGATCTGTTGACGGCAGACTATTCCTAACTATCGTATCAATGGCGCCAGAAGTTGCCCGTTGACGGAAATTATCTTTTCCCGTCTACGTCGAGAGTACCAGAATTGTAGAAGGTAGCAGTAGTGTAACGAGTAACACAGTGGCAAGGAACAACAGTAGTGACAGCGGTAGCAAGTAGCAACAGTAGCAAGTAGCAGCAGAGCAAGCCACAGTAGTAACAGCAGTAGCAAGTAGCAACAATAGTAACAGCAACAGTGCAGAGCAAGTAACAGCAGCAGAGCAAAACAAGTAACAGCAGCAGTGGGACGAACTCGTAGGCAATGGGTCGGTGATTCGTTTGGATGATATTCATCATGCAACAGTTATAACACGGAGAGATATGTGTCTAGCTCCCGTTCGTCAATGTGATGTAGGTATGCATTCCGTGTGTAGTCATACGTGCTTAGGGAAAAGAACTCGCATGACATCTATTGTCCATCCCTCCTGTGGCAGCGGGGTCCAAAAGGATACTACAGGATATTAAGGTTCTCCTTTTAATAAAGAACCGGAACAACGCATTTGCACTTGGTGAACACATGAACTCCTCAAACTATGGTCATCACCGGGAGTGGTTCCGGTTATTGTCATTCCGGGGTTGCCGGGTCATAACACATAGTAGGTAACTACAACTTGCAAGATCGGATCTAAAACACACATATATTGGTGACAACATAATAATTTCAGATCTGAAATCATGGCACTCGGGCCCTAGTGACAAGCATTAAGCATGGCAAAGTAGTAGCAACATCAAACTCAGAACACAGTGGATACTAGGGATCAATCCCCGTCAAAACTAACTCGATTACATGATAGATCTCATCCTACTCATCACCGCCCAGCGAACCTAAGAATAGATTACTCACGAACGATGAAGAGCTTCATGGAATTGGAGAGGGAAGAAGGTTGATGATGACGATGGCGACGATTTCCCCTCTACGGAGCCCAAAACGGACTCCAGATCTGTCCTCCAGATGAAGAACAGGATGTGGCGGCGCCTCCGTATCGCAAACGCGATGAAATCTTCTCTTCTGTTTTTTTATGGACGAAAGTCAATTTATAGAGCTGGAGTTGGGGGCGGCAGAGCCATGTGGGCCCCACAAGCTTGGTTGCGGCGGCTAGGGGGTTGGCTGCGGCAACAGGGCTTGTGGCCCACTGGCCCATCCCCTCCAGTGGATCTTTGCGCAGGTATTTTTCATATTTTCCAGAAAAATTCTCCGTAAATTTTCAGGACGTTCCGAGAACTTTCATTTCTGCAGAAAAACAACGCCATGACAATTCTGCTAAAAACAGCGTTAGTCCGGGTTAGTTCCATTCAAATCATGCAAATTAGAGTCCAAAACAAGGGCAAAAGAGTTTGGAAAAGTAGATACGATGTTGACGTATCATGGGGCTGTAAGTTTTTTAGCGGAAAGCAAAGTTTTCTCCTACCACAAGAGAGGGGCTAAAAGCAAAATATTACTACATTGTTGGTTGTTAATGAGATGGTTCCACCAACCAGTTCTCATACCAAAGTTATCAATATTACCCACATCCATAATAAATGGTGTTGAGAATTCCTGATAGTTTCAGTTCCTTCGGCTCAAGTTGTCCATGACCATGGACACGGCTAATCGATTAGGTTTGACTACTCTGCAAAGTTTTGCACACGTTCCCCACAAGATTTGATTGCCTCCGTTGAAGTCCTCGCACTTCAAGGTGTTTGAGAACCGAATGATCAAAACATGGTCTTTCAACAGGTTCCTCTGAGACTCTGACGGTGCCCATCCAATCCTACCGTTCTTCTACATCTCGTAGCACCGCCTGTCCAGAGTCACCACATTTTCCAACCAAGCTAGAGCCCATAATGACTTGTGGCTCCAAACATGGCCTTGAAGTATCCATCCATCTCTTTGTGCCTGGGTGAAGCTTTCCGCAAGATGTCATGGCGCTTCTCCATGCATCCCGGGTCGTCCACTAGTTTCTCGAGGGAGCCCATCTAAACTATCCTTCACCCAAAGGTATATTTCATTCTGAGGTCTTGCAAGTCCTTGAGTCTTCAGGTCTTGATTTATTAAGTTCTCGCAACACTCATGATAAACACTCAACCAAACCCCGTCTACTAGGAGCATAGCAAAATAAGGTCCCGGCCAAAGTAACAAGGGTTTAGGGGTGCCTATCATAACATACTACTCAATAATCAAAGTTTCCAAGTACCTACTTGCATGCAATGGGTGAAGAAGGTTGAAACTAATGCAATAAAACCATAGTAAATATGATCAATGTGAACTTGCCTGGTATTACTTGATGAAGATGGTCGCTCTCATAATCCTGATAATTCTACTCGCCACACTCCGAGCAATCTATCGTAAACGAATAGCATTCAATAAACATTCATGCCAAAAGGAAGAACCAAAAGAACATAAGAACAAAACATGTCTTGGTACAAAATAACGACATACCAAGATTTAATAAGAAAAGATAGGGCCTTATGGTGTTGTAAAAGGAAAGGTGAAAGGGGTCAACTCAAAAGAGTCAAAGGATGATCAACTATCACTATATAAGCTCGACTTGCATACACTATGGGAGATGATCAAAAATATTGGGAGAACAACATGAATGTTGTTTGACAAATAGTATAAGACATAAGAATTTATTTGTAGAAAGAATTTTTGAAATGGAGCACTACAACACAAGTTATAGCGAATTGAAATATGAATAGAATTTGAATTCCATAAAGGTCAAAAGCATTTGAGTTGGAGCATGGTTGTTACTACTAGAAAGTACATACCACGAGTGTTTAAGGGCAAAAGAAATCAATGGAAAAGGTGTTACTGTTTGCAAGGTATGATCAAACGAAGGTTCGAATTCAAATTTGAATCGCTCAAATTTGAAAGGTTCAAACTAATGAAGCTACTGCAAATGGGAGGTCAATATGAACATGTAGAAAAAAGAATTACTAGATTTCGAATAACGGATCAAAAGATATAAGTAATTCAATATGGCATTGAATCTAGTTAGAACGCGGTGTGGCAACACTACTGTGGACTAGTGGAGTAATGACTATGATCGAAATTATACGTTGGAAAGATAACACTAATTGATACGAACAAAAATATTACTTTCATACGAAACCGATGCAATTGGATTCATCTAAAACGGAGTTACGGATAAAAAGATATGATCAAAAGAAGTTTGAACATGAGTGTGAACAAATTTCAAAATTTGAAAATTTCAAAAAGTTGATATGATAGGTTCACCGGATAGGTGGTATCAAGACGAAACTCTAGGTATTGGTTTCATCTAATTCGGATAAACGAGTAAAAAGTTATGACTATTTGAAAAATCTGGGCCAAGCTGTTTTACGGAAGAAAAGTGCTATGTCTAAAACAATTCTAGGACTAATGTGTAAATACAAAGACTAATTGATAACTCTACTTACTCTACCGTATACTAGTGTAGGAATACTAGTGTGGAAATAATAAACTACGGGAGTATAAAAAAATACGAAGATAAATACCTTTAGAATGCACAGAAGAGATAATTCCAAAGAGGAGACGACTTCGAGAAATCCCACCGAAGAGAAGAGAATATTTTTATTTAATAAACCTAGTCAAAGCAAAATATTGATTTAATCCGAAATAGATGATTTTTTGGATGCTCCTATGAGTCTATATTTATAGGTGGAAAGAAGGTCTAAAAGTCATTAGGTAGGCAATGTGGGACTAAACATAGACGAAAAGAGGAGAAAAGGGGGAGAAGAGCCGCATGGGCCAAAAGGAATCGGCCACCCCATTAGCCCAAATCGGCCAGCCTTTTTTTTACTTCAGATGAACAGTGTTTTGTAGTGAATAGTGCCTTTTTTTGAAAATAAACAACGAAAAAAATATAAAACGACATTAAGAGAATATTTTATATAGGCATATTATGTATAAAAATTTCAGAATAAAATTTCCTACAACATGAACATATTTTCAAGACCAAATAAAATACTTTATAAAAAATTTATTTTTTTGCAATAACTTTAAAATGAAAAGGATTTTGAACTGCAAATAAATTGCGAATACTTTAAATTTGAATCAAGACATTGTCTCTAATTTTTGGAGTGTCATTTTCCTCTTCTCATTTGATTTTTTATCACGTGGTTTTGAAAATATTCAAACTCAAAAATTGAATAGGGATTCAAAATAGAAAATTTTGGGGAAGTCATTCTATTCCCTCTCGTTAATTAATTATTTTTTTAAGAAGTTTCAAATTCCACTCAAGTTTCAATCACTCAAACAAACAAACAATCAATCTAATAATTATATTAACATTCCAAAATTCATAATTTTGGGATGTTACAACTAGATAGACCACTAAGAGCTATTGCGTCACCATCAAGTCCACGTGGCACTCTTGCGGAGTGGTGGGCCCACCTGGTGGGCCCCCGATACCCATTCGTCACTCGAGGTACACTCCTCGCAATGCCCGAAATTCTTCCGGAATCCAAATACCAACTTCCTATATATCAATGTTTGTTTCCGGACCATTCTGAAAACCCTCGTGACGTCGAGGATCTCATCCGGGACTCCGAACAAAACTTCGGTCACCAGCACCTATAACTCAACTATACCGAAACGTCACCGAACCTTAAGTGTGCACACCCTGCGGGTTCGAGAACTATGAAGATCTTATCGGTTGAACGTCTATGCCAAGGATTCATATAATCCTGTATACCATTCGCTTTGTCCTTCGGTATGTTACTTGCCCGAGATCTGATCGTAGGTATCTCTATACCTATTTCAATCTCGGTACTCGCAAGTCTCTTTACCTGTTCCTTAATACAAGATCCCGTGACTAACTCTTTAGTCACATTGCTTGCAAGGCTTATATGTGATGTTGTATTACTGCGTGGGCCCTGAGATACCTCTTCGTCACACGGAGTGAAAAATCCCAGTCTTGATCCATCCTAACTCAACAGACACCTTCCGAGATACCTGTAGAGCACCTTTATAGTGACACAGTAAGGTTGCGACGTTTGATACGCACAAAGCATTCCTCCGGTGTCAGTGAGTTACATGATCTCATGGTCATAGGAATGAATACTTGACATGCAGAAAACAATAGAAACAGAATGACACGATCATATGCTACGTTCATAGTTTGGGTCTTGTGCATCACATTATTCTCCTAATGATGTGATCCCATCATCATGTGACAACACTTTTCTACGGCTAGGAAACCTTAACCATCCTTTGATCAAGAGGCTAGTTAACTAGAGACTCACTAGGGACACAATTTTGTCTATATATCCACACATGCATTTAAGTTTCCATTCAATACAGTTATAGCATGGATAATAAACGATTATCTTGAAACAGGAAATATAATAATAATTATTTTATTATTGCATCTAGTGCATATTTCCAACATGAGATACTTGTAGATCGTCTTTACAATTACCCAGTTACATTGTGATGTTTGATACACACAAGGCATTCCTCCGGTTTCAGATAGTTGCACGATCTCATGGTCTTAGGAAGAGATACTTTGACATGCAGAAAGCAATAGCAATAAACTTAGTGATACATAAAATCCTATGCTCACGGTTTGTGTCTTGTCCATCACATCATTCTCCTAATGATGTGATCTTGTTATCAAATGATAACTCATGTCTATGGCTAGGAAACCTTAACCATCTTTGATCAACGTGCTAGTTTAGAAGAGGCTCACTAGGGATACGGTGTTGTCATTGTATCCACACATGTATATGAGTTTCCAACCAATACAATCATAGCATGGACAATAAACGATTATCATGAACAAGGAAATTTGATAATAACCAATTTATTATTTCCTCTCGGGCATATTTCCAACAGATGAATCACTTCTTCAACACCTTCAAGAACAACGTGCACGCATGGGATAGCTAGCAAAAAATGACATCGTCAGTGCTACCTCTTGATCTTGCGTTGGTTTTTTCCCTTGAAGAGGAAAGGGTGATGCAGCACAGTAGCAGTAAGTATTTCCCTCAGTTTGAGAACCAAGGTATCAATCCAGTAGGAGTATCAAGATGAAGCACCGATGTACTTGCGCAAAAACAACAAACTTGCACCCAACGCTACAAAGGGGTTGTCAATCCCTTCACGATTGATTGCAAGGTGAGATGTGAAGGCGAAAAGTGCAACAAAGTAAAAGTGTAGGGCTTAAAATGTCATGTGAAGTAGACTCAGGGACCATAGTGTTCACTAGAGGCTTCTCTCAAGATAGCAAATATTATGGTGGGTGAATGAATTACTGTCGAGCAATTGATAGAACCGTGCAAAGTCATGACGATATCTAAGGCAATGATCATACATATAGGAATCATGTCCGAGACAAGTAGACCGATACTTTCTGCATCTACTACTATTACTCCACACATCGACCGCTATCCAGCATGCATCTAGTGTATTGAGTTCATGACAAACAGAGTAATGCCTTAAGCAAGATGACATGATGTAGAGGGATAAATTCATGCAATAGATATAAACCCCATATTTTTACCCTTGATGGCAACAACACGATGCGTGCCTCGCTAGCCCTTGTGTCACCGGGTGAGGTCACCACACGGTATGAACCCAAAACCAAGCACTTCTCCCATTGCAAGAATCATAGATCAAGTTGGCCAAACAAAACCCACAACTCGAAGAGAATTACAAGGATATGAAATCATGCATATAAGAGATCAGAAGAAACTCAAATAAGATTCATAGATAATCTGATCATAAATCCACAATTCATCGGATCGCGACAAACACGCCACAAAAGAAGATTACATCGGATAGATCTCCATGAAGATCATGCAGAACATTGTATTGAAGATCCAAGAGAGAGAAGAAGCCATCTAGCTACTAGCTATGGACCCGAAGGTCTATGGTGAACTACTCACACATCATCGGAGAGGCAATGGTGCTGATGAAGAAGCCCTCCGTATCCGAATCCCCCCTCCAGCAGGGCACCACAACGTGCCCTAGATGGGATCTTCCGGAGACAGAAGCTTGCGGCGACGGAAAAGTATTTTTGTGGGTCTCTCCCATGGTTTTGGATTTCTTGGGGATTTATAGGCAGAAGAAGTAGGGTAGAGGAGCCACAGGGGGCCCACAAGCCTGCTACGCGCGGGCCCCCAAGGCCGCGGCTAGGGGGCTTGTGGCCTCCCCTGGTGCCCTCTACCTTGGTTCTCAAGCTCCGTGCGTATCTTCTGTTCCGGAAAAAATCTTTTCGGAGGTTTTATTCCGTTTGGACTCCGTTTAATATTATCCTCTGAAAAGGGTAAAAAACACGGAAAAACAGGAACTCGCACTTGGCACTGAGTTAATAAGTTAGTCCCAAAAAAGATATAAAAGGCATACAAAACATCCAAAGTTTGACAAGATAATAGCATGAAACCATCAAAAATTATAGATAGTTGGAGACGTATGAGTCAACAATTTGCATATTCATCCAAATGACCAACACGTAAAGCATATCCGACCAAGTGACCAACGCATAGAGCATATCCGACCAAATGCCCAACACACATAAACTACTTGCTCGGAGATTTGCAACCACTTGGACACCAGTTTTGGAGTTGTTTTTAATGGTCACAATACAAGTTGACGACATCGCCAATGATGTACCATGTATGTTTGTACGACTTCGGACCATGATCTCACGACACTTCTCTATAATAGGCATCATAGTGCTTGTGCTTATTGAACCAAGCCTGAATATTCGACCAAAAGGTCGAGCCCTTTTGGTGTGTGTCATGAAACACATGAACACTGGTGACCAACCACATATCACACAACAATTCATTCTCTCTCAACTTGAAACTTTCTCCCCTACCCTTCTTCCTTGGGTCGGCACCGACCAACCAGCTCACGGTATACTTGGTGCACTAGTCCAGTCGATGTGTTTACATGCCCGTCTCCAGCTGGGAGTCATCCACTTATCTGTCCTCGGAAACGTCTTTGTCGTGGATGATATCCAACCACTCCCAATCGCCAGTTGGCATCGCGCCCGGTTGAGATAACCCGTCAAACAGAGAACGGGGGCCTAGTTGATGCAGGCATGAGGTTCGATTCCGGACAGGTTGCATGAATGGCAAGCCGATAAAACTGATGGGCACGTTGAGGTCGACGATTGTCACAACCCTAGTTTAGCATTGCTTGTCATGGCTTACTCATGCATGCATTTTTAAATTCAAATGATTATGAATTGAGGTATGATCAAGCCTCACAGAGAATTTTTGTCAAATGACCAAGATAAAAATTGCCTCAAATTCTCCAAGAAAATGTTCCTATTGTTCTGTGAAAATAATGGCAACAGGCAAAACCTAAACCAATATTTTCAGAACGTCAGAAGTATTTACTTTGGGCATTTGAATTAATTCAATAATTATTTGCATTGGGTTCATAAATGCTATAAATAATTTATAATTTCAATAATTCTGGAAAATTTTGAGTGGCTTTGAGTATATGTTATCAAGCCACATAAAAATTATAAGGAGCAACAAAAATAAATTTGGTTGGAAACTAAATTCAAAAACATATTACAAAAATTGGAAGCAAATAAAAAAACAGGGAAATAAACATTCCTGGCTTCCTGGCCGGCCCAGCCCACACGGGCAGCCCCATATTCTACCTCCAGCCAGTGGGCACAAGAGAGGCGTGGCGTGCTCCCGAGAGCCTCGGCCACCTCTTGCTTCCACCTCGGGGACTCGAGCCCTCCAAACCGCGCTAGCATGATGACCCGACCTCCTCCTCTCCATTTCTCCTGTTGCCTCTCACCCTCTTGATAACCCACAAGTATAGGGTATCATAACAACTTTCGAGGGTAGAGTATTCAACCCAAATTTATTGATTCGACACAAGGGGAGCCAAAGAATACTCTCGAGTATTAGCAGTTGAGTTGTCAATTCAACCACACCTGAAAGACTTAGTATCTGCAACAGAGTTTTAGTAGCAAAATGGTAGTAGTAACGATAGCGGTGGTAACAATAGCAGTAGTGATTCGTATAGCAAGTGTGACAGCAGTATCGGTAAAGTAACTTAGCAAGGACCAGTATAGGAAAAGCTCATAGGAATTGGATTGGTGATGGATAATTATGTCGGATGACATTCATCATGTAACAGTTATAACATAGGGCGATATGCAACTAGCTCCAGTTCGTCAATGTAATGTAGGCATGTATTCCGTATTTAGTCATACGTGCTTATGGAAAAGAACTTGCATGACATCTTTTGTCCATCCCTCCCGTGGCAGCGGGGTCCTAATGGAAACTAAGGGATATTAAGGTCTCCTTTTAATAGAGAACCGGAACAAAGCATTTGCACATAGTGAATACATGAACTCCTCATACTATGGTCATCTCCGGGAGTGGTTCCGCCTATTGTCATTCCGGGGTTGCCGGATCATAACACATAGTAGGTGACTACAACTTGCAAGATAGGATCAAGAACACACATATATTGATGAAAACATAATAGGTTCAGATCTGAGATCATGGCACTCAGGCCCTAGTGACAGGCATTAAGCATAGCAAAGTAGTAGCAACATCAATCTTAGAACATAGTGGATACTAGGGATCAAACCCCATCAAAACTAACTCGATTACATGATAGATCTCATCCAACCCATCACAGTCTAGCAAGCCTACGATGAGATTACTCACGAACGATGGAGAGCATCATGGAATTGGCGAAGAAGGATGGCTGATGATGACGACAACGTCGATTTCCCTTCTCTCGAGCCCAGAACGGACTCCAGATCTGCCCTCCCGAGGAAGAACAGGAGGTGGCGGCGGCTCCGTATTGTGAAACGCGATGAACTCTTCTCTCCTAATTTTTCCTGGGCGAGAGAGACTTCATAGAGTTGGAGTTGGAGGCTGCGGAGCTACGTGGGCCCCACGGGCCTGATAGGCGCGCCCTAGGGGGGTCGCGCCTCCTGGGCTCGTGGGCCCTTAGCTCCGTGTCTTCGGGTAATTCTTGCGCCAGTATTTTTTATATATTCCACAAAATATCCTCATAAGTTTTCAGGTCATTCCGAGAACTTTTATTTCTGCACAAAAACAACACCATGGCAATTCTGTTGAAAACAGCGTTAGTCCGGGTTAGTTCCATTCAAATCATGCAAATTAGAGTCCAAAACAAGGGCAAAAGATTTTGGAAAAGTAGATACGATGGAGAGGTATCAACTCCCCCAAGCTTAAAGCCTTGCTTGTCCTCAAGCAATTCAGTTGACAAACTGAAAGAGAAAAAAGAAAAACTTTTACGAACTCTATTTGATCTTGTTGTTGTAATTATGTCTAACTCATATTCGGATTTTCAACAAGATCACAAGCTA
The DNA here is from genome assembly GCF_904849725.1 of Hordeum vulgare subsp. vulgare. Lineage (NCBI taxonomy): Eukaryota > Viridiplantae > Streptophyta > Magnoliopsida > Poales > Poaceae > Hordeum > Hordeum vulgare. The sequence continues at coordinate 526,738,800 of NC_058523.1, forward strand.
ACCACATAAGCAATAACATTTAGGTCTTATGGTGTACTCATATCAATGGCATAATCAACTAGCGACCAATAATAATAAGTTTCAAACGTCAACACTTCAATCAAAACAATCATGATACAATATGAACAGATGGTATCTTGCTAGCCTTTTCTGAGACCGCAAAGACCAAGGGCTGACTGAACATTGTAATTTATGGAAAATATGATCGAGTCACAGTCATACTCAATATCAATTAATAGCAAAGCATAAAAATGACGGAGGTGCTCTCTAACTGGTGCTTTATAATAAGAAGAGGATGACTCAACATAAACGTAAATAGATAGGCCCTTCGCAGAGGGAAGCATTGATTTGCAGAGGTGCCAGAGCTCAATCTTTTTAAAACAAAGATAAATAATTTTGGGTGGCATGCTTTCATTGTCAACGCGATGACCAAGAGTTTTCACCATCTTACATGCTACACATATTATAGGCGGTTCCCAAACAGAATAGTAAAGTTGTGACTCCCCCCCCCACCGATCAATCACACTCCATGACTAGCCGAATCCTCGAGTGTCGTCCGTACCAACAACAATCCAAGGGAGTTTTGTTTGCAATTATATTTACGATTTGATTTGGGCATGGAACTGGGCATTCCGATTACCGGCCCCTTTCTCGTGAGTGATAGTGAATAAACACGTATCGAGGATAACACACCTAGCATGGAAGATACTGACCACCCCTTGTCACCACATGAGAGGTTCGGGCATAGATAATAGATTATTATTTGAAGATTTAGAGAGTGGCACATGCAAATTTACTTGGAATGGCAGGTAGATACCGTATATAGGTAGGTATGGTGGACTCATATGGAACAACTTTGTGTTTATGGAAGTGGATGCACAAGCAGTATTCCCGCTTTGTACAAGTGAAGGCTAGCAAAAGATTGGGAAGCGACCAACTAGAGAGCGACAACAGTCATCAATATGCATTGAAATTAACCAATGTTGAGTGCAAGCATGAGTAGGATATAAATCTCCATAAACATGAATATCGTAGAGGCTATGTTGACTTTGTTTCAAATACATGCGTGAACATGTGCCAAGTCAAGCCACTTGAATCATTCAAAGGAGGATACCATCCTATCATACTACATCATATTCATTTTGAAATTCATGTTGGCAACCAGGACAAAGCATTCTAAGCTCCTAGCTAATTAAGCATGGCATCAGAAACTATGATAACAAAAATGTTTCTCTCAAGTTTTCCTAGGTATTGCAAGTGATGCTCGCAGACACTAGAAGTTTCGTGATGGCCTCTGATGATGAGATGATGTATATACTTCTCGCACCCCGTTGGTTACCCCAAGTGGAAGGTTGAGATGTAGTCGGTAGCAAGTTTTCCCTCACAGAGGAACTGTAAGGTTTATCGAACCAGGAGGACTCCTAGGATCAACCATTGAAGCACAAGATGGAGAGAAGAGATCACATAGCTACTGGTTATGGACCCATGGTACAAGGAGGACTACTCACGGCATGTTCGGGAAGAATCCATGGCGATGGAGAAGCTCCTGGAGGTCAATCCTCCCTCCGGCATGGTGCCGGGAAGAGGTCTCCTGAGGCTCCCGAACTTGGAAGCGCTGCGGCGGCGGAATGATGGAGAAATTCGTGATTCTGGAACTTGTGGAAGGGTTTCCTCTCGGAGGACTAAATATAGGCCAAAGGAGGGCACAAGAGGAGGTGGGGCCCACCCAGGCGGCCTACTGGCGCGGCCAGGGGGTAGGTCGCGCTAGGAGGTCGCCTGGACGGCCCCTGGCCCCCCTGTGGCCCATCTTTGGTGATGTGGAAGCTTCCGTTACGCTGATTTTTTATATATTTCTCCCGGAATTTTTCGGGCTTCGGAAAATTGGGTAAGAGCCCCTGCAAAATAGACATCAGCACACAGAAACTGGCACTGGATGCACTGAGTTAGTAGGTTAGTCCAAATATGTGTAAAATGATATAAAATCGGAGCAAAACATATAACAATGTCACCCAAAAGATCATGGAACAAGCAGAAATTATAGATGCGTTTTGGGACGTATCAACACCCCCATGCTTAATTTCTGCTCGTCCTCGAGTAGATAAATCATAACACAATAATTTATGTGGTGACATGCTAACACACATATAAGAACTTCAAAGTAAAGCAAGTGAGATATGCATTTCAAGTCAAGAGAATAACAAGCAAGAGTTTATGTCTAGTATTGAATTTAGCAAAGTAAGAGCATAAAGGTGCAAGAGCTCTCGCTGTCCGTGACTTGAATGTACCCAAATGGTGTTTGTGTGCAAGAAGTGGGAGATGGGTTGAGATCATAAAATATTTTTTAATTGAGAACTCATTCTACTAAAATTTCACACTTGGTCTCCTTCGGAATCTTATTTTGACTCATCCGAGACCACTAGTGAGGCACAAGTCAAAATGATCCTCTCCTTTTCGACTTTGAGCACTCATGCAATGAATGAGCGTAAGCAAGATATGTTGGCACTTAGGATGGAAAATAGAATAATGATGGGGAAGGAAGACAAAAAGGTGTGAAAGGCTCACATCAATGAGGGCAACCATAGGCGAGAGAAAGCCAAATGATAGATATGATGTGAGGAGTAGGGATTTCCATGTAATAGATGCACATATGAGCTAAGGTAAGCTCTCCAATGGAACTAGTGGGGTGCATCCAACTTGTTTTCTCATGAAGCCCGTCCTTAAAAACTGAGTTATGTGATGTTATCCAAGACAAGATACTACCACACATTGGGATCCTTAATTGACTATCTCGGCTTATTAATCACCTATATTTGTCCACGTGTTGACGGATGTGTTTAGCTCTACCCGACGGGGTAGGCTTCAGTGCGGTAGATACACAGTGGCCCGGTGTACCAAGTGTAGTACCATCCGTCAAGGTGGGTTTGGGAACCCTGTACACATCGTTTGGGGCCATATAGGAAACTTCGGCCGGACTTCATTGCGGATTCAGTCTCAAATAGGTAATAAACCTGGACTAGGGTCTTGTGTGGTTAACGGTCGTGGCCGACACCCACGCCAGTACTTCCGATTGAAGGTTGCTGAGATGCATGACGTGCATATGGTGATAACTGGTGAGAGCATGCGTGATAAAGTATACCCGTGCAGGGTGAATTAATCTGTTTGAAGCTGGTGAGAGCCGCATCCTCGGATATAGACTACTTGGAAACATTACATGGTACATAGGCAACTTGGAATGGATACTCTAAAATACGCAAGATAAGTGTGAGTGTTATGGATGGCCTTCTCGTAAGGAGACGAGAGTGGATCCATAGTGATGTATTGAATTGGTGAATATGTGGACTCGCGTGCGCTATTCTACCTCAAAGAAAGAACTTGTAGTCGTAGTACACGTTAGCCAAGAATCAAAGCTGGCTTGCTGCAATTAAACTCCACAACCCCTTCATTGATACTGATGCATATGTAGATAATTCTGGCGTAAGTCTTGTTGAGTAACTTTGTACTCACGGTTGCTTATTTATGTTTTTGCACAGGAGACCTCACTCTCATTAAAGGTTTCTACGCGATGTGTTCGATGTTGACCGGAATAACTTGGGAATCCGAGACAGAGGTCTGGCTCCTTTGGTAGGGTCGTTGTAGCTTTTTAGGCTCCTCCAGCCATTTTAGTAGATGTGTGTCCCGAGACATGTTTTGCTTTCGCTTGATGCTTGTATCACTTGAGTGTTGGGTCATGTGACCCCTGTTTGTAATATCACATTATGTTGACTCTTATGAGTCTTTAATAAATGCTTCAGTCATAGAGTTATGTACTGATGCCATGTTGTATCTACACATATCGTCCATATTATGTGTATGTTTTGAAATGCATTGTTGATACGTCTCCAACGTATCTATAATTTTTGATTGTTCCATGCTATTATATTATCAACTTGTGATGTTTTATATGCATTTATATGCTATTTTATATCATTTTTGGGACTAACCTATTAACTCAGTGTCCAGTGCGAGTTTCTGTTTTTTCCGTGTTTTTTACCTTCTTCATATAAGAATATTAAACAGAGTCCAAACGGAATAAAACCTTCGGGATGATTTTTCCATAACACAAGGGATCCAGAAGACTTGAGAACCAAGGCAGAGGGCCACGGAGGAGGCCACGGGCCCCCTAGGCGCGCGATGGGGGGCGCCTAGCAGGCTCGTGGGCCCCGTGCCTCCTTTGCCCTACCTCTTTCGCCTATAAATTCTCTAAAATCCCCAAACCAACAGGGAGAGCCACGAAAATACTTTTCTGCCGCCGCAAGCTTCTGTTTCCGTGAGATCCCATCTGGGGACCGTTCTGGTGCCCTGCCGGAGGGGGATTCAGACATGGAGGGCTTCTTCATCAATACCATTGCCTCTTCGATGATGTGTGAGTAGTTCACCACAGACCTTCGGGTCCATAGCTAGTAGCTAGATGGCTTCTTCTCTCTCTTGGATCTTCAATACAAAGTTCTCCATGATCATCATGGAGATCTATCCGATGTAACTTTCTTTTGCGGTGTGTTTGTCGAGATCCGATGAATTGTGGAATTATGATCAGATTATCTATGAATATTATTTGAGTCTCCTCTGATTTCTTATATGCATAATTTCGTATCCTTGTAATTCTCTTCGAGTTATGGGTTTCATTTGGCCAACTTGATCTATAATTCTTGCAATGGGAGAAGTGCTTGGTTTTGGGTTCATACCGTGCGGTGTCCTCACCTAGTGACAAAAGGGGTAGCGAGGCACGCATCGTGTTGTTGCCATCAAGGGTCAAAAGATGGGGTTTATATCATATTGCATGAATTTATCCCTCTACATCATGTCATCTTGCTTAAGGCGTTACTCTGTTTGTTATGAAGTTAATACACTAGATGCATGCTGGATAGCGGTCGATGTGTGGAGTAATAGTAGTAGATGTAGAAAGTATCGGTCTACTTGTCTCGGACGTCATGCCTATATGTATGATCATTGCCTTAGATACCGTCATGACTTTGCACGATTCTATCAATTGCTCGGCAGTAATTCGTTCACCCACCGTAATACTTCCTATCATGAGAGAAGCCTCTAGTGAACACTATGGCCCCCGGGTCTATTTTACACATTATATATTCAGATCTACATACAAAAATACCAAAAATACCTTGCTGCACTTTTATTTATTTATTTATATTTACATATTATCGCTATCAGATCTCACCTCGCAAGTAATCGTAAAGGGATTGACAACCCCTTTGTCGCGTTGGGTGCAAGTTTGTTTGTTCTTGCGCAGGTGCCTTGGTGCCTCATCTTGATACTCCTACTGGATTGATACCTTGGTTCTCAAACTGAGGGAAATACTTATCTCTACTTTGCTACATCACCCTTTCCTCTTCAAGGGAAAAACCAATGCAAGCTCAAGAAGTAGCAATTGTATGTGTGGGATTCGACACCTATTTGTGTGCCTTTAGTTGTACTCTTTACGGAGAAATGCCTCTTTGTGCTTCCCCCGAGCCTTGGTAGCTTGCTACTGCTCCGGACACATTGACTGACTGGCACGTATCCTTATTTGTTGTTGTGTATGTCCCTTCAAAAAATGTCACGCGGTGTCATATAGTCCATGTAGCTTGCTACGACTCGTCTACACACGCTGTTGACCGACACCTGCTTTGCTGGGTTATGTATGCATGTCCCTGTATGGATGTGCCACTTGGGTTTATAACTAGTCATGTCGACTTGGATTCTTTGTCTTTTGAATGCTGGCGACTCATTCATATACGTGAGCCAAAAGACGCAAACGGTCCCGGCCATGGTAAGGTGGCAGCCGTGGAGTTTGCCGTGCGTGAGGCCGCAAAGTGATGTGATGTGTTAGAGGCTGGGTTCTTATGACTTAAGATCGGGGTCCTGACAACGATCCATGGCATGTGCAGAGTGGAGGTTGTCGGGGACACCTGCTAGTGAGCGAACTGCTCACTAGCACGGTACTATGATGAATACAACTACTCCGACAAGGCGAGGGAGTGCATCAATGTCCCTCATTCCCTACCTCCCGCCTATCAACCTTCTTCGCTTTAGAAGGTGTCGCCTCACTAGACACCAGATTTGCTACCTCGTTGCTCCTCTTTTTGTGCCGGTGCACATTGCGTGTTGCCGAGTTGATCTTAAGGCGAGCCACCACCAATGGATCCTCCGGCTCCGGCGGCAGTTCATACATCTCGATCGGGTCCATGCGACGATGGGCGATCAAAAGGGTGGGAACTAGGGCGTCGATCAGCATGGAGAGGGTGGCAAGGAACGGTCTTTGATGCGGACATCCAAATGCGTGGGCTCCGCCTCAATTTTAGGTGGGTCCAGGGTGCTGGACGCCTACGTGGCAGAGGTTCGGACGCCTACAAACTACCCTATGATTGATGCCATTTAATGGGAATTTGAACGCATGGACGCAACCGCAAACGTTTGTGGGAGTACGTTTGATGACAAAAAAGTGCGAACCCCCTTATGACATCCGTAGATTAAGCTAGAGTGATCATTGTAGTTAAGCTACAACGATGGCTAAAATTAAGCTAAATGCTTTTACTAATTAGTGCTTGATCAACCTTTGAATCATATCTCATTTCAAATTCCCTTTTGAAATTCAAAATCCAAATAATAAGTGGATTAAATATTTTGCCAATCATGAAAACTAAAATCATGGCGGCCTTGCAAATATTCACCTAGTAATTATAAAATATGAACCTACATTTTAGCACGTATTTTGGTGAGTCAAAATAATAATAACACAAACCAAAACAATTAATTAAATGCCTTTTCAATTATGAAAATTCCCACAATTTCCAAATGGGCCCCAACTTTTTGTGAATTTGTCTTATATTGCAAGATGAATTATGGACCTTGCACCATAATTTTCGCAAATGAATTCTATTACTAAAATAAATAAAAAGAAAAACAAATAAAAATAAAATCTAAGAAAGAAAAGAAATAAAATAAAATGGTGCACTTAGGCGTGTGAGCCCAACTCGTGGCCCAGCCCACCTAGACCCCTTCTCCCTCCGAGTGCTCACGAGGACCCCATGGCTATGTCCGATGGCCGCTAGCGGCCACGACCCTCGCCGTGGCGTGCATCCGCCGGCTCCCCGACGTGGATAAGGTCATCCCGACACCCCCAAGACCATGCCCTCATTCTCCCCCTCGCTCACTTCCCTCATTCTCCCTCACCGCACCCGAGCGTAGCCATGACCGCCCCTCCGTAGAGCTCGCGGGCCACTTACATTGGGCCAACCCCTAATTTAGTTAATTAGGCTAAAATGAAACCGTGTTAAAACCCTTTGTCTATGACAAAGGATCCCCACTCGTCAGGTTTGACTAGTCAGCGGTCATGTTTACTACTGACTTCACAATGAGGTCATGGTGATGCAATAAAGGTTTTTATAATTAAAATGATTCTTAAAAATTCTTTAAAATGATTTAAAAACTTTGAAAATTAATAAAAAATAATTTGTAAGTTAGATGAAAGTAATTTATATATGGAAGTTGATCAGAAAAATCACACGAATCCAATTACGTTTTTCGTTCATCTCTCACATGTTCTTAGCATGATGAACATGGAACCTTCCTCTTTGATTCATCTGTTTGGTAGTAGCCAAACACCCGGGAAATATCGTCATATATTTTCCCGCTCAGTCCATGACATGTAGTACTGTGTTAGCTCATTCATAGCACTACATATTTCCATGTGATGCATCACGATGCACCTGCTTGCTTTTATTTATTGTTTCTTCCCCCTCTTCTCTCTGGTAGACGCCGAAGCTGACGCTGCTGCTGGGTACGACTACCCCCCTGACGACCAACCTTTTACAACAGAGCAACAAGGCAAGCAAACCCCCCTTGATCATTCCTATACCGCCCATTCTTTCTCCCTCATACTTGCATTAAATTTTTCCTACTGTTGTAGATAGCTCCAATTCTGATGCATAACCTCTTTTTTTAACTTCTATTCTACCCTACTGCATATTAAATGCTTAGTATAGGTGGCTTAGTGATCCCTAGTGACCCCACTAGACCTAGTTTCCCCTGCTTCATCATCGAGGACCCGAAGACTCTGTCAACTGACCGACAAGTCATGACCCGCCACATCACTTCACACCCCCGTAGTAGTACGACTCTACAAAGCTACTATCAAGTACCGAGGGTGACACCTCGTTATGTACTCCTAATGTTAGCTCCGTAGTGTAGTTAACCGGAGGTGGATTACGGAGGGTGATTCCTCCTTCACTAATTCCGATAATGACTCTAGCGTGCAGTCCCTCAAGCGTGGACCATCGAGGGTGATTCCTCCCTCGTCACCTTGATGGTTACATCGATAGGAATCCATTGAGGGTGATACCTCAGATTCCTCTCATGTTATAGACACACGGTTACTTTCACTTTACTACAGGAACTTGACGAAATGTGTGGTGCGGGTGGATTCCCGCGTGATTGTGATGAGGCATGGTCGGGCATTCTTGGACCTTGCCACACATCCTCGAGACGTGGCGACAGGACCACATATAATGGATTGCTGATCATTGCCGCGGTTAACAAAACAATAATGGGATTGGTATTTGATCTGAGTTGGTCGATTGACCTTTTTTTGCATTAACCTTCATGCAGGGACAGTTATGGGCACTCAACATCCTTGTATCACCCAAGCTCTACGGACGTGAGCATTGGAGCGGCAGGCACCCGAGTGGTCCGCGTAAGCATTAATATTGTATAAGAGGTGCCAGGACTGATCTCGGCTGCCCTCGCAACATGCAAGAGTGCAAACGGAAATTGGCCTATGACCCGTGCGCGCTAAGGATGTAGACCGGCGGGCTGGCCCCTCTATTGAGCCTAGGTAGGTCTATGATGTGTTGATCTACCAAGGCCAGGCATGACCAAGGAAAAAGCGTCCGGCCGGAGTTGATCGAGCGTGTTGGGAAATGTGGTGCACCCCTACATTGATGATTGAATTATTCAAATAGTCGTGTCCATGGTAACATGACGACTTGGAGGTGTATCGTGATCTAATACAACTAGAACTGTGACTTAACTTGAATGATTGGCTCCGATATTGCTTTCTCACATGGAGTCGAGAAAGGATATCTGGGCGTGACTTATTTAATTTGCTGCAACAATATGACTACATATGTGTTACTGACTTGTACTCTTCTAATGATGCAAGACACTGAAGATGCTAGACTTCGATAGGACTAGACCTTCTCTCCATTCTTACATATCTGGAGTCAGATCAATGATATAGCCCTATTCCTTTGATACTCAAGCATACTTAACATTATTATGATGTCAGTCTTGCGAGTACTTTGGATGAGTACTCACTGTTGCTTTGCTCCCGTGTTTCATCTTGATACGATTGCCGCGACCAGATGATGAAGTCCAGGAGATGGATGATCCCGCTGACCACCACTACCCCGACAGAGCCTATTACTACGTGGAGGCCCGGACGACCAGGAGTAGTTAGGAGGTTCCCAGGCAGGAGGCCTAGCCTCTTAGATCTATGTTATGTTTGTGCTAGCCTTCTTAAGGAAAAACTTGTTTTCTATGTCTGTACTCAGATATTATTTGCTTACGTTGAGTCATTTGTATCCAAACTTATGTATTCGAGCTCTTGAGCCCCCTGCCTTGTAATATGAAGCTTGTATGAATTTAATTCGTGTCTAGAGTTGTGTTTTAATATCTTCCCGTTGGTCCCTAATCTTGATCATATGCATTTGCGTGTATGCTTAGCGTAGGATTAAGTTGGGGTATCACAAGTTGGTATGAGAGCCGACTGCCTGTAGGTTGCCCCTTTCCAACTCCTTGGCCGAAAGTGAGTCTAGTACTTGAAATACTTCTACTAACATTGTTGTGTGGCTTACGAGCCCACATCTCAATCGGGTGGTATTAGGATCTTCTATACTCCAGGTCCCGATCTCTCTTCTCTTTTGGGTTAAAGATTATGCTAACTCTAACATTAGGTTCTCGTGATCCCATCAACCCAGAGCGCCAAATTATCTACAATTATTCTTTTAAAAGTATGTTGAACACACTATCATTTGGCATCTTTGAACCTCCTTGTTTCAGATGCGCCCCGCAAGACATCTCGTATGCCTGACTATGGGTGTCGATGCAACTGGTTTCCCAACCATTTTGGTCGACCTCTCGACCATGCTGGGATATCGCTAGTACGCCGAGTACAATATTTACGAGGACTACCACCAGTTCAACCAGGCGCAGTATTGGGTTGTTGTTCGTATCTACGATCGGGAGAACATCTCCGTCACTGAGCTGCACACCTTCTGTGGTGTTGGGCTAAGTGTTGATATGGCAGTCCATGATGTTGCCTATATTGTTATCACCCGCCTCCATGGAGAGTAACCTCGCTTGGAGGAGACTCGCTTCAGATTACAACCCGCATGTTCTAGCTGGGGATAAGACTAGATGTGACATTGCTGCCTACACTCCTTACGTGTGGTAGCGTAATAACCGTTCGTACACCACTGTATGTACCCCCTACGTGAGTCGTCGCATGACCATAGGTTGTGGTTCGGTACACTGAGGCACTGGATCATGTTGTGTGAGCTCTCACTGTTGAGCTATATGCCACTCATACTCGTCTTTACGACACGACTAGTTGCTACCAACGGTCACTGCGAGGATACATCTTATGTACATCCTTTACCCACACAGGACAGAAGTACCCCTAGGTCTTGAGTGGCCTGCTCTTGGAGGTCGTACTCCTTCACGTGGACCTATACTCCTTGTTCGGGGCCAGTACATGCATCAAAGTATTCACGGGATGCAGAATCATGCCCCCAGATTTTCCGTTTAGGGTCACTGTCACTACGTGGCTTCAGTGGTTGTCCCCGCTGTTGATGTAGCATGGTCGCTATGTCCCCGTTGTTGTATCCCTCCATCGAGTGCGTGCGTGCCACCTAGTTGGTCTAGGTTACCGTCAAATTTCAAACTTGTAACCGCTGGTTTGTAATTGAACTTATGTATGGATCTGTATGTCATACTTGGTTACTATAAAGTATCTATCGTCGTTCCCTTTCGTTATGCCTGATTACTTGATGAATGATTCAATACCCGTGCAATTATGCTATGCTAAACAATCCATGTTAAATTTTAGCAAGATGGTTAGACCAGCTCGCCGCGACCGTGCTACCACCAACCCACCACCCTCTGAATATATGGGTGGGATTATCCAACAATTTCAGGTGAACTGTCAGTTCATGCAAGGGCTCATGGACCAGTTCCCACGTCCGAACATGAACCAAAAGCAAGGCGTGATGGTGCACGACTTTTGTTGCCTCAACCCAGAAATTTACTGCAGATCAACTCAGCCTCTTGATGCTGATGATTCACTCCATGACATCGCTTATGAGTTGGAATCTGCTAATGTTCCTGTGGAAAGCAATGTCACCTTTGCGGCATACTTCCTCAAGGGTCCTTCTGCTCAATGGTGGGACAATCACGTGCATTCTCAGCCTGCTAGAACCATCATCACATGGCCGAAATTCCAAGCTGCTTTCCATGCCTTCTACATTCCTTAGGAATTCATGGATAGGAAGAAGCGTTTGTTCTGCAACCTCACCCAGGGCAACAAGAATGTGGATGCTTATCAGCGAGTATTTGTGGACTTATCCCATTATGCTGAGGAAGGTATTGCAAGTTATGCTCGCACACACTAGAAGTTTTGTGATGGCCTCTGATGACGAGATGATGTATATACTTCTCGCACCCCATTGGTTACCCCAAGTGGAAGGTTGAGATGTAGTCAGCAGCAAGTTTTCCCTCACGCGGGAACTGTAAGGTTTATCGAACCAGGAGGACTCCTAGGATCAACAAGTAGGTGTCTTCCACCTTGGCGCTAGCAGAAGAGTGGACTTGCACACACACAAATAACTTTGCTCCCAACGAGTATAGAGAGGTTGTCAATCTCTTCGGCCTTGTAGTTTGCAAAGGATCAAAACACAAGCGGGAAGGTAATAGCGATTGCAACGGAAAAGTAAATGAAAGCGGTAAATGATGGAGGTGTAAACAATGATGGTAATATGGACCGGAGTCACATGATGTTCACTAGTGATGTCTCTCTCCCAAAAGACGATAAGCAACTATGGTTGGGTAAACAAATCACAAATGGGCAATTGACAGAATAATGAACGCACCGCAATGCTAATTATGTTCCTTGATAGTGAGAGCTTCAATAGTAATGTGCAGTACGCCAAGACAAGTAGACCATTTATTCATCAGCATCTACTTACTAATCATCCACATTGAGATATCTATCCAGAACATCTCTCCGGTATTAAGTTGCGAGCGCCACCCAAAGTGTAAACTCAAAGCAACGGACAACTGCATTAACAAACTATGTGTAAGGTAAACAATCCTTGCAATCGTGGTCACAAGCACCGTTGTTTTCTCCCTGGTGGCAACAACACATCCCCTAGTCTCATGTTTCTGTCAGTCAAGCTAGACATAGAGGGGCATGAACCCACAATCATGCATAACGCTCCCTCTTGGAGTTACAATATACTACTCGGCCAAAGCAATAAATTGCAACGGAGAACTTGCATGAATCACTAAGGAACATAATATAAAAGGGTAATAAAATACATAACTCATAACAATCTGAAAATAATCTCATAATCCATCGGATCCCAACAAACCGAGCATAGCAATAGCAAGAGAATTACATAGATGCCTTGATCATGTAGGTAGCTCACCAGGACTAACCATTGAAGCACAAGATGGAGAGAAGACATCACATAGCTACTGGTCATGGACCCATGGTACAAGGAGGACTACTCACGGCACGTCTGGGAAGCGTCCATAGCGGTGGAGAAGCTCCCGGAGGTCAATCCTCCCTCCGGCAGGGTGCCGGGAAGAGGTCTCGTGACGCTCTCGAACTTGGAAGCGCTGCGGCAGCGGAATGATGGAGAAATTCGTGATTCTGGAAGTTGTGGAAGGGTTTCCCCACCTGGTGGCCCCTATGATCCTGAAAACGACGCTATAAAATCACATTATTCCAGAAAAAACGGGGGAGAAAGAATTATCGCGTTTCATGAGATGGAGTCGCCGCCGTGTCCTCTTCTTCATCGGGAGGCCAGATCTGGAGTCCGTTTGGGGCTCCAGAGAGGGGGATCTTTGATCTTCGTCATCACCAAGACATATCCATTGCCAATTCTAGGATGCTCCCCACGGGGAGTGATTAATTCCTTCGTAGGCTCGTTGGTCGGTGATAAGTTGGATGAGATTCATCATGTAATCGTGTTAGTTTTGTTAGGGCCTGATCCCTAGTATCCACTATGTTCTGAGATTGATGTTGTTATGACTTCGCCATGCTTAATGCTTGTCACTTTGGTCCCGGGAGACATGATTTTAGATATGAACCGTTTATGTTATCACCATTATATCCATGTTCTAGATCCAATCTTGCAAACCCGGAGTGACAATAGTCGGGACCACTCCCGGTGATGACCGTAGTTTGAGGAGTTCATGTACTCACTGTGTGTTAGTGCTTCGTTTCGGTTCTCTATTAAAAGGATTTCTTGTAGTATAGAACATAAAGAAAAATAACATTCTTTGTGTGTGCTAGTGTGTAATGTGGGTGCTAATGTTCTCATGGGAACAAAGACTTGAATAAGGGTATACTTACATCGTCATTAAAAGTAAAAGGTATTCTCCCCTTAGGCATGTGAAATGAAGTGGGAAACTCTAGCCTACAAAAAATATAACAATAATATATAATCTAAAATTACCTCTGAAAGAACTATATATAATCTAAAGAATCATACAACAGCAAATAATGACGGGATGCAGCCACTTGTTTCTGTATGTACCACTAAACTCCAAAATATGGCTCACCAAATAAGTTCAAAATATGCAATACCAAATCAAGTACTACTCTGGCTAAGTTACAAGCAGCTTCAACCCTGCACCTTCAATACAATCCATGCATCGGGTCATAATGAAAAGCTATTGAAGAACTGTCAGGAGCAGACCTAGGATTCCCTATCCCACGTCTGTTTCCTATTGAACCCAGCTTTCGCAGACGATTAAGTTCAACTAAACTGGGGAGCGGGAACCGAAGTGGGAAGCGAGGCGGAGGAGGAAGCTCTGTGCCGGGCCTGGAACTCGCGCTCGGTGGCGTGGGCGAATTGGAGGATGGCGCCGACAGGCTTCTTCTGCAGCACGAAGCGCGTGGACAGTGACGCGACGAGCGGCGCGGCACGGTGACCCGCGCAACGATGTGGAGCATGAGCTGATGTGGAGCGAGGGATAGAGAGGGCCCGCCGCACAAGATGTGGAGGGAGCGAGAGAGAGGGCCTGCGACATGCACGAGCTGAAGCTAGGGAGAGGGCTGGCGGCTGGCGCAGTAGAGGGGGTGGGGAGAGAGACAGGAAGAGGGTCGACCGGGAGGACAGAGCACAGGAGAAAGTGAGGAAGGAGAAGAGGCGACGAAAGGAGGCTGGGGTGGATGGAAAAATGCCACGAGGACAAAGCTAGGGTTTCGGCAAGAGTGATGAGGGCTATCGTTGGATCCGGGAACATACCACGGTCCTTGATGCATGATCCGCGTGAGATCCCCATGGACCAATCAGATCGCAGTAAACACTACGAAGACGTTATGACCATCTAAATTGGTCATGATTGATTGAAAATAAGGTTTCTTACAAGAAAAACATTTTCTTTTTCGAGTGGCAAATATGTTTTTTTGTGAAGGACCTTGTTGACACCTGATATTATGCACAATGGTGCATATTGGAATGACATACAATGTTGTCTAAGGAAGTTTTCATTTTCTTTGGACGAAAAACTCATTTTCCATTTTTCGAGTGCCTAAAATGAGTTTTTTTGTGAAGGACCTACCTATATTTGTTGCAAAACTGGACCAAATCATTTTTATAGAATAGTAGGCCATATTTCATTTACAAATGACCAAATGGTTGCGTGTAAAAAGATTTGAGCCACCTCTCGAGAAAAAGACAAATTTTCGTCGATTCAGCACGAAGCGGGTCAAATTTGAACTGCAGCTCCCTCATAGTTTGCTCATTATTTTTTCCAAAAATAATTTCTAGGTAGATAGGAATATATTTAATCATAGAAACACCAAAAGTTTTTCAATATTAAACCCCTAGCTAGGAACGATCACGCCCGCTGTTTTACCGCATTTTGAAACAGGAATGAAAAATTCAAAGATTTTTTTTTGGAAAACCTTCGCATTATGCCATTAAATGTGACCAAGTTACAAGGAAAAATAATAAACTTGTAAGACGAAATTTTTTACAAAGTGTTCTCACAAATGAGTTATCATGTGTGAATATTCATGGCTTTCAAGCCAAATGATCAATCTTATGGCCACATTGATGGCATTGTTTGCTCAAATGATCTCATATTGTGCACAAGGGTGCATATTGGAATGACAAATAATGTTGTCTAAGTAAGTTTCCATTTTCTTTGGATGAAAAAATATTTGCCATTTTTTGAGTGCCCAAAATGAGTTTTTTTGTGAAGGACCTAACATATATTTGTTGCAAAATTTGACCAAACCATTTTTGTAGAATACTAGGCCATATTTAATTTACAATTGAGAAAATGGTTGGGTGTAAAAAGATTTGAGCCACCTCTTGTGAAAAAGACAAATTTTCGTCGATTCAGTAGGAAGCGGGTCAAATTTGAACTGCAGCCCCCTCATAGTTTGCTCATCATTTTTTCCGAAAATAATTTCCATTGTTATATGCTTTATAACCTTTTCGTGTAAGTATATTATGACCTTTCTGACCAAATTGGTCGTTATGGTTTAGGGTCTACAGCCCCTTGAACATCTTACGACCAATTGGTCTCAAATGGTCATAGATATACGACCATTTCTGTCAGTGTCAGTGCGAGAAGGTCGCTAGTTGACATATTTCTTGTAGTGTATGCAACGTTTGCACAAAAGGGAGGAATACCGGCACCTGGAAATCTGGACCTGAAAAAGCTACGTCAAGTTACCTATTGTGCACAACTCCAAATGAGTTGAAAGTTCACAGAGATTTTTTGTGGAATATATAACAAATACTAGAGCAAAGAGCTACCGGAGGGGGCCCACCTGGTGAGCACAAGACACCAGGGCGCACCAGGCCCCTCAAGTGCGCCCTGGTGGGTGGTCCTCAGCCCGGCCCACCTCCGGTGCCCCCCTTCTGGTAAATATTTGGTTTTGACCTAAAAATATAGGAGAGGATTTTCGGGACGAAGCGCCTCCGTCTCGAGGCGGAATTTTGGCAGGAGCACTTTTTTCTTCCGGCGGAGCGATTCCGCCAAGGGAACTTCCCTCACGAAGGGGGAAATCATCATCATCATCATCACCAACAACTCTCCCATCTTGGGGAGGGCTATCTTCATCAACATCATAAAAACACCAACTCCTCTCAAACCCTAGTTCATCTAAGTGTTCAATCTTTGTACCGGAACTACAGATTGGTGCTTGTGGGTGACTAATAGTGTTGATTACATCTTGTAGTTGATTACTATATGTTTTATTTGGTGGAAGATTGTATGTTCAAATCCATTATGCTATTTAATACTCCTCTGATCTTGAGCATGATTATCATTTGTGAGTAGTTACTTTTGTTCTTGAGGTCACGGGAGAAATCATGTTGCAAGTAATCATGTGAACTTGATATGTGTTTGATATTTTGATGATATGTATGTTGTGATTCCCTTAGTGGTGTCATGTGAACGTCGACTACATGACACTTCACCATATTTGGGCCTAAGGGAATGCATTGTGGAGTAGTTATTACATGATGGGCTGCGAGAGTGACAGAAGCTTAAACCCTAGTTTATGTGCTATTCCGTAAGGGACCGATTGGATCCAAAAGTTTAATGCTATGGTTAGAATTTATTCCTAATACCTTTCTCGTAGTTGCGGATGCTTGCGAGAGGGTTAATCATAAGTAGGAGGTTTGTTCAAGTAAGAACAACACCTAAGCACTGGTCCACCCACATACCAAATTATAGAAGTAGCGAACACGAATTAAGCCAACATGATGAAAGTGACTAGATGAAATTCCCGTGTACCCTCAAGAACACTTTGCTTATCATAAGAGACCGTTTTGGCATGTTATTTGCCTCAAAAGGATTGGTCTACCTTGCTACACTTTTTTTTACTACTATTGTTACTTTCTCGTTACAAATTATCTTGTTATCAAACTACTCTACTACTTACAATTTTAGCACTTGCAGACATTACCTTGCTGAAAACCACTTGTCATTTCCTTATGCTCCTCGTTGGGTTTGACACTCTTACTTATTAAAAAGGCTACAATTTACCCCATATAGTTGTGGGTCATCAAAGCTATTTTCTGGCGCCGTTGTCGGGGGGTGAAGCGCTCTTGGTAAGTGGAAATTGGTGAAATTTATTATCACTTGCTACTATGGAAAACAATCCTGTGAGGGGTTTGTTCAGGGTATCTTCACATCGACCGGAACCACAATTAGTTGCCCCTCAACCTACTGCACCTACTAAAAATATTGAATATGAAATTCCTTCGGGTATGGTAGAACAACTGTTAGCTAATCCTTATGCAGGAGATGGAACCGAACATCCTGATATGCACTTCATATATGTGGATGAAAATTGTCAATTGTTTAAGCTTGCAGGTATACCCGGAGATGAAACTAAGAATAAGGTTTTCCCTTTATCTTTGAAGGGAGAAGCATTGACATGGTATAGGCTATGCGATGATATTGGATCTTGGAACTAGAATCGGTTGAAATTGGAATTCCATCAAAAAATTTATCCTATGCATCTAGTTCATCCTGATCGGAATTATATATATATTTTTTGGCCTCGTGAAGGAGAAAGTATCGCTCTAGCTTGGGGGAGGCTTAAGTTAATTTTATATTCATGCCCCAATCATGAGCTCTCAGGAGAAATTATTATTCAGAATTTTTATGCTCGGCTTTCTTATAATGATCAATCCATGCTCGATACTTCTTGTACTCGTTCTTTTATGAAGAAGAGTATTGAATTCCGGTGGGATCTTTTAATAAGAATTAAACGCAACTTCGAAGATTGGGAACTCGACAAAGGTAAAGTGTCAGGTATCAAACCTAAGTTTGACTGTGTTAAATCTTTTACGAATACCGATGCTTTTCAAAAGTTTAGCACCAAATATGGACTTGACTCTGAGGTAGTAGCTTCCTTTTGTGAATCTTTTTCTACTCATGTTGATCTCCCTAAGGAGAAGTGGTTTAAATATCACCCACCTATTAAATAAGAAATTAAGGAACCGGTAAAGGCTAAAGAAGAAACTATCATTTACAAAGTTGATCCAGTTGTTCCCACTGCTTATATTGAAAAAACACCTTTCCCTGTTAGGATGAAGGAACGTACTAAAGCTTCAACTGTGGTAACAAAAGTTATGTTAGAACACCAAAACCAGCTGAACAAATCAGTGTTGAACCTAGTATTCCTATTATTAAAGATCTCTTGGTCGATAATATCGATGGCCATGTTATTTAATTCTGTGTTGAAGCTTCTAGAATTCCCAAACCGGATTTTAAAGATAAACATAGACTAGTTGTTGGCATGCATGTTGTCTCAGTTAAGATACGAGATAACTGTTATCATGGGTTATGTGGCCTAGGTGCTAGTGTGAGTGCTATTCCTTTTTCCTTGTATGAAGAAATTTAAAATGAAATAGCACCTGCTGAAATAGAAGACATAGATGTTACTATTAAACTTGCCAATAGAGATACTATATCACCCATTGGGATTCTCAGAGATGTTGAAGTCTTGTGTGGGAAGATATAATACCCTACTGATTTCTTGTTCTTGGCTCCCCACAAGTTGACTTTTGTCCCATTATATTTGGTAGACCTTTCTTCAACACCGTCAATGCCAAAATAGATTGTAAGAAACAAACTGTCGGTGTTAGCTTTGGTGATGAATCTCATCAATTTAACTTTTCCAAGTTTAGTAGACAACCGTATAAGAAAGATTTGCCTAGTAAGGATGAAATTATTGGTCTTGCTTCTATTGTTGTACCTCCTACTGGTCCTTTAGAACAATATTTGCTAGACCTTGAAAATGATTTGCATATGCGTTCAAGAAATGAAATAGATAGAATCTTTTTCGAACAACAACATCTTCTTAAACACAATTTTCCTATTGAAACTCTAGGAGGTCCACCTCCACCTAAAGGTGATCTTGTGTTTGAATTAAAACAAGTGCCAGACACTTCGAAATATGCTTATCTTGATGAGAAAAAGATATATCATGTTATTATTAGTGCTAACCTTTCAGAACATGAAAAAGAAAGATTATTGAAAGATCTAAGGAAGCACCGAGCTGCTATTGGATATGCTCTTGCTGATCTTAAGGGCATTAGTCCCACTCTATGTTAGCACAAGATTAATATGGAACCTGATGCTAAACCCTTTGTTGATCACCAACGTCGGTTAAATCTGAAGATAAAAGAAGTGGTAAGAACAGAAATATTGAAACTTCTGGAAGCAGGTATAATCTATCCTATAACTGATAGTAGATGGGTATGTCGTGTTCATTGTGTCCCTAAGAAGGGAGGTATTACTGTTATTCCTAAAGATAAGAATGAACTTATTCCACAAAGAATTGTCACGGGCTATAGAATGGCAATTGATTTTAGAAAATTAAACAAAGCAACTAGAAAAGATCATTACCCTCTGCCTTTTATTGATCAAATGTTAGAATGACTATCTAAGCACACACATTTTTTGCTTTCTTGATGGATATTCTGGTTTTTCACAAATACCCGTTTCACAACCTGATCAAGAAAAGACCACTTTTACTTGTCCTTTTGGAACTTATGCTGATAGATGTATGCCTTTTGGTTTATGTAACACACCTGCTACCTTTCAAAGAGGTATGATTGCTATATTCTCTTATTTCTGTGAAAAGATTGTTGAGATTTTCATGGATGACTTTTCTGTTTATGGGAAGTCTTTTGATGATTGTTTAAGCAATCTTGATCGAGTTTTACAGAGATGTGAACAAACAAATCTTCTCTTGAATTGGGAGAATTGCCACTTTATAGTTAAAGAAGTTATTGTTTTGGGCCATAAAATTTATGAAAGGGGCATTGAGGTGGACAAAGCCAAGGTTGATGCAATAGAGGAAATTCCATGTCCTAAAGATATCAAAGGTATTCATAGTTTCCTTGGTCATGCTGGTTTCTATAACAGGTTTATCAAAGACTTTTCTAAAATTTCTAGGCCTCTTACAAATATTTTTGCAAAAGTATATTCCTTTTGTGTTTGATGATGATTGTTTGGAAGCCTTCAAAACACTAAAGAAAGCATTAATTACTGCACCTGTTATTCAACCACCTGATTGGAACTTGCCATTTGTGATTATATGTGATGCTAGTTATTATGTTGTTGGTGATGTTCTAGGACAAAGAGTTGATAAGAAATTGAATGTTTACCCATTATGCTAGTAGAACTCTGGACAGTGCTCAACGAAATTATGCCACTACTGAAAATGAATTCTTAGTAGTAGTGTTTGCTTGTGATAAATTCAGATCTTACATTGTTGATTCTAAAGTTATTGTTCACACCGATCATGCTGCTATTAAATATCTTATGGAAAAGAAAGATGCTAAACCTAGACCCATTAGGTGGGTTCTTCTGTTAAAAGAATTTGATTTGGATATCACTGATAGGAAAGGACCACGGAACCCCGTAGCTGATAACTTGTCTAGGCTTGAAAATATTCTCGATGACCCACAACCTATGAATGATAGCTTTCCTAATGAACAATTAGCTGCAATAATGTTTCTAATAGTACACCTTGGTATGCTGATTATGCTAATTATATTGTTGCTAAATACATACTGTTCGGGCATATTTGTGCCTAAGTAATTTTGGTGATTGATGAAAGTACCTTAAAGGACTAATCATGTGCATTAAGCTTTCACATAATACATATCAAGGGCACAAGATGATTCGGCACCCTCCGTGGAACAGAAGCACGGTGTCCTCTACGATTCTCTTTGTGTGTGAGTCGTAGAAACGTCGTACTATAAAGAGGGGATCCGTAGTGGAAAGGTTTGGGTGGAATCAATTTTGCACGCACACACTTTATCTCCACCCCCTTTCCCTGCAACTTTGGAGTTGTTCCCATCTCTGGTTCATTTCATCTTGCAAAAAGGTCTCCTAGCGGTAGTACCGCTAGGCCTAGCGGTAGTACCGCTAGAGCTGGCAGTAGTACCGCTAGCCCTAGCGGAAGTACTGGTACAGCTGGCGGTAGTACAACTAAGCTGGCGGTAGTACCACCCCTCGTCAGCGGTAGTACCCCTCCAGGACTTTAGTACCGCCTTCCTTGTGGATGTACTTCGTCGGAATTTTTGCGAAGACTTTCTTGGCGGTGGTTGGCCCCGTAGTTTCTTTGCACTACCATGGGTCAACGATAGTACCGCTGCAGCCAGCGGTAGTACCACTGGAGTGCTAGCGGTAGTACCGATGGAGTGGCAGCGGTAGTACCGCTGCAGCTAGTGGTAGTACCGCTGGGCTCGGGCTGTGAGTGGGAAAACGGTTGGATTCCCCCCCCCCCACTATATAAAGGGTTCTTCTTGCTCTAGAACCCTACCTTTGACCCTCCCAAGCTCCATTGTTGCTCCCTAAGCTCAAAAGTGCCCGATCTCTCTCCCTAGCCAATCAAACTTGTTGATTTCCTAGGGATTGGTTGAGAAGGCCTAGATCTACACTTCCACCAAGAGAAAATTGATTCCCCCCACTAATCCCTTGCAGATCTTGTTACTCTTGGGTGTTTGAGCACCCTAGACAGTTGAGGTCACCTCGGAGCCGAATTCCATTGTGGTGAAGCTCCGTGGTCTTGTTGGGAGCCTCCAAGCTTTGTGTGGAGTTTGCCCCAACCTTGTTTGTAAAGGTTCGGTCGCCGCCTTCAAGGGCACCTATAGTGGAATCATGGTACCTTGCGTTGTGTGAGGGCGTGAGGAGAATACAGTGTCCCTAGTGGCTTATTGGGGTGCATTGTGCCTCCAGACCGCTCCAACGGAGACATACTTCCTGTCAAAGGGAAGGAACTTCGGTAACACATCCTCGTCTTCATTGGTTCCACTTGCGGTTATCTCTAACCTTTACATCGTGTATGCTTTTGTTGTTGACTTTCTCTTACTTGCCTTAGTACTTTTAGTTGGTAGCATCATATAGGTTCACCTCCTTGTTGTCATTTTAGAGAACATTTATGTTTCTAACCCTAACTTGCTAAGATAAACTAAAAAGTGGCCGTTGCCTATTCACCCCCCCCCCCTCTAGTCAACCATATCGGTCCTTTCAATTGGTATCAGAGCCACGTCTCTTTATTAAGGGTTTCACCACCCGAATGGTATGGAAGATGATGAGGGAGTTCCCCATGGGCAACCCGAGGCCATGGCCTTGACTTGGGTCACAAGGGACGACTTGAATATGGCTATGGCCGCCCTCAAGATGTCCTTGGCGAACGAAGTCAAGACCATGCTTAAAGAGTTAACTGAGAGAATTAAAGGTTCACCCGAACCGGCGTTGGTGGTTAAACCCGCCAACACCGATTCGGAGGCCAATTCCTCTAAGGAAACGGCTAAAGGTATGTAACCTTTTTCTCCTGTCGAAAATGATGGGACTGGAACTTATGCCTCAGTTCCACCTCCCATGGTCTATGGAGGACCTGTTCCCACACCGCGTCTTAACCCTGTTGGTCCTCCTCCTAAGCTTGTAAAGGGTGATTTTGCTAACTGAGTGTTTTCTATTAAGTCTCATTTGAATCACAACTCAACAAATCTATGGAGAATCATCGAGCAAGGCTAATATCCCCATGACCCAAGCAACCTCACTCCAAGAGAAGAAGCGGACAATCAATATAATCACTCCACATTGTTTATTCTACAGTCCGGAGTACCTCATGAAGATCTTCCTCACTTGCGCCCCTTCACTCTGGCTAAGGACTGTTGGGCGCACATTATGGTGTTGTACAAGGGAAGCTCAAGCATTCAACTGTCCAACTATGAACTGGTACTTGATAAGGCCGATGAGTTTGTGATGAAGGAATATGAGGACCCTCGTGATCTCTATCGAAGGGTCACTGCTATTGCTGTTGCTCTCAAGGATCATAAGAGCAAGGATGTGGATGACACATGGATCAAGTGCAAGTTTCTCAAGGCCATCATGCCTTTCAACAAAGCCATGTCATCAATCATTCGCCAACGACCAGATTTCCACTCCTTGTCTTCCAATGAGGTGTTGGATGAATTCATTACAATGTCAATCATGAACGAGACAGCTGACAATGCACTTGCTCGAGTTCGATCAAAGACAACTTCACCCAACCTTGCTTTAAAGTCAAAGGCTGCTTCTGAAGAAGAAGAAGAGGATGAGGAAGAGGAGAGTTGCCCTGAAGACACTAAGTATGCTTATCACGAGCACATGAGTATGGCTCTTGCATCAAGGCAATTCTGGGGCAACAAGAGGAACTCAAGACCCAACTTCACCAAGAACAACTCAAAATGTCCCTATGAGAAGAGGGAAGACAACGGGGGCAAGCTCATTTACAAAGACAAAACCAAGTCTTTCCCAAACAAGAACCACTTTGTGAAGAAACCCCACCCAAAGGGTATGGTGGCACTTGAAGAGTACCCCTCCGATGATGATGACGATGACGATATGGTGGCAACTGCAACTATCGCCATTGCCACCCCTTCTCCCAAGAATGTGTCTCTCTTCAACGCCCCCAACGATAACCACATCGCCAAGTGCCTCATGGCCAAAGGTATCGATCAGGTAACCCCCAACATTAAGACCAACATCACTACAGCTCCTTCATTGTTGAATTGTGTTGATGATAATGATGTTGTGGAACTTAATGAGCATGATCTTGACAAATTTCTGTGCACGATCAAGGGAGAACCCAAGAAGCACTTTGTTGCTCTCTTGGAACAACTGGGTGAGGCTAATGACCTCATCGAGTCTCATGAGGAGACCATCTCCGAGCTGCAAGGACATAGTTGTGACTATGCCGATGAGATTGCTGAACTATCTATTGCACTAGAAAAGGAGCGCACTCTTCGTTTGGCTCTTGAGGAGTCATACAACGATGACTGCGCTAAAGTGCAAAAGAAACTAGATCATGCTACGGTTCTTACTCGTATGCTTAAGTCTGAAAAGGATGATCTTGGGGTTGGCCATGACAGACTCAAAGTGGAGTTTGACACACTCGACAAGGCTCACAAGTGTTGGAAATATGCCCTAGAGGCAATAATAAAATGGTTATTATCATATTTCCTTGTTCATGATAATCGTCTATCGTTCATGCTATAATTGTATTAACAGGAAACAGTAATACATGTGTGAATGAATAGATCACAATGTGTCCCTAGCAAGCCTCTAGTTAGCTAGCTCGTTAGTCAATAGATGATCATGGTTTCCTGATCATGGACATTGGATGTCATTGATAACGGGATCACATCATTGGGAGAATGATGTGGTGGACAACACCCAATCCTAAGCCTAGCACTAGATCGTGTTGTTCGTATGCTAATGCTTTTCTAATGTCAAGTATCTTTTCCTTCGACCGTGAGATTGTGCAACTCCCGGATACCGTAGGAGTGCTTTGGGTGTATCAAACGTCACAACGTAACTGGGTGACTATAAAGGTGCACTACGGGTACCTCCGAAAGTGTCTGTTGGGTTGGCACGAATCGAGATCGGGATTTGTCACTCCGTGTGACGGAGAGGTATCTCTGGGCCCACTCGGTAGAACATCATCATGAGCTCAATGTGACTAAGGAGTTAGTCACACGATGACGTGCTACGGAACGAGTAAAGAGACTTACCGGTAACGAGATTGAACAAGGTATAGGTATACCGACGATCGAATCTCGGGCAAGTTCTATACCGACAGACAAAGGGAATCGTATACGGGATTGATTGAATCCTTGACATCGTGGTTCATCCGATGAGATCATCGTGGAGCTAGTGGGAGCCACAATTGGTATCCAGACCCCGCTGATGGTTATTGGCCAGAGAGGTGTCTCGGTCATGTCTGCCTGTCTCCCGAACCCGTAGGGTCTACACACTTAAGGTTCGATGATGCTAGGGTTATAGGGAATTGTTATACGAGATTACCGAAAGTTGTTCGGAGTCCCGGATGAGATCCTGGACGTCACGAGGAGCTCCGGAAAGGTCCGGAGGTAAAGATTGATATATAGGACGGATGGTTTCGGACACCGGAAGTGTTTCGGGCATCACCGGTAACGTACCGGGACCACCGGGACCACCGGAGGTGGTCCCGGGGGACCACCGAAGGGGGGCTGCGACCCCAAGAGGTAAGATGGGCTAAGTGGGGGTGGGAACCAGCCCCTAGTTGGGCTGGTACGCCTCCCCACTCAGCCCATGGCGCAGGGGAAAGAAAAAGAGGGGGGAACCCTAACTTAGGTGGGCCTTAGGCCCACCAGAGGGGTGCGCCACCCCTCCTCCCCATCTGGCCGCCACAAACCCCATCTGGGAGGGCTGCCGCACCCCCTAGGGTGGGAACCCTAGGGGTGGCACCCCCTCTCCCCTTCCCCTATATATAGTGGGCACTTTTGGCCTTTGGAGGACACAGTTTTCTCTCTCCCTCGGCGCAGCCCTGCACTTCTTCCTCCTCCTCTCTGCCGGCGATTGGCGAAGCCCTGCCGGGAGACCTCGTCTCTCCACCAACACCACGCCGTCGTGTTGCTGGTCTTCTTCCCCAACCTCTCCCTCCTCCTTGCTGGATCAAGGTGCGGGAGACGTCACCGGGCTGCACGTGTGTTGAACGCGGAGGTGCCGTTGTTCGGCACTAGATCGGAATCACCGCGAGTACGACTCCATCAACCGCGTTCTAGCAACGCTTCCGCTTAGCGATCTTCAAAGGTATGAAGATGCTCTTACCCCTCCCTCGTTGCTGGTCTCTCCATAGGAAGATCTGAACATGCGTAGGAAAATTTTTGAATTTATGCTACGTTACCCAACAGTGGCATCCGAGCCAGGTTTTCTATGCGTAGATTCTATGCACGAGTAGAACACAAAAGTTGTGGGCGATGGTTTGTCAATTTGCTTGCCGTTACTAGTCTTATTCTTTTCCGGCGGTATTGTGGGATGAAGCGGCCCGGACCGACCTTACACGTACGCTTACGTGAGACTGGTTCCACCGACAGACATGCACATCGTGCATAAAGGTGGCTAGCGGGTGTCTGTCTCTCCTACTCTAGTCGGATTGGATTTGATGAAAAGGGTCCTTATGAAGGGTAAATAGCTTTGGCATATCATCGTTGTGGCTGTCACGTAGGTAAGAAGGCGTTCTTGCTAGAAACCCAAATCAGCCACGTAAAACTTGCAACAACAATTAGAGGACGTCTAACTTGTTTTTGCAGGGTTTGACATGTGATGTGATATGGCCAAAGTTGTGATGTTGCATGTATGATGTATGAGATGATCATGTTATTGTAATAGGTTTCACGACTTGCATGTCGATGAGTATGACAACCGGCAGGAGCCATAGGAGTTGTCTTAATTTATTGTATGAGATGCAGCGCCATGTGCTTGCTACTTTTACTTCATTGCTAACGGTTAGCCATAGTAGTAGTGATAGTAGTAGTTGGCGTGACGACTTCACGGAGACACGATGATGGAGATCATGATGATGAAGATCATGGTGTCACGCCGGTGACGATGATGATCATGCGATGCCTGAAGATGGAGATCGAATGAGCAAAGATGATAATGGCCATATCATGTCACTATATGATTGCATTGTGATGTTTATCATGTTTTACATCTTATTGCTTAAAACGACGGTAGCATAATAAGATGATCCCTCCTAAAATTTCGAGAACGTATTCCCCTAAGTGTGCACCGTTGCGAAGGTTCGTTGTCTCGAAGCACCACGTGATGATCGGGTGTGATAGATTCTAACGTTCGCATACAACGGGTGTAAGCCAGATTTACACACGCAAAACACTTAGGTTGACTCGACGAGCTTAGCATGTACAGACATGACCTCGAATACAAGAGACCGAAAGGTCGAACATGAGTCGTATGGTTGAATACGATCAGCATGAAGTTGCTCACCATGGTGACTAGTCCGTCTCACGTGATGATCGGACACGGGTTAGTCAACATGGATCATGTATCACTTAGATGACTAGAGGGATGTCGATTTAAGTGGGAGTTCATACTTAATTTGATTAAATGAACTTAATTGTCATGAACTTAGTCTAAAAGTTGTCTTTATAAATATTGTAGATGTCCAACGTCAACCTCAACTTCAACGCATTCCTAGAGAAAAACAAGCTGAAAGATGATGGTAGCAACTATGCGGACTGGGTTCGCAACCTGAAGCTCATCCTTGAAGCAAGTAAAAAGGCTTATGTCCTTAATGCGCCGCTAGGTGACCCTCCCGCTCCCGCAGCAGCGCATGACGTTCTAAACGTCTGGCAAGCGCGGAGTGATGACTACTCTCTGGTCAGGTGTGGCATGTTATACAGTTTAGAAACGGGGCTCCAAAGACGTTTTGAGCAACACGGGGCATATGAGATGTTCCAAGAGCTGAAGCTAGTTTTTCAAGCTCATGCCCGTGTCGAGAGATATGAAGTCTCCGACAAGTTCTTCAGCTGTAAGATGGAGGAGAACAGTTCTGTCAATGAGCACATACTCAAAATGTCTGGGTTACACGGTCGTCTGACTTCACTTGGAGTCGAACTTCCGGATGATGCTATCATTGACAGAATCCTCCAGTCTCTCCCACCAAGCTACAAAGGCTTTGTGCTTAACTACAACATGCAAGGGATGGAGAAAACCATTCCCGAGTTGTACTCGATGCTCAAGTCTGCAGAAGTAGAAATCAAGAAGGAGCATCAAGTGTTGATGGTCAACAAGACCACTAGTTTCAAGAAAGGCAAGGGTAAGAAGAACTTCAAGAAAGACGGCAAAGCTGTTGCCGCGCCCGGTAAGCCAGATGCTGGGAAGAAGAAAAAGAACGGACCCAAGCCAGAGACTGAGTGCTTCTACTGCAAGGGAAAAGGTCACTGGAAGCGGAACTGCCCCAAATACTTAGCGGACAAGAAGGCCGGCGACGTTAAAGGTATATGTGATATACATGTTATTGATGTGTACCTTACCAGCGCTCGTAGTAGCTCCTGGGTATTTGATACCGGTGCTGTTGCTCACATTTGCAACTCAAAGCAGGAACTGCGGAATAAGCGGAGACTGGCCAAGGACGAGGTGACGATGCGCGTCGGGAATGGTTCAAAGGTCGATGTGATCGCCGTCGGCACGCTACCTCTACATCTACCGTCGGGATTAGTTTTAAACCTTAATAATTGTTATTTAGTACCAGCTTTAAGCATGAACATTGTATCAGGGTCTTGCTTAATGCGAGACGGCTACTCATTTAAGTCAGAGAATAATGGTTGTTCTATTTATATGAGTGATATGTTCTATGGTCATGCTCCGCTGGTGAATGGTTTATTCTTGATGAATCTCGATCGTGATGTTACGCATATTCATAGTGTGAGTACCAAAAGATGCAAAGTTGATAATGATAGTCCCACATACTTGTGGCACTGCCGCCTTGGTCATATCGGCGTTAAGCGCATGAAAAAGCTCCATACTGATGGACTGCTGGAGTCTCTTGACTTTGAATCATTTGACACATGCGAACCGTGCCTCATGGGCAAGATGACTAAGACTCCATTCTTAGGAATAATGGAGACAGCCACCGACTTATTGGAAATAATACATACTGATGTGTGTGGTCCAATGAACGTTGAAGCTCGCGGTGGTTATCGTTATGTTCTCACTCTCACCGATGATTTGAGTAGGTATGGGTATATCTACTTGATGAAGCACAAATCTGAGACGTTTGAAAAGTTCAAGGAATTTCAGAGTGAGGTTGAGAATCAACGTGATAGAAAGATTAAATGTCTACGATCTGATCGTGGAGGAGAATATTTGAGTCACGAGTTTGGCACACACCTAAGGAAGTGTGGAATCGTTTCACAACTAACGCCGCCTGGCACACCGCAGCGCAACGGAGTGTCTGAACGTCGTAATCGCACTTTATTAGATATGGTACGATCTATGATGTCTCTCACCGACTTACCGCTATCATTTTGGGGATACGCATTAGAAACTGCAGCATTCACTTTAAATAGGGCACCGTCTAAATCCGTTGAGACGACACCGTATGAACTCTGGTTTGGCAAGAAACCTAAGTTGTCGTTTCTTAAAGTTTGGGGCTGCGATGCTTATGTGAAGAAACTTCAACCAGAAAAGCTCGAACCCAAAGCGGAGAAATGCGTATTCATAGGATACCCTAAGGAAACTATTGGGTATACCTTCTATCTTAGATCCGAAGGTAAAACCTTTGTTGCCAAGAACGGATCCTTTCTAGAAAAAGAGTTTCTCTCGAAAGAAGTAAGTGGGAGGAAGGTAGAACTTGATGAGGTGATTACACCCCTTCTCGAACAGGAAAGTAGCGCAGCGCAAGAAGTTGTTCCTGTGGTGCCTACACCGACTGAAGAGGAAGTTAATGATGATGATCATGAAGCTTCGGATCAAGTTACTACTGAACCGCGAAGGTCCACAAGGGTACGCTCCGCACCAGAATGGTACGGCAACCCTGTGATGGAAATCATGTTGTTAGACAACGGTGAACCTTCGAACTATGAAGAAGCGATGGCGGGCCCGGATTCCAAGAAATGGCTTGAGGCCATGAAATCCGAGATAGGATCCATGTATGAGAACAAAGTATGGACTTTGGTGGACTTGCCCGATGACCGGCGAGCCATAGAAAATAAATGGATCTTCAAGAAGAAGACTGATGCAAATGGTAATGTAACCGTTTACAAAGCTCGACTTGTCGCAAAGGGTTTTCGACAAATTCAAGGAGTTGACTACGAAGAGACTTTCTCTCCCGTAGCGAAGCTGAAATCAGTCCGAATCATGTTAGCAATTGCCGCCTTTTATGATTATGAAATTTGGCAAATGGACGTCAAAACAGCATTCCTTAACGGGAATCTTAAGGAAGAGTTGTATATGATGCAACCAGAAGGTTTTGTCGATCCTAAAGATGCTAACAAAGTATGCAAGCTCCAGCGCTCAATCTATGGGCTGGTGCAAGCATCTCGGAGTTGGAACATTCGCTTTAATGAGGTGATTAAGGCGTTTGGGTTCATACAGGTTTACGGAGAAGCCTGTCTGTACAAGAAAGTGAGTGGGAGCTCTGTAGCTTTCCTCGTACTATATGTGGATGACATATAATTGATGGGGAATGATATAGAGATGTTGGAGAGCATAAAGGCCTATTTGAATAAGAGTTTTTCAATGAAGGACCTTGGAGAAGCTGCATACATATTAGGCATCAAGATCTATAGAGATAGATCGAGACGCCTCATAGGTCTTTCGCAAAGTACATACCTTGACAAGATATTGAAGAAATTCAATATGGAAAACTCAAAGAAAGGGTTCTTGCCAGTTTTGCAAGGTATGAGATTGAGTAAGACTCAGTCACCGACCACGGCAGCAGATAGAGAGAAGATGAGTTCTGTCCCCTACGCTTCAGCCGTGGGCTCTCTAATGTATGCCATGTTGTGTACCAGACCTGTTATAAACCTTGCGATAAGCTTGGTAGGGAGGTACCAAAGTAATCCCGGTGCGGAACACTGGACAGCGGTCAAGAATATCCTTAAGTACCTGAAAAGGACTAAGGAAATGTTTCTCGTTTATGGAGGTGACGAAGAGCTCGTCGTAAAGGGTTACGTCGATGCTAGCTTCGACACAGATCCGGATGACTCTAAGTCACAAACCGGATACGTATATGTGTTGAATGGTGGGGCAGTGAGCTGGTGCAGCAGCAAGCAAGAAGTCGTGGCAGCATCTACATGTGAAGCGGAGTACATAGCTGCTTCAGAAGCGGCTCATGAAGGAATTTGGATGAAGGAGCTCATCACCGACCTTGGAGTGATTCCAAGCGCGTCGGGTCCTATGACACTCTTCTGTGATAACACTGGAGCCCTTGCCATAGCCAAAGAGCCCAGGTTTCACCGGAAGACGAAGCACATCAAGCGCCGCTACAACTCCATCCAGGACCATGTCCAAACTGGAGTGATAGATATTTGTAAAGTACACACGGATCTGAATATTGCAGACCCGTTGACTAAACCTCTTCCACGAGCAAAACATGATCAGCACCATAATGCTATGGGTGTTCGATACATCACAATGTAACTAGATTATTGTCTCTAGTGCAAGTGGGAGACTGTTGGAAATATGCCCTAGAGGCAATAATAAAATGGTTATTATCATATTTCCTTGTTCATGATAATCGTCTATCGTTCATGCTATAATTGTATTAACAGGAAAAAGTAATACATGTGTGAATGAATAGATCACAATGTGTCCCTAGCAAGCCTCTAGTTAGCTAGCTCGTTAGTCAATAGATGATCATGGTTTCCTGATCATGGACATTGGATGTCATTGATAACGGGATCACATCATTGGGAGAATGATGTGGTGGACAACACCCAATCCTAAGCCTAGCACTAGATCGTGTTGTTCGTATGCTAATGCTTTTCTAATGTCAAGTATCTTTTCCTTCGACCGTGAGATTGTGCAACTCCCGGATACCGTAGGAGTGCTTTGGGTGTATCAAACGTCACAACGTAACTGGGTGACTATAAAGGTGCACTACGGGTACCTCCGAAAGTGTCTGTTGGGTTGGCACGAATCGAGATCGGGATTTGTCACTCCGTGTGACGGAGAGGTATCTCTGGGCCCACTCGGTAGAACATCATCATGAGCTCAATGTGACTAAGGAGTTAGTCACACGATGACGTGCTACGGAACGAGTAAAGAGACTTACCGGTAACGAGATTGAACAAGGTATAGGTATACCGACGATCGAATCTCGGGCAAGTTCTATACCGACAGACAAAGGGAATCGTATACGGGATTGATTGAATCCTTGACATCGTGGTTCATCCGATGAGATCATCGTGGAGCTAGTGGGAGCCACAATGGGTATCCAGACCCCGCTGATGGTTATTGGCCAGAGAGGTGTCTCGGTCATGTCTGCCTGTCTCCCGAACCCGTAGGGTCTACACACTTAAGGTTCGATGACGCTAGGGTTATAGGGAATTGTTATACGAGATTACCGAAAGTTGTTCGGAGTCCCGGATGAGATCCTGGACGTCACGAGGAGCTCCGGAATGGTCCGGAGGTAAAGATTGATATATAGGACGGATGGTTTCGGACACCGGAAGTGTTTCGGGCATCACCGGTAACGTACCGGGACCACCAGGACCACCGGAGGTGGTCCCGGGGGACCACCGAAGGGGGGCTGCGACCCCAAGAGGTAAGATGGGCTAAGTGGGGGTGGCAACCAGCCCCTAGTTGGGCTGGTACGCCTCCCCACTCAGCCCATGGCGCAGGGGAAAGAAAAAGAGGGGGGAACCCTAACTTAGGTGGGCCTTAGGCCCACCAGAGGGGTGCGCCACCCCTCCTCCCCATCTGGCCGCCACAAACCCCATCTGGGAGGGCTGCCGCACCCCCTAGGGTGGGAACCCTAGGGGTGGCACCCCCTCTCCCCTTCCCCTATATATAGTGGGCACTTTTGGCCTTTGGAGGACACAGTTTTCTCTCTCCCTCGGCGCAGCCCTGCACTTCTTCCTCCTCCTCTCTGCCGGCGATTGGCGAAGCCCTACCGGGAGACCTCGTCTCTCCACCAACACCACGCCGTCGTGTTGCTGGTCTTCTTCCCCAACCTCTCCCTCCTCCTTGCTGGATCAAGGTGCGGGAGACGTCACCGGGCTGCACGTGTGTTGAACGCGGAGGTGCCGTTGTTCAGCACTAGATCGGAATCACCGCGAGTACGACTCCATCAACCGCGTTCTAGCAACGCTTCCGCTTAGCGATCTTCAAAGGTATGAAGATGCTCTTACCCCTCCCTCGTTGCTGGTCTCTCCATAGGAAGATCTGAACATGCGTAGGAAATTTTTTGAATTTATGCTACGTTACCCAACAACAAGGTCTTGAAAGGTCATCATTTCTCCCTGAAAGAGTCTCATGATCAACTCCAAGCAAAGCTTACCAAGGAAATCTCTACGTGTCCTCCTTTCGTTTTAATTGATAATGCTTGTACTACTAACCCTTGTTGTGAGCATTTACATCTTGTGTAGGAAAATGGCAAGTTGAAGCATAAACTTGAGAATGCCCTTGTGTCATGCATCCAAGGCGAGTAGAACCTGAGCGACCTCTTGAGCAATCAAAAGGGTGTGGTAGGAAAGGACGACTTGGACTTACCGCCAAGTCAAAAAGAAAAAGGAAGAACAGGAACAAACGATCCCCTACCCTCATGGACATCTTTGTCAAAGAGGGCGAAGGGACTCAGGAGGTGAACAGGAACAAGGTGGACAATGGTAGCATCAGGAAGGGCAAAACCATTCCTACCAACACAGCCGGCAAACTCAATCCTTCCTATGTTTTATGTCGTGCTGGTGATGGGCATGTTTATGCCAGATTTGTTGGTTCTTACTATGAGTCCATTGAATGGGCTATTTGGGTTCCTAAGACCCTTGTCTCTAACATTAAAGGACCCATTCAAAAATGGGTACCTAAAACCAAGCCTTGATCTATTGCAGGAGTTTGCTTCTGGTGGGGTGCCATGGTTGCTCGATAGTGGAGCAACAAATCATATGACCGGAAGCAAGGACTTAGTGGTGGATGTGCATCCTTCTCCATCTATGCCCACCCATGTCCAATTCGCCGATGCATCATCATCAAAGGTATTGGGATTTGGTAAGGTGGTCATCTCTCAAGAGTTATCTATTGAGAAGGTCATTCTTGTTGAGTCCCTTGCTTACAGTTTACTTTCGGTTCGTCAACTTGCAATTATGGGTTTTTCCACATTCTTTAATCTTGATACTGTGGTCCTTTTGTGGAGCAAGACTCTTAAAGTAGCCTATATTGGATATGTTGAAAATGGTCTCTATGTGGTGAACTTTTTGAAGCGAACCACTAAGACTGCGACTTGTCTAATGGCTAAAGTTGATGTGGGCTGGCCTTGGCATCGCCGACTAGCTCATGTCAATATGAGATCTTTGCAAAGTCTCCTCAAAGGGGACCATATTCATGGACTAACGAATGTGAGTATTGCCAGAGATCGTGCTTGCAGTGCCTGCATTGAAGGAAAGATTCATGAAACTGCTCATCGTCCAACGACTCCCATTTACACTAAGAGGCCGTTGGAGCTCCTCCATATGGATATCTTCGGTCCTTGATACGTCTCAAACGTATCTATAATTTTTGATGGTTTCATGCTGTTATCTTGTCAACTTTGGGAATTTTGTTTACCTTTTATATCTTTTTTGGGACTAACTTATTAATTCAGTGCCAAGTGGCAGTTCCTGTTTTTCTGTGTTTTGACTCTTTTCATATCTGATTTTGGAACGGAGTCCAAACAGAATAAAATCCCCGAAATAATTTTTTCCAGAACGGAAGAAGATCGAGAGGCTTGAGGGCCAAGGCAGTGGGCCCACAGGGGGCCCACAAGCCCTGTTGCCGCGGCCAGGGGGAGGCCGCGACAACCAAGCTTGTCCCCCCCTAGCGCTCCCCTGCCCTAGGTCTTTCGCCTATAAATTCCCTAAAAATCCAGAAAAAATCACGGCATCCACAAAAACATTTTTCCACCGCCGCAAGCTTCCGTTTCCGCGAGATCTCATCTGAAGACCCTTCCCGGTGCCTTGCCGGGGGGGACTTTGGAGTTGGAGGGCTTCTACATCAACATCATCGCCTCTCCAATGACTCGTGAGTAGTCCACTTCAGACCTACGGGTCCGTAGTTAGTAGCTATATGGCTTCTTCTCTCTCTTGGATCTTCAATACAAAGTTCACCATGATCTTCATGGAGATCTATCCGATGTAATCCTCTTTGGCGGTGTGTTTGTCGAGATCCGATGAATTGTGGATTTGTGATCAGATTATCTATGAATTATATTTAAGTCTTTGCTGATTTCTTATATGCATGATTTGATATCCTTGTAAGTCTCTCCGAGTCTTGGGTTTTGTTTGGCCAACTAGATCTATGATTCTTGCAATGAGAGAAGTGCTTGGTTTTGGGTTCATACCGTGTGGTGACCTTTCCGAGTGACAGAAGGGGCAGCAAGGCACGCATCGTGTTGTTGCCATCAAGGGTAACATGATGGGATTTTATCGTAGATATGAGATTGTCCATCTACATCATGTCATCTTGCTTAAGGCGTTACTCTGTTCTTTTGGACATAATACACAAGATGCATGCTGGATAGCGGTCGACGTGTGGTGTAATAGTAGTGGATGCAGAAAGTATTGGTCTACTTGTTTTGGACATGATGCCTATTGATATATGTTGGAATTATGCCCTAGAGGCAATAATAAATATGGTTATTATTATAATTCCTTTATCAAGATAATAGTTTATTATCCATGCTATAATTGTATTGAATGAAGACTCATTTACATGTGTGGATACATAGACGAAACACCGTCCCTAGCATGCCTCTAGTTGGCTAGCCAGTTGATCGATGATAGTCAGTGTCTTCTGATTATGAACAAGGTGTTGTTGCTTGATAACTGGATCACGTCATTGGGAGAATCACGTGATGGACTAGACCCAAACTAATAGACGTAGCATGTTGATCGTGTCATTTTGTTGCTACTGTTTTCTGTGTGTCAAGTATTTATTCCTATGACCATGAGATCATATAACTCACTGACACCGGAGGAATGCTTTGTGTGTATCAAACGTCGCAACGTAACTGGGTGACTATAAAGGTGCTCTACAGGTATCTCCGAAGGTGTTAGTTGAGTTAGTATGGATCAAGACTGGGATTTGTCACTCCGTGTGACGGAGAGGTATCTCGGGGCCCACTCGGTAATACAACATCATACACAAGCCTTGCAAGCAATGTAACTTAGTGTAAGTTGCGGGATCTTGTATTACGGAACGAGTAAAGAGACTTGCCGGTAAACGAGATTGAAATAGGTATGCGGATACTGACGATCGAATCTCGGGCAAGTAACATACCGAAGGACAAAGGGAATGACATACGGGATTATACGAATCCTTGGCACTGAGGTTCAAACGATAAGATCTTCGTAGAATATGTAGGATCCAATATGGGCATTCAGGTCCCGTTATTGGATATTGACCGAGGAGTCTCTCGGGTCATGTCTACATAGTTCTCGAACCCGCAGGGTCTGCACCCTTAAGGTTCGACGTTGTTTTATGCGTATTTGAGTTATATGGTTGGTTACCGAATGTTGTTCAGAGTCCCGGATGAGATCACGGATGTCACGAGGGTTTCCGGAATGGTCCGGAAACAAAGATTGATATATAGGATGACCTCATTTGGTTACCGGAAGGTTTTCGGAGTTACCGGGAATGTACCGGGAATGACGAATGGGTTCCGGGAGTTCACCGGGGGGGGCAACCCACCCCGGGGAAGCCCATAGGCCTTGGGGGAGACACACCAGCCCTTAGTGGGCTGGTGGGACAGCCCACAAGTGGTCTATGCGCCAAGAGAAGAAAAATCAAGAGGAAAAGAAAAAAAAAGGAGGAGGTGGGAAGGGAGGAGGACTCCCTCCCACCAAACCTAGTCCAACTCGGTTTGGGGGGGGGAGAGTCCTCCCCCTTGGCTCGGCCGACCCCCTTGAGGGTCCTTGGACCCCAAGGCAAGGCCCCCTCCCTCCCACCTATATATACGGAGGTTTTAGGGCTGATTTGAGACGACTTTTCCACGGCAGCCCGACCACATACCTCCACGGTTTTTCCTCTAGATCGCGTTTCTGCGGAGCTCGGGCGGAGCCCTGCTGAGACAAGGTCATCACCAACCTCCGGAGCGCCGTCACGCTGCCGGAGAACTCTTCTACCTCTCCGTCTCTCTTGCTGGATCAAGAAGGCCGAGATCATCGTCGAGCTGTACGTGTGCTGAACGCGGAGGTGCCGTCCGTTCGGTACTAGATCGTGGGACTGATCGCGGGATTGTTCGCGGGGCGGATCGAGGGACGTGAGGACGTTCCACTACATCAACCGCGTTCTCTAACGCTTCTGCTATATGGTCTACAAGGGTATGTAGATCACTCATCCCCCCTCGTAGATGGACATCACCATGATAGGTCTTCGTGCGCGTAGGAAAATTTTTGTTTCCCATGCGACATTCCCCCACAGTGGCATCATGAGCTAGGTTCATGCGTAGATGTCTTCTCGAGTAGAACACAAAAGGTTTTATGGGCGGTGATGTGTGTTTTGCTGCCCTCCTTAGTCTTTTCTTGATTCCGCGGTATTGTTGGATTGAAGCGGCTTGGACCGACATTACTCGTACGCTTACGAGAGACTGGTTTCATCGTTACGAGTAACCCCCTTTGCTCAAAGATGACTGGCAAGTGACGGTTTCTCCAACTTTAGTTGAATCGGATTTGACCGAGGAGGTCCTTGGATGAGGTTAAATAGCAACTCATATATCTCCGTTGTGGTGTTTGCGTAAGTAAGATGCGATCCTACTAGATACCCTTGGTCACCACGTAAAACATGCAACAACAAAATTAGAGGACGTCTAACTTGTTTTTGCAGGGTATGATTGTGATGTGATATGGCCAACGATGTGATGTGATATATTGGATGTATGAGATGATCATGTTGTAATAGAAATATCGACTTGCACGTCGATGGTACGGCAACCGGCACGAGCCATAGGGTTATCTTTATACTAACGTCTGTGCTTGCAGATGAGTTTACTATTTTGCTAGGATGTAGCTTTAGTACTAATAGCATAAGTAGCATGACAACCCCGATGGCAACACGTTGATGGATGATCATGGTGTGGCGTCGGTGACAAGAAGATCGTGCCGGTGCTTTGGTGATGGAGACCAAGAAGCACGTGATGATGGCCATATCATGTCACTTATGAATTGCATGTGATGTTAATCCTTTTATGCACCTTATTTTGCTTAGAATGACGGTAGCATTATGAGGTGATCTCTCACTAAAATTTCAAGACGAAATTGTGTTCTCCCCGACTGTGCACCATTGCTACAGTTCGTCGTTTCGAGACACCACGTGATGATCGGGTGTGATAGACTCAACGTTCACATACAACGGGTGCAAAACAGTTGCACACGCGGAACACTCGGGTTAAGCTTGATGAGCCTAGCATGTGCAGACATGGCCTCGGAACACATGAGACCGAAAGGTCGATCATGAATCATATAGGTGATATGATTAGCATAGGGATGCTTACCACTGAAACTATACTCAACTCACGTGATGATCGGACTTGGGATAGTGTAAGTGGATCATGAACCACTCAAATGACTAGAGAGATGTACTTTTTGAGTGGGAGTTTAGCATATAATTTGATTAAGTTGAACTCTAATTATCTTGAACATAGTCTAAGTCCACTTTGAAAGTATTTGTGTTGTAGATCATGGCTCACGCGACAGTCATCCTGAATTTTAATACGTTCCTAGAGAAAGCTAAGTTGAAAGATGATGGAAGCAACTTTGTAGACTGGGCTCGTAATCTTAAGCTAATCTTACAAGCTGGGAAGAAGGATTATGTCCTTAATGCTGCGCTAGGAGATGAACCACCCGCTACGGCTGATCAGGATGTTAAGAACGCTTGGTTAGCATGTAAGGAGGACTACTCAATAGTTCAATGTGCAGTCTTGTATGGCTTAGAACCGGGACTTCAACGTCGCTTTGAGTGTCATGGAGCATTTGAGATGTTCCAGGAGTTGGAGTTTATCTTTCAGAAGAACGCCCGGATCGAGAGGTATGAGACCTCCGATAAATTCTATGCTTGCAAGATGGAGGAAAACTCGTCTGTCAGTGAACATGTGCTCAAAATGTCTGGGTACTCAAACCGTCTAGCTGAGCTGGGGATTGAACTCCCGCAAGAAGCTATCACTGACAGAATCCTTCAATCACTGCCGCCAAGCTATAAAGGCTTTGTGTTGAACTACAACATGCAAGGGATGAACATGTCTCCCGGCGAGTTGTTTGCGATGCTGAAAGTCGCAGAGTCTGAACTCCGTAAAGAGCATCAAGTGTTGATGGTGAGCAAGAGCACTAGTTTCAAGAGAAACGGCAAAGGCAAGAAGGGCAATTCGAAGAAGAGCGGCAAGCCTGTTGCCAATCCTCCGAAGAAACCCAAGGCTGGACCTAAGCCTGAAACAGAGTGCTTCTATTGCAAGGGTATGGGTCATTGGAAGCGCAATTGCCCCAAGTATCTGGCAGATAAGAAGGCGGGCAAAGAAAAATCAGGTATATTTGATATACATGTTATTGATGTGTACTTAACCGGCTCTCGTAGTAGTGCCTGGGTATTCGATACCGGTTCTGTTGCTCACATTTGCAACTTGAAGCAGGAACTGCGGAATAGACGAAGGCTGGCGAAAGACGAAGTGACAATGCGAGTAGGAAATGGTTCCAAGGTTGATGCAATCGCCGTCGGCACAGTGTCACTTCAGCTACCATCGGGATTAGTGATGAACTTAAATCGTTGTTATTTAGTGCCTGCGTTGAGCATGAACATTATCTCTGGATCTTGTTTATTGCGAGACGGTTACTCTTTTAAGTCTGAGAATAATGGTTGTTCTATTTCTATGAGTAACATCTTTTATGGTCATGCACCGAATGTGAGAGGATTGTTCATATTGAATCTTGATAGCGATACACATATACATAACATTGAGACCAAAAGAGTTAGAGTAAACAATGATAGCGCCATATTTTTGTGGCACTGCCGCTTGGGTCATATTGGTGTAAAGCGCATGAAGAAACTCTATGCTGATGGACTTTTAGAGTCACTTGACTTTGATTCACTTGACACGTGCGAACCATGCCTCATGGGCAATATGACTAAGACTCCGTTCACCGGAACAATGGAGCGTGCAAGTGACTTGTTGGAAATCATACATACCGATGTGTGTGGTCCAATGAGCGTAGAGGCACGCGGCGGATATCGTTATTTTCTCACCTTCACTGACGATTTAAGTAGATATGGTTATGTCTACTTGATGAAGCACAAGTCTAAAACATTTGAAAAGTTCAAGCAATTTCAGAGTGAAATGGAAAATCATCGTAACATGAAGATCAAGTTCCTACGGTCTGATCGTGGGGGTGAATATCTGGGTTTCGAGTTTGGTGCTCACTTAAGACAATGTGGAATTGTTTCGCAGTTAACACCGCCTGGAACACCACAGCGTAATGGTGTGTCCGAACGTCGTAATCGTACTTTGTTAGAGATGGTGCGATCTATGATGTCTCTTACTGATTTGCCGTTATCATTTTGGGGTTATGCATTAGAAATAGCTGCATTCACTTTAAATAGGGCACCATCAAAATCCGTTGAGACGACACCATACGAACTGTGGTATGGCAAGAGGCCAAAGTTGTCGTTTCTTAAAGTTTGGGGATGTGATGCTTATGTCAAAAAGCTTCAGCCTGAAAAGCTGGAACCCAAAGCGGAAAAATGCGTCTTCATAGGTTACCCAAAAGAGACAGTTGGGTACACCTTCTATCTCAAATCCGAGGGCAAAGTGTTTGTTGCTTTGAACGGAACTTTTCTCGAGAAGGAGTTTCTCTCGAGAGAATTGATTGGGAGGAAGATAGAACTTGACGAGGTTGTCGAACCTCTCATCCCTCTGGATGGTGGCGCAGGGCAGGGGGAAACCTCTGTCGTTGCGACGCCGGTTGAGGAGGAAGTTAATGATGATAATCATGAAACTCCAGTTCAAGTTTCTGTTGAACCACGCAGGTCGACGAGATCACGCGTTGCTCCAGAGTGGTACGGTAATCCCGTGTTATCAATCATGTTGTTAGACAACAATGAACCTGCAAATTATGAAGAAGCAATGGTGGGCCCAGATTCCAACAAATGGCTAGAAGCCATGAAATCCGAGATAGGATCCATGTATGAGAACAAAGTGTGGACTTTGGAGATACTACCTGAGGGCCGCAAGGCTATTCAGAACAAATGGATCTTTAAGAAGAAGGCAGACGCTGACGGTAATGTGACCGTTTATAAAGCTCGACTTGTGGCAAAGGGTTTTTCACAAGTTCCAGGAGTTGACTACGATGAGACTTTCTCACCCGTAGCAATGCTTAAGGCCATCAGAATCATGTTAGCAATAGCTGCATTTTTCGATTATGAAATCTGGCAGATGGATGTCAAAACGGCGTTCCTTAACGGTTTCCTTAAGGAAGAGTTGTATATGATGCAACCCGAAGGTTTTGTCGATCCTAAAAATGCTGACAAGGTGTGCAAGCTCCAGCGATCCATTTATGGACTGGTGCAAGCATCTCGGAGTTGGAACAAACGCTTTGATGAGGTGATCAAAGCATTTGGGTTTATACAAGTGGTTGGAGAATCTTGTATTTACAAGAAAGTGAGTGGGAGCTCTGTGGCGTTTCTAATATTATATGTGGATGACATATTACTGATTGGAAACAACGTAGAGCTTTTGGAGAGCATAAAAGGTTACTTGAATAAAAGTTTCTCTATGAAGGACCTAGGAGAAGCTGCTTACATTCTAGGCATTAAGATCTATAGGGATAGATCAAAACGCCTAATAGGACTTTCACAAAGCACATACCTTGATAAAGTTTTGAAGAGGTTTAAAATGGAACAGTCCAAGAAAGGGTTCTTGCCAATTATACAAGGTACGAGATTGAGTAAGACTCAGTGCCCAGCAACTGATGAAGATAAAGAGCATATGCGCTCCGTCCCCTATGCTTCAGCCATAGGTTCTATCATGTATGCGATGTTGTGCACTAGACCGGATGTTAGCCTGGCCATAAGTATGGCAGGTAGGTTCCAGAGTAATCCAGGAGTGGATCACTGGACAGCGGTCAAGAATATCCTGAAGTACCTGAAAAGGACTAAGGAGATGTTTCTCGTGTATGGAGGTGACGAAGAGCTCGCCGTAAAAGGTTACGTCGATGCAAGCTTTGACACAGATCCGGACGACTCTAAGTCGCAAACCGGATACGTATTTATTCTTAATGGGGGTGCAGTAAGCCGGTGCAGTTCCAAGCAAAGCGTCGTAGCAGATTCTACATGTGAAGCAGAGTACATGGCTGCCTCGGAGGCGGCTAAGGAGGGTGTCTGGATGAAGCAGTTCATGACGAATCTTGGAGTGGTGCCAAGCGCACTGAATCCAATAACCTTGTTCTGTGACAACACAGGTGCCATTGCCTTAGCAAAGGAACCACGGTTTCACAAGAAGACCAGACACATCAAACGACGCTTCAACCTCATCCACGACTACGTCGAGGAAGAGGACGTAAATATATGCAAAGTGCACACGGATCTGAATGTAGCAGACCCGCTGACTAAACCTCTTCCACGGCCAAAACATGATCGGTACCAGAACTGTATGGGTGTTAGATTTATTGCAATGTAATTCACATGGTGATGTGAGGGCTAGATTATTGACTCTAGTGCAAGTGGGAGACTGTTTGAATTATGCCCTAGAGGCAATAATAAATATGGTTATTATTATAATTCCTGTATCAAGATAATAGTTTATTATCCATGCTATAATTGTGTTGAATGAAGACTCATTTACATGTGTGGATACATAGACGAAACACCGTCCCTAGCATGCCTCTAGTTGGCTAGCCAGTTGATCGATGATAGTCAGTGTCTTCTGATTATGAACAAGGTGTTGTTGCTTGATAACTGGATCACGTCATTGGGAGAATCACGTGATGGACTAGACCCAAACTAATAGACGTAGCATGTTGATCGTGTCATTTTGTTGCTACTGTTTTTTGTGTGTCAAGTATTTATTCCTATGGCCATGAGATCATATAACTCACTGACACCGGAGGAATGCTTTGTGTGTATCAAACGTCGCAACGTAACTGGGTGACTATAAAGGTGCTCTACAGGTATCTCCGAAGGTGTTAGTTGAGTTAGTATGGATCAAGACAGGGATTTGTCACTCCGTGTGACGGAGAGGTATCTCGGGGCCCACTCGGTAATACAACATCACACACAAGCCTTGCAAGCAATGTAACTTAGTGTAAGTTGCGGGATCTTGTATTACAGAACGAGTAAAGAGACTTGTCGGTAAACGAGATTGAAATAGGTATGCGGATACTGACGATCGAATCTCGGGCAAGTAACATACCGAAGGACAAAGGGAATGACATACGGGATTATACGAATCCTTGGCACTGAGGTTCAAACGATAAGATCTTCGTAGAATATGTAGGATCCAATATGGGCATCCAGGTCCCGCTATTGGATATTGACCGAGGAGTCTCTCGGGTCATGTCTACATAGTTCTCGAACCCGCAGGGTCTGCACACTTAAGGTTCGACGTTGTTTTATGCGTATTTGAGTTATATGGTTGGTTACCGAATGTTGTTCGGAGTCCCGGATGAGATCACGGACGTCACGAGGGTTTCCGGAATGGTCCGGAAACGAAGATTGATATATAGGATGACCTCATTTGGTTACCGGAAGGTTTTCGGAGTTACCGGGAATGTACCGGGAATGACGAATGGGTTCCGGGAGTTCACCGGGGGGGGGGGGCAACCCACCCCGGGGAAGCCCACAGGCCTTGGGGGAGACACACCAGCCCTTAGTGGGCTGGTGGGACAGCCCACAAGTGGTCTATGCGCCAAGAGAAGAAAAATCAAGAGGAAAAGAAAAAAAAAAGGAGGAGGTGGGAAGGGAGGAGGACTCCCTCGCACCAAACCTAGTCCAACTCGGTTTGGGGGGGGGAGAGTCCTCCCCCTTGGCTCGGCCGACCCCCTTGAGGGTCCTTGGACCCCAAGGCAAGGCCCCCTCCCTCCCACCTATATATACGGAGGTTTTAGGGCTGATTTGAGACGACTTTTCCACGGCAGCCCGACCACATACCTCCACGGTTTTTCCTCTAGATCGCGTTTCTGCGGAGCTCGGGCGGAGCCCTGCTAAGACAAGGTCATCACCAACCTCCGGAGCGCCGTCACGCTACCGGAGAACTCTTCTACCTCTCCGTCTCTCTTGCTGCATCAAGAAGGCCGAGATCATCATCGAGCTGTACGTGTGCTGAACGCGGAGGTGCCGTCCGTTCGGTACTAGATCGTGGGACTGATCGCGGGATTGTTCGCGGGGCGGATCGAGGGACGTGAGGACGTTCCACTACATCAACCGCGTTCTCTAACGCTTCTGCTGTACGGTCTACAAGGGTATGTAGATCACTCATCCCCTCTCGTAGATGGACATCACCATGATAGGTCTTCGTGCGCGTAGGAAAATTTTTGTTTCCCATGCGACGTTCCCCCACAATATAATCATTGCCTTAGATAATGTCATGACTTTGTGTGGTTCTATCAATTGCTCGACTGTAATTCGTTCACCCACCGTCTACTTGCTTTTATGAGAGAAGCCACTAGTGAACACTACAGCCCCCGGGGCCATTCACAACTATCGTTTCCACTTTCACTTTTATTTTGCTCTATTAACTTTTTTGCTTTCAGTTCTCACTTTGCAAACAATCTATAAGGGATTGACAACCCCTTCATAGCGTTGGGTGCAAGCTCTTTGTGTTTGTGCAGGTACTTGTGACTTGACGAGATCTTCCACTGGTTCGATACCTTGGTTCTCAAAACTGAGGGAAATACTTACCGCCGCTGTGCTACATCACCCTTTCCTCTTCAA
This sequence comes from Hordeum vulgare subsp. vulgare, assembly GCF_904849725.1. Lineage (NCBI taxonomy): Eukaryota > Viridiplantae > Streptophyta > Magnoliopsida > Poales > Poaceae > Hordeum > Hordeum vulgare. The sequence continues at coordinate 526,783,548 of NC_058523.1, forward strand.
GGGAACACCAACGCAAGGCTCCAAGGACCCGGGGAAATCCTTTGCATATTTGCCAAGGAAATCCCTAAAGGCGTAGCCGTAGTAGGAGGATTCCTGGCGCCGTACCAGGGAAGATCTGTTGTCGCAGTAGCAGTCCTCCATCATTTGATAGTCTTGGGGGCAGAAAGTACTACTTGGTGATTGTTGATGACTACTCAAGATACACCTGAGTATATTTCTTCAAGAGGAAGAGTGAGACTCGGCAAACTGTCATCAACTTTGCTAATGAAGCTCAACGTCAACATGAAGCACATATTTTGATGATTAGAAGTGACAACGGCACCAAGTTCAAGAACTACACCTTGGATGAGTTTCTAGGTGATCAGGGAATAAAGCATCAATATTCAGCACCATATACCCCTCAACAAAATGGTGTGGTGGAAAGGAAGAACCGGACATTGATGGACGCTGCAAGAACAACGATGGCGGAATTCAAATCTCCATATAACTTTTGGGCCGAAGCCATCAACACAGCATGTCATGCGTCCAATCGGCTCTATATCCGCAAAGGCTGGAACAAGACCCCATATGAGATTCTCACCGGAAACAAACCCAATCTCAAGTACTTCCGGGTATTCGGTTGTAAGTGTTTCATTCTCAAGAAAGGTGCACGTTTAGCTGAATTTGATTCTAGAGCACAAGAGGGCATCTTTCTTGGTTATGCTACAAACTCTCATGCTTACCGTGTCCTCAACAAGTCCACCGGGCTCATTGAGGAGACGTGTAACATGGAGTTTGATGAAAATAATGGCTCCCAAGTGGATCAAAGTGGTCTTTGTGATGTAGGTGATGAAATTCCTCCCCAAGCCATAAGAAGAATCGGGATTGGTCAAATACTCCCCATTGAGGAACTCCTTGTGGCCGAAGGAGAAGGGCAATGCTCTACTCAAGTGGAGCCATCATCCTCACAAGCCCCCCCCACACTTCCGATGAACAAAGAGAAGACCCTCAACCAGTTGAACAAGCTCAAGGACAAGATCAATTGCTAAAAGATGGTGATGTGTCCCATGATGTACAAGTGCTTACCCAAGGTTCTGAATCTTATCAAGATCAAGATCAAGTTCAACTACAACATCCACACCAAATAGAAGCACAAGATCAAGATCAAGAGCAACCACAAGAACAAGGACAAACCATTGACCCTTCTCAAGTCGAAAATCAAGTTGATCAGGATGTTGTCTCTCAATTCCCTTCTGCAGCGCCTAAGAGGTCTACTCGTGCCAAAAGATGTTCAAAACGCAAGGGCAAGCAAAGTAATCAAGTCGATGCTCCCCACTTATCCAATGTAGAACTCTTGGAGCGTCGCGCAGCCAAGATTGCAAACAAGCTGAGAGTCAAGTCACATCTTATGGAGAATGTGCTTGGCAGTTTGAAAAGGGGAGTATCCACTCGTCAACAAATTTGGAATTATTGTGAGCATCACGCGTTTGTTTCGTATTGTGAACCTCAACAGGTACAGGAAGCACTCGATGATGAGGATTGGCTTATGGCCATGCATGAAGAACTCAACAACTTCGAGCGTAATCAAGTCTGGAATTTAGTGCCAAGACCAAAGGAGGAACATAATGTCATCGGGACCAAATGGATCGTCAAAACCAAGAAAGATGCCAATGGGATTGTGATTCGAAACAAGGCAAGATTGGTGGCTCAAGGCTACTCCCAAGTCGAGGGTATTGACTATGGTGAAACCTTTGCCCGTGTTGCTCGTCTAGAATCTATTCACATGCTGCTTGCATTTGCTTCTCATCATAATTTCATATTACAACAAATGGACGTGAAAAGTGCTTTTTCTTAATAGTCCTTTAAATGAGTTGGTCTATGTCAAACAACCCCCGGGGTTCGAACATCCCAAGCTCCCCAATCATGTGTACAAACTTAATAAGGCACTCTATGGCCTTAAACAAGCCCCACGTGTGTGGTATGAGTACCTTACTGAGGTGTTACAAGATCGTGGGTTTGAAATTGGGAAGATAGATCCCACTCTTTTTACTAAGAGGGTCAAAGGGGATTTGTTCATATGCCAACTATATGTTGATGATATCATTTTTGGTTCCCCTAACAAATCTTTGAATGAAGAATTTGCTGCACTAATGACCGAGAAATTTGAGATGTCTATGATGGGTGAGTTGAAGTTCTTCCTCGGATTCGAGATTATACAAGGCTTAGAAGGGACCTTCATCAAACAAGCCAAGTACACTCAAGACATTCTTAAGAGGTTCGATCTATAGGATGTCAAGCCGGTCAAGTTTCCCATGCCAACAAGATGCAAGCTTGACGGTGATCCAAATAGTAAAGCAGTGGATCAAAAGGTATATCGCTCCATGATTGGATCCCTTCTTTACCTTTGTGCATCTAGACCGGATATTATTCTGAGTGTAGGGATTTGTGCACGGTTTCAACCTGCACCAAAAGAAAGTCATTTTATTGCTGTTAAGCGAATCTTTCGATATTTGGCTCATACCCCCAAACTTTGGTCTATGGTACCCCGAAGGAGCAAACTTCAACCTAGTGGGCTATTCTGACTCACATTGGGCAGGAGACTGTGTGGAGAGGAATTCAACTTTTGGAGGATGCCAATTCCTTGGTCGTTCACTAGTAAGTTGGTCTTCAAAGAAGCAGAATTGTGTCTCACTATCTTCCATCGAAGGTGAGTATGTGGCAGCTGCAAGTTGTTGTGCACAGTTGCTATGGATGAGGCAAACTTTAAAGGATTACTGTGTCACTTGTGACAAAGTGCATCTTCTATGTGACAATCAAAGTGCTATCAAGATTTCCCTCAATCCGGTGCAACATAACAAGACCAAGCATATTGATATTCGCCATCACTTCATTTGTGAACATATCAAGCAAGGTGATATTGAGGTTCACTTCATCAACACTGAAGAGCAACTTGGAGATATTTTCACTAAGCCCCTAGATGAAGCAAGGTTCCGGGAGTTAAGGCATGAGCTAAATATCATTGATTCAAGTAATGTGGATTGAAACTAGGCACTTTGCACCTCACTCTGCATTACATCTTGTTCTAGGTGTAGGCATGGACATAGGGGGACTGTTGTTCTCTCAATGAACTTTCCCTCCCCTCATTATGCATAAATCGATCAAGTCTTTCACTTTGGCCATTATTAAATGGCACTTGTGCTTCAAAGACAAGTGTTGGTCATGAACCCAAGGATAATTCTTCGCGGTGTCATACCTTTGCCTCAAACATAGGTGGCCTCAGCCACCGCCCCCACCTTTCTCTCGTATGGAAGAAAGGATACAAAATGACTAGTCAGTATATCTTGCTCGTATTATCTTTTTATTACATTGACTAGTCGTTGCCCACTTCATTTCCACAAAATCATATGTCCCGTTGTGTATTCTTGAGCGGTACTACCGCCACGGGTAGCGGTACTACTGCCAGGACCCCAGCGGTACTACCGCCAGGGGTAGCGGTACTACCGCCAGGACCCCAGCGGTACTACCACCAGGGGTAGCGGTACTACCGCCAGGACCCCAGCCTATCACGACTTGACTAGGGAGCGGTACTACCGCCAGGAAGGCGGTACTACCGCTAGGACCCCAGTGGTACTACCGCCAAGGGGAGCGGTACTACCGCTAGGACCCCAGCGGTACTACCGCTAGGTCCCCAACGGTACTACCGTTGGCCCCGTACCCCTTGGACTATATAAAGGAGGGGGAGCCCGTTTTTTCTTGCCCTATTTCTTCTTCCTCGTGGCTCTCCCTTCCTCTGCTCCGAACTTCCCCCGTTTAGATCTCTCTCTGCGGATCCCCTTCTCTCCCTTGAGTTGGAGGGTTTTCTCCCCTCCTCCTACCTCCGTCAAGTGCCATGGACGCAGGTAAAGCTCCTCCCCTTTTTCTGTTGGTTGTTGTTTTTTGTTCTAGGGTTAGGAGCTTGGTGATTTGGATCCATGGATATGATTTGTGCTTAGTTTTTGGATGGAACAAAGGAGATATCTTAGGGGAGTTTAGGTCTTATGTTCTTCATTGCAATTATTTTGACATGCCCTAGTTCTCCATGTTTTAGATCTAGTAGCTCTTATCATTCTTCTCATAGATTTGATCTAAAACTTGGATCCCTTTGACTAGGCTTGTCTCCATCTAGATGATCTCGAGTTCCACATGTGTTAGGGCTATGGTGATCCTTATACTGAGTTTATTTATTAGTCGTGGATCTCTTGAAACGAATCTAGTAGTTTTTGAAGGTTCATATTTATTCAGATCTGAAAGTCAAACCCCTAGCGGTACTACCGCCAAGACCCCCAGCGGTACTACCACGAGGGTAGCGGTACTACCGCCACGACCCCAGCGGTACTACTGCCAGGAGGATTTTTTTATTATTTTTGTTGTTTGATTTCTCTTGGTAATATGTTTCTTCTTATGATTCTTTTTTACCATTCCCATGACTCCTTTTGTCGCTCCTTTTTGTGTGTGTGTATTGTGTGTCATAGGTGGTGCTCGTCGCTCGAATCCCGCACGTACCACCCAACCCAAGCAGTATCGCATCCAGAGGCTCTAGAGGGTTCCGCCACTTCCAGTCTGAATCCCAAGAAGAGGTCCTTCAAGAAGACTGCTACCAAGAACAAAGGGATCAACGTTCGCACTATGGCCCCTAGGGATTTTCTAGCACTCCGCACCTGCAATCCCTATGTTGAAGACAAGGCTCAGATTAAGAACATCGATTATGTTTCGTCACGGGATCACTGCATGATCTATCGTGACATCATAAAGCCCTTCAAGAAGATCTTTGTCCCAGTGCAGTGGATCGACCTTGCTCACTGTTGGGGATATTACCTGTTACTAACCCTCCCTAGTGGGCCCGGTCACCGAATCAGGCGATTCATTTGAGCATGATTCGGGCCTTGGCCTGGCAAGGCCGAGGGTTGTGTGGCGGTTTACAATTTCTGGAAGGTCTCCAAGCTTTGGAAGATGGCGACTTGGAGATGGTAAAGGTCACGATTTGTAGGAAGGAAAGTACCCTTGTAAACCCTAGGGACTCGACCTGTATATAAAGGCGAGTCCCAGGGAAGTAGAGGGCAGGTTAGAAATCATCGAGTGCTAGGTTTGGCGAGTTACGCCCTCCTTGTAATTAAAACCACATCAATACAAACCAAAGCAGGACGTAGGCCTTTACCTCCTCACGAGGGGCCGAACCTGGGTAAATCGCCGTGTCTCTCCTGCTTAACCCCTTTGAGTCGCCACCAAGGTGCGATGGCTCCAGTACTAAGTCCTTTCACGAGGACATCTATAGTGACAAAACCACGACAGTTGGCGCCCACCGTGGGGCCTACGCACGGTGGAGTTGAGTTCTCAAAGGGAGCCCTACCAGGGTTTGGAAGTTACGCGACGGGGCTCATGACCCAGAGCCGCCGCGGGAAGATCTACATCGACAACCAGCAATGGGGGGCCGAGGCGGATTCGATCGAATCTGGTTACAGGGTCCCCTTCGGCAAAATCAACGTCTTCATCGGCATGATCGGATCATCCGTGCCTGAGGCGGACATCTCCACCGACATTGTCGAGCCGGCCAGGTACGTTCGCCCAGTGGTGACACCGAATCTGACTCACCCGGTTTTTGTTGGGTTCACGCAGGGATCAGAGGAGCCAGAACGTTCGGAGACCCAGGAAACTACACCAGTCAACTCTGATGACGAATCATCCATGGGCGATTTAGATTCAATCCGGTCTCTACATGGGGATTGTCTTGGGGGTTTGTCGCTAGCCATGGACCCCGAAGTCCTTGACCGAACCCGCCGCCAGATCGCCATTTATATGGCGGGGGCGACTCAGCCGTTGCAAAACCCTACGGGAGGCGATGGAACTGGCGAGACGTTTAGAAGCCCGGCCGCTGTCCTGGTAGAATTAGCAGCGGAGATCACAAGGCTGATGGCGACTCCCCTCACACCAGAAAACCAGGAGGGGATAAACGTGGAGCTGGCAAAACTCAGAGAGGCAGTGGCAAAGGCTCATCGGGATGCCGAGGTCGAGTCCGCCAGGATCGAGACTCGGCAAGCTCAAATTGCGGCCGAAAGGATGCGCTTAAATACTGACAACTGGCGGCTCGAAAGACACCAACGCGCATCCGACGCCGTCCATCAACGGAGACACCAAGGTCGCCTGCCCCATGATCTCAACCCAACCCGCATGTTCGACACTCCACGAACCCCCGGGGCGGGAGCCGCCCCAGGGGGAGGGCCGGGTCAACCGCCTAACCCGCCGGTTCAGACGGCTGCGGATCGCATTCCCCGATTCCGGACGCCTCAAGGCCACTTTTCCAACCCGGTGGACAATGTCCTTGCTGCAACTCACCATATGGAGTCTCTCCCGATTCACGGCAACACCCCTGCCGAGATAGAGGCAAGGAATGCCATCGAGATGTTGAAAACGGCAGTGGTTCAAAACGCCCAGTTTCTCACACAGCCTAGATAGGATGCATTCCACCCCCCAGGCGAGTTACACCAAGAGTCGGCCAGAGGACCAGCCCGCCGTGAACAGCGGGCTGCGACCCGTCCCTCAGGATAACCCGCCTGATCATCAGAACCCGTTGGGTCGGGATCTCCTGAACACCCAAGTCGCCCCGGCTCTTCTCGTCGGGAGCGGTGGGCGAGTGGGGGTGCCATGCTTGGCCCCCGCCCTTCGTAACGAAAGGATGCCCAAAGATTTTAAGGGACCAAGAAAGGTGCCTAACTACACCCCGGACCTTGAGCCGGCGTCGTGGGCCGAGAGTTATGAAATCGCCATGGAGATGCTCGACGTAAATGAGGCAGTTTGCGCCAGGTACTTCACGATGATGCTTGAGGGGTCAGCACGTACTTGGTTCAAAAACTTGCCCCCAACTCCATCCAGACCTGGGCCGAGTTGAAAGAGCGATTCATCAAGAACTTCCGAGGAACTTGCAAACGTCCGATGATGATCGTCGATCTGCAGCATTGTGTTCAGCGCCCTGATGAGTCGGCCCACCATTGGTCACGGCGGATTGCAGAAATTATCCATTCGTCAGACGGTATTACGGCGGCTCAGACTGTGTTGATCCTCGAGCAGAATTGCCACTATGAACCCTTGGTGCAAAAACTAGGTCGAATCAAGCGAAAGGTCCAAGACATGGGAGAACTGATGGACACCCTCACTAGGTACGCTGAAGCGGACGACACCAAAGACCCTGGCGAGGACGGCAATGCTAATTCGCCCAAGAAGGGCGAGTCATCCAAAAATCATAACCGGTTCCAGGGACGTAATCACCACAATCAAGGAACCAATGGCAAGCGAAGACCGCAAGAGGAGCCCTCGGATTTAGTCGCCAACACCAACCCCAACACTGGCAACCAACGCCAGAAGAAAAACAGGGGCTTTAGCGGGAAGAGGCCGCGTAACTATGAAGAGCTACTCAAAGGCCCTTGCCCGCACCATGCCACAACGGACGGTCCGGTGACTCACTCCTGGGAGAATTGCTTCGTGATGCGGGAGTTTTGGGCGGAGGCGATCAAGAAAAGCCAAAGCGATGACGAGGACCAACGCAGGATTAGTTCGCCGCACCCAACCAACGACAGAACCCCTTTGGCGGTTTTCCCGAACAGGGGCCTCAAGGAGGCCCGCAGCCAAGCAGCGGCCAATATGCGGTACATCATCAGCGGCAGTATAACCCGCCAGGAGCCTTTCAGCAGCCGCCCCCACAGGGGGCTCCGCAGGGTCAGGATGACAACGGAGGTTTCCGCAGCAATCCCAAACAGTTAAGCAATGGGCAGTATCACGTTCTCACCACCAACGCTTGCAGACGGGATAAGAAGGTGAGTCACCGGGCTTACAGTGTGTCTGAGCCGGCCCTTCCCAGGTACCTCCACTGGTCTGAACAGATCATATCGTGGAGCAGGGAGGATCACCCGCCAAGAGTTGACAATCCGGGCGATTTAGCGTTGGTCGTGGCTCCCCAAGTTGGGGGCTACACCCTGTCCAAAGTGCTAATGGATGGTGGCAGCAACATTAATATCTTATACTTTGACACTTTCCAAAGGATGAACCTATTGGAAAAGGACCTGATGCCTTCAACCACAGTTTTCCATGGAATTGTCCCGGGCAAGTCGGCCTACCCCATAGGCCGAGTCAGACTCACAGTAGCGTTTGGAACGGCGCAGAATTACAGGTCCGAGTCACTGATCTTCGAGGTGGTCAAATTGAAAAGCCCATACCATGCGTTATTTGGGCGGCCGGCTTATGCCCGCTTCATGGCTCGCCCATGCTATGTTTACCTTAAGCTCAAGATGCCCGGTCCCAAGGGACCCATCACGGTCGAAGGGGATAGGAGGATTGCAAAGGAATGTGAAGAAGGGGACGCGGCTTATGCGGAAGTCGCCTGCGCTGCGGAGGAGCTCAAACACCATCGGGCCAATGTTGACCCGGCAGACATGTCACCCCTGAAGAAGCCAACGACATATGTTGAGTTTCCCCTCAAGTTCAAACCAACGGATGATACTAAAACAATCGAGTTCGTTCCTGGCGAGTCATCCAAGCAGTTCACTATCGGGACGGGTCTGGACCCCAAATAGGAAAGCACGCTCATCGAATTCATCCGTGAGAATCGGGACATCTTCCCATGGAAACCCTCTGACATGCCTGGTGTGCCGAGAGAATTCGCTGAGCACCATCTTAATGTTGACCCAAAGGCGAAACCTATTCAGCAGTATCTTTGCAGGTTTAACGAGGAACGATGCAAGGCGATCGGGGAAGAAGTCGCCCGCCTCTTAGCCGCCGGATTCATCGTGGAAGTTTTTCACCCCAAATGGTTGGCCAACCCGGTTTTGGTGCTCAAGAAGAACGGTACCTTCTGTATGTGCATTGATTACACGGACCTCAACAGGGCTTGTCTGAAAGATCCCTTCGCTCTTCCCCGCATCGACCAGATCATTGACTCGGTGGCGGGATGCGAACCTTTGTGCTTCTTCGACGCCTACTCAGGATATCACCAGATCAAGATGGCCGTGGAGGATCAAGAGAAAACAGCTTTTATAACCCCCTTCGGGGCCTTTTGCTATGTGTCCATGCCTTTTGGACTCAAGAGTGCGGGGGCGACTTATCAGCGCTGCATCCAGAATTGCCTTCACAGCCAAATCGGGCGCAACGTCCATGCCTATGTCGATGATATTGTGATCAAAACACGCCAGGGGGAGACGCTGCTGGAGGATCTCAAAGAAACTTTCGATAATTTGCGGGTATATCAGATGAAGCTGCATCCCACCAAGTGTGTTTTTGGTGTTCCTGCAGGGAAATTGTTGGGCTTCCTGGTGTTGGAGCATGGCATTGAAGCTAACCCGGACAAAATCGAAGTAGTTACATCTCTTGGAAAGCCGGCAAACATTAATCAAGTTCAACGACTGGCGGGTCGCATTGCGGCTCTGAGTCGCTTTGTAAGTCGCCTGGGAGAAAAGGCGATTCCCCTTTATCAGTTACTAAAGAAATCTGACGAGTTCGTTTGGACAAACGAGGCAGACGAGGCGCTCGAAGCTCTGAAACGGCAATTGGTTAACCCGCCGGTCCTGGCCGCCCCGGCTGAAAAGGAGCCCATGCTTCTGTATATTGCGGAAAATTCCAAAGCAGTAAGTGTGGCAGTGGTTGTTGAAAGAAAGGAGGAAGGGAAGGAGTACCTAGTGCAACGTCCGGTATATTTTATCAGCGAGGTGCTAACCCTTTCCAAGCAACGTTACCCACATTGGCAGAAATTAGTGTATGGGGTGTTTATGGCGAGTAGGAAACTTAAGCATTATTTCCAAGAACACCCTATCACACTGGTTAGCTCTGCTCCCCTTGGGGACATCATCCAGAATCGGGAGGCAACAGGGCGGATTGCCAAGTGGGCGATTGAACTTGGGCCGCATCACGTGCAGTAGACTCCCCGCACAGCCATCAAATCTCAGGCTTTACTTGATTTCGTCAATGACTGGACGGAGTTGCAGGCTCCGGAAGACAGGCCTGATCTCACCTACTGGACTATTTATTTTGATGGATCTAGACAGCTGGAAGGCTGAGGGGCTGGTGTGGTATTGGTGTCCCCTCAAGGAGATAAATTCTGTTATGTTCTCCGACTCATGTTTCCATGCACTAACAATGCTGCAGAATACGAAGCTTTGCTTCACGGCTTGCGACTCGCCAAAGAGATTAATCTAACGCGAGTCAGGTATTTTGGCGACTCTGACCTGGTGCCGCAGCAAGTTTCGGGTACCTGGGATTCTCGGGACCCCATGATGGCGGCTTACAGAAGAGCTGTGTCTGACGTGGCGGGTCATTTTCATGGTTATGAGGTGGACCACATTGATCGGCGCCTCAACGAGGCGGCTGACGCCCTCTCACGACTTGGTTCCCAGCGAAAGCCCGTTCCTCCCAATGTTTTTTCTGGACCTTTTGCTTAAACCATCCGTGATTTTACCATCGGAGGAGGAGTTGGCAATATCGGATCCTGAGTCTCAGCTCGTGGCGGCTCTCCACGCCACGCCGGATTGGGTTCTTCCCTATCTAGCCTATCTCGCTCGGGGCGAGTTACCAACAGACGAAGTTTCGGCCCGTCAAATCGTTCGACGCAGATAATCCATGGTGATCATCAATGGCGAGTTATATAAATGAAGCGCCTCTGGAGTTTTTCAACGATGCGTTTCCTCCGAAGAAGGATGCATAATCTCAAATGACATTCATTCCGGAGATTGTGGGCATCATGCCGGGTCACGCTCTCTGGTGTCAAAAGCTTTCCGTCATGGTTTCTTCTGGCTGACGGCTCATGCAGATGCAGAGGATATGGTTCGTCGGTGCGAGGGATGCCAGCGTTATGAACGACAGGCTCATGTGCCGGCTCAAGAATTAAGAATGATTCCCATCACTTGGCCTTTTGCGGTCTGGGGGTTAGACATGGTCGGCCCCTTTAAAATGTCTTCCAATAAGAAGACCCATTTGCTGGTGGCGATTGATAAGTTCACCAAGTGGGTTGAGGCGGAACCTATTGGAACTTGCGATGCGGAGACAGCAGTCAAGTTCTTGAAGAAGCTGATCTTCCGGTTTGGATATCCACATAGTATCATTACTGATAATGGTACTAACCTGTCCCAAGGGGCGATGCAGGAGTTTTGCCGTCGAGAGCATATCCGGCTTGATGTTTCTGCGGTTGCTCACCCACAATCTAATGGGCAGGCGGAACGGGCGAATCAGGAGGTCTTACGAGGAATTAATCCCTGACTCATGGCTCCCCTGGAAAAAACCCTAGGATGTTGGGTCGAAGAATTGCCTTCGGTGTTGTGGAGTATCCGGACCACCCCGAACCGGTCCACGGGTTTTACCCCTTTCTTTTTGCTCTACGGAGCAGAAGTCGTTCTTCCTACTGACATAAGGCATGATTCGCCTAGAGTCGCCGCATATGTGGAGCAAGACAATGAGCTGGCGCGTCAAAATTCCTTGGACGCTTTAGAAGAGGCACGTGACTTGGCTGCGGCCCGTTCGGCCATCTATCAACAAGATCTACGGCGTTATCACAACCGTCGGGTTAAGAGCTGGACCTTTCAGGAAGGCGACTTAGTTCTTCGGTTGATACAAGACCGTGCTGGCATGCATAAGTTGTCACCACCATGGGAAGGACCGTTCGTTGTCAGCAAGAACCTTCGCAATGGCTGTTATTATCTAGTGGATCTTCGGCCTAACCGGCCAACCACGGAAGTTGAGTCAACTCGCCCTTGGAATGTTGCCCACTTGCGGCCTTATTACACTTGAGCTCTTAAGCTCTCTATTTTGTAAATTTTTCAGTTTCATTATGAAGTAATAAAATTAAAATGCTTCCCGACTTGGGGGCTTCTTCATTAAAGATCAATTTTTTCCATCCCGTTGCGACCTTATGAGCCGACAGAATTATCATCTTAGGGTGCGTTCTTGAGCTTTCTCACTCGCCCCATCCTGTCGCGACCTTATGAGCCGACGAAACCATCTTAGGGTGTGTGCTTGAGCTTTCTGACTCGCCCCATCCTGTAGCGACCTTATGAGCCGACGAAACCATCATCTTAGGGTGCGTGCTTGAGCTTTCTGACTCGCCGCATCCTGTCGCGACCTTATGAGCCGACGAAACCGTCATTTAGGGTGTGTGCTTGAGCTTTCTGACTCACCCCATCCTGTCGCGGCCTTATGAGCCGACGAAACCATCATCTTAGGGTGTGTGCTTGAGCTTTCTGACTCGCCCCATCCTGTCGCGACCTTATGAGCCGACGAAACCATCATCTTAGGGTGCGTGCTTGAGCTTTCTGACTCGCCCCATCCTATCGCGACCTTATGAGCCGACGAAACCATCATCTTAGGCTGCGTGCTTGAGCTTTCTGACTCGCCCCATCCTGTCGCGACCTTATGAGCCGATGAAACCATCATCTTAGGGTGTGTGCTTGAGCTTTCTAACTCGCCCCATCCTGTCTCGACCTTATGAGCCGACGAAACCATCATCTTAGGGTGCGGGCTTGAGCTTTCTGACTCGCCCCATCCTATCGCGACCTTATGAGCCGACAAAACCATCATCTTAGGGTGCGTGCTTGAGCTTTCTGACTCGCCCCATCCTGTCGCGACCTTATGAGCCGACGAAACCGTCATTTAGGGTGTGTGCTTGAGCTTTCTGACTCGGCCCATCCTGTAGCGACCTTAGGAGCTGACGAAATTGCTATTTTTATTTTTTCTTCATGGCATTGCCACGAGGTTTTTCAAACCTTTTTCCTGGTCCATCTTGAAAATATTTGTTGACATTTATCTAGTTTCACATATGTTTTTCCAAGTTTAAAACAGGTTGATGATCAAAATCACTTCATCCATGGCGGATTAAGCATTATAAAGGATTTTCAAACGGCAGATCCAATATTTCAAATCGCCTTAAGGGCGGTATAAAGATTCTTTTGAAAGTATCACAAAAACAGTACCGACTCATGAAAAAGACCTATTACATGGCTCTCAGGCCAAATCAATGAAGTTTATTCTGCTGGCGCCTTGGGGTCATTTTGCTGCGAGCTTTGGCCAACCTCAATTTGCAAGTCGCCCAGTACCCAGTTGCACTTGGGCAGAGGCGCGAATTCATCTTCATCGGTCAGGATTGATGCAAGATCTGCGTCCAAGTCAAAAGGGTTCTTGGGTCGCCGAGGAGTTAAGCTCGTCATCACAAAGGTTGGCGGGTTGACCTTCTTGTTCTTGCTGTCATAAGCAACCTGATACTTTGATAAGTCCAGACTTGCACCAAGTTGAGTCGCCGCCAGCCAAGAGTCCTTGACGACACACTGATAGTCCTCTTCGACGAATTCTGACCCATCAACTTTGAGTTGAGGAAAGCCTGCCGCTACCTCTTATGGGTTGATCTCTGGAGCATACGCCAAGCAGCGACTTAAGGTGGTCAGTACCCCCTTTCGGGCGGCTGACCGAGTCAACTCACCAATTTGAGGGGGAAGCGTAGATAGGCAGCCAAGCATCTTCTTTATGGAAGTTATAGGCTCCTTGGCACCCATCACAGCTTTCACAGTTAATACACTGCCGGTATACAACTGCTCTATCAGCATGTAAATCGCCTTCAACGTCAGCACACAATCATCCTGAAGGTTGGCGGCTCTCGGACCTGTGCAAGGGGTCATGATAATCAGCGACTCACAATAAGAGTTATTGGTAAAAAAAGAGAGCAATCAAAAGTTTGAGTATTTTACCAAAGACGGCTTCCGCCATGTTTGAAATATGACGCTTCAAGCCGAACGGTTCTTGTTGTACAGTAGCCAGCCTGGCTTCAGCCTTCTCTGCTCTTTTTGTTGCAGCATCTTGGTCAACCTGAGCCCTTTTTAAATCGGCTTTGAGTTTTTCCATCTCAGCCAGGACCAATTGATACTTCTCCTCCGACTTAGTTCGGGCATCTTGCTGATCAGATAAGTTTTTCTTTAAATCGCCAAGCATCGATTCAGTCTGAGTAAGAGTTTCCTATTGAAAGTACATGATAAGGGGCAAGTCACAGAACTATTGCAAGCAATATCCCTCACACTTGGGGGCTAATGTATAAATTTTTTAGATAAAATTATACAATGTCAAGACCCGGCTCATATTTTTACTGATGACCCGGCCCTTGGGGGTTACTGGTCGAAAGTTTTTTCTAATTTATCAAGACCCGGCTCATCTTTTTACTGATGACCCGACCCTTGGGGGTTATTGGTCGACAGTTTTTTCTTATTTATCAAGACCCGGCTCATCTTTTTTACTGATGACCCGGCCCTTGGGGGTTACTGGTCGAAAGTTTTTTCTAATTTATCAAGACCCGGCTCATCTTTTTACTGATGACCCGACCCTTGGGGGTTAATGGGAGTAATATAATGTATGACAAAGCTTACCTCATGTTTATTCTTCAGCATCTGGAGCAGGCTTTTCTCCATCTCATAACTCGCCTCCAGGCGACTCGCAAAACCAGAGCAGAGTTCTTGGAATTCCAGATGTTCATATTCAGAAAGCTTAGCCTTGGAGAGTCCAAATTTAGGGATGTTTTGAGAGGATGATGGTGCATGCTTTGATAAAACCATTGTGGCCAGTTTAGAGAAACTGGTGCCAGTAATAACCACAGCATCCGGGTCTTCTGCTGTTGTCAATGGACTTGGCGGCTTAGGGGCATCCGTTGTGTCCTTGGGCGAGCAAGGAAGATCCATTTGATCTTCAGGCTCGCCTTGATCCGGGTCATCCTGGGCTGGCGCTGACTCTTTGATGGGCTCAGAAATTATGACAGGAGTTGACCCGCTGGTCTTCCTCTTCTTCGCCTGTGCCCTAAAAAAAGGAGAACGACACACTAAAAAACTGGTAATTCATTATCTTCAGATTCAAAGTAAAATTGTCAAAGGACTTACCCATGGACACGAATCATTGGCGGAAGTGTCGACATTACTGAGTCGCCAGATGTAGGAGGAGAATTCTGCAAGAATTATATGTCAAAGATATAGGCGGATTACGGATGCGATCCAAAGAAACATAAGGAAGTATCGTTCATGGGTACCTCGTTTTGTTTCCTCTTGTTCTTTGCTGGTAAGCCGGACACCAGATCACCGGAGTGACTTCGGGTCTTCCCATTTGAGGTATGTTGTGCTTTCTTCAATAGAAAATTGGGGTCCAAACAAGCATTTGGATGTGAGAAGGGAACTTTCCCACAAATTCGCCTGGCCGGCTTAGGCGGAGAAGGAGATGAATCGGAGGAAACAGAAATTACCTCTACGTAGTCCTCCTGGCTTTCATTGTCTTCATTCTATTCAAGAGAGGCAGAGGCATAAATACAAAGTTAACAATAGCAGATGCGAGTGAAAAGAGGAAAGGTTTTTACCTCTGAAGGTGCGTCGCCGACTTGAGACTCATCGGCTTCGGATGGCTCAGCCACAGCAGCTTTGCCCTTGCCCTTGGTTTTCTTTGGGGCGGCTTAGCTTGTTTCATGGCTGGCCTTTTGGGTTTCTTGGACCAAAATTTATCACCTTTCTGGAATGGTATATATTATAAAAGGCCACAACTTGAATGAAACATAAGAAATAGAGACAAAGCGTGGGTTAGAATCGCTTACCTTGGACGCCGAATTAATTTTGCATAAGGGTTTGAGGCCGATTTGGCCACATTTTCCCGCAGGCTCGCCGGTCAGCTTCTTGATGATGGTGACAATATCCTTTTCCGTTAAAGCCGTATGGAAATATCATTGAGGATGATCTAAGGTGCCATCAAACTCGCACATTAGCCCGTCCCGGCGACTCAAAGGAAGGATCCGCCATTCGACCCAACAGTGAATCAAGTCGACCCCAGTAAAGCCGTTCTTCGTCAAAGATCTTAACTCGGACAATACTGGGATAAAATCTGATTCATCCTCTTCGGTGAGCTTGTCTGGAAGTTGAAGTTTGTTGGAAGGCGGTCTTTCCTATAGCCCAGAAGCTTGTTTTCTCCTGTGGGTGAGGTCTCTTGACAGTAGAACCAAGACTCGCCCCAGCCTTTGGGATGGCTTGGCATGGCGAGTGAAGGAAACGGGCTATCCCTGCGGCGCTGAACATTTACACCGCCAAGTTCCAGGCTGGGACCATTGTGAAATTCCGTCTGGCGATTTAAGTGGAAAAAGTACCAGAATAAGGTAACTGAGGGTTCCATCCGCAAATAAGCCTCACAGAACACTTGGAATTGGCATAGTTTACTTATCGAGTTAGGTCCCAGATCGTGGAGGCGGACGTTCATGAAAGCCATGACGTCTCTAAGAAACTTTGATCCAGGCGGCTTAAAACCTCGCTCAAGGTGTTCAACGAAAACGACTATCTCCCCTTCTTTGGGGTTGGGGAGATCCTCTCCGAACCCGGTACGCCAGCCGATAACATTTTGAGGGTCCAAGTTGTTGTTTTCACATAATCTGCTAGTATGGTGTCGTCGACTTTGGTAAGGAGCCACTCACTTTTGAAGACGGCGCCCATACTACAAAGGAGTAAAGTACGGGTGAATTTACACGCTTGAACATTTACCGTAAGGGGTGAAATAAGTTCATTTAACTCGCCAAGTAATTTGTTCACGGGTTGAGGAAAAATCTTGACCCGCCATATAAAAATCCGGGTCGGATTTTTGTGGCGACTTACGAAATTTGGCTGCTCACAAGAGTTGTGTCTTAAAGCGTCGGAAGCCTTTGTTCAAAATGGTGAAGTGTGAAGACTACAAACAGTTTTCACGTAATGAGTGGTGAACTATGGATCTACTGGGCAGTTGAAAAAACATGAGGAAAATGACTGGACACGGCAACTTGCTACCAGGACAAGATGATGTTGTTCGTTTGGTGAAATATTGCTCTAAGCATGCATATCAAGGGCGGATAAGTGAAGGTAGTAAAAACATTAGTTATCTCATCGTCATTAATGCTAATCAATCAAGGACAGGTGACAGATATTCGTGAAAGGCATCAAGAACATGGCTATGTTGAAACTTCGAACAGAGATGGGGATTTGTTCTTAAAAATGAGCGGTGACCTAACCTGACGGGTTCGGCCGGAAGTGGTCGACGGCGACGAAGGCAGTTGGAGTAGCGCGAAAATCTCGTTCGGGCGCTGAGATCTCCGGCGGTGATGAAATGCCCGACAATGGCAAGGTGGTTGACGGTGATGAGATGGCCGATGGCGGCGAGCAGCTCGGCCGCGCTATGGAGCTTGACGGCGACGAAGATCTGAGGGCGGCGCCGAAGCTTTTTCGGGTGGCGACAGGAACTGCGGTCGGCGGCGGAGCCCTCGGAAAGCGGTAAGGTTTCCTCGCTGTGATAAATGGGGAGGAGATTGACGGAACTGGTAGGTGGAAAAGCGCCAGTCCTGTCCCCCCCCCCCACACCTATTTAACAGGGCAGGCGCTGGAATCGAGGCGCCGTGGGCGGGAACCGCCGAAGGATAAAAAGATTCGCTATAATGGCGCTCCGAAATTTTTGGGATGACGATATCAAAAGATATGTTAGGATTGTGTCAGTCTTCCCGGAATCCAAGGGATAAGAAGATGCCAACGAGAAATGGGTTGGCGATTTAAAAATCTTCCACGATAGGTGGCGGGTCAAAATCTCTGATGTGAAGGGAAGGATAAAGGATGAATCGCCTTTAATTGAGCAAGAGTATTGCTGTGAAGAGAATTCAAGTCAATCTGGGGCCTAATGTTGGGGATATTACCTGTTACTAACCCGCCCTAGTGGGCCGGGTCACCGAATCAGGCGATTCATTTGAGCATGATTCGGGCCTTGGCCTGGCAAGGCCGAGGGTTGTGTGGCGGTTTACAATTTCTAGAAGGTCTCCAAGCTTTGGAAGATGGCGACTTGGAGATGGTAAAGGTCACGATTCGTAGGAAGGAAAGTATCCTTGTAAACCCTAGGGACTCGACCTGTATATAAAGGCGAGTCCCAGGAAAGCAGAGGGCAGGTTAGAAATCATCGAGTGCTAGGTTTGGCGAGTTAAGCCCTCCTTGTAATCGAAACCACATCAATACAAACCAAAGCAGGACGTAGGCCTTTACCTCCTCACGAGGGGCCGAACCTGGGTAAATCGCCGTGTCTCTCCTGCTTAACCCCCTTGAGTCGCCACCAAGGTGTGATGGCTCCAGTACTAAGTCCTTTCACGAGGACATCTGCCGTGACAAAACCACGACACTCACCTTCGGCGGAATCCGGACTACTTTGGCGAGGCTCTCTCCTTGATTGAAAAGCTTGGCCTTACAGATACAATCACCTTCAGACAGGACTTCGATCCAGATATTGTGGCCCAGTTCTATGTCACTGTTCACTTTGAACCTGATGACCTGCGCACCATGACCTGGATGACCGGTAATCAGAAGCTGACTGGTTCTTGGACGGAGTTCATGCAGTTCCTCAAAGTTGAGTTTCAGGGGGACGAAGATGTTCTTGGGATGCGTCCTCATGCTCCTTCTTCGTCTACTACCACCCCCAAGGAGAGGCTGCAACAACATTTTGTCAAGAAAGGTGTGCTCCCCAAGCATCTCGATGTCATGCATCGGGTCTTCCGCAACTCTCTATTCCCTCGTATTGGCAACAAGGACGAGGTGCATGGTCATCTAGCTGCGATGCTTCTGCTGTGTGAGGAGGCAAGGACTAAGGATACTGCACCTCTCGACATTGCCCATGTGATGTTCAATGAGCTATGGAACTGCATCATGAACCGTAAGGTTCCCATCTACGGGCCTTACTTGTTTGCCTATATTCAGAAGAAGTGGCACGAGATCTATCTGATAGATCCCTTCCCTATTATGGCTGACTATTTTGTGCATGATCCTATCAAGCTCCGTATCAAGGACAATTGGCCAACCCATCAACTTCTTCTCAGCCCATGGACACGGACACAGAGACTGCTGCTAGAGGAGGACCTGCTTCACAGACCCGCTCTTCTGCTATGCCATCTTGGGCCGTGAAACTGAAGGATCAAATGAAGACTCTCTTCTGCATGCAGGCCAAGGGACAATATCAGTCTCATGTGGCCCAGAAGGAGAACCGTCAGAGGCACAAGCGTGTCTTAAGGACCCTTGATGTGGCTACCTCAAGCGGCTCAGAGGATGACATCACTCCAGAGTATGAATGGATGAGGGCTCAAGGTTATCAATGGACTGGGTCTGATGCTGAGGAGGAGGCTTCTGAGGAGGACATTGAGGAGGAGCAGGACGAGCAGGATCCGGATGCCACGGACGCGTCTGGGGATGATGAGGATGCGGAGTGACCACCTCTGTCGTTAGGTGTGCCCCATTTTTTGTGTCTTGTGCCAAAGGGGGAGAGAGTCTAGGAGCTGGATTTGTGCTTTGCTTTAGCTTTGCTTATCTTTATCGTGCTTGCTTTGAACTTGGTGTGATCAGTTTTGCTATCTTTTGCTACGTGTGATGTGAGACTTGGTTTTATTGTGAGACTTATTTTCTATCATATGCTGTGAGTCATATGCTCTTCAATTATCTCTATTATTTATCTTTAAGTTCACATGCTTTCTTCTGTGCAAATCCGGTATTGTCATCAATCCACCAAAAAGGGGGAGATTGTTAGGGCACATTTGTGCCTAAGTAATTTTTGTGATTGATGACGGTACCTTAAAGGACTAATCGTGTGCATTAAGCTTTCAGATAATACATATCAATGGCACAAGACGATTCAGGACCCTCTGTGGAACAGAAGCACGGTGTCCTCTACGATTCTCTTTGTTTGTGAGTCGTAGGAACGCCATACTATTAAGAGGGGATCCGTAGTGTAAAGGTTTGGGTGGAATCAATTTTGCACGCACACACTTTATCTCCATCCCCTTTCCCTGCAACTTTGGAGTTGTTCCCATCTCTGTTTTATTTCATCACGCAAAAAGGTCTCCTAGCGGTAGTACTGTTGTCCCTAGCGGTAGTACCGCTAGGCCTAGTGGTAGTACCGCTAGAGCTGGCGGTAGTACCGCCCCTGGTCAGCGGTAGTACCGCTCCAGGACTTTAGTACCGCCTTCCTTGTGACTTTAGTACCGCCTTCCTTGTCCCTAGCGGGAGTACCGCTGCAGCCAGTGGTAGTACCGCTGGGCTCGGGCTGTGAGTGGGAAAACGGTTGGATTCCCCCCCCCCACTATATAAAGGGTTCTTCTTGCTTGAGAACCCTACCTTTGACCCTCCCAAGCTCCATTGTTGCTCCCTAAGCTCAAAAGTGCCCGATCTCTCTCCCTAGCCAATCAAACTTGTTGATTTCCTAGGGATTGGTTGAGAAGACCTAGATCTACACTTCCACCAAGAGAAAATTGATTCCCCCCACTAATGCCTTGCGGATCTTGTTACTCTTCGGTGTTTGAGCACCCTAGACGGTTGAGGTCACCTCGGAGCCAAATTCCATTGTGGTGAAGCTCCGTGGTCTTGTTGGGAGCCTCCAAGCTTTGTGTGGAGTTTGCCCCAACCTTGTTTGTAAAGGTTCGGTCGCCGCCTTCAAGGGCACCTATAGTGGAATCACGGTACCTTGCATTGTGTGAGGGCGTGAGGAGAATACGGTGGCCCTAGTGGCTTATTGGGGAGCATTGTGCCTCCACACCACTCTAATGGAGACGTACTTCCTGTCAAAGGGAAGGAACTTCGGTAACACCTCCTCGTCTTCATTGGTTCCACTTGCGGTTATCTCTAACCTTTACATTGTGTATGCTTTTGTTGTCTACTATCTCTTACTTGCCTTAGTACTTTTAGTTGGTAGCATCATATAGGTTCACCTCCTTGTTGTCATTTTAGAGAACATTTATGTTGCTAACCCTAACTTGCTAAGATAAATTAAAAAGTGGTCGTTGCCTATTCACCCCCCCCCCCCTCTAGTCAACCATATCGATCCTTTCACATACCACCTAGCTTCACATACCAACAAAAGAAAAAATTCTTCTATGATTTAAGACATTACTTTTGGGATGACCCACATCTTTATAAAGAAGGAGTAGATGGTATTATTAGACGTTGTGTACATGAGGATGAACAGGAACAAATCCTACGGAAATGTCACTCCGAAGATTATGGAGGGCATCACGCGGGAGACAGAACCACTCAGAAGGTATTGCAATCTGGTTTTTATTGGCCTACTCTCTTCAAGGATACCCGTAAGTTTGTCTCATCTTATGACGAGTGTCAAAGAATAGGTAATATCGGTAAGCGTCAAGAAATGCCTATGAATTATTCACTTGCTGTTGAACCATTTGATGTTTGGGGATTTGATTTCATGGGACCTTTTCCTTCCTCTAATGGGTATACACATATTTTGGTTGCTGTTGATTATGTTACTAAGTGGGTAGAAGCTATTCCAACTAGTAGTGATGATCACAACACCTCTATTAAAATGCTTAAGGAAGTTATTTTCCCAAGGTTTGGAGTCCCTAGATATTTAATGACTGATGGCGGTTCACACTTCATTCATGGTGTTTTCCGTAAAATGCTTGCTAAGTATGATGTTAACCATAGATTTGCATCACCTTATCATCCTCAGTCTAGTGGTCAAGTTGAACTTAGCAATAGAGAAATAAAACTAATCTTACAAAAGACTGTCAATAGGTCATGGAAGAATTGGTCTAAGAAATTAGATGATGCACTTTGGGCTTATAGAAAAAAAATATAAAAATCCTATGGGTATGTATCCTTATAAAATGGTTTATGGAAAACCTTGTCATTTGCCTCTTGAGTTAGAACATAAAGCATATTGGGCAATCAAAGAACTCAACTATGATTTAAAACTTGCTGGTGAAAAAGGTTATTTGATATTAGCTCATTACATGAAAGGAAAACCCAAGCTTATGAAAATGCGAAGTTATTTAAAGAAAAAGTTAAAATATGGCATGACAACAGAATCCAAAGCGTGAGTTCAAAGTTGGAGAATATGTTCTTTTGTACAACTCTCGTTTCAGATTCTTTGCTGGAAAACTCCTCTCAAAATGGGAAGGACCCTATGTTATCGAGGAGGTCTATCGATCCGGAGCTATCAAACTAAATAATGTCGAAGTTACTAACCCAAAGGTTGACAATGGGCAACGAATAAAACTTTATATCTGAGGTACGCCCATTAATGTTGAAAGCAATATTATCCAAACTATGACACTAGAAGAACACATAAAAGAAACCTTCCACAACACTCCAGAATCGTAAGAAAATGGAGGTACGTGATACGGTAAGTAAACAGATTCCGAAAAATCCACAAAAATATTTTCCGTCATTTTTGGAATATTTAAAAAATTAGGAAAATAACAAACTTCCAGGAAAGTGACCCTCATGGTCACTATACACCAGGGCACGCGTGGCATGCCATGCGCGCCCCGGTGGGTTGTGCCCACCTCGGGTACTTTCCGAAATCCGTTTTTCTTCCGTTCTGCTTGTTCCCCAAGATCAAAAAGCTTTATATACCCCCCAAACCTGTTGACCTCCGTATCACGGAGAAATCTCCTATTTTGTTTTCTTACTGTTTTCTGTCAGATCCAATCCACCATGGACGCTTCAAGCTCCTCCAAGGACAAGTTCTTCAACAACATCGTCGACCCATATCTGCAGGAAGTGATGCAGCACCCTCAAGCTATCCAGATGCGCGATGGGGTGCTGCACATCAGTGATGTGCAAGGACCCAAGGGGATTGGATCCGTGGAGGCCAGGCTTGAAGCTATGGAGCAGGAAGTCTTTCGGTGCAAGGGGATGGTGGAACGTGGGCTCAATGCCAATCACCTCATGATTGCAGACTACACCCGTGATTTCAAGGTGGATGGCAAGTCCATGAAGGACATCGTCTTCTCCCTCAACGAGCAAGTCAACTTCCTCCATAGCCATATCCACGACCTTCAAAGCCAAGTCTTTGAATATGAGGCAAGGTTTACAGGTACGAATTTGGGTTTGAATTGCAGGATCCGAGAGACTCACTCTTATGATAGTGAGCCTCTGCCACGGAAAATGGACGACGAGATTGCTTCTACTTCATCACCACTACCTCCTTCTTCATCACCAAAATAAAATTGAGTATCGGGTATGGGCACTCCCCTTGGCTTTCGCCAAGCTTGGGGGAGTTGTCCCGGTATCGTATCATCTCCACTATCTTTGGCCTTTACTTTTGTAAGTTCGATCCATGGTTATCTTTTGCTTTAGATGAATAAAAGTTTAGTTCGATCATTTCTTGCCAAGAGTTTGCTTAGTGATCAATCTATGCAATCGTGTGCGAGATATATAATAAAGTTTAGTTTGAGTTTTGCCTTCTTTACTTTGTTTTTTCAATAAAAAGAAAGAAAATAAATGAAAAAGATCATATGCTAATCTTATGGTAAGTGATGACATTACACAAGGAAAAGTATAAGTAGAAAATTTTATTGTAGATTGAGAAACATAGCATTGGTCAATGATGCAACTCATGAAATAATTAATAAGGGAAGAGAAGATTCGCATGTAAATACACTATCCTGGAAATCTTTTGTTATTGTGAGCACCCATCAAAATATTATATGCCAAAATTGTCGACGTTGGAGAAGGAAGACAACATAATGAATTACGTTTGTTCATATTCACATAGAAGTTATATTGTCATGGATCCTTCAACATGTGGTGCTTGCCCCTATCTTTGCTAGCCCAAAACTCCGCACTAAGTAGAGATACTACTTGTGCATCCAAAACCCTTAAACCCAAATCTTGTTTGAGAGTCCACCATACCTACCTATGGATTGAGTAAGATCCTTCAAGTAAGTTGTCATCGGTGCAGAAAGGGCAACAAAATTTGCTTCTAAAAGTGTA
Source organism: Hordeum vulgare subsp. vulgare (assembly GCF_904849725.1). NCBI lineage: Eukaryota > Viridiplantae > Streptophyta > Magnoliopsida > Poales > Poaceae > Hordeum > Hordeum vulgare. The sequence goes on from NC_058523.1 coordinate 526,807,316, forward strand.
AGATCATTTAGTTTAAGGGAAAATTGAGCGTTGTACGAACTTGTGATGGTAAAGAATAAAAGCGACAGACTGCATAATAAAGGTTGCCATCACAAGGGGAAATATAACATGTCGTTCTCTTGCACTAAGGGTTTGAGCATACAAACAAAAGGCACATGGCAACCTCTCCTTCCCTGTGCGAAGGGCCTATCTTTTACTTTTATGTATTTACTTTCATGCAAGAGTCAAAGTTTTTCTTTCTATTCCTTTTTATTTTCTCCTTTGGCAAGCATCATGTGGTGAAGAATGATCTAGGCACATATATCCAATTGAATATGGGTAGCATGAGTTATTATTGTTGACATCACCCTTGAGGTGAATTCGTTGGGAGGCGAAACTATAAGCCCCTATCTTTCTATGTGTCCGGTTGAAACATTTTGCTCATGTGTACGCGGTGAGTGTTAGCAATCATAGAAGACTAAATGATCGTTGAGTATGTGGACTTTCCTAAAGGCTCCGATATGTGACCCTTCGTGAAAAGATGATGAATTTTAGTTGCAAACTTGACCGAGAACATAGTTTGTTGGTTTCCAATAGAGTTTATGCTTTATATTTCGATGTTGTGATGAATTGTCACTTGTTCATGAGAAGCCTATGATCAAAGTTTTATGTTAAAGTTTGTTGATGAGTTGCATGATGCTGCTATGTCCGTATTTTCGTTTTTATCGATGCCTCTCTCTCTAAGCATGTGGATATGTTTCTCGATTTCGGTTTTCGCTTGAGGATAAGCGAGGTCTAAGCTTAGGGGAGTTGATACGTCCATTTTGCATTATGTTTTCATGTTGATATTTATCGCTTCTTTGGCTATTATTTCACTTCACGGTACAATTCTTATGCCTTTTCTCTCTTATTTTGCAAGGTTTACATGAAGAGGGAGAATACCGGCAACTGGAATTTTGGCCTGAAAGTGGAGCAAAGTTGAGATACCTATTCTGCGCAACTCCAAACGCCGTGAAAATCAACGGGGATTTTTTTGGATTTATCAAAAATACTAGGCCGAAGAAGTGCTAGAGGGGAACCAGGGGGTGCCCACAAGCCTGCACGGCGCGGCCACCCCCCCCCCCCCCCCACGCCGCACCATGGGGCTAGTGGGCAGCCTACTGGCCCCCCTCTTTTTCTATATGGAGAGTTTCGTCCAGGAAAAAATCTGAGAGGAGCTTTTTCGTGGTTTCACCACCGCCACGAGGCGGAACTTGAGCAGAACCAATATAGACCTCCGGCAGGACGATCCTGCCGGGGAAACTTCCCTCCCAGAGGGGGAAATCATCGCCATCGTCATCTCCAACACTCCTCTCATCGGAGGGGGCTCGTCACCATCAACATCTTCATCAGCACCATCTCATCTCCAAACCCAAGTTCATCTCTCATAACCAATCTCCGTCTCGCGACTCGGATTGGTACTTGTAAGGTTGCTAGTAGTGTTGATTACTCTTTGTACTTGATGCTAGTTGGATTATTTGGTGGAAGATTTTATGTCCAGATCCTTGATGCTACTCATTACCTCTCTGGTCATGAATATGATTATGCTTTGTGAGTAGTTACTTTTGTTCCTGAGGACATGGGATAAGTCATGCTAATAGTAGTCATGTGAATTTGGTATTCGTCCAGTAATTTGATGTGTTGTATGTTGTTTTTCCTCTAGTGGTGTTATGTGAACGTCGACTACATAACACTTCACCATTATTTGGGCCTACAGGAAGGCATTGGGAAGTAGTAAGTAGATGATGGGTTGCTAGAGTGACAGAAGCTTAAACTCTAGTTTATGCGTTGCTTCGTAAGGGGCTGATTTGGATCCACTAGTTTAATGCTATGGTTAGACTTTGTCTTAATTCTTCTTTCGTAGTTGCAAATGCTTGCGAGAGGGGTTAATCATAAGTGGAATGCTTGTCCAAGTAAGGGCACTACCCAAGCTCGTGGTTTTGTCACGGCAGATGTCCTCGTGAAAGGACTTAGTGTTGGAGCCATCGCACCTTGGTGGCGACTCAAAGGGGTTGAACGTGAGGGAGACAGAGATTTACCCAGGTTCGGCCCCTCGTAAGGAGGTAAAAGCCTACGTCCTGCTTTGTGTTTTATTGATGGTGTTTTGATTACAAGGAGGGCGTAACTCGCCTGACCTAGCACTCGATGATTTCTAACCTACCCTCTCCTTCCCCGGGACTCGCCTTTATATACAGGTCGAGCCCTTAGGGTTTACAAGAGTCCTTACCATCATGCAAGTCATAATCCTTTCTATCTCTAAGTCGTCGTGCTTTCCAAGACTCGGAGGTCTTCCCAATGATTGATTCTCCACAAGGATCTCGAACCGCCGTCTAGCTCCTGGGCTCACAGGGCAAAGCTTGAATCGCCAAAGGATGAGTCGCCCGCTTGGTGACCCGGCCCAACTAGGGCGGGTCACATAACAGATAATATCCCCAACATTAGGCCCCAGATTGACCTGAACCTCTTCATGCCAACTCTCACCTAGCCAGGGGCGACTCACTCTGCTCTTTTTACGCATCATACGCTTTATCCGCCACCCTATCGTGGAGATACCCAAGTTGTCGAACCGCTTCTTCTTCACATCATCTTATCCCTTTAATCTCAGAAGAAATGATGACGCAATCCCCAACGGATCCTTCGTCACAGATATCCCAAAAATTTTGGGCGCCATTATAGCGAATCTTTATCCCGGCGCAAGTTCCTGCGCGAGGCGCCTCAATTCCAGCGCCCGACCCAATAAATAGGTTGGGGGAAGGGGGCAGGGAATATTCCCACCTACCCATTTCGTCGACCCCTTCTTCCTCGCGACTGCACCAAGAACTCCATCACCGCCCGAGGACCTCCGTCTCCGGCCGCCGCGTCCGACGCATCCCTAGGCCGACTAAGCGCGCAACACTCGCCGCGGATCTTTCTCGGTCGCCTCCGGTCACCATCACCAGGTCAGTCCTCCGCCATTAGAGGTAGATCTTAGCTCCTCAAGGTTCATGGCTTGCCGGTTTCTTAGAACACCTCGGATGCCCCCATAGACGTTGATTAGATCACAACGATAATAATAGGTACGGTAGCATCGACCATATCCTCAGTTGATTAGCTCCTGTTTGAAGATCCAAAAAAGGCTCCTCTCAAATCAGCTTTACTATTCTTACCCTAGCCATAGGCTGTTCTTCTTTATCCAGGCTTTTTTCATTCATTTTTGCCTGCTCTGTAGATCAATGTGTCACTGCCTGCTGTATAAAATCTGTTTGTAAATCCGCCCTTCACCATTTTAGCAAACATCTCTGAAGCTCCAAGTCGTCTACTTTTGAGCAATAGGAAATTCCTAAATCGCCCTTGTATTCTGACCCGTCTCCTTGTTGGCGAGTCAACAGACCCCCGTAGTCACCTCACAAATGTTCGGCGAGTGAATTGACCTTTTTAACCACTCAGTAAGCACTCGGCGAGTTAACTTATCCATAATCTTTTCCTTTGTAGCCATGGGTACCATTTTCAAAGTCGATTGGCTCCCAACCAAAGTTACTGAAGCTTTTTTCAATGACTGTGTGAAGACGGGAAATCTCGACCCGAAAGAGGATATCGGATGGCGATCCGGGTTTGGAGAAGAAATTCCCAGTCCGAAGGAAGGGGAAATAGTTGTCTCTGCTGAGCACCTCGAACGGGGTTTTAAGACGCCAGGGTCAAAATTTCTCAAAGATGCCATGACTTTCATGAATGTCTGCCTTCAAGACTTAGGACCTAACTCGATTAGTAACTTATGTCAGTTCCAAGTGTTCTGCGAAGCTTACTTGCGGATGGAACCTTCAGTTCCTTTGTTCTGGTATTTTTTCCATTTGAATCGCTAGACCGAATTTTCCAATGGCCCTAGCTTGGAACTTGGAGGTGTCAATGATCAACGCCGTAGGGACAGCTCATTCCCATCACTCGCCATGCCAAGCCATCCCAAAGGCTGGGGCGAGTCTTGGTTTTATTGCCAAGAAACTTCTCCTGAGGGTGAAAACAAGCTCCTTGGCTATAGGGAGGAACGCCTTCCTACAAACTTTAAACTTCCGGACAAGCTTACTAAAGAAGAGGAGTCAGATTTTATCCCGGTGCTATCCGAGTTACGATCTCTAACAAACAACGGTCTTACCGGGATTGATTTGATCCGCTGCTGGGTTGAATGGCGCATCCTCCCCTTAAATCACCGAGACGGCTTAATGTGTGAGTTTGATGGCACCTTGGACCATCCCCAGTGCTACTTCTGTACAACACTTACAGAAAATGACATTGTGTCCATCATCAAGAAGCTGATCGGCGAGCCCTTGGCCAATTGTGGCCAAATAGGTCTTAAGCCATTCTGCAAGATCAACCCGACACCTAAGGTAAATAACTTAACCCGCCTTTACTTTATTCCTTCCGACTTACTTGAATTCTGATTCTCATAATAAAAATGCCACTTCAGAAAGGTGACAAATTCTGGTCCAAGAGGAAGAAAAAGGTGGCCCTGAAGCAAGCCAGACCGCCCCCAAAAAAGAAATCCAATAGCAAAGGCAAAGCCGCCATTATTGAACCGTCTGATGCGGACGAATCCCAAGTTGGCGATGTATTTTCAGAGGTAAAATTCTATCTTCTTTGTCTTGCCATCCATTGCTATAGTTTTGTGTTTACACCTCTGTATCTCTTGTGTAGAGTGAGCGCAACGAGAGCCAAGAAGACTCCGTAGAGGTAATTTATGTTTCCTCCGACTCATATTCTCCTCCGCCTAAGCCGGCCAGGTGGATTTGTGGGAAGGTTCCCATGTCTCACCCAAATGCTTGTTTGGATCCTAATTTCCTTTTGAAGAAAGCGCAACATGCTTCCTATCGGAAAACTCGGAGTCATTCTGGAGACTTGGTGGCCGGGTTACCAGCGAAGACTCCTACCAAGAAGAGGCAGAATGAGGTATCCTTTTAACAGCGTCCCCTTTTGTTTCCTTTTGGATCATACTTATAACTTGCTCATATCTTGAGGTATTACTTTTGCAGAATTCTCCCCCTTTGTCAGGCGACTCAGTGATGTCAGCCCTTCCGCCGATGATCCGCGTTCCAGGGTAAATTCTTATAATACTTACATTGTCCTGATGATGATGATGTCTGTTTTTAAGCACACCCCCTTCTCTTTTTAGGGCACAAGCGAAGATAAGGAAAACTGGCGGGTCAACTTCCACTACAGCTCCGGAGCCTATTGAAAAACCGGCGCCGACTCAGGATAACCCGACAAAGGATAAATCTGATGACCAAGCGGATCTCCCGAATTCTCCGAAGGAAGGCACGGAAACGCCCAATCCGCCAAGTCCGTTGAAAACGGCAGAGGATCCAGATGCTGTAATCATCACTCGTACTAGCTTCTTTAAGCCGGCTTCGGCAGTCTTGTGGAAGGACGTATCAACATCAACCCAGCCTTCTATTGAACATGAGATTTACAAGGCCAAGCTATCTCAATACAAAAATCTTGAATTTAAAGAGCTCTGTTCCGGCTTTGCAAGTCGCCTGGAGGCGAGTTATGAAATGGAGAAGAGTCTACTCCTTATGATGAAAAATAGACATGAGGTACGCCTTAATGCATACCATCCTCATTAACCCCGAAGGGCCGGGTGATCTGTTAAAAGATGAGCCGGGTCTTGATATTAGAAATAATCTTTCGACATGTAACCCCCAAGGGCCGGGTCATCTGTTGAAAGATGAGCCGAGTCTTTATATTAGAAATAATCTTTCGACCTGTAACCCCCAAGGGCCGGGTCATTTGTTGAAAGATGAGCCGGGTCTTGATATTAGAAAAATCTTTCGACCTGTAACCCCCAAGGGCCGGGTCATCTGTTGAAAGATGAGCAGGGTCTTGATATTAGAAAAATCTTTCGACCTGTAACCCCCAAGGGCCGGGTCATCTGTTTAACGATGAGTCGGGTCTTGATATTAGAAAAATCATTCGACCTGTAACCCCCAAGGGTTGGGTCATCTGTTGAAAGATGAGCCGGGTCTTGATATTAGAAAAATCTTTCGACATGTAACCCCCAAGGGCCGGGTCATCTGTTGAAAGATGAGCCGGGTCTTGATATTAGAAAGATCTTTCGGCCTGTAACCCCCAAGGGTCGGGTCATTTGTTGAAAGATGAGTCGGGTCTTGATATTAGAAAAATCTTTTGACATGTAACCCCCAAGGGCCGGGTCATCTGTTGAAAGATGGGCCGGGTCTTGATCTTGTATAATTTTGTCTAAAAAATTATACATTAGCCCCCAAGTGTTAGAGATGTTGCTTGCAATAATTCTGAGACTTGCCCCTTGATAATATATTTTGACAGGAATCTCTTGCCCAAGCTGAGTCGGCATTTGGCGACTTAAAGAAAAGTTTAGCCGACCAGCATGATGCGCGGGCAAAATCAGAAGAAAAATATCAAGTGATCTTATCTGAGATGGAGAAACTGAAGGCCGCCGACAATAAGGCTCAAGCTAATCGAGATGCCGCGGTAAAGCGAGCGGAAAAAGCTGAAGCAAAACTGGAAGCCGTGCAACAAGAGCTGGCCAGTTTAAAGCAACATATCTCCAACATGGCACAGGCAATCTTTGGTAAGAACCAAAACCCTGATCTTGTACTTTATAAAAAATAACTTAGAATAAAAAAGTTACTCACCATCATTATCCCTTATATAGGTCCGAGAGCCGCCAACCTTCAGAATTATTGTGTCCTGATGCTGAAGGCGATTTACACATTAACAGAGCAACTATATACCGGAAGTGTGCTCACCGTGAAGGCAGTGATGGGCGCCAAGGAACCCATGACGTCAATCAAAAAGATGCTTGGCTGCTTATCTACCCTTCCGCCTCAGATAGGTGAGCTAACCCGGTCAGCTGCCCGAAAAGGGGTACTGACTACGTTGAGTCGGTGCTTAGCATACGCTCCAGAGTTAAAACCCGAAGAAGTAGCAGCAGGCTTTCCCCAGCTCAAGGACGACGGGTCAGAATTTACTCAAGAGGATTATCAGTGTGTTGTCAAAGAATCCCGCTTGGCAGCGACTCAGCTTGCAGCAAGCTTGGATTTATCAAAGTATCAAGCTCCTTATGATGACAAGAATAAGAAAATAAATCCGCCAACCTTTGTGACAACCATCTTGACTCCGCGTCGACCCAAGAACCCATTTGATTTGGAGGCGGATCTCTCGTCATTTTTGAACGATGAAGATGAATTCGCCGCCTTATCCAAGTGTAATTGGGTATTGGGCGACTTGCAAGTTGAAGTTGGTCAGAGCTCAAAGCAAGCTGACCCGGGGACATCAGCGGAGTAGTTCTTCATGGATTTGGCCATCAGAGCCAAGTAATAGGTCATTCGTAGAAAACAACCTTGTTCCTGATTTCTTTAAAACCCTTGTGTCGCCCTCGGGGCGTCTTATGATGCTTGATCCGCCATGGCAATAGTGATTTTGATCATCAACCTGTTAGGCTAAAAACGTACATCAAACCACCTCACTGAGTAATGGATGATAATAAATAATAACCGACTCAGGATGTTAGGGTGAGTCGGAAAAATTTGAAAAACATTGTGGCAGTGCGAGGAAGGTTAAAGTAGGAATTTCTTCGGCTCGTTCAAGTCGCGACAGGATAGGACGAGTTATATAAACTCAAGTGCTACCCGAGGGAGACTTTTTGTGTAAAAACGCTCAAGTATTTAGACCGGCTGATCAGGCACGAGTCAAGCTTCAATGAAGCAGGTTCTGTGAACCAATGGTTTCTCTATTTTCCATGTGGGGCGCTAGCCGGTACTAGACATGTTTTAACCAAGGCGAGTTCAGGGTCCATAAAGCGGAGTAACTCGCCAAGAGTTCATGGGTCCATATGGCGATTCGGCCAACACACAGTCCAGTATAACCATTTGTAATGCGGTAATTTTTCGCAGGCCAAATGGGTAGTAAGGCTGATCTCAGTGAGAGGAAGCCCCCAAGTGACCTATGATTAGGGGAAAGACCGGTCATAGGATTGTGGAAGCGTATACGCTCTTACCACAAAACTACTTGGGAACAAATAGCCCCCAAGTAAGCCGGCCTAATCCACAGAATCATATAAGTCGCCTATGTTTGGATCGCGCGCTTGTAGCGACTTGATCCTCTTTGGCTTCTCAATACCCAGTGTTGTAATAAGTGCATCATGGCGACGTATGCTCTCTGGTATGGATAGTGTCCATGCTTGGGCGACTTGTCAAGGAGCAATAAAAATCCATACTTTCAATAAGATGAAATAGCAGGGAAACCCCCAAGTTTGTGGGCATCGATTTTATTGCTTCATAAAAATGAAAGACTTACAATTTTCAAGAGAAGAAAAATCAGAGCCAACAGCTGAAGTGTAATAAGGCCGCAAGTGGGCTATGTTCCAGGGGCGAGTTGACTCAGCCTCCGTGGTTGGCCGATCAGGCCGAAGATCCACCACATAGTATGACCCGTTGCAAAGGCTTTTGCTGACGACGAACGGTCCTTCCCATGGTGGTAATAACTTATGCATGCCAGTGCGATCTTGGATCAATCGAAGCACTAAGTCGCCCTCCTGAAAAGTTTGGCTCTTGACCCAGCGGCTATGGTAACGCCGCAAGTCATGCTGATAAATAGCCAATCGGGCGGCAGCCAAGTCGCGTGCTTCCTCCAAAGCGTCCAAAGAATCTTGACGCGCCAACTCGTTATCCTGTTCCACATAAGCAGCAACTCTGGGGGAGTCATGCCTAATGTCAATGGGAAGAACAGCTTCTACTCCGTATACCAGGAAAAAAAGGAGTAAAACCCCTAGAACGGTTTGGGCTGGTTCGGATGCTCCACAGTACTGAAGGCAACTCCTCAACCCAACACCCTGGGGTGCGTTCCAGGGGAACCATAAGTCGGGGCTTGATTCCTCGCAACACTTCCGGATTCGCCCGTTCCGCTTGCCCATTAGAATGTGGATGAGCAACCGCAGATACATCAAGCCGGGTGTGCTCACGGTGGAAAAACTCCTGCATCGCTCCTTGTGATAGATTAGTACCATTATCAGTAATAATGTTGTGTGGATATCCGAACCGGAAGATGAGTTTCTTCAAGAACTTGACCGCTGTTTCCGCATCACAAGCACCAACAGGTTCTGCTTCGACCCACTTGGTAAATTTATCAACCGCCACCAGCAGATGAGTTTTTTTGTTGCACGACATCTTGAAAGGGACAACCATGTCTAACCCCCAGACCGCAAAAGGCCATGTGATAGGTATCATCCTTAGTTCTTGAGCCGGCACATGAGCCTGTCGTCCGTAACGCTCGCACCCATCACATCGATGAACTATCTCTTCTGCGTCAGCATGAGGTGTCAACCAAAAGAATCCGTGACAGAACACCTTTGAAACCAGGGAACGTGACCCGGCAGGATGCCCACAATCTCCGGCATGGATGTCGTTCAGAATTGCGCATCCTTCTTCGGAAGAAACGCATTGTTGGAATACCCAAGAAGTGCTTCGCTTATACAATTCGCCATTGATGATGACCATGGATTTGCTCCGACGAACAATTTGGCGAGCCAACACCTCATCCGAAGGTAACTCGCCTCGTGCAAGATACGCCAAATAAGGAAGAACCCAATCCGGCGTAACACGGAGAGCCACCACAAACTGGGACTGAGGGTCTGGTTTTGCCAACTCCTCTTCTGAGGGAAACCTTACGGAAGGATTATGCAAAATATCCAGAAAGACATTGGAAGGAACCGGCTTACGTTGTGAGCCGAGACGTGAAAGGGCGTCAGTTGCTTCGTTAAGGCGCCGGTCGATATGATCAACTTGATAGCCATGGAAATGACCCGCCACATCAGACACAGCCCTTCTGTAAGCCGCCATCAGGGGGTCCCGAGAATCCCAAGTACCTAAAACTTGCTGAGCCACCAGATCAGAATCGCCAAGGCATCTGACACGCGTGAGGTTCATCTCCTTGGCGAGTCACAAACCATGAAGAAAGGCTTCATACTGTGCAGCGTTGTTGGTGCATGGAAACATGAGTCGGAGAACATAACAGAATTTATCTCCCTGGGGCGAAATCAACACCATGCCAGCCCTCGAGTCTTCCAATTGCCTAGACCCGTCAAAGTAAATAGTCCAGTACGTGAGGTCGGGCCTGTCTTCCGGAATCTGTAATTCGGTCCAATCGTTGACGAAGTCAACCAAGGCCTGAGACTTGATAGCCGTGCGAGGGGTGTATCGCACGTGGTGCGGCCCAAGTTCGACCGCCCATTTGGCGATTCTCCCTGTCGCTTCTCGGTTTGGATGATGTCCCCGAGAGGAGCGGAGCTAACCACCGTGATGGGATGCTATTGGAAATAGTGTTTGAGCTTCCGACTCGCCATAAAGACCCCATAGACCAGCTTCTGCCAGTGCGGCTAACGATGCTTGGAGAGGGTTAGCACCTCACTAATGAAGTACACCGGGCGTTGTACCGGATATTCCTTCCCTTCTTCCTTCCGTTCGACAGCCACTGCCACGCTCACCGCCTTGGCGTTTGCCGCAATGTACAGAAGCATAGGCTCTTTTTCAGTCGGGGGCGGCCAAAACTGGCGGGTTGACCAGCTGATGCTTCAAGGCTTCAAAAGCTTCATTGGCCTCGTCTGTCCAAACAAAACGGTCAGATTTCTTAAGCAACTGATAGAGGGGAATAGCTTTTTCTCCCAGGCGGCTTATGAAGCGACTTAAAGCCGCGATACGACCCACCATCCGTTGAACTTGATTGATATTCGCTGGTTTCCCAAGCAAAGTAATTGCCTCAATTTTGTCCGGGTTGGCCTCAGTGCCGCGCTCGGACACCAGGAAATCCAACAACTTTCCTGCGGGAACGCCAAAAACACACTTGGTGGGATTAAGCTTCATTTGATATATCCGCATGTTGTCAAAATTTTCCCTTAAGTCTTCCAAGAGCCTCTCCTTCCTATGAGTTTTAACCACAATGTCATCAACGTAAGCGTGGACGTTGCATCCGATTTGGCCACAAAGACAATTTTGGATGCAACGCTGTTAAGTCACCCCAGCGCTTTTGAGTCCAAACGGCATGGACACATAAAAAAAGCCCCGAAGGGGGTTATAAAAGTTGTCTTCTCCTGATCTTCCACGACCATCTTGATTTGGTGGTATCCGGAATAAGCGTCCAGGAAACACAAACGCTCGCAGCCCACCACTGAATCAATGATTTGATCGATGCGGGGAAGGGCGAAAGGGTCCTTTGGACAGGCTCTGTTAAGATCTGTGTAACCAATGCACATGCGGAAGGTGCCGTTCTTCTTGAGAACCACAACCGGGTTAGCCAACCACTTGGGATGGAAAACCTCTATGATGAATCCGGCGGCCAAGAGACGAGCGACTTCTTCCCAGATTGCCTTGCGTCGTTCCTCATTGAACCTGCGAAGATATTGCTGAATCGGCTTTGCTTTTGGGTCAACATTAAGATGGTGCTCAGCGAATTCTCTCGGTACACCAGGCATGTCAGAAGGTTTCCACGCGAAGATGTCCCGATTCTCACGGATGAATTCGATGAGCGCGCTTTCCCATTTAGGATCCAGACCCGCCCCGATAGTAAACTGCTTGGATGAGTCGCGAGGGACGAAATCCACCATCTTAGTGTCATCCGTTGGTTTGAACTTGAGGGGCAGCTCAGCGTCTGTTGTTGGCTTCTTTAGAGGTGACATATCTGCAGGATCAACATTGGCCTGGTGATATTTGAGCTCTTCTGCAGCGCAGGCGACTTCTGCGTAAGCCGCATCCTCTTCCTCACACTCTCTTGCTATCCTCCTGTCACCATCAACCGTGATGGGCCCCTTAGGACCAGGCATCTTGAGTTTAACGTAAACATAGCAGGGCGAGCCATGAAACGGGCGTAAGCCGGTCGCCCAAACAACGCATGATAAGGGCTCTTTAGCTTGACCACCTCAAATATAAGCGACTCACTCCTGTAATTGGATGTTGTTCCAAACGCCACTGTGAGTTTAACCCGGCCTATGGGGTATGCCGACTTACTTGGGACAATTCCATGGAATACCGTGGTTGACGGCATTAAGTCTTTCTCCAGCAGGTTCATCCTTCGAAAAGTGTCGAAGTATAGTATGTTGATGCTGCTACCACCATCCATCAGCACCTTCGATAAGGTATATCCCTCGACTTGAGGAGCCACGACCAATGCTAAGTCGCCAGGGTTGTCAACTCTGGGCGGGTGATCCTCCCTACTCCACGATATAATCTGCTCGGACCAGTGGAGGTACCTAGGGAGTGTCGTCTCAGATACACTATACGCTTGGTGATTCACCTTTTTATCACGCTTGCAGGCATTGGTGGTGAAGACGTGGTATTGCCCGTTGCTTAATTGTTTGGGATTGCTGCGGAACCCGCCATGATCATCTTGCCCCTGTGGAGCCCCCTGTGAGGGTGGCTGTTGAAAAACTCCGGGCGGGTTATACCGCTGTTGGTTATGCACTGGATACTGGCCGCTGCTTGGCTGCGAGCCGCCGTGAGCCCCCGATTCGGGGAAGCCGCCGAACGGGTTCTAGCGTTGATTAGGTGCACCGAACTATTCCTGCCGTTGGTCCTGGTCACCGTTTTGGCCCTTTTTAATTGCCTCCGCCTGGAATTCCCGCATTACGTAAAAGTCCTCCCAGGAGTGAGTCGTCGGTCCGTCCGCCGTGGCGTGGCACGGGGCAGGGGCCCTTGAGTATCTCGTTATAATTGTGCGGCTTCTTGCCACTGTAACCCCTCTTCTTCTAGCGCTGGTTGCCGTTGTTGGCATTGGTGTTGGGGACGAAATCCGTGGATCCTTCCTACTGCCTTCTCTTGCCGTTCCCCCCATGATTATGGTGGGCGCGTCCCTGAAGCCGGGTATGATTTTTGGATGACTCGCCTTTCCTCGGCGAGTTGGCCTTGCCGCCATCCTCTCCTGGATCTTTGGTATCGTCCGCCTCGGCGTACCTAGTGAGGGTGTCCATCAGTTCCCCCATATCCTGGACCTTTCGCTTGAGTCGCCCCAACTTCTGTACCAAGGGTTCATAGTGGCAGTTTTGCTCCAAGATCAGCACAGCCTGAGCTGCCGTGATGCCGTCCGACGAGTGAATGATTTCTGCGACCCGCCGCGTCTAGTGGTGAGCCGACTCATCAGGGCGCTGAACGTAGTGCTGTAAATCGACTATTGTCATTGGGCACTTGCAAGTTCCCCGAAAGTTTTTGATGAAACGCTCTTTCAATTCAGCCCAAGTTTGGATGGAGTTGGGGGGCAGGTTTTTCAACCAATTACGCACCATCCCCTCAAGCATCATTGTGAAGTACCTGGCGCAGATTGCTTCATTTACATCGAGCATGTCCATGGCGATCTCGTAACTCTCAACCCATGATGCCGGCTCAAGGTCCGGGGTGTAGTTAGGCACCTTCCTTGGTCCTTTAAAATCCTTCGGAATCTGCTCATTGCGAAGGGCGGGGGCCAAGCATGGCACCCCTACCTGTCTGCCGCCTCCAACAAGTGGTGCTGGGCCGGTTTGGATGTCCGGGTGATCCCGACCCGGCGGGTCCCGATGGTCAGGCGGGTTAACCTGGGGAAGGGGTCGCGGTCCGCTGGTTATGGCGGGCTGGTCCTCTGGCCGGCTCCTAGTGCGGCTTGCTTGAGGGGTGGAGTGCAGCCGATCGAGGGTGTGTGAGAACTGGGCGTTTTGAACCACCGCCGTCTTCAACATCTCAATGGCGTTTCTTGCTTCTATTTTGGCCGAGGTGTTGCCATGAATCGGAAGGGATTCTAAATGGCGATTCGCAGCGAGCACGTTGTCCACCGGGTTGTAAAAGTGACCCCGCGATGTCTGGAAGCGGGGAATGCAATCAATCGCTGGCTGAAGCGGTGGGTTTGGCGGCTGGCCCAGCCCTCCTCCCGAAGCGTCTCCTGCCCTGGGGGTGCGTGGAGTATCGAATAGGCGGGTAGGGTTGAGATCAGGGGGTAAACGCCCCTGGTGCCTCCTCTGATGAACAACGTCGGATGCGCGCTGATGCCTCTCAAGCCGCCAGTTTTCGGTGTTCAAGCGGGCTGTCTCAGTGGTGATTTGAGCTTGCCGGGTCTCGATCCTAGCGGCTTGTGCTTTAGCATCTCGCTGAGCCTTTGCCACCCCATCTCTTAGCTTGGCCAACTCGGTATTTATCGTGTCCTGGTTTTCTGCTGTTACAGGGGTCACCATGAGCTTTGTTATCTCTGCCGCCAAGTCCGCCAAGATCGCAGCTTGGCTTCTCGATGTTTCGCCAGTCCCGTTGTTGCCTGCAGGGTTTTGCTGGGGCTGAGTCACTCCTGCCATGTAAACAGCGATCTGACGGTGGGTCCAGTCGAGAACCTCGGGGTCCATTGCCAATGACAGGCCTCCGAGGCAGCCCCATGTAGGGACTGAATTGAATCTGAGTCGCCCATGGATGATTCGTCATCAGTGTTGACCGGCGTAGTCTCCTGAGTCGCTGATCGTTCTGGTTCCTCAGATCCCTGTGTGAAACCGACAAAGACCGGGCGGGTTAGGTTTGACGTCGCGACAGGGCGGACATACCTGGCCATCTCGACGATGTCGGTGAAGATGTCCGGCTCAGGCACAGGCTATCCAACCATGTCGACAAAGATGTTGATCTTGCCGAAGGGACTCTGTAGCCGGATTCGATTGAATCGGCCTTGGGCCCCCACAGCGAGTTATCGATGCAGTACTTCCCACGGCGGCTCCGAGTCATGAGCCCCGCCGCGTAGCTCCCTCACCCTGGTAGGGCTCCCTTTGAGAACTCAACTCCACAGTGCGCAGGCACCACGGTGGGCGCCAACTATCGTGGTTTTGTCACGGCAGATGTCCTCGTGAAAGGACTTAGTGTTGGAGCCATCGCACCTTGGTGGCGACTCAAAGGGGTTGAACGAGAGCGAGACAGAGATTTACCCAGGTTCGGCCCCTCATAAGGAGGTAAAAGCCTACGTCCTGCTTTGTGTTGTATTGATGGTGTTTCGATTACAAGGAGGGTGTAAGTCGCCTGACCTAGCACTCGATGATTTCTAACCTACCCTCTCATTCCCCGGGACTCTCCTTTATATACAGGTCGAGCCCTTAGGGTTTACAAGAGTCCTTACCATCATGCAAGTCATAATCCTTTCTATCTCTAAGTCGCTATGCTTTCCAAGACTCGGAGGTCTTCCCAATGATTGATTCTCCACGAGGATCTCGAACCGCTGTCTAGCTCCTGGGCTCACAGGCCAAAGCTTGAATCGCCAAAGGATGAGTCGCCCGCTTGGTGACCCGGCCCAACTAGGGCGGGTCACACAACAGGTAATATCCCCAACACAAGCGTCGGTCCACCCACATATCAAACTATCAAAATAACGAACGTGAATCATATGAACATGATGAAACTAGCATGACAGAAATTCATGTGTGTCCTCGGGAGCGGTTTTCCTCCTATATGACTTTGTCCAGGCTTGTCCCTTGCTACAAAAGGGATTGGGCCACCTTGCTGCACCGTTGCTACTTTTGTTACTTGTTGCTTGCTACGAATCATCTCACCACACAATCACTTGTTACCGACAATTTCAGTGCCTACATATTTTTCATTGCTAAAAACCACTTGTCAGATCCTTCTACTCCTCGTTGGGTTCGACACTCTTACTTATCGAAAGGACTATGATTGATGCCCTATACTCGTGGGTCATCATGACCTCACCCAATGACAAAAGGGGTAGCGAGGCACGCATCATGTTGTTGCCATCAAGGGTAAAAAGATGGGGTTTATATCTATTGCATGAATTTATCCCTCTACATCATGTCATCTTGCTTAAGGCGTTAATCTGTTTGTCATGAACTCAATATACTAGATGCATGCTAGATAACGGTCGATGTGTGGAGTAATAGTAGTAGATGCAGAAAGTATCGGTCTACTTGTCTCGGACGTGATGCCTATATGTATGATCATTGCCTTAGATATCGTCATGACTTTGCGCGGTTCTATCAATTGCTCGACAGTAATTTGTTCACCCACCGTAATATTTGCTATCTTGAGAGAAGCCTCTAGTGAACACTATGGCCCCCGGGTCTACTTCACATCATATTTTCAGCCCTACACTTTTACTTTGTTGCACTTTCCGCCTTCAGATCTCACCTTGCGATCAATCGTGAAGGGATTGACAACCCTTTTGTAGCGTTGGGTGCAAGTTTGCTGTTTTTGCGTAGGTACATCGGTGCTTCGTCTTGATACTCCTACTGGATTGATACCTTGGTTCTAAAACTAAGGTAAATACTTAGTGCTACTGTGCTGCATCACCCTTTCCTCTTCAAGGGAAAAACCAAGGCAAGCTCAAGAGGTAGCAAGAAGAATTTCTCGCGCCGTTGCCGGGGAGGAGGATCAAGTCAAGAATAGTCTCCCGTCAACGTGCCAATTTCTGGCGCCGTTGCCGGGGAGCATCAACTGAAGCTTATCCAAGTAAGTGTCGCAAACTCATCTCTCGCATTTAATTTTTTTGCCTCTCGTTTTCCTCTCCCCCACTTCTAAAAAACAAAAATTTACAAAAATATTTGCCTTTTTCGTTCGCCCTTTTCTTTCGCTTGCTTTCTGTTCGCTTGTGTGCTTGTCTGTTTGCTGAAGTCACCATGACTGAAAACACCAAACTTTGTGACTTCTCGAATACTCCCGCCACTAGTTCGGAATCATATGAAATCAATGCTGCTTTGCGGAATCATGTTATGAAAGAGCAATTCTCCGGCCTTCCTAGTGAAGATGTTGTTGGAATTATGCCCTAGAGGCAATGATAAATGAAGTTATTATTATAATTCCTGTATCAAGATAATAGTTTATTATCCATGCTATAATTGTATTGAATGAAGACTCGTTTACATGTGTGGATACATAGACAAAACACCGTCCCTAGCATGCCTCTAGTTGGCTAGCCAGTTGATCGATGATAGTCAGTGTCTTCTGATTATGAACAAGGTGTTGTTGCTTGATAACTGGATCACGTCATTGGGAGAATCGCGTGATGGACTAGACCCAAACTAATAGACGTAGCATGTTGATCGTGTCATTTTGTTGCTACTGTTTTCTGCGTGTCAAGTATTTATTCCTATGACCATGAGATCATATAACTCACTGAGACCGGAGGAATGCTTTGTGTGTATCAAACGTCGCAACGTAACTGGGTGACTATAAAGATGCTCTACAGGTATCTCCGAAGGTGTTAGTTGATTTAGTATGGATCAAGACTGGGATTTGTCACTCCGTGTGACGGAGAGGTATCTCGGGGCCCACTCGGTAATACAACATCACACACAAGCCTTGCAAGCAATGTAACTTAGTGTAAGTTGCGGGATCTTGTATTACGGAACGAGTAAAGAGACTTGCCGGTAAACGAGATTGAAATAGGTATGCGGATACTGACGATCGAATCTCGGGCTAGTAACATACCGAAGGACAAAGGGAATGACATACGGGATTATACGAATCCTTGGCACTGAGGTTCAAACGATAAGATCTTCGTAGAATATGTAGGATCCAATATGGGCATCCAGGTCCCGCTATTGGATATTGACCGAGGAGTCTCTCGGGTCATGTCTACATAGTTTTCGAACCCGCAGGGTCTGCACACTTAAGGTTCGACGTTGTTTTATGCGTATTTGAGTTATATGGTTGGTTACCGAATGTTGTTCGAAGTCCCGGATGAGATCACGGACGTCACGAGGGTTTCAGGAATGGTCCGGAAACGAAGATTGATATATAGGATGACCTCATTCGATTACCGGAAGGTTTTCGGAGTTACCGGGAATGTACCGGGAATGACGAATGGGTTCCGGGAGTTCACCGGGGGGGGCAACCCACCCCGGGGAAGCCCATAGGCTTTGGGGAGACACACCAGCCCTTAGTGGGCTGGTGGGACAGCCCCAAGGGGGCCTATGCGCCAAGAGAAGGAAATCAAAGGAAAAGAAAAAAAAGAGGGAGGAAGTGGGAAGGGAGGGGGACTCCTCCCACCAAACCAAGTCCAACTCGGTTTGGGGGGGGAGTCCTCCCCCCCTTGGCTCGGCCGACCCCTTGAGGGTCCCTTGGACCCCAAGGCAAGGTCCCCCTCCATCCTCCTATATATATGGGGCTTTTAGGGCAGATTTGAGACGACTTTCTCACGGCTGCCCGACCACATACCTCCATAGTTTTTCCTCTAGATCGCGTTTCTGCGGAGCTCGGCCGGAGCCCTGCTGAGACAAGATCATCACCAACCTCCGGAGCGCCGTCACGCTGCCGGAGAACTCTTCTACCTCTCCGTCTCTCTTGCTGGATCAAGAAGGCCGAGATCATCGTCGAGCTGTACGTGTGCTGAACGCGGAGGTGCCGTCCGTTCGGTACTAGATCGTGGGACTGATCGCGGGATTGTTCGCGGGGCGGATCGAGGGACGTGAGGACGTTCCACTACATCAACCGCGTTCTCTAACGCTTCTGCTGTACGATCTACAAGGGTACGTAGATCACTCATCCCCTCTCGTAGATGGACATCACCATGATAGGTCTTCGTGCGCGTAGGAAAATTTTTGTTTCCCATGCAACGTTCCCCAACAGTGGCATCATGAGCTAGGTTCATGCGTAGATGTCTTCTCGAGTAGAACACAAAAGTTTTTGTGGGCGGTGATGTGCTTTTTGCTTCCCTCCTTAGTCTTTTCTTGATTCCGCGGTATTGTTGGATTGAAGCGGCTTGGACCGACATTACTCGTACGCTTACGAGAGACTGGTTTCATCGTTACGAGTAACCCCCTTTGCTCAAAGATGACTGGCAAGTGACGGTTTCTCCAACTTTAGTTGAATCGGATTTGACCGAGGAGGTCCTTGGATGAGGTTAAATAGAAACTCATATATCTCCGTTGTGGTGTTTGCGTAAGTAAGATGCGATCCTACTAGATACCCTTGCTCACCACGTAAAACATGCAACAACAAAATTAGAGGACGTCTAACTTGTTTTTGCAGGGTATGATTGTGATGTGATATGGCCAACGATGGGATGTGATATATTGGATGTATGAGATGATCATGTTGTAATAGAAATATCGACTTGCACGTCGATGGTACGGCAACCGGCAGGAGCCATAGGGTTGTCTTTATACTAACATATGTGCTTGCAGATGTGTTTACTATTTTGCTAGGATGTAGCTTTAGTAGTAATAGCATAAGTACCACGACAACCTCGATGGCAACACGTTGATGGATGATCATGGTGTGGCGCCGGTGACAAGTAGATCGTGCCGGTGCTTTGGTGATGGAGATCAAGAAGCACGTGATGATGGCCATATCATGTCACTTATGAATTGCATGTGATGTTCATCCTTTTATGCACCTTGTTTTGCTTAGAACGACGGTAGCATTATGAGGTGATCTCTCACTAAAATTTCAAGACGAAATTGTGTTCTCCCCGACTGTGCACCGTTGCTACAGTTCGTCGTTTCGAGACACCACGTGATGATCGGGTGTGATAGACTCAACGTTCGCATACAACGGGTGCAAAACAGTTGCGCACGCGGAACACTCGGGTTAAGCTTGACGAGCCTAGCATGTGCAGACATGGCCTCGGAACACATGAGACCGAAAGGTCGATCATGAATCATATAGTTGATATGATTAGCATAGGGATGCTTACCACTGAAACTACTCTCGACTCACGTGATGATCGGACTTGGGATAGTGTAAGTGGATCATGAACCACTCAAATGACTAGAGAGATGTACTTTTTGAGTGGGAGTTTAGCATATAATTTGATTAAGTTGAACTCTAATTATCTTGAACATAGTCTAAGTCCACTTTGAATATATTTGTGTTGTAGATCATGGCTCACGCGACAGTCATCCTGAATTTTAATACGTTCCTAGAGAAAGCTAAGTTGAAAGATGATGGAAGCAACTTTGTAGACTGGGCTCGTAATCTTAAGCTAATCTTACAAGCTGGGAAGAAGGATTATGTCCTTAATGCTGCGCTAGGAGATGAACCACCCGCTACGGCTGATCAGGATGTTAAGAACGCTTGGTTAGCACGTAAGGAAGACTACTCAATAGTTCAATGTGCAGTCTTGTATGGCTTGGAACCGGGACTTCAACGTCGCTTTGAGCGTCATGGAGCATTTGAGATGTTCCAGGAGTTGGAGTTTATCTTTCAGAAGAACGCCCGGACCGAGAGGTATGAGACCTCCGATAAATTCTATGCTTGCAAGATGGAGGAGAACTCGTCTGTCAGTGAACATGTGCTCAAAATGTATGGGTACTCGAACCGTCTAGCTGAACTGGGGATTGAACTCCCGCAAGAAGCTATCACTGACAGAATCCTTCAATCACTGCCGCCAAGCTATAAAGGCTTTGTGTTGAACTACAACATGCAAGGGATGAACAAGTCTCCCGGCGAGTTGTTTGCGATGCTGAAAGTCGCAGAGTCTGAACTCCGTAAAGAGCATCAAGTGTTGATGGTGAGCAAGACCACTAGTTTCAAGAGAAACGGCAAAGGCAAGAAGGGCAATTCGAAGAAGAGCGGCAAGCCTGTTGCCAATCCGCCGAAGAAACCCAAAGCTGGACCTAAGCCTGAAACAGAGTGCTTCTATTGCAAGGGTATGGGTCACTGGAAGCGCAATTGCCCCAAGTATCTGGCAGATAAGAAGGCGGGCAAAGAAAAATCAGGTATATTTGATATACATGTTATTGATGTATACTTAACCGGCTCTCGTAGTAGTGCCTAGGTATTTGATACCGGTTCTGTTGCTCACATTTGCAACTCGAAGCAGGAACTGCGGAATAGACGAAGGCTGGCGACAGACGAAGTGACGATGCGTGTAGGAAACGGTTCCAAGGTTGATGCAATCGCCGTCGGCACAGTGTCACTTCAGCTACCATCGGAATTAGTGATGAACTTAAATCATTGTTATTTAGTGCCTGCGTTGAGCATGAACATTATATCTGGATCTTGTTTATTGCGAGACGGTTACTCTTTTAAGTCTGAGAATAATGGTTGTTCAATTTCTATGAGTAACATCTTTTATGGTCATGCACCGAATGTGAGAGGATTGTTCATATTGAATCTTGATAGCGATACGCATATACATAACATTGAGACCAAAAGAGTTAGAGTAAACAATGATAGCGCCATATTTTTGTGGCACTGCCGCTTGGGTCATATTGGTATAAAGCGCATGAAGAAACTCCATGCTGATGGACTTTTGGAGTCACTTGACTTTGATTCACTTGACACGTGCGAACCATGCCTCATGGGCAAGATGACTAAGACTCCGTTCTCTGGAACAATGGAGCGTGCAAGTGACTTGTTGGAAATCATACATACCGATGTGTGTGGTCCAATGAGCGTGGAGGCACGGGGCGGATATCGTTATTTTCTCACCTTCACTAACAATTTAAGTAGATATGGTTATGTCTACTTGATGAAGCACAAGTCTGAAACATTTGAAAAGTTCAAGCAATTCAGAGTGAAGTGGAAAATCATCGTAACAAGAAGATCAAGTTCCTACGGTCTGATCGTGGGGGTGAATATCTGAGTTTCGAGTTTGGTGCTCACTTAAGACAATGTGGAATTGTTTCGCAGTTAACACCGCCTGGAACACCACAGCGTAATGGTGTGTCCGAACGTCGTAATCGTACTTTGTTAGAGATGGTGCGATCTATGATGTCTCTTACTGATTTGCCGTTATCATTTTGGGGTTATGCATTAGAAACAGTTGCATTCACTTTAAATAGGGCACCATCAAAATCCGTTGAGACGACACCATACGAACTGTGGTATGGCAAAAGGCCAAAGTTGTCGTTTCTTAAAGTTTGGGGATGTGATGCATATGTCAAAAAGCTTCAGCCTGAAAAGCTGGAACCCAAAGCGGAAAAGTGCGTCTTCATAGGTTACCCAAAAGAGGCAGTTGGGTACACCTTCTATCTCAAAACCGAGGGCAAAGTGTTTGTTGCTAAGAACGGAACTTTTCTCGAGAAGGAGTTTCTCTCGAGAGAATTGAGTGGGAGGAAGATAGAACTTGACGAAATTGTCGAACCTCTCATCCCTCTGGATGGTGGCGCAGGGCAGGGGGAAACCTCTGTCGTTGCGACGCCGGTAGAGGAGGAAGTTAATGATGATGATCATGAAACTCCAGTTCAAGTTTCTGTTGAACCACGCAGGTCGACGAGATCACGCGCTGCTCCAGAGTGGTACGGTAATCCCGTCTTATCAATCATGTTGTTAGACAACAATGAACCTGCAAATTATGAAGAAGCAATGGTGGGCCCAGATTCCAACAAATGGCTAGAAGCCATGAAATCCGAGATAGGATCCATGTATGAGAACAAAGTGTGGACTTTGGAGATACTACCTGAGGGCCGCAAGGCTATTCAGAACAAATGGATCTTTAAGAAGAAGACGGACGCTGACGGTAATGTGACCGTTTATAAAGCTCGACTTGTGGCAAAGGGTTTTTCACAAGTTCCAGGAGTTGACTACGATGAGACCTTCTCACCCATAGCGATGCTTAAGTCCGTCAGAATCATGTTAGCAATAGCTGCATTTTTCGATTATGAAATCTGGCAGATGGATGTCAAAACGGCGTTCCTTAACGGTTTCCTTAAGGAAGAGTTGTATATGATGCAACCCGAAGGTTTTGTCGATCCTAAAAATGTTAACAAGGTGTGCAAGCTCCAGCGATCCATTTATGGACTGTTGCAAGCATCTCGGAGTTGGAACAAACACTTTGATGAGGTGATCAAAGCATTTGGGTTTATACAAGTGGTTGGAGAATCTTGTATTTACAAGAAAGTGAGTGGGAGCTCTGTGGCATTTCTAATATTATATGTGGATGACATATTACTGATTGGGAACAACGTAGAGCTTTTGGAGAGCATAAAAGGTTACTTGAATAAAAGTTTCTCTATGAAGGACCTAGGAGAAGGTGCTTACATTCTAGGCATTAAGATCTATAGGGATAGATCAAAACGCCTGATAGGACTTTCACAAAGCACATACCTTGATAAAGTTTTGAAGAGGTTCAAAATGGAACAGTCCAAGAAAGGGTTCTTGCCAGTGTTACAAGGTACGAGATTGAGTAAGACTCAGTGCCCAGCAACTGATGAAGATAGAGAGCATATGCGCTCCGTCCCCTATGCTTCAGCCATAGGTTCTATCATGTATGCGATGCTGTGCACTAGACCGGATGTTAGCCTGGCCATAAGTATGGCAGGTAGGTTCCAGAGTAATCCAGGAGTGGATCCCTGGACAGCGGTCAAGAATATCCTGAAGTACCTGAAAAGGACTAAGGAGATGTTTCTCGTGTATAGAGGTGACGAAGAGCTCGCCGTAAAAGGTTACGTCGATGCAAGCTTTGACACAGATCCGGACAACTCTAAGTCGCAAACCGGATACGTATTTATTCTTAATGGGGGTGCAGTAAGCTGGTGCAGTTCCAAGCAAAGCGTCGTAGCAGATTCTACATGTGAAGCGGAGTACATGGCTGCCTCGGAGGCGGCTAAGGAGGGTGTCTCGATGAAGCAGTTCATGACGGATCTTGGAGTGGTGCCAAGTGCACTGGATCCAATAACCTTGTTCTGTGACAACACTGGTGCCATTGCTCTGGCAAAGGAACCAAGGTTTCACAAGAAGACCAGACACATCAAACGATGCTTCAACCTCATCCGCGACTACGTCGAGGAGGAGGACGTAAATATATGCAAGGTGCACACGGATCTGAATGTAGCAGACCCGTTGACTAAACCTCTTCCATGGCCAAAACATGATCGACACCAGAACTGTATGGGTGTTAGATTTCTTACAATGTAATTCACATGGTGATGTGAGGGCTAGATTATTGACTCTAGTGCAAGTGGGAGACTGTTGGAATTATGCCCTAGAGGCAATGATAAATGAAGTTATTATTATTATTCCTGTATCAAGATAATAGTTTATTATCCATGCTATAATTGTATTGAATGAAGACTCGTTTACATGTGTGGATACATAGACAAAACACCGTCCCTAGCATGCCTCTAGTTGGCTAGCCAGTTGATCGATGATATTCAGTGTCTTCTGATTATGAACAAGGTGTTGTTGCTTGATAACTGGATCACGTCATTGGGAGAATCGCGTGATGGACTAGACCCAAACAAATAGACGTAGCATGTTGAACGTGTCATTTTGTTGCTACTGTTTTCTGCGTGTCAAGTATTTATTCCTATGACCATGAGATCATATAACTCACTGACACCGGAGGAATGCTTTGTGTGTATCAAACGTCGCAACGTAACTGGGTGACTATAAAGATGCTCTACAGGTATCTCCGAAGGTGTTAGTTGATTTAGTATGGATCAAGACTGGGATTTGTCACTCCGTGTGACGGAGAGGTATCTCGGGGCCCACTCGGTAATACAACATCACACACAAGCCTTGCAAGCAATGTAACTTAGTGTAAGTTGCGGGATCTTGTATTACGGAACGAGTAAAGAGACTTGCCGGTAAACGAGATTGAAATAGGTATGCGGATACTGACGATCGAATCTCGGGCTAGTAACATACCGAAGGACAAAGGGAATGACATACGGGATTATACGAATCCTTGGCACTGAGGTTCAAACGATAAGATCTTCGTAGAATATGTAGGATCCAATATGGGCATCCAGGTCCCGCTATTGGATATTGACCGAGGAGTCTCTCGGGTCATGTCTACATAGTTCTCGAACCCGCAGGGTCTGCACACTTAAGGTTCGACGTTGTTTTATGCGTATTTGAGTTATATGGTTGGTTACCGAATGTTGTTCGGAGTCCCGGATGAGATCACGGACGTCACGAGGGTTTCGGGAATGGTCCGGAAACGAAGATTGATATATAGGATGACCTCATTTGATTACCGGAAGGTTTTCGGAGTTACCGGGAATGTACCGGGAATGACGAATGGGTTCCGGGAGTTCACCGGGGGGGGCAACCCACCCCGGGGAAGCCCATAGGCTTTGGGGAGACACACCAACCCTTAGTGGGCTGGTGGGACAGCCCCAAGGGGGCCTATGCGCCAAGAGAAGGAAATCAAAGGAAAAGAAAAAAAAGAGGGAGGAAGTGGGAAGGGAGGGGGACTCCTCCCACCAAACCAAGTCCAACTCGGTTTGGGGGGGGAGTCCTCCCCCCCTTGGCTCGGCCGACCCCTTGAGGGTCCCTTGGACCCCAAGGCAAGGTCCCCCTCCCTCCTCCTATATATATGGGGCTTTTAGGGCAGATTTGAGACGACTTTCTCACGGCTGCCCGACCACATACCTCCATAGGTTTTCCTCTAGATCGCGTTTCTGCGGAGCTCGGGCGGAGCCCTGCTGAGACAAGATCATCACCAACCTCCGGAGCACCGTCACGCTGCCGGAGAACTCTTCTACCTCTCCGTCTCTCTTGCTGGATCAAGAAGGCCGAGATCATCGTCGAGCTGTACGTGTGCTGAACGCGGAGGTGCCGTCCGTTCGGTACTAGATCGTGGGACTGATCGCGGGATTGTTCGCGGGGCGGATCAAGGGACGTGAGGATGTTCCACTACATCAACCGCGTTCTCTAACGCTTCTGCTGTACGATCTACAAGGGTACGTAGATCACTCATCCCCTCTCGTAGATGGACATCACCAT
The DNA here is from genome assembly GCF_904849725.1 of Hordeum vulgare subsp. vulgare. Classification (NCBI taxonomy): domain Eukaryota; kingdom Viridiplantae; phylum Streptophyta; class Magnoliopsida; order Poales; family Poaceae; genus Hordeum; species Hordeum vulgare. Next base: position 526,832,950 of record NC_058523.1, read on the forward strand.
GATAGGTCTTCGTGCGCGTAGGAAAATTTTTGTTTCCCATGCGACGTTCCCCAACAGATGCCGCATCCCATCTTAATACCTTCATTGAGTTATGCGATATGCAAAATAAGAAAGATGTGGATTATGATATGATTAAATTCAAGCTATTTCCGTTCTCATTGCGAGATCGAGCAAAAACTTGGTTTTCATCTTTGCCCAAAAATAGTATTGATTCTTGGAACAAGTGCAAAGATGCTTATATATCCAAGTATTTTCCGCCGGCTAAGATTATCTCTCTCCGTAATGATATCATGAATTTTAAGAAACTTGATTATGAACATGTTGGACAATCTTGGGAGAGAAATAAATTGATGATTAGAAATTGCCCCGCTCATGGCTTGAGTCTTTGGATGATTATACAAATCTTCTACGCTCGTTTGAATTTTGCTTCTAGAAATATCTTGGACTCCGCCTCTGGTGGAAATTTCTTGGAAATCACATTAGGACAAGCCACGAAACTCCTACACAATATCATGGCAAACTATTCTCAGTGGCACACTGAAAGGTCACCTACTAGTAAAAACGTACACGCTATAGAAGAAATTTACTCGTTGAGTGCTAAGATGGATGCGTTAATGAAATTGTTTGCTAGTAAAGGTGCTCCTTTAGATCCAAATGATATGCCCTTGTCTTCCTTGATTGAGAGTAGCAATGAAATCTTGGATGTTAATTTTGTTGGTAGGAATAATTTTGGCAACAACAATGCTTTTAGAGGAAACTATATTCCTAGGCCTTTTCCTAGTAATCCCTCTAATAACTTTGGCAACTCCTCCAACAATGCTCATGGAAATTACAATAAATTACTCTCTGATCTAGAGAGTAATATTAAAGAGTTTATCAACTCGCAAAAGATTTTCAATGCGTCCATAGAGGAAAAACTATTCAAAATTGATGATTTGGCTAGGAGCATCGATAGAATGTCTCTTGATATTGATGCTTTCAAAGTTAGATGTGCTCCTCCCAAGATCAATATGGAGGAAACTTTGAAAGCTATGCGTGTTTCCATGAATGAGAGTAAATAAAGAACCGCCCAAATTCGTGCTAGACATGAATGGCTTAAAAAGGCGTGTTCTCGTGATGAGAATCACGAAGATCTTAAAGTGCTTGGTGTGACTCTCATTGAATCCTTGTTTTCTAGTGTCAAACCTAAAGATGATGGGGCTGGATATGAATCCACCTAGGTTGAAAAACGCCCCAATGATCCGGAGTCTATGTATCTTGATGCTAAAAGCATTGAAAGTGGAGTAGAGGATATCAAAACTTTGAGTAGTAATGAAATTACTACTTTGGATTTCAAGGAATTGAATTATGATAGTTGCTCTTTGATTGAATGTATTTCATTGATTCAATCCATGCTAAACTCTCCACACGATTATAGCCAAAACAAGGCCTTTACCGATCATATCGTCGATGCTATGATGAAATCTCTTGAAGAGAAACTTGAATTGAAAGTTTCTATTCCTAGAAAACTTCATGATGAGTGGGAACCTACTATCAAAATCAAGATCAAAAACTATGAATTCAATGCTTTGTGTGATTTGGGTGCTAGTGTTTCCGCGATTCCAAAGTCTTTATGTGATGTTCTAGGCTTTAATGAGATTGATGAGTGCTCTCTTAATTTGCATCTTGCGGATTCTAGTGTTAAGAAACCCATGGGAAGGATCAATGATGTTCTGATTATTGCAAATAGGAACTATGTACCCGTGGATTCATTGTGCTTGATATTGATTGCAACCCGACATATCCTATCATTCTTGGTAGACCTTTCCTAAGGACTATTGGTGCTGTCATCGATATGAAGGAAGGGAATATTAGATTTCAATTTCCTTTAAAGAAGGGCATGTAACATTTTCCTAGAAATAAAATAAGATTGCCTTATGAATCCATGATGAGGGCTACTTATGGTTTGAGCACCAAAGATGACGATACATGATTCTATCGCTTTATGCCTAGCTAAGGGCCTTAAACAATAACGCTTGTTGGGAGGCAACCCAATGAATTTATCTTTGCTTTTTGCTTTCTGTTTTGTTGCGTCCACACCATCATAATTCTGTTATGATTGTGTTTTTTTGTGTTTGATCCAAGTAAAACCTTTATGACTAGTTTGGTGATGGTTGTTTGATCCTGCTGGAAAAAGACAGAAACTTTTCACTCACGAAATTATTTTTCATTTTTATCCAGAAAGAGATTTTGAGTTCATTATTTTTTCTGCTGGTTGATATGCCAATTTCCCAAACTGTCGTAATTTTTCAGAATTTTTGCAATAACAGAAGTATACGAAGTATACAGATTTCTACACTGGTCTGTTTTTGACAGATTCTGTTTTTGTTGTGTTGATTGCTTATTTTGATGAAACTATGAATAGTATCGGGGGTTATTAGCCATGGAAAAGTGAGAATACAGTAATATAACACCAATATAAATATAAATCAAGTTTTCTACAGTACCTAAAGAGGTGGCATTTTGTTTTCTTGTGCTAATGATATCACGAGTTTATGTTTAAATTTTGTGTTGTAAAGTTTTCAAGTTTTGGGTGATGTTCTCATGGACAAATGGATAAAGAGTGGAAATATCTCAAGCTTAGGGATGCCCAAGGCATCCCAAGCCAAATTCAAGGACACCAAAAATCCTAAGCTTGGGGATGCCCCGGGAAGGCATCCCCTCTTTCGTCTTCAATCCATCGATAACATTACTTGGAGCTATATTTTTATTCACCACATGATATGTGTTTTGCTTGGAGGATCGTGTATTATAGGGTTATTTTATTTTTGTTGTGTCAAAATCATCCTTGCTGCACACCTTTTGAGAGAGACATGCACTCATCGTGAATTTGCTAGAATACTCGTTGAGCTTCGCTTATATCTTTTGAGTTAGGCAATTTTAGCTCACATGTGCTTCACTTATATCTTTTGAGCTAGATAACTTTGCTCTAAGTGCTTCACTTAGATCTTTTAGAGCACGGCGATGTCATATTTTGGAGAAATAAGAACTCTCGATCTTCACTTATATCTTTTTGAGAGTGCTCTCTCTGAGTAACTTGGTAGTTGGCTTATGCTATGAAAGTAGTCCCAAAGGTGTTTGGCACCCAAAGAGGATACAATAGAATTTCCATATTCTTGTGCATTGATTAGAAAGAGAAGTTTGATTCCTCTCAAATAGTTTTGAGACATGGATTTGGTAATATTAAGAGTTATGTTAGTAGGGTGTTGTGAATCTAGAGATACTTGTGTTGAAGTTAGTGATTCCCGTAACATGCACATATGGTGAACCGCTATGTTAGGAAGTTGGAGCATAATTGATTTATTGATTGTCATCCTTTGTGTTCCGGTCGGGATCGTGCGATGGTTAACACCTACCAACCCTTTCCCTAGGAGTATGCGTTTAGCACTTTGTTTTGATTACTAATAAAAACTTTCGCAATAAGTATGTGAGTTCTTCATGACTAATGTGAGTCCATGGTATAGATGCACTTTCACCTTCCACCATTGCTAGCCTCTCTAGTGTCGCGCAACTTTCACCGGTGCACAAACCCACCAAATACCTTCCTCAAAGCAGCCACCATATCTACCTATTTTGGCATTTTCATAGCCATTCCAAGATATATTGCCATGCAACTCCCACCGTTCCGTCTCATGACATGTGTCGTCACTTACATATTGCCATTGCATGATCGTAAGATAGCTAGCGAGATGTTTCAACGTCATACGCCAAGCTAGATCATTGCACATCCCGGTACACTGCCGGAGGCATTTCCTATAGAGTCCTCATCGTTCTAAGCATTGAGCTGTGAGTAAATTAAAGTGTGATGATCATCATTATTAGAGCATTGTCCCATGTGAGGAAATAAAAAAAAGAGCCCAAAGAGCCCAGACAAAAAAAAACAGAGAATAAGAGAGAAGGGCAATGCTACTATCTTTTTCCACACTTGTGCTTCATAATAGCACCATGTTCTTCATGATTGAGAGTCTCTTGTTTTGTCACCACCATGTGCTAGTGCGAATCTTCCTTATATAACTTGGCTTGTATATTCCAATGATGGGCTTCCTCAAAATTGCCCTAGGTCTTCGTCAGAAAGCAAGTTGGATGCACACCCACTAGTTCTCCTTTTGAGCTTTCACACACTTATAGCTCTAAGTGCATCCATTGCATGGTAATCCCTACTCTTTCACATTGATATATATTGATGGGCATATCCATAGCCCTTTGATACGCCGAGTCGATGTGACCATCTCCTCCTTTTTTATCTCACAACCTCCACCAAACTCTATTCCACCTATAGTGCTATATCCATGGCTCATGCTCATGCTCATGTATTGCGTGAGAGTTAAAAAGGTTTGAGAAAGTAAGAGTGCGAAAATAATTACTTGGCCAATACCGGGGTTGTGCATGATTTAAATTAGTTGTGTGGGGATGATGGAGTATAGCGAGACTGTATGATTTTGTAGGGATAATTTTCTTTGGCCTTGTTATTTCAAAAGTTCATGATTACCTTGCTAGTTTGCTTGAAGTATTATTGTTTTCATGTCAATATCAAATAATTGATTTGAATCATACGGATTTGAACATTCATGTCACATGAAAGAAGTTACAAAGAAAAATATGCTAGGTAGAATTCCACATCAAAAATTCAGTCTTTATCACTTCCCTACTCGAGGACGAGCAGGAGTTAAGCTTGGGGATGCTTGATACGTCTCCAACGTATCTATAATTTTTTATGGTTCCATGCTATTATCTTGTCAAACTTTGGATGTTTTGTATGACTTTTATATCTTTTTTAGGACTAACTTATTAACTCAGTTCCAAGTGCCAGTTCTTGTTTTTTCCGTGTTTTTGACCCTTTTCAGAGGAGAATATTAAACGGAGTCCAAACGGAATAAAACCTCTGAAAAGATTTTTTTTCCGGAACATAAGATACGCATGGAGCTTGAGGACCAAGGCAGAGGGCACCAGGGGAGGCCACAAGCCCCCTAGGCGCGGCCAGGGGCCCCGCGCCTAGCAGGCTTGTGGGCCCCCTGTGGCTCCTCTGCCCTACTTCTTCCGCCTATAAATCCCATAAAAATCCAAAACCACAAAAATACTTTTCCGCCGCCGCAAGATTATGTCTCCGCAAGATCCCATCTGGAGCATGTTTTGGTGCCCTGCTGGAGGGGGATTCAGATATGGAGGGCTTCTTCATCAACACCATTGCCTCTCCGATGATGCGTGAATAGTTCACCATAGACCTTCGGGTCCATAGCTAGTAGCTAGATGGGCTTCTTCTCTCTCTTGGATCTTCAATACAAAGTTCTCCATGATCTTCATGGAGATCTATCCGATGTAATCTTCTTTTGGGGTGTGTTTGTCGAGATCCGATGAATTGTGGATTTACGATCAGATTATCTATGAATCTTATTTGAGTTTCTTCTGATCTCTTATATGCATGATTTCATATCCTTGTAATTCTCTTCGAGTTGTGGGTTTTGTTTGGCCAACTTGATCTATGATTCTTGCGATGGGAGAAGTGCTTGGTTTTGGGTTCATACCGCGCGGTGACCTCACCCAGTGACAGAAGGGGTAGCGAGGCACGCATCGTGTTGTTGCCATCAAGGGTAAAAAGATGGGGTTTATATCTATTGCATGAATTTATCCCTCTACATCATGTCATCTTTCTTAAGGCGTTACTCTGTTTGTCATGAACTCAATACAATAGATGCATGCTAGATAGCGATCGATGTGTGGAGTAATAGTACTAGATGCAGAAAGTATCGGTCTACTTGTCTCGGACGTGATGCCTATATGTATGATCATTGCCTTAGATATCGTCATGACTTTGCACGGTTCTATCAATTGCTCGACAGTAATTCGTTCACCCACCGTAATATTTGCTATCTTGAGAGAAGCCTCTAGTGAACAGTATGGCCCCCGGGTCTACTTCACATCATATTTTCAGCCCTGCACTTTTACTTTGTTGCACTTTCCGCCTTCAGATCTCACCTTGCAATAAATCGTGAAGGGATTGAACACCCCTTTGTAGCGTTGGGTGCAAGTTTGCTATTTTTGCGCAGGTAAATCGGTGCTTCGTCTTGATACTCCTACTAGATTGATACCTTGGTTCTCAAACTGAGGGAAATACTTACTGCTACTGTGCTGCATCACCCTTTCCTCTTCAAGGGAAAAAACAAACGCAAGCTCAAGAGGTAGCAGAAACCAAGGGCAAAACTAAGGAGGAGAATCCGGCGTCGGATGAAGGGCAATCTGTGCTCAACAAGGAAGAAGCTGAGGAAGAGGATTTCCTCAAACCCTACCTCCACCTGCTATCCCCATCCTTGATCGAAATCTTGAGGTTATGTAAAATAACTCGTGTTCGCAATACTTATCTCACCCGTGAAATTATTTTGCTGGAGAAACAAATCACAGAGCTCCAAAGTATAAATCGAAGATGGATGCCCTCTTGGAACTAAAAGACGGGATTGCTTCATCACCATCACCCCCGAAGGAAGACAATTAAACACGGGTATGGGCACTCCCCTTGGCTTGTGCCAAGTTTGGGGGAGTTGCCCTGGTATCGTCTCACCATCACATCTTTTGCCTTTACCTTTATCTTAGTTTCATCCTTTTTGGTAATATCTTCATCTAGTAGAATAAAGTTCTTAGTATGATCTAGGCTTGAGTTTTTCTTTGTGTTACCCCCAATGTAATCGAGTTTGTGAGTTATATAATAAAGAGTGTTTTAGTTAAGGGCTTTGCTTCATGCCATGATCTAAATAAAGGAATAATAATAGAACAAAAGCATTAAAGATGATGTGATGATCCTATGGGAAGTGGTGGCTTCACATATAAAATGAATGTTGATTGAAACTTGTTGTGGGTGGATAAACGTAGACCTTGGTCATTGTTGCAATTAATAGGAAGTAATAAAGAAAGACAGGTTCACATATAAATATATCATCTTTTACACCGTCTATGATTGTGAACACTAATTAAACTATTACATCCTCAGAAGTAGATGTTGGACAAGAAAGACAACATAATGAATTATGTTTGCTTGGTTTCGAACAATGTTATATGACTAGAGATCCCTTAGCATGTGACGCTTGCCTCCACCTCATATCAGCCAAAACTTCTGCACTACGTAGAGATACTACTTGTGCATCCATAAACCCTCAACCCAGTTTTGCCATGAGAGTCCACCATACCTACCTATCGATTGAATAAGATCCCTTAAGTAAGTTGTCATCGGTGCAAGCAATAAAAATTGCTCCCTAAATATGTATGATCTATTAGTGTGTTTGGAAAATAAGCTTTGTACGAACCTGTGATGAGGAAGACATAAAAGCGACAGACTAGATAATAAAATTATTTATCACGGGAGGCAATATAAAGTGACGTTCCTTCACACTAAGAGATCACACATCCAAACCTCAAAAGCGCATGACAACCTCTGCTTCCCTCTGTGAAGGGCCTATCTTGTACCTTTACTTTTTATCTTTAAAAGAGTCATGGTGATCGACACCAATTCCTTATTTCGCCATTATCTTGGCAAGCGTCATGTGCTAGGGAAAGATCTATATTCATATATCAACTTGGAAGTAAGTAATCATGAATTATTATTGTTGACATTACCCTTGAGGTAAATAGTTGGAAGGCGAAACTATAAGCCCCTATCTTTCTCTGTGTCCAACTAAAACTTTGATCTCATGAGTACCGCGTGAGTTTTAGCAATTGTAGAAGACTAAAAGATGATTGAGTATGTGGATTTGCTTTACAAGCTCTTATTTGACTCTATCCGATGTTATGATAAATTCCAATTGCTTCAATGACTAAAGACTATTGGTTGTTAATTCTCAATAAAGTTCTTGATCCATACTTTACATTGTGAAGGAATTGTCACTTTAGCATAAGAGATTATATGACGATATTGTTGTTATAAATATGATCATGATGCCTACATGTCTGTGTTTTATTTTATCAACACCACTATCTCTAAACATGTGGGCATATATATTGATCTCGGCTTCCGCTTGAGGACAAACGAGGTCTAAGCTTGGGGGAGTTGATACGTCCATTTTTCATCATGCTTTTATATTGATATTTATCACATTATGGGCTGTTATTACACATTATGGTACAATACTTATGCCTTTTCTCTCTTATTTTATAAGGTTTACATGAAGAGGGAGAATGCCGGCAGCTGGAATTCTGGGCTGGAAAAGGAGCAAGTTTGAGATACCTATTATGCACAACTCCAAAAGCCGTGAAAATCAGCGAAGAATTACTTTGGAATATACAAAAAATACTAGGCGGAAGAAATACTAGAGGGGAACCACCAGGAGGTCACGAGCCTGCCAGGCGCGCCCCACCCCCCTGGGCGTGCGTGGGGGGCTCGTGGGCCCCCTGTTACCCCTATGGCTCCCATCTTCTACTATATGGAGGGTTTCGTCCTAGAAAAAATCAAGAGAGAGCTTTCGGGAAGAAACGCCGCCGCCATGAGGCCGAACTTGAGCAGAACCAATCTAGAGCTCCGGTAGGGCCGTCCTGCCGGGGAAACTTCCCTCCCGGAGGGGGAAATCGTCGCCATCGTCATCACCAACACTCCTCTCATCGGAGGGGACTCATATCCATCAACATCTTCATCAGCACCATCTCATGTCCAAACCCTAGTTCATCTCTTGTACCCAATCTCCATCTCGCGACTCCGATTGGTACTTGTAAGGTTGCGAGTAGTGTTAATTACTCCTTGTAGTTGATGCTAGTTGGATTACTTGGTGGAAGATCATATGTTCATATCCTTAATGCTATTCAATACGTCTATGATCATGAACATAATTATGCTTTGTGAGTAGTTACGTTTGTTCCTGAGGACATGGGATAAGTCTTGCTATAAGTAGTCATGTGAATTTGGTATTCGTTCGATATTTTGATGTGTTGTATGTTGTCTTTCCTCTAGTGGTGTTATGTGAACATTGACTACATGACACTTCACCATTATTTGGGCCTAGAGGAAGGCATTGGGAAGTAATAAGTATATGATAGGTTGCTGGAGTGACAGAAGCTTAAACCCTAGTTTATGCGTTGCTTCGCAAGGGGCTGATTTGGATCCACCAGTTTAATGATATGGTTAGACTTTGTCTTAATTCTTATTTCGTAGTTGCGTATGCTTGCGAGAGGGGTTAATCATAAGTGGGGTGTTTGTCCAAGTAAGGACAACACCCAAGCACCGGTCCACCCACATATCAAACTATCAAAGTAGAGAACCCGAATCATATGAACATGATGAAAACTAGCTTGTTGAAATTCCCATGTGTCCTCGGGAGCGCTTTACCTTATATAAGAGTTCGTCCAGGCTTGTCCCTTGCTACAAAAGGGATTGGGCCATCTTGCTGCACCTTTGTTACTATTGTTACTTGTTACCCGTTACGAATTATCTTATCCCGCAACTATCTATTACCGATAATTTCAGTGCTTGCAGAGAATACCTTGCTGAAAACCACTTGTCGTTTCCTTCTGCTCCTCGTTGGGTTCGACACTCTTACTTATCGAAAGGACTATGATAGATCCCCTATACTTGTGGGTCATCAAGGGTCGACCTTGAACACTTGTGTTCATGCTCATGGAAACAATGTAGAATTTTTCATGAGGTTTCTCACAAAAATAATTACCCCCTTGTAAAAATCCATTGTATAATGTAAATAATGTGCCAAGATTTGCCTTTAGGATGGGTAGATTGCTTGTTGGTATGTGTGGTACAGAAACAGAAACTTTGGTTGTAGCGCATGAATTTTAATATTTTTTATGGAACATAAAAAGGTTGTGAAACATTTTGAAAAGTCTTGATATACAAATTTTTTTACTTCTTCCTAATTTTTGGAGTACAACACGTATGGTAGATGTAAAGATTGCTACAGACTGTCCTGTTTAAGACAGATTCTGTTTTTGATGCATTGTTTTGCTTGTTTTGATGAACCTATCGATTTGTATCGGTGGTATGAGCCATGGAAACGTTATATTAGAGTAGCTACAATGCAAAAACAAAATATGAATTGGTTTTCAACAGTATTTAGAGTAGTGATTTGCTTTAGTATACTAACGGATCTTACTGAGCTTTCTGTTGAGTTTTGTGTGGATGAAGTGATCAAAGATCGAGGAAGTCTCGATATGAGCAGAAGGAGGAGAGGCAAGATATCAAGATTAGGGATGCCCATGGCACCCCAGGTAAATATTCATGGAGACTCAAGCGTCTAAACTTGGGGATGCCCCGGAAGACATCCCATCTTTCTTTAACAAGTATCGGTATGTTTTCGTCTTTGCTTCGTTCATGTGACATGTGCAAATCTTGGAGCGTTTTTTGCATTTAGTTTTCATTTTTCTTATTTTATGACCATGCTGGTATGAGATAGTCCATGGTTGATTTATAGAATGCTCATTGCACTACACTTATATCTTTTGAGTATGGCTTTACAGAATGCTTCACGTGCATCACTTATATCATTTGAAGTTTGGATTGCTTGTTTCTCTTCACATAGAAAACCGTTGTTTGTAGAATGCTATATTGCTTCACTTATACTTATTAGAGCATGATATTTTGTATAAATAATTAAACTCTCATGCTTCACTTATATCTATTTAGAGAGTCAACAGGAATTGGTCATTTGCATGGTTAGTCATAAAATCCTACATAAAACTTATGGATCACTGAATATCATATGTTTGATTCCTTGCAATAGTTTTGATATATAGAGATGGAATGTGTGGGAGGTACTAGTAAATGGTTGTGGTTAGTAAGAATATTGGTGTTAAGGTTTGTGATTCCCGAAGCAAGCACGTATAGTCTCTCGTTATGCCGGGAAGTTGGAGCACAATTTATCCTTGATTGTCTATCTTTGTGTGAAGGTCGGGGCGCGCGATGGTTAACTCCTACCAACCTCCCCCCTAGAGGCATGCGTAGTAGTACTTTGCTTCGAGGGCTAATAAACTTTTGCAATAATTATATGAGTTCTTTATGACTAATGTGAGTCCATGGATTGTACGCACTCTCACCTTTCCGCAATTTGCTAGCCTCTACGGTACCGTGCATTCTCCTTTCTCACCTGGAGACATGGTGCAAACCTCGCCGGTGCATTCAAACACCGTGATATGATATGCTCTATCACACATAAGCCTTATTATATCTTCCTCAAAAGAACCACCATACCTACCTATTATGGCCTTTCCACAGCCATTCCAAGATATATTGACATGCAATTTCTACCGCCTATGTTTGACTTGAGCATTCATTGTCGTATTGCTTTGCATGATCATATAGCTGACATAGTAGTTGTGGCTCGGCCACCGTGCATCATTTTTTATAGATGTTATGCTAGATCATTGCGCACCCTGGTACACTGCCAAAGGCATTCATGTAGAGTCATGTTTTGTTCTAGGTATAGAGTTGTAATTTTTATTTCTTTTGAGTTATAACTAAATGGAAGTGTGATGATCATCATTATTCATTATTAGATCATGTCCCGGTGAGGAAAGGATGATGGAGACTATGATTCCCCCACAAGTCGGGATAAGACTCCGGACAATGAGAGAAAAAATATAAAAAAAGGAAAAAATAAAAGAAAGGAAAAAAGGGAAAAAGAGAGAAGGGGCATTCTAGTTCCACACTTGTGCTTCAAAGTAGCACCATGTTTTTCATATGGAGAGTCTCCTATGTTGTCACTTTCATATACCCGTGGGAATTTTTCATTATAGGATTAGATGCACACCCACTTAGTTTTCATATGGAGTTTTCATACACTTATAGCTCTTAGTGCATTCGTTGCATGGCAATCCCTACTCCTCACATTGATATCAATTGATGGGCATCTCCATAGTCAGTTGGTTAGCCGCGTCGATGTGAGACTTCTTACTTTTTTGTCTTCTCTATATTTACCCCTATCATCATACTCTACTCCACCCGTAGTGCTATATCCATGGCTTGCGCTCATGTATTGCGTGAGGGTTGAAAAAGCTTAAGCGCGTTAAAAAGTATGAACCAATTGCTTGGCTCACACCGGGATAGTACATGATTTATAATTTGTGTTAAGAAAACACAGCATGACAAGATTATATGACTTTTTAGGGATAGCTTTCTTTAGCGTTGATATTTTGAAATACATGATTATTTATTGGGATGCCTGAGTATTGATGTCTTTATGTCAAATTATAGACTATTGCTTTGAATCACTTATGTCTTAATATTCACGCCATGATTAGATATATGATCAAGTTTATGCTAGGTACCATTCCACATCAAAAAAATTTATCATTTACCTACTCGAGGACGAGCAGGAATTAAGCTTGGGGATGCTGATACATCTCCATCGTATCTATAATTTTTTATTGTTTTATGCCAATATTATACAACTTTCACATACTTTTGTTAACTTTTTATATGATTTATGCGACTAACCTATTGATCTAGTGCCCAGTGCCAATTCCTATTTTTTGCATGTTTTTTGTATCGCAGAAAATCCATATCAAACAAAGTCCAAACGTGATAAAAATATCCGGAGAATTATTTTGGAATCTATGTGATTTTTGGGAGGTGGAATCAACGCAAACGGGGCCCCATAGAGCCCACAACCCACCATGGCGTGCCACAAGCCCCAAGCGCGCCCTCGTGTCTTGTGCCCTCCTCGAACGTCGGTTGGAGCCCTTCTTCTGGCGCAAGAAAGATAATTTATGGAAAAATCGTCTAAAAGTTTCAGGGCAGTCAGAGTTACGGATCTTCGGGAATTTAAGAAACCGTGAAGGGCCAGATCTGGGAAGCACGAAACATAAGAGAACGGAGAGGGAGATCCAATGTCGGAGGGGCTCCCGCCCCTCCGCCACCATGGAGGCCATGGACCAGAGGGGGAACTCTCCTCCCATCTAGGGGAAGTCCAAGGAAGAATAATAAGGAGGGGGCTCTCTCCCCCTCTCTCCCGGTGGCGCCGGAGTGCCGCCGGGGCTAGGATCGTGACGGCGATCTACATCAACAACCTTGCTACCGTCAACACCAACTTTCTCCCCCTCTATGCAGCGGTGTAGCACCCCTTCTCCCCGTTGTAATCTTTACTTAAACATGGTGCTCAACTCCATATATTATTTCCCAATGATATTTGGCTATCCTATGATGTTTGAGTAGATCCGTTTTGTCCTATGGGTTAATCGTGATCTTGGTTGGTATGATTGTATATTTTATTTATGGTGATGTCCTACAGTGCTCTCCGTTTCGTGCAAACGTGAGGGTCCCCCGCTGTAGGGTGTTGCAATATGTTCATGGTTTGCTTATTGTCGGTGTTGCCGGGTGACAGCAGCCTAAACGCGGATAAGTGGGTTATGGTGTATGGGAGTAAAGAGGACTTGATACTTAATGCTATGGTTGGGTTTCACGACCTTAATGATCGTTAGTAGTTTTGGATGCTTGCTAGAGTTCCAATCATAAGTGCATATGATCCAAACAGAGAAAGTGTGTTAGCTCATGCCTCTCCCTCATATAAATTTGCAAGAATGATTATCGGTACTTGTTATCAATTGCCTACGGACAAATTACTTTCTTGTTGACAAAAGCTATCCACTTTTATTACCTTGCAATTTACTCGTAGTTTTATTCTTGCAAAATAGTTTCATACTTGTTTTAGGTAAAGCAAACGTCAAGCGTGCGTAGAGTTGTATCGGCGGTCGAGAGAACTTGAGGGAATATGTGTTCTGCCTTTACCTCCTCGTTGGTTTCGACACTCTTATTTATCAAACAAGGCTACAAACGATCCACTATACTTGTGGGTTATCAAGACCTTTTCATGGCACCGTTGCCGGGGAGCAATAGCGTGGGGTGAATATTCTCATGTGTGCTTGTTTGCTTTATCACTAAATAGCTTTTATTTCCCGTTCTAAGTTGTTCTCTATCTTTAGTTATGGATATGGAACACGAAACACCAAAAAAATTAGTGGTACTTTCTACTCATGGAGATGAGGAACCTCCTAAAACCCTCAATGCTCGTTACGTGAAAAATATTATGCACTACTTTGATAATCATGAGAAAACCCCATTCAACATGATAATGGGATACACGTTGGATCAACGTGAATACTTTAGGGATTATCGCTTGACACAAAAAGGGAAACTGTTAGGGATCAAATTGATATGTTGCATTGGTATGCTTAGAATTTATGCCAGAGATATAATTTTACTTGTTGCTCTAGGATGAATGCTCTACACCTTCCCTCTTCATGCAAATTTAATGATAATGAAACATTGGCTTCTTATGCTAATGGTATATATGATTACTATGATGTGGAACGAATAGAGGAATTTCTTGATTTAAAGGGTGCTTATGAAATTGAATCTTTGTTTGAAAAGTTTGAACATTTTGATGATTCAGTTTATAGACTTGAAAATTTTGCTATCCTTAAATAGTGCTACCATAATTATAAATACAATTCCGATATTGATGCGTTTATTGAGAAATTCTACCTATGGGTTTTCATTCACCACAGACCTACGGGTCCATAGCTAGTAGTTAGATGGCTTCTTCTCTCTCTTTGATCTTCAATACCATGTTCTTCATGATCTTCATGGAGATCTATCTGATGTAATACTCTTTTGCGGTGTGTTTGTCGAGATCCGATGAAATATGAGTTTATGTTCAGATTATCTATGAATATTATTTGAATCTCTTTTGAATTCTTATATGCATGATTTCATATCTTAGCAAGTCTGTTCGAGTTATTGGTTTGGTTTGGCCAACCAGATTGGTAATTCTTGAAATGGGAGAAGTGCTTAGTTTTGGGTTCAATCTTGCGGTGTCCTCACCGAGTGACATAGTAGGGGTAGCGAGGCACGTATTGTATTGTTGCTATCGAGGATAAAAAGATGGGGTTTACATCATATTGCTTGAGTTTATCCCTCTACATCATTTCATCTTACTTAATGTGTTACTCTGTTCTTCATGAACTTAATACTCTAGATGCAGGCACGAGTCGGTCAATGTGTGAGTAATAGTAGTAGATAGAGAACCGTTTCGGTCTACTTGACACAGACGGGATGCCTATATGCATAATCATTGCCATGGATATCTTCATAATTATTTGCTTTTCTATCAATTGCTCGACAGTAATTTGCTCGCCCATCGTATTATTTCCCTTTACGAGAGAAGCCTCTAGTGAAACCTATGGCCCGGGGTCTATTTTCCATATTATACTTTAAAATCTATAAACCAAAAATACCAAAAATATCTTGTTGCAATTTATTTACTTTTGTTTCCGCAATCTTTTATATCTATCTCTATCAAATCTCATCCTTGCGAATAACTCTAAAGGGATTTACAACCCCTTTCTAGCGTTGGGTGCAAGTGTTTGATTGTTTGTGTAGGTACTACGATTGGGCCTTGCTTGTTCCTCCTACTATATTGATACCTTGGTTCTCAATAAACTGAGGGAAAGACTTATCTACTTTACCGCATCAGCCTTTCCTATTCAAGGGAAAACCAACGCAAGCTCAAGAAGTAGCTGAGCTTGCGGTCGTCCTCCACCTCACACCTCACACTCGTGCTATCCGGCTCCTTCGTGCTACGTTGCGTCACCCTCGCCCACAGGATCAAGCTCGGAGCGTTGCTTCATCGACATCGCCTCTTCGCCCCCCCCCCTCGGTTACCACCGCTCGTTGTCGACGGAATTGGCCGCTCGAGCCTCCCCGAGCCCACCTTTGCACCTCTACGGGCTCCCGATGAGTTGTCACTCCTCCTCCCTCTCCCCTGATCCTACCCGTGCCCCGTAGCCCCCTAGCCACCGTGGCCGAGACTCGGATCCGCTCGAGCTCGACACCGACGAGCCTCCAGTGTCCAAATGGTCCTTGGGTCATGTGCGTTTTCTTCCCCACATAGTGTAGAACCCCGTAGGCTAGCTAGCCCGCTCGCTAGCACGCCGTAGTGCCATCGCCGCTGACGCCCAAGCGTCGTTGACGCTATCGTAGATGTTGTGCTCATCTACGACCAACCCAGATCATGCCACCATCACAGTTCGACGCAGGGTTGTCCCCTCATTCCATTGTGAACGTCTGGAGGCAAAATGGTGGCCTATGGCCAATTTTCGCCACTGTCCCAGTCCCTCCATCGCATTTCATGGTCGCCACCGACGCCTACGGTCGTCTGAGCTGACCTAGTCCTCCGGGCCACCTCCCAGTGCCACTGACCTGCGGGTCCCTTGCCCGAGTTGACCAGTTGACCTGGTCACCTGCTCACTCGGCGCTCGCGAGTCAATTCAAGTGGGCCACCCCCCAGCCTATGACATGTGGGCCGAGGCTTAAATTAACCTCTAATAAAATTGTTAATTAACTTAACTAATTAAGTTGACCTAATGGGTCACTTACATTGGGGTCAACCCCTAATTTAGTTAATTAGATCAAAATAAAACCTTCTTAAAACCCTTTGTCTATGACATAGGGGACCCACTCGTCACGTTTGACGAGTGAGCACTCGTGTTGACTCTGACATTAGAGTGAGGTCATGCTGATGCAACAAGGGTGTTCTAATTAAAATAATTCTTAAAAATTCTTTAAAATGAATTAAAAACTTTGAAAATTAATATAAAATAATCTATAAGTGAGATGAAAATAATTTATATATGAAAGTTGATCAGAAAAATCCCACGAATGCAATTACGTTATTCGTTCATGTGTGACATGCTCCTAGAATGATGAACATGGAACTTTCCTCTTTGATTTATTTGTCCAATAGCCACAGACCCGGGAAATATCGTCACATTTTCCCCGCTCCGTCCAAGACGTCTAGTACTGCGTTAGCTCATGCCTAGAACTCCATATGGCCATGTCATGCATCGTGATGCACCTGCTTGCTTTTATTTATTGTTTCTTCCCCCTCTTCTCGCTGGTAGATGCCAAAGATGACGTTGTTGCCGGGTATGACTACCCCCCTGGCGACGAGCCTTTTGCACGAGAGCAACAACGCAAGCAAACACCCCTTGATCATTCCTATATCGCCCGTTCTTTCTCCCTCGTGCTTGCATTAGATTTTTGCTAGTTTTGTAGATAGATCCTATTGTGATGCAGAGCCTGTTTTTGTTAAACTGCTATTGTACCCTACTGCATATTAAATGATTAGTATAGGTGGCTTACTGATCCTCACTGACCCCACTAGCCCGAGTTGCCCCTGCTTCATCATCGAAGACCCAAAGACTCAATCAATTGATCGACAAGCCATGACCTGTCACATCACTTCATGTGCCCTTAGTTGTACGACTCTATAGAGATACTATCGAGTACCAAGGGTGACACCTCGTTATGTACTCATGATGTTAGCTCTGTAGTGTAGTTAACTCGAGGTGGATTACCGAGGGTGATTCCTCCTTCACCACTTACGATAACGACTCTGTCGTGCAACCCCTCAAGAGTGGACCATCAAGGGTGATAGGTCACCTTGACAGTTACATCGATTGGAATCTGTCGTGGGTGATACCTCGGATTCCTCCGATGTTATAGACACATGGTTACTTTCACTTTACTACTTAAACTTGACTAAATGTGTGGCGCAGGTGGATTCCCATGTGGTTGTGATGAGGCGTGGCCAGGCATTCTTGGCCCTTGCCACACATCCTCGATACGGGGCGACGGGACCACATATCGTGGATCCCTCATCGTTGTTGCGGTTAACAAATATTAATGGGATTGTGTATTTGATCTGAGTTGCTTGATTGACCTTTTTTGCACTAACCTTCACGCGGGGACAGTTATGGACACTCAGTGTCATTGTATCGCCCGAAGCTCCTCAGACATCATGATTGGAGCGGTGCACGCCTGAGTGGTGTGCGTAAGCATTGATCTTGTATAAAAGGTGCCTGGACTGATCTCAGCTGTCCTCGCAACGTGCACTGGTGCAAAGGGAGATTGGCCCAAGACCCCCTCGCGATGAGGATGTAGACCAGCGGGCTGACCTATTTGTTGAGCCTAGGTAGGGCTACGACATGTTGATCTTCTTAGACCGGGCATGACCTAGGAAAGTGTGTCCGGCCGAAGTTGATCGAGCGTGTTGGGAAATGTGGTGCACCCTTGTAGGGATGATTGAACTATTCGAATAGCTATGTCCATGGTAAGAGGACGACTTACAGTTGTATCCCGATCTAATACAACTAGAACTCGCACTTAACTTGAATGATTCGCTCCGAGAATGCTTTATCGTAGGGAGTCCAGAAAGGATCTCTGGGCGTGACTTAATTAATTTGTTGAAAAATATGACTACATATGTGTTATTGATCTCTACTCTTTTAATACTGTAAGACACTAAAGATGCTAGTCTTCGATAGGACTAAACCTTCTCTCTACTCTTACATTTCTGCACTCAGTCCAAATATATATTCCCCGTTCCTTTGATATTGAAGCATACTTAACATAGTTAGGATGTGAATCTTGCGAGTACTTTGGATGAGTACTCACCGTTGCTTTGCTCCCCCTTTTCCTCTTGATATGATTGCCGCGATGATACCTCCATTTTGCATCATGCTTTTATATTCATATTTATCGCATTATGGGTTGTTATTACACGTTATGGTACAATACCAATGCCTTTTCTCTCTTATTTTATAAGGTTTACATGAAGATGGGAGAATGCCGGCAGATGGAATTCTAGGCTGGAAAAGGAGCAAGTTTGAGATACCTATTCTGCACAACTCCAAAAGCCGTGAAAAGCAGCGAGGAATTATTTTGGAATATATAAAAAATACTTGGCGGAAGAAATACTGGAGGGGAGCCACCAGGAGGTCACGAGCCTGCCAGGCGTGCCCCACCCCCCTGGGCGCGCCTGGGGGGCTCGTGGGCCCCCTATTACCCCCCCGGATCCCATCTTCTGCTATATGGAGGGTTTCGTCCGAGAAAAAAAATCAAGAGAGAGCTTTCGAGAAGAAACTCCGCTGCCACGAGGCGGAACTTGAGCAGAACCAATCTAGAGCTCCGGTAGAGCCGTCCTGTGAGGGAAACTTCCCTCCCGGAGGGGGAAATCGTCGCCATCGTCATCACCAACACTCCTATCATCGGAGGGGACTCATCTCCATTAACATCTTCATCAGCACCATCTCATCTCGAAACCCTAGTTCATCTCTTGTACCCAATCTCCGTCTCACGACTCCGATTGGTACTTGTAAGGTTGCCACTAGTGTTAATTACTCCTTGTAGTTGATGCTAGTTGGATTACTTGGTGGAAGATCATATGTACATATCCTTAATGCTATTCAGTACCTCTCTGAACATGAACATAATTATGCTTTGTGAGTAGTTACGTTTGTTCCTGAGGACATGAGATAAGTCTTGCTATAAGTAGTCATGTGAATTTGGTATTCGTTCGATATTTGATGTGTTGTATGTTGTCTTTCCTCTAGTGGTGTTATGTGAACGTCGACTACATGAAACTTCACCATTATTTGGGCCTATAGGAAGGCATTGGGAAGTAATAAGTAGATTATGGGTTGCTAGAGTGACAGAAACTTAAACCCTAGTTTATGCGTTGCTTCGCAAGGGGCTGATTTGGATCCACCAGTTTAATGCCATGGTTAGACTGTGTCTTAATTCTTCTTTCGTAGTTGTGTATGTTTGCGAGAGGGGTTAATCATAAGTGGGATGTTTGTCCAAGTAAGGACACCACCCAAGCACCGGTCCGCCCACATATCAAACTATCAAAGTAGCGAACGTGAATCATATGCACATGATGAAAACTAGCTTGACAGAAATTCCCATGTGTCCTCGGGGGCACTTTGCCTTATATAAGAGTTCGTCCAGGCTTGTCCCTTGCTACAAAAGGGATTGGGACATCTTGCTGCACCTTTTTTACTATCGTTACTTGTTATCCGTTACGAATTATCTTATCTCGCAACTATCTGTTACCGATAATTTCAGTGCTTGCAGAGAATATCTTGCTGAAAACCACTTGTCATTTCCTTCTGCTCCTCGTTGGGTTCGACACTCTTACTTATCGAAAGGACTACGATATATCCCCTATACTTGTGGGTCATCACGCGACGAGATCACGGAGCCCACGAGATGGCTGATCCCGTCGAAGACTACTATCCCGACACAGCCTACTACTACGTGAAGGCCGCTGACGATCTGGAGTAATTAGGAGGTTCCGAGGTAGGAGGCATCGCCTCTTCAATCTATGTTATGTTTGTGCTAGCCTTCTTAAGGCAAAACTTGTTTTTATGTATGTACTTACATATTGTTTGCTTCCGCAGACTCGTTTGTATCTGAGCTTAAGTATTCGAGCCTTTGAGGCTCCTGTCTTGTAATATGAAGCTTGTATGACTTTAATTTGTGTCTAGAGTTGTATTGTGATATCTTCTCGTGAGTTCCTAATATTGACCGTACGCATTTGCGTGTATGATTAGCATAGAATTAAGTTGGGGCGTCACATCCCTAAATCTGTTTAAGGGCGATATTTACAGCAACTCCAATGGGGCGACCCATTTCGTCCGCCGCCGTCCGTTTGTGGTCGCGCGAACAAAACGGATGGCCCAAACGCACTGACCCATTTCCATAATGCGTCCGCACCGACCCATTTCCGGCCCAAATTTGCGACTAAAATCCATCGCCGCGGACGCACGCGCGGCCTTTCGTTGTCCGCCCCAACCACCACCGGTCAACATTATTAATGACGGCCGCCCTTCTCGGGCCCACGCGTCACCGGTCGTGGTCGGTCTTTTTTAATCCGCCCCGTGCGGTGGGTTCCGCCTCATCTGGTTCCAGAACCCACCCGTCCCCATCTTGACACCTCGTCGGCGACCAAACCCTAGCACCATGGCCGACTCCTTCCCAAATAAGGGCAAGGCCCCTCTCTACCCCTTGCGGCATCTTTCCGCCATCCTCGCGAGCGTGTGAACGTCCTGATGCACCAAGCGCGGTGGCACTGGGAGCACCGCGTGCCGCTACCTTACCCCGACGCCACCCTCCCATACCACTAGCATCTGGATCTGGAGTGGAGGAGGTGAGCCGTTGTCGTTGTCTTATGATGCCGGAGCAGCAGCAAAACCTTGCATACGCGGTCGATTCCCTCAACTGGGAGTTGTGGTTCGCGGTGGAGCACGAGAAGTAGCGTCGTCCTGGCGTGCGCGACGTGCAGCCAGGAGGCCCGCCGCCGCCCCGCGTGTCGTCAACGACGAGGACTAGGAGGCTGAGGCTGCCTACCAGGCGACGCTGGCAGATGTACTCCGCGAGAGCGAGGAGGAAGAGCGGCGCAAGACCGACGAGGAGGCGGCGTACTAGCAGCAGCTCGCGGAGGCCATCGCACTGTCTGCCGCCGGCGACTGCATGGTGCCACCTCCGCCGAAGCCCGAGCCCACGGAGCCGCGGGAGATCTACCAGTGGACCAGCTTCGTCGGCGAGTTTGTCAGTGTGTCGCCCATCTGGTTGGGCGCGACACCGCAGCAGGAACAAGCCTACCTCGAGCACTGGAGGACGGAGCACATGCGGGCGGAGCGCGCCGAAGGCCTTCGGCGGCTGATGAAGCTGGAGAAGGAGGCGGAGGAGCAACAATGGGAGTTGGAGGAGGAGGAGCGCGCCTATGCTCCTGCACTGCCACCGCCCCAGCACAGCTCGCGCCGGCGAGACAAACGACGAAGGCACACGCAACTGCGCTCTGGAACACGGCGTTTCCGTAGGACGGCCATGCGCCTACGCTGGTCGACCTCACCGGCCCCGACGACGACGCCGACGACGCCTAGGGCTACCTCGTAGTTTTAGTTTTTTTTCAATTAATGTAATGCGGACGCGTGGACTCTCATTGGCTTCGTGACCGGTTTTTAATGTTAATTATGTCTGTTTATTATTTTCACCAAAACTTCATATTTTTTACGCACGCCGGCAAAAAGTGAGTCGGGTCAGCGTTGGACGCATCCGCCGACCCAAACAGCGAAGCGGACATTGGTGTCCGTTGGGCCGACCCAAACGAACAAAAGGCTGACAAAATGACCGTCTATTTGGATCGGCCGATTGGAGTTGCTCTTAGGGTATAATGTTGGAGCTGCCTTAAGAATAACACTTAGAGACACTAGCTTTTTTTAAGGGAAAACTTGAGACACTAGCTAGTACTACTATCAATTAGGTCATGCAGAAAAAGGCGAAAATGCTCGGTCATGTTAGCCAGCATTGTGTCCTCGTTTTGGCAGAAGCATGCCCTACGAGAGAGTGCACGTACCGGTAACGTACAATGTGTGAGCGAAGCAAAATAGGCGCCTTGTTTGATTGCTTTGGGTGGCTAGTCCATAATTTAAGGTGAGGAGTACAGTTGGGTGGTCATTCAGTCAAGATGCCGCGTGCGCGCTGCAGAATCTGCTGTGCCTGAGCGCGCCTCTGCACTGCGGCCCGCGCTCAGTCTACTCCAACTGATCGCACTGCCGCGGCAGCGCTGCTCGCTGGAGCCGTGCAAATCACAACGAAAACTTGCCGGTTACTTTCTGGCCCCGGCGTAAAGCGATGGCCGATGCGCTTCCTTGCCTGCTTGCCTCCTTTGCTAGCCTTTGAAGCCACTGGAAAATGGATTCTTGCTCCACTCGGCAGCAATGCTGACACTGCCGTTGCAATCCTAGTAACATGGTGGTATGGTGACCGCATGTTTTGCAGGCAGCTATTCGGTTTTATTTTCAGCTGTCGGCAGAGGTGTGTTTACACACTTGTACAAACATGTATTCTACTCGAAAGAGTCAATGATATTAACTTGCTCTCGTTTGTTCCGCAGAGTGTATGCGGACAAATGTCATGCATGGTGGCAACAGTGCGACATACACACACTGTTGCAGGCAGTATGTTTCCTGTGTGAAATGGTAGCTGGTGCTGGTAGCAGAGGGGGTGGCCTTGAGGTTCCTAGTTTAATGTGGCAATGCTTGGTGGTGTCAGCGGGTGGACGCTGCCATGGCGCCACCAGGGGGGTGCAGTGGCCCTACCATGGGGTGGACGAAAGAAAAGGAACGGGCATTTCGGTCCTGTTTGTTTCAGAAGTCTCGGGATTTTTTTTTAGTCCCAACTTAAAAGTTCCTAGTCCCTACCCGTTTGTTTCCAGGGACTAAATAGGGACTAAAGGTCACTAAATGACATGCAAAAAGACCATGTTACCCTTAGTAATGTAGTAGTAGTTATTAAATGACATGCTAAAAGTAGGGGCATTGTTGGAAAAAGTGTCAAAAAAGTCTCAAAAAGACCCACCCATAGAGACTTCTCCAAATAGTCCCAAATACCCCATTTTATTCCCTAAAAGTCCCTACTGTTTGTTTCACATGAGACTTTTTTTAGTCCCTACACAAAAAAGTCCCTGAAAACAAACACCCCTTCATCAAGCCCCGGGCTATGGGCTATATCACACGCGAGAGAAAAAGAATGCATGCATGTGCTAAAGGCTGTCGCTGTTCTCTCCCTTCCAAAATCAAGTGTGTTTGTCTTTTTATGCATACATTTAAATATTAATTGTTACAGCCAGACTTATTACATAAGATTTTTTTTACAATGGTTACAGATGACATGACATTTGTATAGAGTCAGTAGCCGGTTGTTCTATTAACCATGATCTTAGCACCACAATTGTTAATTAATATCATTATTGAGTGTAAACGGTGTAGGTTGCAAGTGGCAGCAGACTGAGAGAGGGGTTGTTTGGTTTGGGCCAATTTCATCACGATCCCAACCGAACGTGTATTTTGATTGTTATCTGTTTGAGTAGAGTAATGGAACGACGTCCAATCGTTTTTATGGATGCACAAGCCGTGCGTTTAACGTGTGTCCGTCCGGTTGCATGCAAAATAAACAAATAAAGACATGGTTCCTTTGTAATGTTGACCTCTTCTTATCCATCTTCGTAATAGATGGTCTCATCTTCATGCCACGAGTTCCCATTGTAAGCTTTTCCTCTTCATGGCATCAAAGACATCGGCACCATATTGATCGTGGCCATCTTCGCTTTGGGTCTCCTCAGGATCGAAATTTCCCTAGTAGAAAGCAATGCCTTTGCCGTCGATGTGGAATGATGGCCATTACCTCGAAGATGATGTTCTCCGTGAACAAGGTGTACTCAGGGTCGTTGGCTCGCAGTGTGAGGAGTGGCATTCCATCAAATAGGTTACGGGTGCCGAAAAGTTGGTTGTAGGAATAGACTAGGGCTGCTTCCTTGGGATCCCGTCTAAAAATTGGCCGGCCACACGTGTGAAGTTCAGGTCGATGACGGGCGGGATGACGAGGATGGCAACGCGGTCATGCTGTTGTCCGATGACCTTGAGTATCGGGTTTGGCCATGCAGCGGCGACGTGGAGAACCCACATGTCTGGGTTGGTATTGTGGAGGGAGAACGGCCAACGAGCATGTGCTTGTCGCGATCATGTCGACGGTGGAGTGAATGGCCGGCCTGGGTCGAACCAACCCTAGCATGACAAGGGCCCGAGTCATCGTCGCCTGTGTGGCCTTGGCGAGGATGACCTCGTTCTTGTAGACAACGGACTTATACTTTGTGATCTGCTTCAAGGTCGTGGCCTCGGGGGCGTAGTTGGACGTGACTTTCTTCTTCACCGCAGTGGTCCATCCTGCCCTCCTCTTGGTCGGTCGACGGTCGAAGTGTGCTTGCTCTTCCGACGTGAACTCCGATCGCGCTTCGTCGGTGCGGGGCGCCTTGATTGCAGTCGGGTTGTCGGTTTTTTCTTCGGTACTAGGGAGGAGGGAGGGGGAGCAGGCTTGGGTTTTGGAAAAAAGGGAAAGTGGGTGTTTGTGTCCTAGTCGAGCATGACACGGGAGGATAAAGGCGTATGTCTTGTCCATCCGCGCGTTGTCCGTTTTGACGCAAACGCGGGTAAAATTTGGACCGAATGGATCGAAAACGGACGGAAAACTACGCGTTGGGCCGTGATTTGGGCCATTAACCCATAAACGATTGCGGCCAGACCATTTGAGGTCACGCGTTGTAGTTGGCAAAGGTTGTCACATCTAAGGTTAATCAAGTTTGATTAACTTAGGTGGATATTTATTTTAAGCTACACCTAAGTCAAATCAAGTTAGAACCCCACATTACATACACATAAAAAATGTGACAAGATTTTTTCAGATTTGCCAACTTGTGACTTATTTTTATTAAAGTAATTTGTTTTTAAAAAAGAAAGGGGTTCCCCCCTCCTCCATTCATTATGAAGCAACAAAGGTTCACACGCTCCGGGTTTGCGAGGAATGGACACACTAGGGGAAAACAAAAAAACATCAGAGTAAATGTGCATTTTATTACAACAAAAGCGAACTGCAAGAGGAGAAGCAAGAGAGCAGAAGAAACACTACAATCTACATCTCAACACCTCCTAGTACACCGATCATCTCCACACGATCGTGATTAACTCCCCTTGCACTCGACCAACAGGAGGATACACCACTGAAGAAGCACTCATTGTGTGGTGTCGCAGAGCACACTCCATTGTTAAAGAAAGCCCCTTAGTCGAGGAAACACGCAACCCATGCCTCTCGAGGTTCTCCCGTGAATGCAAAAGTCATTTCTTAGTGTCCACAAGCTCCATAAGGAAGCCACCACGACTAGATTCACGACTTTTTTGTCTTATGCAATTGCCACACAACAATAATATCATCAAGATGAATAGGAATATTAATATCAAAGCACATAGCTACAAAATGCCAAACATGTTTAGCTACGATACAATCCAGAAACACATGTTGGACCGATACACTCTCCGAGAAAAACAGACAAGTAAGGTCATCTACATTCCTTATTTTGTTCAGATTGTCTTGAGTAAGCACTTTGTTGTAAAATAAGTAACCATAGAGAAACATGTATTTTTTGTGGCCAAAGAATTTTTCAGAATTTGTCCCCAACTCTTGATTTCACACCCCCAAAATTGATTGCCTTATAAAAGGATTTAGCATAATACTTTCCATTAGCCTCCAAGGTCCAGATAGGACAGTCACAAACACCTAAAGTTGCACATGTTTTATATAAGCAATCATCTCATGCCACATATCTAGCCCTTTCGGATCCACACTTCTTCTAAAAGATAGTTTCAGTTCCTCCGCGTCCTAGACCTGCACTACAGTGCACTCTTGTTGATTGCATATGGAGAACAATCTCCAAAACCGCACCTTGAAGGAACATTCCCCCACCCAAACATCATGCAAAAGCTAATGTTATGACCATTACCAATTTTCGATGTATAAAATACTTTTGAGGCCGAGATCGCCCAAGTAAACCCCTTCCACAAGAGGGATTCCACATTGCTTCTCGCCCATAACACATTTGGTTTGCTAGTGTTATATTAGTCAATCAACTTCTTCCAATCTCTTCCCTCCACCTCAAAATATCTTTTCCCCCATGAAGCCAACAACGCCATATTAATATCTATCATATTATGAACACCAAGTCCTCCAAAGCACTTAACCCGGGAAACCAGGCCCCAGCTAGCTAGGTCATACTTATGCTCAACTCCCAGGTTGCCCCAAAAGAAGTGTGTCATATCGGAATTAATGGCATTAATAGCCCCTTGGGGAATTTAATAATGGATATGAGATAAGTAGGAATGCTAATAATAGAAACACAAAGAAGTTTGAGCTTCCCTCTATAAGAGACGGTTCTGCCCATCCACCCAGAGATCCCATTGATAACCCTATCAATAATACGCTGCAGGTCTTCTCTTCTAAGCTTGTCGAAATGTAATGGCACCCCCAGATATTTAATAGGGAAAGATCCCACTTGACAACAGAAAATTTGTGTAAAAGTTCTTGCAGTTTTATCATCAATGTTAATAGTCATGAGGTCACCTTTATTAAAATTGATTCTCAGCCCATAAAGGTTTCCAAAACAAGCAAAATCCATTTGAAATTTCTGGCTTTATCAACAGAATTTACGAGGAAAAGAAGGGTATCATTTGCGTATTGCAAGTTGATGACCCCTTGAGGGATCACATTAGGAAAAAAGCCATGTGATCAAGTTATGTCCCTCCACTTTAATTAACATCTTAGTGAATACGTCATCCACTAGATTAAATAGTAGGGGTGAGAAGGGGTCACCCTATTTCAAGCCTTTCTTACTAGTAAAGTATGGGTCATTAGTGTCATTAATTCTCACACACGAAGAGCCTTGGACTAAGGTACTTTTGATCCAATTAATCCATTTACTACCAAATCCTCGAGATGCGGGCATTTCAAAATAAATTCCCAACTGACTCTGTCATAAGCCTTTTCATAGTCCAATTTGAGAATCAGTCCCTCCGAGCCTGGTTTTTTCACCTCATGTGCCATAACCGCACTTTCCAAAATAAACATCCCATTTATAAAAGCAGTTTGATTAAGGCAGATCAATTTGTCACCAAAAGGTGAGCATTTATTATTCATAGCTTTGGAGAGAATCTTCACCCCACAATTGCTAAGACTCATTGGTCTGAATTTGTTCATCTCTCTAGCATTAGATTATTTAGGGATAAAAACTATCAGCGCAAAATTAAGCATATATAGGTCGAGTTTTCCTCTCTCAAAGTCTCTAACCAGAGCCATGAAGTCCTTCTTGATTACCTCCCAAAAGGTTTGGTAAAAAAGGAAGGGCGGACCATGAGGGCCCGGAGCTCCAGCGACATATGAATCAAAGATTGCTTTCTTAATCTCCTCCTCTAAAAATCCTTTTTGGAGCATCTCATTCTCCGCCTCACTAACAAGTTCATCCTCATTCCAAAAGGAATCACCCAGCCGTATATTATGTCAATGCACAAAATCTAAAAGGTTTTTATAGAAGGATGTAGCAACATTCAGCATATCTGAAGTATTAGTAACAGGTCCATCACGTCCATCCAGCACCAGAAGGTGATTTTTCCTATGTCTATGGTTAGCTGGGGTATGGAAGTAAGCATTATTCTTGTCACCATCTATGATTCTATGATCTCTGGATCTCTGACACATGGCAGTTTCTTCTTTATGCCAAATATCCTCTGGGTCTTTCCTAATCTCCTCATCCTCAACTTTTCATCATTGCTAAGTAAGTTCTTTTCAGGAAAAAATATAAAATGTCGAACTCTACCATTAGGTCTCTCTTTTTCTTTTTCATGGCTGCTTCAAGATTGTTGTTCGAGCCCTTTACATTTTTGCGAAAGAGTCTAGTCTTAAACTACCATATATCAATGGCAGTCGTGTGAGGGGCGGGAGTATTCCAAATATCTTAAACTAAGGATTTAAAATCAGGGTGGACAAGCCACCACTTTTTGAATCTGAACAGTTTCGGGGAGGTAACCCTTCGATCACCAGCATCAATAATCAACGGAGTATGGTCACTATCAATCCATTGAAGAGCACTAACAGCTGATAGGGGAAAATGGGCATCCCAACCGATAGTGACAAACACTTTGTCAATGGCAGCAAATATAGGGTTGTTTTGATTATCTGGGCCCACTCGGTGATCCATCATCATATTGAGCTCAGTGTGACTAAGGGGTTAGCCACGGGATGATGTGTTATGTAACGAGTAAAGAGACTTGCCGGTAACGAGATTGAACAAGGTATGGGGATACCGACGATTGAATCGCGGGCAAGTATCATACCGATAGACAAAGGGAATTGTATACGGGATTGATTGAATCCTTGACATCGTGGTTCATCCGATGAGATCATCGTGGAACATGTGGGAACCAACATGGATATCCAGACCCCGCTGTTGGTTATTGGCCAGAGAGATGTCTTGGTCATGTCTGCATGTCTCCCGAACCCGTAGGATCTACACACTTAGGGTTCGATGACGTTAGGGTTATATGAGAATAGTGTACGAGGTTACCGAAGGTTGTTTGGAGTCCTGGATGAGATCCCGGACATCATGAGGACCTCCAGAATGGTCTGGAGGTAAAGATTGATATATATGATGAGAGGTTTTGGACACCGGAAATGTTTCGTGCGTCACAGGTAACGTACCGGGACCACCAGAAGGGTTCCGGGGGTCCACCGGGAGGGGCCACCAGCCCCAAAGGCTAGCATGGGCCAAAAGGTGGAAGGGAACCAGCCCAGAGTGGGCTGGTGCGCCTCCCACCTAAGCCCAAGGCGCAACAAGGGAGGGAAGGGGGAAACCCTAGCACAGATGGGCCTAAGGCCCATCTGGGGTGCGCCACCCCCCTCTCCCTTGCCCTAGCCGCCACCTCCCACGCCAGACGGGGTTGCCGCACCCCTTGGGGGTGGGAACCTAAGGGTGCGCCCCCTCCCTCTCCCCCTATATATAGTGGAGCTTTTGGCTTATTTGAGACACACAAAATCTCTCTCTCGGTGCAGCCCTGCTCCTCCTCTTCCGCGGTGGTTGGAGAAGCCCTATCGGAATACCTCGTAGCTCCACCGCCACCGTGTTGTCGCGCTGGCGGAGCTCTCCCTCAACCTCTCCATCGTCCTTGCTGGATCAAGGTGTGGGAGACGTCATCGGGATGTACATGGGTTTTACGCGAGTGCGAGTACGACTCCATCGACCGCGTTCACAGTAACGCTTACGCTTAGTGATCTTCGAAGGTATGAAGATGCTCTACAACCTCTCTCGTTGCTGGTTTCTCCATAGATAGATCCTTGTATAGCGTAGGAAAATTTTGAATTTACTACGTTCCCCAAAAGTGGCATCCGATCCAAGGTTCTATGTGTAGATTCTATGCACGAGTAGAACACAAAAGTTGTGGACGCTGCTTTTGTCAATTGCTTGTCGTTACTAGTCTTATCTTGATTTGGCGGCATCGTGGGATGAAGCGGTCGGGACCGACTTTACACGTACTCTAACGTGAGACTGGTTCCACCGACAGACATGCAGGAGTTGCATAAGGTGGCTAGCGAGTGTCTATCTCTCCCACTTTAGTCGGATCGGACTCGATGAAGAGGGTCCTTATGAAGGGTAAATAGCATTGGCATATCAACATTGTGGATGTCACGTAGGTAAGAAACGTTCTTGCTAGAAACCCAAATCAGCCACGTAAAACTTGCAACACAATTAGAGGACGTCGAACTTGTTTTTGAAGGTATGCTATGTGATGTGATATGGCCAAAAGAATGTGATGTTACATGTGTGATGTATGAGATTGATCATGTTCTTGTAATAGGATTCACGACTTGCATGTCGATGAGTATAACAACTAGCAGGAGCCATAGGAGTTGTCTTAATTTATTGTATGAGATGCAACGCCATGTTGATTACTTTGCTTTATCGCTAACGGTTAGCTATAGTAGTAGAAGTAATAGTTGGCGTGACGACTCCACGGAGACACAATGATGGAGATCATTATTATGGAGATCATGGTGTCATGCCGGTGACGATGATGATCATGGCGCCCCGAAGATGGAGATCCAAGGAGCAAGATGATAATGGTTGTATCATGTCACTATATGATTGCATGTGATGTTTGTCATGTTTTACATCTTATTGCTTAGAACGATGGTAGCAAAGATAAGATGACCCCTCATTAAAATTTAGAGATATGTATTCACCTAAGTGTGAACCGTTGCGAAGGATCGTTGTCTCGAAGCACTACGTGATGATCGGGTGTGATAGATTCTAACGTTCGCATACAATGGGTGTAAGCCAGTTTACACACGCAAAACACTTAGGTTGACTCGACGAGCCTAGAATGTACATACATGGCCTCGAATACGGGAGACCGAAAGGTCGAGCATGAGTCGTATGGTTGATACGATCAGCATGGAGATGCTCACCATTGATGACTAGTCGGTCTCACGTGATGATCGTACATGGGCTAGTCGACGTGGATCGTGTAACACTTGGATGACTAGAGGGATGTCGATCTAAGTGGGAGTTCATTAGATGAACATAGTCAAATAGGTCTTTGCAAATTATGTTGTAACTTGCGCTATAGCTCTACGGTATTTGATATGCTCCTAGAGGAAATTTAGTTGAAAGATAGAAGTAGCAATTATGCGGACTCGGTCCGTTAACTGAGGATTGTCCTCATTGATAAGCAGAAGGCTTATGTCCTTAATGCACCGCTCGGTGTGCTGAACCCCAAGCGTGATATGTGGATGTTGCGAACATCCGACATACACGTTTTTTATAGCTACACGATAGTTCAGTGCATATTGCTTGAACGACTTAGAATTGAGGCGTTAAAGAATTTTCGAACGTCGCGGGACATACGAGATGTTCCAAGAGATGAAATTGGGATTTCATGCTCGTGCCCTTGTTGAGAGGTATGTGACCTCCAACATGATTCTTTGTCCACAAAGTAAGGAGAAAAACTCAATTGTTGAGCATGTGCTAAGATTGTCTGAGTACTAGAGTCACTTGAATCAAGTGGGAGTTAGTCTTCGAGATGAGAGAGTGATGGTTCTCCAGAGTCACTGCCACCAAGTTGCTAGAGCTTCGTGATGAACCATAAAATATCAGGGATGGATATGATGATCCTTGAGTTATTCACAATGTTTGACACCGCGAAAGTAGAAATCAAAAAAGAGCATCAATTGTTGATGGTTTGTAAAACCGCTATTTTCAAGAAGGGAAAGGGGTATGAAGGGATACTTAATTAAATGGAAAACCAGTTGCTGCTCTAGTGAAGAGACCCAAGGTTGAACCCAAACCCAAGACTAAGTGCTTCTGTAATGAGGGGAACGGTCACTGAAGAGGAACTACCCTAGATACTTGGTAGATAAGAAGGATGGCAAAGTCAACAGAAGAATATTGGATATACATGATATTGGTGTGTACTTTACTAAGTACTCCTAGTAGCACCAGGCTATTAGATACTAGTTGAGTTGTTAAGTGTTAGTAACTCGAAATAAAAGCTACAGAATAAATAGAGACTACCTAAAGGCGAGGTGACGATGAGTGTTGGAAGTGTTTCCAAGGTTGATATGATCAAACATCGCACGCTCCCTCTACCATCGAGATTAGTGTTAAACCTAAATAACTGTTATTTGGTGTTTGCGTTGAGTATAGACATGATTGGATTATGTTTATTGCAACACGATTATTCATTTAAAATAATAATAGTTATTCTATTTACTTGAATAATACCTTCAATGGTATTGCACCTAAAATAAACGGTTTAATGAATCTCCATCGTAGTGATACACATGTTCATAATACTATTGCCAAATGATACAAAGTAGTAATGATAGTACAACTTGCTTGTGGCACTGCTGCTTGAGTCATACTGGTATAAAATGCATGAATAAGCTCCATGATGATGGATCTTTGTACTCACTCGTTTTTGAAACGTTTGAGACATGCAAACCATGCCTGTTGGTATAAACGCATGAAGAAACTCCATGCGGATGGACCGTTTGACTCACTTGATTTTTGAATCACTTGAGACATGCAAATCATACCACATGGGCAAGATGACTGAAAGACCTCTTTTTCCAGTGAGATGGAACAAGAATGTAACTTGTTGGAAGTAATACATTTTGATGTGTGCAGTCCGATGAGTACTGAGGCACGCAGTGGATATCATTATGTTCATACTTCACAAATGATTTGAGTAGATACTAGTGTATTTACTTGAAGAAACACAAGTCTGAATTATTGAAAAAGGTTCAAGTAATTTCAGAGTGAAGTTGAAGATCATTGTGACAAGAGGATAATATGTCTACGATGTGATCGTGGAGGTAAACATATATATCTGAGTTGCGAGTTTGGTAAACGTTTAAGACAAGGTGAAAATAGTTTCACGTGAAAATTTGTTTCACAACTCATGCCACCTGGAACACCATACACTGATGGTGTGTCCGTATATCATGGTCATGCCCTAGTAGATATGGTGCGTGGTATGATGTCTCTTATCAAATTACCACTATCGTTTATGGGTTAGGCATTAGAGACAACCGCATTCACTTTAAATAGGGCACCACTTAATTCTGTTGAGATGACACCGTATGAACTATGGTTTAGAGAAACCTAAGGTGTCATTTCTTAATAGTTTGGGGCTGCGATGCTTATGTGAAAGAGTTTCAGCCTAATAAGCTCGAACCCAAAGCGGATAAATACATCTTCATAGGACATCCAAAACAGTTGGGTATACCTCCTATCTCAGATCCGGAAGCAAATGTGATTGTTTCTAGAAACGGGTCCTTTCTCGAGGAAAAGTTTCTCTCGAAAGAATTGAGTGGGAGTTTTGGTGGAAACTTGATGAGGTTATGTGAACCATTACTTCAACCAGTGTGTTTGTGTAGGAGGGCGCAGGAAGTTGTTCCTGTGGCGCCTACACCAATTGAAGTGGAAGCTAATGATAGTGATCATGAAACTTCAGATCAAGTTACTAGAAACCTCGTAGGTCGACAAGGTCACGTACTGCTGCTACAGATTGGTACAGTAACCATGTCTTGAAGGTCATGTTGTTGGAGAACAATGATCCTACGAGCTATGGAGAAGCGATGGTGGGCCCGGATTCCGACAAATGGCTGGAGGCCATGAAATCCAAGAGAGGATCCATGTATGAAAAACAAAGTATAGACATTGGAAGAACCACTTGATGGTCATAAGACTACTAACTGTGAATGGATCTTTAAAAGGAACATAGACGATGATGGTGAAAAGTCACCATTAAGAAAGCTCTACTTGTCGCAAAGGTGTTTTTGACAAAGTTCAAAGAGTTGACTACGATGAGACTTTCTCACTCATAGCGATGCTGAAAGTCTGTTAGAATTATGTTAGCAGTTGCTGCATCATTTATGAAATCTTGCAGATAGGATGTCAAAATATTGTTTCCTCGATGGTTTCCTCGAGGAAAGGTTGTATGTGATACAACTAGAATATTTTGTTGATCCTAAAGGATGCTAACAAGTATACAAAGCTCCAACGATCCTTCTATGGACTGGAGAAAGCATCTCGGAGTTGGAATATACACTTTGATGAGATGATCAAAGTTTTTGGTTTTATATAAAGTTTATGAGAAACTTGTATTTCCAAAGAAGTGAGTGGGAGAACTATAGAATTTCTGATGAATATATGTGGTTGACATATTGTTGATCGGAAATAATGTAGAAATTCTGGAAAGCATAAAGGGTTGTTTCAAAGGAGTTTTTCAAAGGAAAACCTGGATAAAGCTACTTGAGAGTTGAGCATTAAGATCTATGAAGATAGATCAAAGTGCTTAATAGAACTTTCAACGAAATACATGCCTCGACAGGTTTTGAAGGAGTTCAAAATAGATCGGGAAAGAAGGAGTTCTTGGCTGTGTTATAAGGTGTAAATTTGAGTAGGACTCAAAGCCCAACCACGGCAGAAGAAAGAGAAAGGACGAAGGTCATCCTCTATGCGTTAGCCCTAGACTCTATAGTATGTCATGTTGTGTACCGCACCTGATGTGTGCCTTGCCATGAATCAGTCAAGGGGTACACAAGTGATCCAAGATGGATCATTGGATAGCGGTCAATGTTATCCTTAGTAACTAGTGGACTAAGGATTTTTTTTTTCTGAATTATGGAGGTGATTAAAGAGTTCGTCATAAAGGGCTACGTCGATGTAAGCTTTGTCACTAATCTGGATGACTCTGAGTAGTAAACCGGATTCGTATAGTGGAGCAATCATTTGGAATGGTTTCAAATGGCGGGTAGTAGCATTCGTAGGATGACGTAAAGATTTGTAAAGCACACACGGATCTGAAAGGTTCAGACCCGTTGACTATAAACCTCTCTCACAAGCAAGGCATGATCAAACCCCAGAACTATATGGGTGTTGGATTCATTGCAATCGCATTGTGATATGAACTAGATTATTGGCTCAAGTGCAAGTGGGAGACTGTTGGAAATATGCCCTAGAGGCAATAATAAATTGGTTATTATTATATTTCCTAGTTCATGATAATTGTCTATTATTCATTCTATAATTGTATTAACCAGAAACCGTAATACATGTGTGAATATATAGATCACAATGTGTACCTAGTAAGCCTCTAGTTGGCTAGCTCGTTGATCAATAGATGATCATGGTTTCTTGATCATGAACATTGGATGTCATTGATAACGGGATAACATCATTGGGGAATGAAGTGATGGACAAGACCCAATCCTAAGCATAGCACTAGATCGTGTTGTTCGTCTGCTAAAGCTTTTCTAATGTCAAGTATCATTTCCTTAGACCGTGAGATTGTGCAGCTTCCCGATGCCGTAGGAGTGCTTTCGGTGTACCAAACGTCACAATGTAATTGGGTGATTACAAAGGTGCACTACGGGTATCTTCGAAAGTGTGTGTTGAGTTGTACGAATCGAGACCGGGATTTGTCACTCCGTGTGACAGAGAGGTATCATTGGGCCCACTTGGTAATCCGTCATCATATTGAGCTCAGTGTGACTAAGGGGTTAGCCACAGGATGATGTGTTATGAAACGAGTAAAGAAACTTGGCAGTAACGAGATTGAACAGGGTATGGCGATACCGACGATCGAATCTCGGGCAAGTATCATACCGATAGACAAAGAGAATTGTATACGGGGTTGATTGAATCCTTGACATCGTGGTTTATCCGATGAGATCATCGTGGAACATGTGGGAACCA